>NW_026020354.1:1577349-2309243 GCF_900185275.1 Solanum verrucosum
CCAGTCAGAGTAGACTATAATTCCTAGTAGTCGGCAAAGATTTATGTTAAGGAGACAGCAAGGTTGCATGGGGTACCCCTTTCTATCATCTCAGACCGTGTTACGTAATTTACATCAAAGTTTTGGGGGAAATTGTATAGAGAGTTGGGCACTCAACTCAATTTCAGCACAACTTTTCATCCACAGACTGATGGACAGTCAGAGAGGACAATTCAAATGTTGGAAGACATGTTCAGGGCATGTGTAATTGATTTTGGAGGGCACTAGGATAAATTCCTACCTTTGTATGAGTTCTACTACAACAATAACTATAACTCCAGTATTGACATGGCACCATTTGAAGCACTTTATTGAAGGGTATGTAGATTGCCCATAGGATAGTTTGAGGTTGGAGATGTGAAACCTTAGGGGGTGATGAGATTCGACAACAAGGGCAAACTCTGTCCTTGCTACGTTGGCCCATTTGAGATCCTTGATTGTGTAAGGCTAGTGGCTTAAAGGTTAGCTTTACTGCCTAGCCTATTGGGAGTCCATCCAGTGTTCCATGTGTCCATGTTGAAGCAGTATCATGGGGATGGAGATTATGTCATCAAGTGAGACTCAGTTTGTTAAACAAAGATCTTCATTATGAAGAGGAACCAGTTGCAATCCTTGATCATAATGTCCGGAAGTTGAGAACCAAAGAGATTAAGTCAGTGAAAGTTTAATGGAAGCATTGTCTAGTTAAGGAAGCTAATTGAGAAATCAAGAAGTACATGCGATACAAGTATCCCAATTATTTGACGATTCATGTACTACTCTATCTTGCATTAACCATGTTTTCCTAGTTTGTCACTCGAGGAAGTGATGGGTAAATTGGTATCTATTGTAACGGCATGTTCCCATCGTTATGGAGAAGCCAATGGGTATGGAATTTAGGTTAGAAAACTTCTTAGTAGTAACTTGGAAATTTCGAGCTTAGGCCAGACTTGGAAGAAATCTTAGTTAGGTAAGGTCTAGCGTAATCCAGTAATGCATGGGGGATCTGATTATGGATTTGATCATTTGAGTAAATATCCAAGACGATGAAGAGCCTGCATGACTTTACAGAATTGAATTCGGGCGAGTAGAACTTTCGTAATTGATCTTAGCTTGAAAGGGTGGTTTTAGAACATCAAGGTTTGAGGGTGTGTTGTTAAATGGGGACTTAGAACAAAAAATCCGAGTCTCTATCTCCGTGAAACCCACCACGCCAGGATTATTCCCACCATAGTGGGATTGTCCTGCTATGGCGGGCCAGCCGTGAGTAAAAATGGGAAAAGTCTCCAAAACGTTATTTTTCTGCAAACTTCATTCTTGGAGAGCAAAAGGGAGACTTAGGGCTATTTCTTCTGGTCTTTTCACTAATTCTCACGCTAAAGGTAAGTCAATTATTCCATTAATTCGTAAATTAATTCTTAAAACATAGAATCCTTGCTATTTATCCTTGGGGGAGGGTTTTGCCTTGAATTTAATGGTGGAAAAAGCCCTAAATGGGTGTAAGGATCATGTGATTGGCAAAGGGTTAGTATTTGATTATAATTTGGGTAAACTAGACCATTATTATTGATCATTTGCATAAATGACTTGTTTTAGACCAAGAACAAGCTGAGAGACTTCGGAAAGGGAAAGCTCAAGTTCCTAAAGAATGTTTAGGCTTGGTTTTGAGGTAGGTGATGGTTTGATTTTCCGTTTGTGTTATATATACCTGTGAACTGATCCGTTGTATTCAAGCATGTATGTGAAGAGGGAAAGATGAAATGACTTTATTTGTGATTTTATACCATGCAATGAACCTGTTACCTGATTGTACTATACAAGTGTGTAAATTATTCATTATGGAACTGATTTTTCTTCTGATTATGGTTGATTGGATTGGGTGTCACGTTCCAACATATAATTGGATCATGTGTTACGTTCCAACACATATTAGATCGCGTGTCATGTTCCTACACATTATTAGATCGGGTGTAACGTTCCGACACACTAATAGTTTCAGTGTTGGTTCCATGAGAGAACCATCATTCACTGTTGCATTTGAAATTGATAATGTGAAACTGATATATTTAGCATGAACTGGTAGATTCTTATTCTTTCTGTATATGTGTAGTTTACTATGTTGTAGTTACTTGTGTATGTCTTACTTACTAGAATAGACGCGTAATCCTACCAGTATACCGTTGTTTTGTGTACTGATACTGTACTTGCTCTTTCTTTGTTGAGTACATGGCATCTTCAGGCGGCTGTTGAGAGACCTCAGCTAGGAGATCACTGACTTGTCGAGTTCAAGGGTGAGTCAGTTCCTTTAGGCTACCATAGATTCATCCAGGATCTTAGTCCATTTCCTTCGGACTTAGACCTTTCAGACTCTTTACTTTATGTTTAATTGTTTTGGGGTTGCATCCCCTTATCTTAGACCGTTTAGTTAGAAGTTTTGGTACAATGACTTTCAGGTTCTAATGGTTGAATTTTCACTTGTTTATATTTGTTTTAATAACTTATTGAGTTTATCGGAACTCAACTTTAAATTGATTATTTAAACTTGTTTCTACATCTTTAAATTCATGCTTTTTGGTTAGTATTGTTTAGTTGGGTTGTAGTAATGGTTCTCCCACCGAAGATTAGTGTGGGTGTCAATCACGACAGTTTGGGTCGTAATAGGACTAGTATTCCTATCTGGCAATCAGTTGCTTAAGTATGTTCAGAGGGACTTGATATTTATACATATGGAAGATTTGGTGGAGGCTTAATTTGTAAGAAGGTTTCTGAGAAGAGGGGAAGGCTACTTTTGGAAATATATAAATTAAAAGGGAATCCTGGTTTGTGGTGGTGTCATATAAATTAAAAGCATGAACTCCTAAATTGATGTTAAATTACTATAATACCCCTAATTAAAAATGCTTAATTTATTTTATTTATTAATTTAATTATTTGTATTATATTAAAAGTAGATACCTTTTCATATTAAAGAGTTGTGACTTTTTTGACATGTTTTGACATTTTTGATGAGTTGTGACTTTTCTGTAGGGTTGTGATTTTTTCAAAGGGTTGTGACTTTTCCAAAGGGTTGTGCCTTTTTCCGATGAGTTGTGACTTTTCCAAAAGGTTGTGACTTTTCCGATGAGCAGTGACTTTTTCGAAAGGTTGTAACTTTTTTGATAAGGCACAATTAATACTTATTCATACTACTATTTGTTAGCTATAAATAGAGGGGTTTCCTCTCACTTTTAAACTACGATTTTTTTTAAAGTTTTCTACTCTTTTTCTTCTTAAAAAATCTCAGGGTTATTTGCAACAGTTGATTAAGTTCAAAGTTCAACAAAATTTGAGATACCACATAAGAAAGAGTTGGTGAATAAATTGTAGCAAATCATTCATAAATTCACACTCGTATTTTTTCTTACGATTTTCATGAGTTAACAGTGACGAAAAGTTGTGGGAAAGACAATAATAATAAACAAATATGAAAAAAGTCACATGATTTGGGTAAGATATTTCCTCTTTATTTTTTTTAAAATTATATTTTTACCCTCAAATGAAGGAGTTTTTTCTAATTTTGCTAAAACAACGTGCATCAATGTAGTCTATTGAATCATTAATTTTGATGTTAATTCCACTATTTCAAAAATAGATTTTCACTTTTACTTAAAATATGATAATAATTATTTTTTAACAGATATGTAAGTCAAAATGAACAGAGAAAGTAAAGTGGTGGTGGCAAGAAATTTTAATCAAATGGAACATTATAGTGAATATAGCATGAACATATATTTTCGTCTTCCTTCTTCATTGGCTATGTATTGTTCCATTTATTTTTTTAAAATATATTTATATTGAGTATGAAATTTTTTAAGTATGAATTTCCTGTTATTTTGTGTTCATTTTAATTGAGAAAATGGTATGTCACAAGTTACACTCCTTGCTAGCTATATAAAATAGATAAGAAATACTTAAAATTTTATTCATCAATTAATTTTTATTGTTTAAAAAGTTTAATATTTTATATCACGATACAACATCTATAAGATACTAGATACTTTCATTAGACAACAAGTAAAAGATAGATTGTGTACAAAGATAAAATATTGAAATATTTATGGTAATCCTTATTAGTGTCATGCACATACTAAATTTCAAGTATGAATATTTAAGAGAAAAATTATACTTAAATGGTGTCCATAATTTATGTTCATAACCTCAAGAGGAAAGACTATTGTTGACATTTTTTGTATTGATATTTTAAAATTTTGTTGGTTAGATTTGCTTACAAAATTTAGTGAAGTAAAAAATAATACTACTAAAGAAATTTCACTTTCTCCCCATATTTAAACTTTGAATGTATTTTGAAATGTTTCAATAATATCTGGTCATTTTGATCTCAAAATACAACTCTGACAATTTGTATTAATCATTTAAAAGCACTTGTCCTATGTTCTTTAAACTATAATTATTTACTAAAGTTTAATTTAGTAATATTAATTCTATTTTACAACATCGTATACTATATGTACATATGCACGTGCATCGTATACTATATATACATATACACGTGCAACGCACGTGCCGTGAAACTAGTATATATTAAAAGTGGGAAGAATTTTAGGCAAAAGTTGAATTACTATTTTACCCCTAAACTAGATTATAATGTTATAAAATATTAAATATTAAAATAAAATAATAATAATTACTGCTTAATATAATCAATTCAGTCGGGTGAGGGATTTAGTTTTCTCCATTTATTCCACAATTAGTTTTACGCTAGCTCTTTTTAGAATTATTAAAATTCTACTCATTCCACATTGAAAGGTTTTGGATAGTTTAGTGTACAATGTATGTGGTATAATTTGAATCTATATAATAAGTTGGAATATGTATAAGTGACCACCAAATTAATAAATGAAAAGTCTTTATTGATTAAAGTTGCACGAAATGATTTTTTCAAACACATAATTGATAAAAATGGTAGCAATAAATTGTAGTACAAAGAACACAATGCTCAAGTTCTATTAACCCCATTTTCAACTCACGTTCATGTCAATAAATGCAGTACAAAGATCATAGTTGCACTACAAGAAATGTGACTTATTGTGGCGACAAAGTCACCACAAATACCCCAAAAGTCGCCCCTAAAAAGCTTTAGTAGCGACAATTGAGCCGTAGCTAGTACTTCCATAGCTAAAAAAATTTTGTGACGACAACAGAGAGTCACCACAATAAATGCCCATCTGTGGCGACATCAGTTGCCACAATACCTCAAATTGTATGCCACAAAAAATATTTCTTACACCACATATTTGTCCAAGTCGCTACAGAAGGATTTAGTGGCGATAAAGTCGTCACAGAACACCTAATAAAAATCAACAGCAACTTTTTTGTCGCTACTGAAAAGGCCTTTAGTAGCAATTCTTTTGTCGCCGCTGAAAAAGGATTTTTAGTAGCAACTCTTGTCGCCACAAAACAAATAAACTATCAACAGCAACTTTCATGTCGCTACTGAAAAATGACTTTTAGTAGTGAAATATGTCGCCACAAAAACTAATATTCCATTTGTGGCAAATTTTACCCTGTTACTAAAGAACAAGTTGCACTACAATAATAGTCACTACAAAATATGTCCCCATTAAATGGTATGCATCACCACATCACAAACAAAATAATAGTAAGTTTCCATGCAATCAAATTCTCTAAAATTGATATATAGCTATTAAAAGCAGTAGTATTTTTTTTTGATTTGCACCGGGTGTCCGAGTCTCTTTGAGCCCCGACTAATCCCGGGGGTGCACAGGCCCTCGGCAAGGAGTTTCCCGCAAGTGCACCACGGTTAATTCAGGTTTTACCCAGTCCGATGGCCCTCAGAAATTGTTTGCACCCACTGGGTTTCGAACTTGAGACCTTGAAAGGGAGCAAACCCCAAGGCTCAAGTCAATTGCCAGCAGGCCAACTGCAAAAGCATCCTCAAGCCGAATATTACAAGTCCATTACTCGAAAGCCAATTGCATGTACATATTACATATGTGACATTATATGCATACACACATTTGATGTAAAATCTTTCATTGCACACCTTCAGGCTTATCCTTGGGCAGCCCCGTTATTTAAGAACCTTGTTCCTGTTATTTAAAAGAAAGACAATCATTTTAATATCTCATAATGTAATGCTAATAATAAAAAAGGATGGCACAGAGTTATTAAGATTATAAAAAGCAATGACTTAATCGTTCACACACTTCTAAAGATAAATTTGAAGAAAACTGAAAATGAATCAAAAGTTATAGTCAGATGAAGAAGCTCACAATACAATACACAGAAAACACAAGAAATTGAGAGTGGAAGTATGAAGAAAACAAACAAGACATCAAATAATAAATAGTAGCCAATAGCAAGTTCAAGAAGTATCTACCAACTTGGTAATTTGTATATATCATGTAAAGAAGCAAGACCATCATAAATTACAAACATGTTAAAAACATAAGATATTGTTTACAGCTCAACTTCTTCCCAAAATAAACTGAGAAATCTACAAGTTATTCATCAAAATCTTGAGATATGAACCTTACCAGGACTAAGCCAACTTGATTTCACTTATTTCTGAAATACTGAATTGTACAAGTTTAGACAACCTCTTGAAATTTTAAGAAAAATTCAGCCTAACAAGTAATGAATAAAAAGACGACAGAATAACACCTTATGAATTGTAATTTTAACAACAAAGGTATGTAATTTGCAAGGTCTATCTGTGATGCTCAAGAGTTTTCAAAGGATTGAGCTATTTTAAGCACGTATTTTTAGATGCTAACTAGCATCTATTCAATTCTCAAGGTTTAGACCACATAAGAACTCTAATGTTGAGATCTAGAATATGAGTTTTGATGCTTTGCAGTTTGCAGGATTTCTCTCAAGTGAACATAAAGGAAGAGGGATAAAGAACCTTTTACTAGATATAGCTGGAAAGAATTATACAATTTTTTAAAGAAAAATAGTCATTGTTCCACTTTTCAGATTCATATATAATCTTCAAAGGTAACAGTTCATATAGTTAATTCATTAGCTAGGTATTTTTCCTACTATTTTTGCCACATCAAGTTATTGCAATAAGAAATAGGTGATACTTTCTTTTTCTCATATACATAAATGGTTATGTGAATCCTAGTAGTTTGAGGTATCCGACAGAATGCTTCTTTTAAAAAATTATCCATTTTGAAAATCATTAACAAACTATACAAATATAATATAATGTTTCAGGTGATTCCTTCAATGTAGTCCCTTCAAAAGCAAGTTTTCAAAGTACTTCAGTTCCTCAATTGAAGTTTGCTATCTGCAGATGGGCTTGACTTTTGTATGTCATCAGCTGCCACTAAAATTTTATTGTTTCTATTTGGAGTACTACTGAATGTACTCCATTATTGCAAACTTAAAGGACTATTAGTGCTCCATATAATATAAGAAGGATCACTTTAAATCTATGTTCAAAGATAAAGGATCATTTTGAGCCTTTTCTCATACACCTACTCTAGCTCCCATCTTTTTTTTTAACATAACATTCTTAAACCATATTAGCTAGTTCTGTTTGTGTGTTAACTTAATATAAGCACTTGGCTGCTCAATTTACTAGCTATTCATATATAAGTAGTATATTTGTTGCTTTTAAAGACTTTTAACTCTTTTAAGTGCTCAGGTCAGTTTGCAGTTTTTTTCTTTTGTCATGACTACTAATACTACACTTGTCCTATTGGTGGTTTCATGATGCTTCTTGTGGTGGAGACTTTTTTCACCTTTAAGTTCTCTCTCTTACAAATAATAGGTTCACTAGTTTAGTATCTTCCTCTCTTCATAACATTTTTAGTCTTACTACTTTGATTTTAGCCTTCAATGCTTTAGAAGGACAAATCCCAAAAATCAATGGAAATTCAAAAACTTTGAGAGATTTAAACATGGAAAGTAGCAATCTTATAGGTTTTGTTCCTCCATACTTCTCAAATGCCACAAAGATGAAAATCATTTATACTAACAAAATCATACAAAATTTGTTGAAAACAAAAACAACAACAACACCATTTTTAAAAATGAAAAGAGGATCAAGAACACTACACTAACAGTTTTTTCATGCTTACTTTATTTCAGAATTTTTTTCAAACACTTTGTATGCGTCATAAAGAAAACCATATTTGAAAGAGCAACTCAACAACATATATGGAGCAAGTCACAAAATAATTATCAAATAGTAAGAAAGAAGAATTGTCAAGAAAAGGAGTAGACTCTTAAAGAAGGTGCAAACAAGTACCTATTGCATTCTAGTCATGATAGCAACCATTTGTTCTTGGAACATCTTGTCCTGTTTGTAGAGGCCCTTCTCTTGAAGTACATGATTATCTTGTCTCTAAAGATACCTCGGTAATCACTATTGGTTGTATTTTTGGCTGAGACGTGGTTCTCGAACTTCCAGGTCCTCAAACTATGATAAAACGCCTTTTAGTTAATTAATTTTTAATGAGATTTAATTGTATAGATATCTTTTAAACTATCAGTGCATAGAATTTAAGCTCTAAATTAATACACAGATGATGAGATATGACAGATTATTCTTGATCCTATATCCTTAAAAAAATACAGAGATAAATAAAGCACACATATACATACTCACAATTACAAAGGTGAAGAATCTCATCACATATTCAATATTCTATTATATTTACATACTCATATTGAAGATATAAGATTTCACATTAGCATGATCTAACAACTAATATTTTCTTCCCCATAACCAAAAAAATCCTCAAGAAGGAGGAAGAAACACTAGAGCGACTCTTGAAGAAAAGCTAAAATGAGAAATCTTTTATGTCATCTTCATTATGTTTTTGTTTAGAGAGATTATATTTTTCTTTGAATGTCACAACATTTGGAGAATGAGAAATCTTTCCTGGAAAAACAACAATCAGAGGTGACACTTTGATCAGTCCATGGCTTCATACTCACAATTATTGTAGCCCTTTTCAAATATGTTGGAGAGAATTCACATAACATGAAGCTAGTCCAATAAAAGAATTAATCGAGGTGTAGCTGACTAAAATGATGCCACGATAAAAAAATGGCAAATATGAGAGACACAAACTTCAACAAAGGCAGAGACCATTGATTCTCTTGATCCAAACCACATTTTTCTGACATTATTTGATGCTTCATTTGTTCATATTCCAACTCACTTAACCAAACAAATCAAGTACAATACAAACAAACCTTTCTCTTGTATCTAAGAGCATTGTAAATAGGGATAACATATGGTGAATCTATAAGAGAACAATTTCTAGCACTCATTATATAAAACTTAATGCTAATACATGAAAAACATCCAAAATCTCATCAATAAGACTATAAAATTTCAGAATATTCACCATGAAAGAGGAACAAATAGTCAAAATAATTAACCTAACTACGAAAGGTAGAAAGAAGTAAAGAAAAATAACCTAAATCCGTTTGCTCAGCATCAGCAGTTGAAATACATGATTCCGATTTACGAATAATCGTCACCCGAGTCCATTTTCTCAGAATCTTAAGGACCCATTGCGTCAGAATCTTAAGGACCCAAGCAAAAATTCATGCTCATTTCTTCAAATTCTCTTTGTGTAGAGTCTATCTACTAGGTTGTAGGGAAATGGAGAGGAGAAATCATTAGTTGAACTTCACGGGGAAAGGTATGAAGGAGATATGGTTTCCCTGGGATGAAGAACGGGATTTTGGGGGAAATGAGATTTGTGAACCTACCCTAAGGAATTCCTAATGATATTTATTTAACGAAAATGGTTATATTTGTTAAACTACTTCATATATTTGTTGTTAATTATTGTATTTTAGTATAAATTCTACATAATTTTCAAATAATATATGTTAATCCTTCTGTTCAAATTTATGTGACACTAATAAAATTTGGAGAGTCAAACAAATTGTTTACATGTTTTTAAGATATTTTAAGTTGTTAATTATTTTAATTTATTGGAATTTTAAATAATATATGTTATTTTCTCTGTCGCAATTTATGTGGCATGATAAAATTTTGATACTTAACCAAAAATTTTACATGTTTTAAAGTATTTTAAGTTGGTAATCATTTTAACTTATAGTATTGATTACATCATTTCAAATAATATATGTTACTTTTTCTGTCTCAATTTATGTGGCATGATAGAATTTCGAGAGTTAACCAAATATTTTATATGCGCCTAATAAATATTTTAAGTTTTTAATTATTGTAGTTTATAGTAATTTTAAAGCAAATTTTAAATTTATAACATATTAAAAAGGAAAAAAAACAAACAAATTAAAATGAACAAAATATAAAAATTATAACGATTGGAGCAGACATGTCCACACACAGTTAACTAGTGATGACCTTTAATATATTGTAAAATAATGTACTTAAATATTTATGTATTTATTTATCACTAAAAAAATATCAAATATATAAGAATATCTACAATTATTAAAAAAAACTTTGAATATACGATAAAATAATATTACAATATCAAAGAAAATATTAGTAACGACTTAATATGCTGCCACAAAAGCTCCACTTTTCGTGGCGACATAGTTGCCACAAATGATCTGTTGTGGCAACATTTATTTTGTCACCACTAAAAAAAAATTCAGCTATATATTATTAAATAAAGTTTCACATATAAGTGGCGACACAAAAATAGTCGCCACTAATATATCATTTTCTGTGGCGACAATTTTTTTTGCCACTACAACTATCGTCTTTTGTAGCGATTATGATGAGTCGCCACTAAAACCCCTAATTTTGTGGCAATAGAATGAGTCGCCACAAAATGTTGTCACAGTAAATACGATTGTCATTAAATTTTTTATTTTTCTTCTTTATTTGCTTTAAATATTCACCTTCGTAACTCATCAATTACTATTCTTTCATAACTGTCATGCTTTTCACATTCATAACTTCAATTATTTAATTTAGATATCTTTTGGTATTCCTCCATTTTTATCTATATAAATTCATCTTTTATTTCATGACATCTCTACCCAATGTTATCCTTTCATTCTACAGTTAAAGAAGTTTTTGTTACATAACATCTCTGCCCAAGGTTATCTATCCTTCTCATTCTATAGTTAAAGTAGTCATGCGCTTATATCATTATTGTAGTGTTTGATTATGCTTTAGCTTGACTTGATGAAAAATGCTCTTGATTTTTGATTTGTTATGGGAGAAAGTTTTGACAAGAACTCGAAAACTTATCTACTGATTTTATATTTGTTTTTCTATCTAACTATTATGATTAAAGTCTTAAGAAAGGTGTTCATATTGTATTTTTCTGTGTTTTCTCTTTATTAGACTTCTTTAATTTGATTTTCTTTGGATTGTTTGTCTGTCTGAATTTTTATTTGGACTCAAATTAGTCGTTTGTGACTTTATTGAAAGTTTGCTAAACTTAAAATACACCCTCATTTGGTGTTTCTTGTCACTCTTTTAAAGATTTATTTGTAATTGTTGTATTTATTCACTCATTACATATGTGTATTCATAGAATTTTAATCGGTCTAAATAATCTATAAAATATTGCATGGGACATACGTGCAACACACGTATCCAAAAACTAATTTATATAATAAAAACGTTTCAAAAGCCTCATCTTTATTTCTCAACAAATATGTTCTTGTATATCTAGAAAATTCATCGATAAATGTGACATACTATCTTTTACCACCTCTAGTCAAATCTCCCAAATCAGTATGCACTAAATCCAATAGTTTGGTTTCTCTAAAAATAGAAGCATGGGACTTTTTAAATTGCTTAGCCTCAGCACAAATTTCACACTTATCAATACTTGCAAAGTTTAACATTATCAACAACCCTTCAAAATGTATTTTCTTAATATAAGATAAACTAACATGTCCAACTCTAATCGGACAGCCAAGTCTTGTAGTCAACGCAATCAATGTATGTCCTTCTAATCAAGTCACTAATCTTGTATATTTCACTCTTTCTGTGATCCATGACAACAATGAAAAATATCCTTAAGATTGTTAGAAATTTTGTTGTACAATCACAGATTCTTGATAGCTTGAGGCTTGTAAGTCATTGTCCTTAAGGATATTTCACCGGTACGGTGTATCCCCCAGGATTCAACAAGCTCTTCTAGAAATAACTACGAACAGGAAAAATAAAGTTTTTATAACTATAAAACCGAGCAAAGAAAGAAGAAAAATGAAGCTATTATTGATATGTTTTTTCTCACTTCCACCTGGAGAGGCAAAGAATGGCATATATATGCCAAAGGAAAAGAATAATTAAAACTATCAAAGGATAAATGTCATAAAGGCAATAATATCTAATCAAAGAGGAATTGAAACGTTGGTGGCAACGACATTATATTTGAATGTTGGACAACAAATGATTTTGACCAAAGTTAATATATCATTTTGAGATAACTTATTTTATAATAATTGTTTTTCCTAACAAAGCTCACTCAAGAACAAAATATTGGAAAAGAAAGAAGTAACTAGCAGGCAAGTTGAAGAGGAAATATAACAAATGTTTGATAGGCAGAAAGATTGCTGGAATTGTAGGCTTCTTTTTATAATTATATTCACTACCAATAGTTCCTTTTAAACAGGCTTACAACTTAACTAAAATACATAATTAAAATGTAACTAACTCAGTAGTACTTTCAACTAAAATGAGAAACTTAAAGACCAAATATCAACTATCCTAGACGAAGTTAAAGTGCAGTAAAATACTAAAAGAAAGTTGAAGTAACTTTTATCTTCTTTTGTTTGAATAATTTATTCAACATTCCCCCTTGATTCAAAATCTCTAACACCAAGCAATGATTTGAAGTAGACATTCTTCTGATATGGCAGTGCCTTTGTGAATAAATCTGCTACTAGTTCATTGGTGTTGCAAAACTTCAATATGATCTATTATTTTTCCACCAGCTCATGAATAAAGTGGAAGCGAATGTCAATGTGCTTTCTTCTTCCATGAAATACTGGAGTCTTAGCCATTGAAATTGTGGATTTGTTGTCGCAATAAATTTATGTTGCTTTCTCTTGCTTCTGGTTCAGATCAACATAAATTCTCCTAAGCCAAATGCATTGACAAGCTGAAGAAGTTGTTGTAATGTACTCTACCTCTGAAGACGATAATGTTGTCATTACTTATTTTTTTTCTAATTCAATGTTAGCTCGCCTGATCCAAGGCTGAACACATTGTCTGGTGTACTCTTCCTATCATCCACCAAGCCTCCACAATCACTGTCAGTAAAGCCTAACAATCTGAAATTTGAAACATGAGAATATGAAATACCATATTCTAATGTTCTAGCAAAACAGTGTAAAATTCTTTTTGCAGCTCCAAAATGATGCTTCGATGGATTGCTCATAAACCTTGAAACAACACCAAAAGTGTATGAAGTATCTGGAAAAGTATGAGCCAAATAAATTAAACTTCCAACTAGACTTCTAAAACTTCTTTCATTGGCTTGTCCAGTACCATCTTTCTGCTGCAATTTTTCATTTATATTCATGGGTGTCGCAACAGATTTACAATATGACAAGGAAAAACTCTTTTAAGAAGATCTGATACATATTTCTTTTGAGAAACAAATACTTCACCCTCTCCTTGTTTCACCTCAAGCCCAAGAAAGTAATGCAACAAACCTAAATCATTCATCTCAAATTTACTCATCATACTAGATTTAAATTCAGCTACAATACAGTAAGATGAACCCATATAAATTATATCATCAACATAGAGGCATACAAAAAGAAAATCATTGTTACCTCGCTTCCCAAATTACAAAGTAGGGTCACTTTCACTCCTTTCAAACCTATTTTGAACAAAATAAGAATTGATTTTTCTATACCAAGTGTATGGCAGTTGTTTCAGCCCATAAACTGTCTTCCTTAGATGGTACACCTTTTCCTCTTGACTGCTGATTTTGAAACCTTAAGATTGTTTGATACACTCAAATTACACCTCCCTAAAGAAGCATAAGCGATCGTTATCAAGTAAAGAACCCAACTTGTAGGTTGAGGTCGATCCCACGAGGAAAATGGTTTAGACTTTACTTTAACCAATAATTATATTCAATTAGTCAAATTACTTCCAGAAACAAGTAATTAAAGGGGGGGGGGGGGTTTGTGAAATAAATTGTAAGAATTCAATAAATAATCAGTAATCAAAAGTCAGTTTTGGTTGTTATTAAGATGAGAGAAATAACTAAGGTATACGTGTTCCCCACAAGTTCATAACACAGTAATCCTAGTAATATCAATCATTTCCGAATGTACTACATGCAAAGTGATAAGTTAGGTATCTATAAATCCTTTGTCCGGCATCTAGAGAATTTCACCCCTACACCTTGGTCCGGCTACGTGTGTATAATTTACTAACCCTTACCTTTACCTCATATTAGACATCATAATCGATGTTTGGCTTAGTTATTACTTCGCACCAATCGACACTAGCCTATTAGATAGTATCAGACTAAATCTATGTTGATAATTCTTTTCTTGTTATTACCTCCTTGGTCCGGCAAGTAGCAACAAGGCGAGTTCTAACGTGTGCACTCGTTAAAAAGACTTTTAAATGAAAGAATTATCAATGCATGCAAAACACTATTCAAGAATTGCTTATTTACTATTCATACTTTGTTAATTCCTCATGGTTCCCACAACCCTAGTTGTGGGGTTTAGTTACCCATAATCATATGAACACAATTCATTGGTTTAGTTGAAAGAATTATGAACTTACGTAAGAAGAATAATAAACCCAGAAATTCAACTTGAATTGCAACACCAAAATCTTCAAAACGAACTTAGGAAATTAAGAATTGCTAAAGTTGCAAGTTAATCTCCCAAGTCAAGAACTAGAATAAAATAATAATCTCACCCCCAAAAACGAGGTTTACATGCCCTATTTATAGAAAAAAAAGTCCTAAATTTAAAGGAAAACAAAATAAGGAAAGTTTGTTCAGGCACGCGTCTTCATTCCACGAGACTGACTCACAGACCGTCAATAGATCTACAGTCCATGAGTCCCTTCCGTCAGCCAGGACTTAGAAAATATTTCAGCTTCCAAAAATCAGCTTCTCTGAAGTAAACGATGGAACTGCAGGACGGACAGTAGATCGATCTACGGTCCGTCAATCCCTCTTCGTAGCTCCATACTTGGAATTTTTCAAACATCAAGTACTGGAACCCTCCTAGTATCAATCTACGGATCAACAGTACGGTCCGTAGATGGATCTACGGACCGTCAATGTCCACCGTGGTTCCACACTTGGTCAGATTTCCCTGATTTGCCTTCCATGCCTTGCCTGCTAATCTACGACCACCATCTACGGAGCGTCAATGGACCTACGGTCCGTAGATCACCTCTGTAGATGCCCTTTTCTGCATTTCTTTCAGCTGTCTCTTTACTTCCGCACCTGAACATCTTTCCTACAAAATATGATAAAAACCAATACAAAAAGGCCCTAGACACACACAACTTGTAAGTGAAATGTATTAAAAATACCGTAAACTCACGGTATATCAACACCCTCAACTTAAATACGTTGTGTTTTCTCAAGCGACGCACTAAGACTCTAAATGACACTTGTATAGAAGCAAGCATTTCAAGCACAAGCAATCACATGACTCTCTATCCCACTCACTTTCCGGGTGCAAAATTTGTTCTCTTAGACTCGACAAGCTAATTCGTGCGGATCAAACCATGACAACGATCGACCAACCCACACACAACATTCACTGTTTCACTATCACCAAAGTACCATCTTTCCGACAATGTAACTAGTGCCTTTACTTCAAACGAAATCCCTTTTCTTTCACACAATGACTATGACTTTGAGTACAAGGATTCATTCAACACTCACACTCAAAAATAACTTCAAGTACATTTAGTGCTCAGTACCATAGGCTTGCCCTTATTTTCACTGCTTAGACTCTCCAAACTAGACTCTAGGATCACTATAGGACTTTCTTCGCTTGTAACATAGGCTCAGGGTCAAGTGTGGTACATTTGGGTACTTCTTAGTGACTTTCTGCCATTCTTGACATTACACTAGGCTTTCAACCTCTTTCTTCCCTATTTTTGTCATCCTATCGTTTTACCTTCTTTCCCTTGATTATCTTCAATTATGGATGTGACTTTAGACTTTGTAGATCTTTTTATTTTTCACTTTATCTCTTTCTTGCATTTTATTCTTTTTCTTTATCTTTCAACAAGTTACATCCATTCCTCTCTTTTCTTTCTTCTTTTTTTCAACATCAAACTTTTTTCATACCCATTTTTCTTTCGGTTTCCTCTTTCATAGTCACCCTCAATTTATGGATTTTCCATTGGTTGAGGTGCACAATACCGAATGTCGGGTCAGGGACAAGATTGAAGTTACTTTTTACATTAGCCACCCTCAACTTAGGCTTTTGGCCTAAGTCGAGGTGCACATGTCCAAGGAGGGACCGGGGCCAACATAGTAGATTATGGGAAGGTGAGTTCGGGGTTTAGAAAGAAATGGTCTAATTTTAGGCTCAAAGCATTTGGATCAAAGGGAGCATTTATTTCATTTGGTTGGATCTTTCATTTAGGCAAGTTGTGGACTTATCAGAACAAGGGCCTATGATCACCTCCTAGCCTCTAGAGTGAATTGTCTTAGCAGGACTAACGGGGCAAGTTCTAGTTTTGCACAAAAACTATTTGAACAATCAACTATTCTCACACACTCTTGGCACATAGTTTCATTATCAAGTTATCAGATTACCCAGTTCAACTTTCAGCTTAAGTCATGCCATCAAGTTGATTCATTATCATGTCATACTCAGAGCCAACACATTCCACTTATCTTAGCCTACAAATTCTAGCACACATAACAAAATTTGGACGGGTGTCAATTGCTTTTATAAGCCATCATGCTTCATTCTTTTTTTATGCTTCTATACATACGATCCTAATACATGCCGGTTCAACAGAAATTAAACAGTCTCTTGGGGAAAAAGAACACAGGCAACAAAACCCCAAAGAGAGGATTTATGAGTTGGGTTACTTAGACTTCACCCTATCACTCACAATCCATTTACCCCACCCCCAACAAAAATAGATATGATTGTCCCCAATGCATACAAATGCAGTAAAAGATAATGGATTGGGTGAAGCAAACCTGTGGCGCTTAGCGCCGAAGAATCATCAATAAGCGGGTGGGTCCGATTTCCCGGAGCCCGCTGGAACCATACTTGGGTCACCCTCAGTGGTGCCTACATCAACCATCATAGCACCCTCAGTAGTGCTCTCGGTCACTCCAACCGCACCATCAGTGGTGCTCACAACGTCCCTCACGACAGGAGGGACCTCTACAACTGGGGTAGAACTCGATGCCCTGCAATACTCTCACACACCCTCTGTTGGCGCAACTCTTCATCTAAAATCGAAGCCTTCCTAGCCTCTTTCTCCTGCCTATGCTATCTCTTTTGGGCTTTTTCCTCCTCAGTGCGACTAGAACACTGCCTCTTGCCTTTTGTATGTGCAGGCCCAGGCCCCTCCTCGGCAGTCCCACTGAATAAAGCATCCAGCACCGTATCTTCAGCCAACGCAATAGGTGCAACCTAAGGCTCAACTGTAGGGGTGGGAAGATTGGCATCAACATCGGCCCGGAGACTGGCTAGCTCGGACTGAAAAGAGGATAGATCCATGGTCGAGGCTGGTCGCTTAAGGACTCTCAATTCAAAGGTATCGAGACGCTTATTAATGGCCTAGATCTTTCGGTCCATCATTCCCTTCATCCTTCGCTCCAAAGATGGATGTGATGCATCAGTGTGGCCATCTGAGCCTCTAATTTTTATACTCTAGCCAACTGAACAACAGCAACTCCTAATGGTGGTGTGGACCGGGATGAGCTAGGAGCCCTACTAACAGCCTGGGAAGAAGAGGTCGGGATAGTATCGGTGTGATCTGGCATAATGAGGTTACCGCCCTGTGCCTGCCCCACCATGTCTGCAAGATCTGTACCTAAGGGAGGTACCTCAACCTAGGGCTCTCTGTGAGGTGCCGCCAAATTTTCCTCATCTCGAATGAGTTCTATATCCAAAGTCCCTGTAGGGTAGATTAACCTGTCACAATGCCAGATCGGCACTCAAGAGTCCCTGCACAATTGGAAAATCAAACATGGAAAGGGGTAAGTAGTGGATGTCTTGAATGCCCTCTCGTGAATCTCTGCCAGCAGCATACGGGAAAAGTCAATCTCCACTCCTGCTACCAATGCTGCAACCATGATCGCTCTATCCCATGTGAGTTGGTTGTCAGCTTTTGTAGGCGACACCCTGTTACGCACCAACAACCAGAAGAACTTGGCCACAAAATTTAATGTGGCCTTTCGGATTCCCAACTGTGGTGTGGCTACCCACTCCGCACGCTCGCCATCTGCAGCAATGTAGTTAGCTAACCATAGTATAACAGCCTCTCGCTGCTCAGCATTCCTATGGAAAGTGTTGCTCCGCACGATGTCCCATCTGTAATCAAACTCCAATGTGTTTAGTGACCAAGAGTGACCCGTGGTAGGTTCATAGAGAAAGCGGCTGATGGTGGCATGTGATATGTCCATCGAAGAACCTCGGACCATAGTGGAAGTGAGAGGGTCCTAGGCTATGGGCTTTGACCGCTTAGAGATCAAACCATGGAGAATGGCGGCATAGGAGGCGTAGAACTCCCGTACAATCTCCTCACTATAAGTACCTGGGTCTCGAGCCATCCAGTCACACTTGTGAAGGTTAAAAAGCTGGTGGATGTCGGGGACAGTGTGCAAGCTCCCTGTGAGGACTCTGCGCTCCTCTGTAACAAGTCGGGCCATCTTCTCTTTATCATTAATCATCTTGGCATCCCGATAGATTTGCCATTGGCCCTCAACACACAATTTGTTTGGCTCACCGGCCACTAGAGTAGGGTTCTCATTCCTTGGTATGGGTACTGACTCTGAGCTAGTGGCCTCATCAGATGAGGCTTCTTGTTCATTCTGGCTGGACTTTGTGGCTGACTTGGCATTGGACCCCCAAGCATGGGCAGACTCGGACCCTGAAGCATGGCTAGACTCAGAGCCCGAAGCATAGGCAGACTCGAAGCCAGACGTAGACCCGGTAGCTGAACTGGAAGCAGCCCCAGTTGGTGACCCGATCAGTTTATGCTCCTCATCAGATTGGGAGATAGTGACTACGTTGAGAATCACCTTCCGGGGGGTGCCTCTGGTGGCTCGGGGTGCAGTGGGAGGAATCCTTGTGTTGGGAGGAACGTATGTTGGATCTTTTTTTGTGTCTATGTCCTCATCGATTAACCTGAAGGTAAGAGCAACAGATTTTGACTTGCCCTGTTTTGAGTAGGTGACTAGCTTCTTGGGTGCCATCGTACCTGTAGAAGCGATATTAGTGCCAAAACTAACTATAAACACACTTGAACAAATTTTAGAACTAAAAACAATCAGTACCAAAGACCCAAAAAAAATTCAGATAGTGGCTACAATGGTCATCCACGGAGGGGACCTACAGTCCGTAGACTGATCTACGGTCCGTGGAACCCTTCCGTGGATCGGAGGACCAACAATATTGGTTGCAGATGGAAACCACGGATGTGCAGAACGGTCCATAGATCAATCGATGGACTGTAGTCCACCTCCGTGGTTTCACATTTTATGAAATTTTTAAGTGCATCCAACCACGAACCTGATCTACGGTCCGTAGACGGGGTCTCGTGGATGGGATCTGTGCCAAGTTTCAGACATGGTTAAATTTCAAGCCCACCGATTTGACCATTTTCAACAGCATCCTAGTCTAACCATGCATTTCAACATTTAATCATGCTAGTTTGTCATTCTCAGGATTCCGATTGATCATTTTAATAAGTATTGAAGACAAACTTTGGAACCCTAAGTCGAAACTTACATTTAGACTTATAATCTCGTACGACAAGGCAACACAATCACTATCTATCCTTCCAAGGGTATTGTAACTTCCAATTTTAGAATGGAATTTCATCTAACAATTACCCAAGGTCAAGACCCAGTCCCTGACTTTCTATAATCTATCAATGAATCGAAATTCAAAGTGAGGAGAAAGTCTATTACCTTACAAGCAACGAGGAGTGGGGTGATTGCGTGAGGACACTAAGCTTTTCGAGACCACACTAAGCGCCTAGTTTCATCGAACCCGTACACCGGACCTTGTGGGGATTTTTGGAGAGGAAAGGGAATTTAGGAGTTTGGGGAAAAGGAAGGGAAGATTAATTGGGGAGTGATGGAGTGATTATTGAGTTATTTAAGGAGTTCGGGAAGTTATGAAACGGTTTGGGAGTAAATGAAGGGAAGTGGAATGATTTAAAATTGGGGGATTTTAAATAAGAGGGGTCAGGGTCGGGTCAGACAGCATTAGGGTTTAGGACCCACGAGACCCCGTCTACGCTCCATGGGTCGATCTACCGTTCGTAGATTGGGACCGTAGATCACTCTTACACTTGGAAAAGTTTAGGGACTTACCTGGGATCTACGGACACCATCCATGGTCTGTGGATGGATCGACGGACTGTCGATGGGGTCCGTAGACCTCTGCACCAGACCATTTTCTGCAGAATTTTCATAGCGTACCTGCACATGTAGCAACCATTAGGCTATTCTTTTTACATTTTCTGGACACTTTTAGACACGGACCCTATGCTAATTCTAGCCAACACAAAAAAACTAAAACACCTATCTAAATTAATACAGAGAATAAACTAAACGCAAAAACTGCTAGATGGAAAACAAAAACCAATCGTTGGCTAGATTGTACATCTTGGGTTGCCTCCCAAGCAACGCTTAATTTAACGTCGCGGCACGACGCAGGCCTCTTGATTACTCAGACTTCATCAAGATGATAGGCCTCCACAACCTCTTGCACACTTTCTGCGTTTCCCAAATAGATCTTTATCCTTTGCCCGTTAACCATGAACCTTGTCCCGTCACTGTTCTCAAGCTCAACTGCTCCATGGGGAAGCACTTTTGTGAGCAAAAATGGCCCGGTCCATTTGGATTTGAGTTTGCCCGGAAACAAGCGCAACCTAGAGTTGAATAGAAGCACAAGATCACCCACAACAAATTCCCCTTTTTTGATTCTTTGATCATGATACCTCTTCATCTTCTCTTTGTACAAGGTTGAACTTTCATAAGCTTTTAGGCGAAACTCATCAAGCATATTCAGGTCATTCATTCTTTGATTAGATGCGGCGCCCCAATCCAAATTTAGGTTCTTCATCGCCCACAAAGCCTTATGCTCTAGCTCTACCGGTAAATGGCAAGATTTCCCATATACTAGTTGGTATGGAGACATACCTATGGGAGTCTTGTATGCAGTGTGAAGGCCCACAGAGCATCATCAAGCTTCCTTGACCAATCCGTTCTATTAGCATTCACAGTCTTCGCCAAAATCTGTTTGATCTCTCTGTTGGACACTTCAACTTGCCCACTAGTCTGCGGATGGTAAGGAGTGGCTACATTGTGGCGGACACCATATTTCTCAAGTAGCACCATGAACAACTTATTACAAAAGTGGGAACCTCCATCGCTGATAATCTCCCTCGGTGTACCAAATCTGGAGAAGATATTCTTTTTCAAGAAAGTGGTGACATTTTTACCTTAATTGTTGGGGAGCGCAATTGCTTCCACCCACTTCGATACATAATCAACCACAGCAAGAATATACTCCTCCCATGTGAACTCATAAATGGACCCATAAAATTAATGCCCCATACGTCAAGCAACTCTATCACTAATATAGGATTCATAGGAAGCTCTTGCCTCTTTGAAATCCCTCCTTCTCTTTGGCAACGATCACAAGACTTGGCGAAATCATGAGTATCTTGGTGGATAGTAGGCCTGTAGTACCCACACTGCAAAATCTTATGTGCAGTTCGAATCCACTATGGTGCCCACCAACAGGCGATGAATGACATGCTTCAAGTACACTCAACATCTCAATCTCGGGCACACAACGACGAATAATTCCATCAGCACAACTACGATACAAGTAACGCTCATCCCAAAAAAATTTCTTCACATCATGCATTTTTTCCTTTGGTGAAAAGACAAATCCGAGGGCACAATATCGCTTGCCAAATAATTAGCAAAGTCTGCGAACCAAGAAATCAGATCATGAGAAGCAGCCAATACCTGTTCACCTGGATTAACATTATTAATTCCAGCCCTATCACCAAGCTTTAGCATAGCCTCTTCCTCTAATCTGGACAAGTGATCAGCAACTTGATTTTTTGGTCCCCTTTATATCCTTTACCACAAAATCAAACTCTTGCAGCAATAATACCCATCTAATCAACCTCGGCTTTGCATCCTTCTTTGTTATCAAATATCTCAATGCAGAGTGGTCAGTGTGTGCTATGACCTTGGTACTAAGCAAGTAGGATCGAAATTTCTCAAATGCGAAAACCACTGCAAGAAGCTGTTGTTTAGTCACAGTATAATTCTTCTGGGCCATATTTAGAGCCTTGCTAGCATAGTAAATAGAGTGAAGAATTTGTTCTCTCCTCTGTCCCAATACCACACCAAACGTCACGCCACTTACATCACACATTACCTCAAACGGTTGTCCCCAATCCGGTGAAATAATGATAGGGGAAGTAACTAACTTCTCTTTCAACTCTCCAAATGCTCTAAGACAAGCATCATCAAAATAGAACTTACACTCCTTCTCGAGCAGTTTGCATAAAGGATGTGCAATTTTTTAGAAATCTTTGATGAATCTCCTGTAAAAACCTGCACGCCCAAGAAAA
Source organism: Solanum verrucosum (assembly GCF_900185275.1). Lineage (NCBI taxonomy): Eukaryota > Viridiplantae > Streptophyta > Magnoliopsida > Solanales > Solanaceae > Solanum > Solanum verrucosum. The sequence goes on from NW_026020354.1 coordinate 1,600,175, forward strand.
CTCCTCACACCTTTTACAGAGATAGGTGGGGGAAGTTTTTTCTATTACTTCAACTTTTGTTTTATCTACCTCAATGCCCTTTTCAGAAATTCTATGACCTAGAACTATCCCTTTTTTCACCTTAAAGTGGCACTTTTACCAATTCAGCACCAGGTTGCAATCTTCACACCTTTTAGGTACCTCAGCCAAATGATTCATAGATCGATCAAAAGAGTCCCCTACCACAGAGAAATCATCCATAAATACCTCAATAGTATCCTCCACCATATCAGAGAATATCGACATCATACAACGTTGGAAGGTCGCTGGAGCATTCACAACCCAAAGGGCATCCGTTTGAAGGCGAAAGTTCCATAAGGGCAAGTGAAGGTGGTCTTCTCTTGGTCCTCCGGAGGTATAGAAATCTGATTGTAGCCCAAATAACCATCAAGAAAACAATACTAACCCTTACCAGCAAGTCTATCCAACATCTGATCCATGAATGGCATAGGGAAATGGTTCTTTTCTGTCCAAGTATTTAGCTTCCAGTAGTCCATGCAGACTCTCCATCCAGTCACGGGCCGCATCGGAACAATTTTGTGTCTCTCATTAGGAACCACAGTAATCCCACCTTTCTTGGGCACACATTGAACAGGGCATACCCAACTACTATCTGCAATGGGATAGATAACTTCAGCATCCAACCACTTGATGATCTCCTTTTTAACTACCTCTTGCATAGGTGGATTTAATCTTCTTTGGTGCTCAATACTAGGTTTGTGATTTGGCATGAGTTGTATTTTGTGGGAACAAATACCGGGAGGAATCCCAATAATATCTGCAATAGTCCACCCAATAGCTCGCTTGAACCTCTTTAATACAGTCACCAAGCACTCTACTTGTCTCGCATTTAGATCTGCCGCAATGATCACCGACAAAGTGTTATCTCTGCTCAAGAATACATACTTCAAATGTGGTGGTAGAGCCTTAAGCTCCAATTTTGGTGCCTCCGCAATAGATGGTCTCGCTGGTGGGGACTCACAATTTTTCATGTCTAACTCATACTTCTTTTGATTTGACCGATATTCACAACTATCAAGTGCAGCTACCAACTCATCGTACTCTTCAATACCATCACTATCGAAATTCATCATAACTGCTGCTAGTGCCCCAACACCGAGTCGCTCTTCAATTTGCACTTCTGCTCCACTCTCAACTCTGTAAGTTATAGTAGATACCGTTTGGAGCTCACCACTCTGCTTCATGGACCTACAAATATTGAAAGTTGCTTCTTCATTATTCAGTCTGAACTTCATCTGTCCCTTCTCCAGATCAACCAATGCACGACCTGTGGCAAGGAATGGTCTCCCAAGGATGATGGGAACATCAAAATCAACCTCACAGTCAAGAATCACAAAATCCGTTGGAAAGATGAACGACTCCACTTTTACTAGCACATCATGGAGTACACCAATGGGCCTTTTCACGGTACGATCGGCCATAAGTAGATGCATCGTAGTAGGCTTTGGATCCCCTAGACCCAACTTCTTATAAATAGACAATGGCAAAAGGTTGATGCTAGCACCAAGATCACACAATGCCTTAGCAAAGTGTAACAACCCTAGAGTACATGGGATCATGAAAGCACCAGGGTCTTCCTTCTTCTGCATAAGAGATCTTGTAGCAATAGCGCTACAATGCTGCAATCTATCATCATCTTCAAAACTCACAGACCTTTTCTTAGTCACCATATCTTTCATAAACTTCGCATACCCAGGCATTTGCTCCAAAGCTTTAACAAAGGAACATTGATGGAAAGCTGCTTCAACATAGTAATAAACTTGCGATATTTACCATCTTCAGTCTTCTTTACTAACCTCTGTGGAAAAGGTGGTGGAGGTCTAGGTATAGGGACCATTTTCTGAGATATCTCCGCTTCTTTCTTTGTCGTAGTCTCAGACTCTTCTCTAACCTCTACCACATCATCTTATTTTCTAATCTCAACATCCACCACAGACGGCATAGGTAGATCTATGGTTCGCTTACCCTCTCGAGTAGTAACTTCCATACAATGACAATCATTCTTTGGATTCTGGATGGGGTTGCTAGGAAGAGTATCAGGTTGACGTGGGTTCACTGTAGTAGACAACTGAGTCATCTACTACTCTAGATGCTTTATTGACACTACATGGGCATCAACCTTTCGACCAATACCAGACAAGTCATTTCTCATCTATTTCACCTTCTCATCATCTTATGCATCATATCTTCAATACGCGCCATATTGCCTCCAGTTTCCCTAGTACCAGATTCCCGATTTTGAGGGGGAACATAAGGTGAAACCCGATCATTTCTGTTGCCATAGTTGTTCCGGTTGTAGTTGTTGTCACGATTGAAGTTCCCATCCCTGACATATTGACCCTCTCGGTTGTAATTTCCATAGTTCCGACCTTGGTTTCCTTAACCTTGGCACCAATTTTCCATGTTGGATCCTTGGGCGTTTGGTACGAAACCCCCCGTCTGATTATTCACCGCATAAGCATCCTCTTCATAGTAACACTATTCAACTGGTGGTGGCGTTCTAGTCAAGTAATTCACAGTTTTACCTTCTTTGCACCTCTGCTCACATGCTTCAATACCAACCCTAACTCGGTCCTCATTTGAGCCATCTCCTCACGAATCTCCTCTGCAGACTGGTTGTTCGTAGCACGAATGGCAAATGTGTTTCTCCCAGTATTTGACCTACTAGTGCTCCATGCTTTATTGTTGCGAGAGATCTTCTCCAATTTTTCTGCAATCTGTGCATATGTGCACTCACCATATGATCCTCCAGCAATAGTATCAAGAACTGCTTTATTGTTTTCATCCTAACCTCGATAGAAATATTCCTTCAGCGACTCATCATCAATATGGTGATTCGGAACACCTCTTACAAATGCAGTGAATCTGTCCCAAGAGCTACTCACAGACTCTCCAGGTAATGCTATAAAATTATTGACCCTATATTTGTGATTGAGCTTCTTGGACACTGGATAATATCTTGCTAAGAACACATCCGTCAGTTGGTCCCATGTATATATTAAGTTATAAGGAAGCTCAGTGAACCATATAGCAACATTACCTGTCAGTGATAGAGGGAACGCTCACAACCTGATGACATCCATATCCAAGTCTGGTCGACCCACACAGCTCTTGCAAACTGCCCTTAGCTTGGCTATGTGAGCAAGTGGGTCTTCCGATGGTGAACCAAAGAATAAGCCCCTCGCTGTAAGCATCTGCATCAAGCTACTGGTCACTACAAATGTGTGCCCTGAAGGTAAAGGGGGTAAGTAGGACAAGAGGTCCATCTGAGTCAGCAATGTTTACGTTGCCCCTATAGTTGTCATGTGGTCGAGGGCCGGTGGGCCATGCACCCTCACTGCATCTCCAAATTGATTTTCAGCTAGAACCTGGTTCTCTCCCCCAACCACCCTCGGGGGTTGCAACTCAACTTCATCACCTAGATTGCCTCCGATAAGATTAACTTGAACTCATTGATTGTTCATTCTTCGCAAAGTTCGGTTCAACTCTGGGTCGTAAGGAGTAAGTGGTTCACCCTTGCTCCGTGTACTTGGCATACACTAGAGTCAGAACCTGAGAGAGACAAAAACAAAAAGAAAAAGTAAAATTAGGAAATATTTGACTAACGTTCAATAATGTAGTTAAAATAAATCTAAAAGCCAAATTTCCCCGGCAGCGGCGACAAAATTTGATTCGCTCAAATTACACCTTCCTAAAGAAGCATAAGCGATCGTTATCAAGTAAAGAACCCAACTTGTAGGTTGGAGCGCCATTATTTGATAACGTTCAAATATACCTCTTGAAAAGAAATATAAACGATCGTATGCAATATACTTACCCAACTATGAGTCGGGGTCGATCCCACAGAGAATATGGAAGAATATTGTCAATAGCAAATATTTAACTCGATAGTCGTTATATAACAATGGGGGGGTTTAATTTGAAACAAAATAAACAAACAATAAAAAGATAGCTTTGAACTAAGTATTTATTTATATTCAGATTATTAAAAGTAACTAGGAATGTGTTCCCCATAAGCTCATAACGCAGTAATCCTAGTAATCGCAATCATTTCCTAGTGTGTTACATGCAAAGTGATAAGTTAGGTATCTCTAAATCCTTGATCCGGCATCTAGAGAATTTCACCCTGCACCTTGATCCGGCTGCGTGTGTATAATTTACTAACCCTTACCTTTACCTCATATTAGACATCATAATCGATGTTTGTCTTAGTTACTACTTCGCACCAATCGATACTAGCCTATTAGATAGTATCACACTAAATCTATGTTGATAATTATTTTCTTGTTGATTACCTCCTTGATCCGGCAAGTAGCAACAAGGCGAGTTCTAACGCGTGCACTCGTTAAAAAGACTTTTAAACGAAAGAATTATCAATGCATGCAAAACACTGTTCAAGAATTACTTATTTACTATTCATACTTTGTTAATCGCTCATGGTTCCCACAACCCTAGTTGTGGATTTAGTTACCCATATTAGCAAGAACACAATTCATAATATTAGATGAATAAATCATGAACTTACGTAATGAGAATAATAAACCCAGAATTTCAACTTGAATTGCAAAGCCAAAATCTTCAACACGAATGTAGGAAATCAATAATTGCTAGGGTTGCAACTTAATCTCCAAAGTCACAAAGTAAAAATAGAATAATAATGTCTAACCCCCAAAAACAAGGTTTACATGTCCTATTTATAGAAAACAAATCCTAAATTAAAAGGGAAACAAATTAAGGAAAGTTTGTTCAGGTACGCGTCTTCAATCCATGAGACTAATTTACGGACCGTCGATGGATCTACGGTTCGTAAGTCCCTTCCGTCAGCCAGGACATAGAAAATATTTCCGCTTCCAAAAAATCAGCTTCTTTGAAGCAAACGACGGACTAGCAGTACAGACCGTAGATCCGTCAATCCCCTCCGTAGCTCCATACTTAGAATCTTCAAAGATTAGGTACTGGAACCCTCGCAGTATCACTCTACGGATCAACAGCACGGTCCGTAGATCAATCTACGGACCGTAAATGGACCCCGTGGTTCCACAATTGGTCAGATTTCCCTGATTTAACCTCAATATCATGCCTGCTGATCTACTGTCATCACTTACGGACCGTGGATGGACCTACGATTCATAGATCACCTCCATGAATGCCCTGTTTCTGCATTTCTTTCAGCTGTCTCTATACTTCCGCGCCTAAACATCTTTCCTGCAAAATATGATAAAAACACATAAAAACCAATATAAAAAGGCCCTGGACACACACAACTTGTAAGTGAAATGTATTAGAAATACCGTAAACTCACGGTATATCAGGGTCGATCCCACGAGGAAAATGGTTTAGACTTTACTTTATCCAACAATTATATACAATTAGTCAAATTACTTCCAGAAACAAGTAATTAAAAGAGGGGGGTTTTGTGAAACAAATTGTAAGAATTCAATAAATAATCAGTAATCAAAAGTCAGCTTTGGTTGTTATCAAGATGAGAGAAATAAATAGGGTATACGTGTTCCCCACAAGCTCATAACACAGTAATCCTAGTAATAGCAATCATTTCCTAGTGTACTACATGCAAAGTGATAAGTTAGGTATCTCTAAATCCTTGGTCCCGTATCTAGAGAATTTCACCCCGCACCTTGATCCGGCTACGTGTGTATAATTTACTAAGCCTTACCTTTACCTCATATTAGACATCATAATCGATGTTTGGCTTAGTTATTACTTCGCACCAATCGACACTGGCCTATTAGATAGTATCACACTAAATCTATGTTGATAATTCTTTTCTTGTTTATTACCTCCTTGGTCCGGCAAGTAGCCACAAGGCGAGTTCTAACGCGTGCACTCGTTAAAAGACTTCTAAACAAAAGAATTATCAATGCATGCAAAATACTATTCAAGAATTGCTTAGTTACTATTCATACTTTGTTAATCCCTCATGGTTCCCACAACCCTAGTTGTGGGTTTAGTTACCCATAATCATATGAACACAATTCATTGGTTTAGATGAAAGAATTATGAACTTACGTAAGAAGAATAATAAACCCAGAAATTCAACTTGAATTGCAACACCAAAATCTTCAAAACGAACTTAGGAAATTAAGAATTGCAAAAGTTACAAGTTAATCTCCCAAGTCAAGAACTAGAATAAAATAATAATGTCTCACCCCCAAAAATGAGGGTTACATGCCCTATTTATAGAAATAAGTCCTAAATTAAAAGGGAAACAAAATAAAAATAGTTTGTTCAGGCATGCGTCTTCATTCCGCGAGACTGACTCACAGACCATCAATGGATCTACGGTCCGTGAGTCCCTTCCGCCAGCCAGGACTTAGAAAATATTCAGCTTCTCTGAAGCAAACGACAGAACTGCAATACGGACCGTAGATCTACGGTCTGTCAATCCCTCTTCGTAGCTCCATACTTAGAATTTTTCAAACATCAGGTACTGGAACCCTTGCAGTATCAATCTACAAATCAACAGTACGGTTCGTAGATCCATCTACAGACCGTCAATGTCCACCGTGGTTCCACACTTGGTTAGATTTCCCTGATTTGCCTTCCATGCCCTGCCTGCAGATCTACGACCACCATCTATGGAGCGTCAATGGACGTATGTCCGTAGATCACCTTTGTAGATGCCCTTTTCTGCATTTCTTTCAACTGTCTCTTTACTTCCGCGCCTGAACATCTTTTCTGCAAAATATGACAAAAACACATAAATACCAATAAAAAAAGTCCCTAGACACACACAACTTGTAAGTTAAATGTATTATAAATACCGTAAACTCACGGTATATCAAGCAGCATAAACCTCCTCTTCCAATTCACTATTCAACAATGCTGACTTAAAATCAAGTTGATAAAGTGACCATTTCAGTTGAGCAGCCGACGCTAAAATTGTTTTTACCATCTCAAATCAAGAAATAGGAGAAAATGTCTCTTCAAAATCAATAACCTACTGTTGTACGTATCCCTTTGTGACACGTGTTGCCTTATGTTTCTGTACACTTCCATCTACATGATACTTTGTTTTCAATATCCACTTTTATCCAACAACATTCTTTCCATTTGGCAAGTCAGTGAGCTGCCATGTTTTATTTCTTTGTATTGCCATCAATTATTCCTTCATCGCATTCTTTCACTCCTCATTTTCAGTTGCCTCTTCATAAAATCCACGATATGAAACAATAAAAGTAAATTGACAAGATTGATTAGAATATCTAGGATTCTCTTTTCCGGATCTTATTGATCTTCTCAGTGGAATTGACTTAGGTGAAGTTTCTTCAAGTGTTGCAGGTGTGTCTAGTTCAGTCACTTCTTCAAGTGAATTTGGGGCAAAATATTGTCCATCTGGACAGTCTTCAATAGGAATTGTAATATCCCTTTTTCCTTGTTTTTTACTCCAATTCAAACTTAACTTTTCATCAACTACAATATTTATGCTAATTATCACTTAGCCATTAAGAGTGTTATATAACATGGATGCTTTGGATTTAAGACAATAACTGATGAAAGTACATTTTTGTGATTTTTCATCTAGTTTTTGACGAGTTTGAGAGTTAACCACAACATAAGCAATACAACTAAAAATTCTTAAGTGGCTCACTGAAGGACTTGTACCTTTCCAAGCTTCATATGGTGTTTGATTCATCACAGCCTTTGTAGGAGATAGGTTCAGTAGGTACACTGAGGTTGCAACTGCTTCTGCCCAGTATTGGTTTGGAAGTCCTTTGCCTTTCATCAAACTTCTTGCTATCTCTACAATGGTACAATTCTTACGTTCAACTACACCATTTTTCTTTGGTGCGTAGGGTGCAGTAAATTCCCTATGAATTCCATATTCTTCACAAAAATGGATAAATCCATTAGATAAGAGCTCCTCACCTTTGTTCGTTCAGAGAGTTTTTATACGCAACCCACTTTGATTCGCCACTTGTGCCTTGTATTTTCTTAAATTCTCAAAAGATTTTGATTTGTATTTTAGAAAATACACCTATCTCATGCGACCGGAATCATCTATAATGAGTGAAAAATATTGATTTCCACCAAAAGATTCAGTATTCATTGAACCAGGCAAATATGCATGAATTATTCTAGGCAAGTAGATGCTCTACAATTCTTTCCATATAACATCTCAGATTTCAAAAAGGGAAGGGATTGCATAAATTGCAACTACTAGTTCAAGTCTACGAGACCAGTCTACGGTTCGTAAAATTTTCTATGGGTCGTAGACCAGTCTCGTAGAAAGGGATAAAATAGTTTTTTTTTAAATCAAGTTTCAGTATCTTTTCTATGATTGAACAAGATAGCCCATCAATCAATCTACGAGTCGTAGATAAGGTCCATACAAACAATCCAAACTTAGTGAAATTATGAGGACAAAAGTTGAATTCTACGGTTAGGGTCTATGGACTGTAGGAAGTCCTACGGACTGTAGAAGGGTCAAATCAAATGCTAAATGATTTCATGGTCCCAATACTTGATTTACGGTTGACTAGTATGGACTGTAGAAAGTTCTATGGTCCATAGGTTACAACCGTAGGTTAATTTCGACAGTAATTTAAGGGGATTTGGGTCTTTTCCTAATTGTTTTAAACCAAAACTAAGTCTTTTTGGCCTTCATCCTATGGCCTATATAAGCCTTTTTGAGTCCTAAATTACCACTCAAGCCCCATTCTCCTAAATCCCCAAAACCTACCCAAATTGTCACTCCCCGAGCTACCCCCGAGATGCAGACACAGGACCTAGGATCACAAGTGGTCCCAAGCTAACCCTGTTGGCATGATCATGAGCATACTAAAGATAATAAACTGATGCAGAAGCTAAATCATAAATAAAAATGAAAAGATGGGGAATACCCATATACTATAACTGATATAAATTATAATTGATGAGTTTAATACAAAGAAGATATTAACTCAATACTAAGATGAATCTAACTATATCTGAAATAAGCCTCTAAACTGACTAGAAATGTTGGGACATGCCCCAACTAGGTCTATCAAAACTGAAACTAAAGACTAAAAGCGATAAAGATAAACATGTCACTAGTCCTCGAAGAATGAGGACTCACCACTAATGTTGCTGAACTGAAGATCGGGAACCGACCTAAGTGTGATCTGGATGCTGAGAACCTGAACCTACATCACGAGAAGATGTAGTGCACATATGTGTCATAACTTGAAAGGTACTGAGCATGCAGGATAGAGTAAAGCTGAAATAACATATAACTGAACAAAGCAATAAAGCAATGAAATAATCTGAACATGATATAGATGTTGAATACTGAGTTAACTAAATGCAATGACCAAATTTATAACATGCTAAAACTGAATACTGACTATACTGATAAATGGTCAATGCAATAGAATCTAACTAAACTATGGGAGCTACTAATAACTGATAATAAAACCACATGAGCTAAATGTGGAGTCCGATGTATACGCCCCATCGAGAGGACCCAATATACCCTGCTAGAGGTATAGAGGCATGCTGGCGTGATCACTAAAATGATGCCCACAGAGGGGACTTACAACCTACGTGGCTAGTAGTTCTGGGACTATTTGGGTATGTTGAACCCTAGTCCAACTCGGTATTATGCTACTCCCAATGGATTAAGTGATTAACGCATTATGACTGAACTTATGTAAGCTACTGGATAGCTCCAAATGAACATGCAAAACTGAGAATGCAACTATTAATCTGATAATGATGCATTCATAAACTGAGGCATATATTAACTGAATACTGAAATATCTGACCTAGCATGTGTAATTCAAGAACTAAAGAAATACATAGCTAGGATTTTGAAATTCATGCAATAAACTGAATATTAACATACTAATCTAATTTGGATCATTCTAACAGCTAAGAACCCAATAATTCTAACATTCAAGAAACCCTAGGTCTAGTCGTAATAAGGGAATCAAGAAACTGACTGAAAACTAAGGTCCTAATGGGCGAAAGGAACCCACTAGTGAAATCCCACATACCTGGTGATGAGTTCCATGGAGAAATCTTTCAATTTCGGGGCTGGAACTGAAGGAAACTTGCTACGTTCTTAAACTAGGGTTCTTGACCTCTTTTCTCCTCTTACGCTCTAATTTTTCTAAGTTTTGATTAATGATTTGACTTACATAAGTTCTAGTTATGTTTCTAGGCTTAAACTAACTAAAACCTCATGATTTAGGGTCTAAACGACATATCTTAGGGGTCCAACAAAATAGGAAAAGACCAAAAGACCCCTGATTTAACTGTTGTCGAAGTGACTAACGGATTGGACCTATGGGCCGTAGTTCAATCTATGGTCCGTAGATTGGGGTCGTTGATCAACTCTGCCTAATAGGGCTTCACTAAAACAAGCATAACTTTTTACTCGAAGGTCGGATTTTAGCAAACTTGGTGGCGTTGGAAAGAGGATTCAATTATCTATCATATCATAGGTCATGGGACACATAATTTATTTTGTTCTAAGAGTTATGACCATCTGAATTTGACCCAATTAATAATTTTCATCTAACTGGTTGTTGACCCTCACTTACGGTCAGACCTACGGACCATGGATCAAACAACAGTCCGTGTTGGTCGACCATAGTTCGTGTCAGAGGCTGGGTAAAGGAGTCTTGATCCACGGATACAGACCACGGACCGTGATCTGACCTACGGACCGTGATCTGACCTACGGATCGTGGGTCTGTCCGTGGGTCGAGACTTAGCCTATTTTCTGAGCTGGGTTGGGGAGGGGTTGCAATGGTGAACCATGGACCACCAGCACGGGCCATGGTCTGACCTACAATCCGTGGATGGCAACCGTGTGTTGCACCTGCAACTTCTCAAAGTTTGCATTTTTGGTCTATTTTGAATACGGGGTGTTACACAAATTCATCCTCCCCAAATTCTATCAACACTAAGGAAGAAGAAAAGGCTAGGGTTAATTCGAGTTCATCAATCCTCCATTCTTTTCGGGCTTTAGGTATCAAGGTATGTGGGTATTTACCCATGGAGTCCTTTCCTCCATGGGTCCCAAAAGGTCCCAATTTCTCAATTCAATTTTAAATAATCAAGTTAGGGTTTCAATTTAATCTTTGTGGGTTTCATTCAATTATGATTTATTGTTATTGATTAAGTCTTCTAATGCATGATTCAATGTACATACATGATATTTAGTTGAAATTACATTGACCTATGTCCAAATTATGATTTTCAACTATGAACCTATGATTAACTCATGAACCTATGAACTATGAATTTATGAAGATATGCATGTTTTTATGAAGATATTGTAAATGATTTGGGGATGCTTTGAAAGGAAAGTATGTATGTTATTGTGAAAGGTTTTCTCACATTTTATTATGATCATGATATTGAAAAGTATTTCTCACATATGGATTCACATTGGTGAAAGGTTTTCTCATCCGTGTTAAATTGTGTTTAATGAGATACTCTATATTTTGATTTTCAGATGTGGATTGGTATTTATCATATCCTTTCCTATGTTATAATGATATTCGACTTTGATCTATTCTGTTGGAATTTAGACTTACCACCGAGAGGATTTAAGGTGGAGGCTCAAATAGGGTAGTCTCTAGTAGCAACCTCTAGTCCCTAACTACGTGCCCCTGTAGGATCTTCTTAAATGAACTAGCTAGTGGATCCACTTTAGCAGAAGATGACATGTACAGAATCTACCTTGGCAAGTAGATCCCCCTTCTTTTGGTACGAAGGATATACTGGATTCCATGATATGACTCTCATGGTGTTATTTTTGGTTAAAGCTAATATTCCACAAAAATGACTATTAAAGCTTTTCTTATGTCTAATACTTCAATGTATTTGACCATATTTCATGATTTACATGCCATTACTTCTTTAAGTCTTTAAATGTTCAAAAAAATGATCATGCCTACATGTTTTAAGTCATTCATGCTATCATGCCTATTTTATGCATATTTCCTCATACTTAGTACATTCCATGTACTAATGCATACTTTTTCCTGCATTGTTCCACTAATGTAGGGCCCGACGCTCCTACCTCACACACTTGTGGCTAGACATCTTTTGGGTGCTTCAAGATTGGTGAGTCCTCATGTTTCGAGGACCGAGTCACACATATTTCTTCTTTACTCTAGTTTTCTGACTTTGTACGTGATGTATGAGTTACGTCCCAATCACTTTCCTTATAATGTAGTAGATGGCTTATTGAGACTTATGTTAGACTTCCGCTTTTGTCAAATTCTTTTATGATATAAGACTATTTTAATTGAAATCTTTATTTATATTATCTTGTATGATGTATGCTAAGTGACCTATGTACGGCTTCTCGGGGTTCTATACGCCATGTTACGACTAGGATATACTTTGGGTCGTGACATTCCAACAGAAAATGACTTTCTACTTTGCTTCCCATAAACGCAACTTTCGCATAAATCAAAAGAATTAATTTCTCGTAATCCAAAGATCGTACCTTTTTTGTCCTATCAACTTTAGTAACTTGAAATTAAGAAGCCCATACCTCAAATGCCACAATTCTGAGTCATTTTTTGCAAGAGTTACCAATGCAAAATTTTATACATTTGAAACTTCTAGCGGAAACATTCCGTTTTCAGCCATGAGAGCATTAACCATTGTTTGGCCTGATTTTTTTTAATCTTTAATAACACATGCTCCATCATCAAAACAAAAGTTCATATCCATTAGACAATATTTTCCCAAACACTCAGTAAATTATGGCCAATCTAGGAACAAATTAAACATCCTAAAGAAGCTTTAGTTTACCAAGGATGTTTCTTATTGCTACTATTCCTTTTCCTTCAGCTTGAATGTCGTTGTTACCACCAAGCCTGACAGTCAATTTTAGTGTCTCATCAAGTTTTTTTAAGTTTGACTTCAAGCCTGATATATATAGTTAAAGCAGCCAATATCTACAAACCACATATTACTTGCAACATCATTAGTATCACGATAAGCCATGAATAACATACTTTCTCCATTAGTTGTCTCTACATAATTCACTTGTTTCTCCATGTACAAGCAATTTGCTTGCACGTGCCCAAACTTTTTGCAATGATGACACTGTTTGTTGCTTCAATTGCATCTTTTCTCATTGAAGTGCCTTTGTTCAAAGCCTCTGCCTTGGCCTTGACTATTTCCACGAATTGCACCTCTACCTTGTCCTCTTCCTATTGTTTCCTTGTGATGATATCTTGAATTGGGTGCCTCCAGCTTAGATTGAAATGTTTTTTCTTCCTACTTTTCCGTTGACCTGTATATCCTTGTCTTATGGGCTTGTAAAGAACCTATCAATTCATTGAATGAAAATTTTGACAAATCTTTGGACTCCTCAATTGCAAATTAAACTTAGGAGTTAAACTACTTAAAAAAAATTCAACAACATTTTGATTAGTTGTTTGGTCTCTGTATGACCTCATTTGACTAATAATAGCCATTGCTCTAGACAAATTTTTTTTTACATAGGGTCATTTCCTTTTATGATTAATTTTTCAAACTCAAGTCGAAGAGTTTGAAGTTTTACAACTATTACCTTTGATGAACCTTGAACTTCTGTTTACAAAACTTTCCATGCTTGCCTCGAAGTGGTGGCTACTGCAATTCAAGAAAATATTGTCCCATGGACTGTCTGTTAATGGAAGGACAATGTCATTGCGTCCTTCTTTCTACTTTCCTTCAGCCACCGCTCTTCATTCGAATCTACATATCAAGTCTCTATCAAGTCCCAAAGATCTTGAGACTTAAATAAAGTCTTCATCTTGATGCTCCAAAATTGATTGCTTTGTCCCATAAAATGGTGATGGTTGACAGAGATATGCTCAAAGAACTTCCATTGGAAGCCATGCTATTGTTTTTGTTACTAGGTCGCCTGAATCTAAGCGTGCTCTGATACCACAAATGTTGGAGAACATAGATCTCAAGCTCACTCAAGAATAAAATATTGGAAAGGAAAGAAGTAACTAGTAGACAAGTTGAAGAGGAAACATAACAAATGTTTGAAAGGCAGAAAGATTGGTGGAATTGTAGCTTCTCTTTCTGATTACATCCATCACCAACGATTCCATTTAAATAGTCTTAAACTCAACTAAAATACAGATAAAAGGGCACTAACTCAGTACTACTTTCAACTAAAATGAGAAACTTAAGGACCAAATAACAATTATCCTAATCTAAGTCAAAGTGTAGTAAAATACTAAAAGAAATATGCAATAATTTTTCTCTTCTTTTAATTGAATCATTTATTCAATAGCAATTAGTATGGGTCAAAGAGTCATGGCTTTCAGCTTTCCTAACTGTTGCTCACCTTTTCATGCTAGAGAAAGAGAGAGAAATTACCAATGCACGTCAACATTTTAACACTGATAACATATAATAATTATCACCGCAAATTTCACAAATCTTTTTCTGCAAGTTCACATAGAAAACATAAGAAATTTAAAAGCTGACAAACTCTTGATTCCACTTGAGTGAAGTTTATATTGCTCTTTAGTTTTCACAATGAACAAGGATCTAGATGTTACCAAAGTACTCCTTTCAACTATTTTTGTTGCACATAATTAAGATTACCATATGACACAATGAAATATGTGGAGACAAAATGTCATCAGATACACAAAGTTGCTAAATCCTAATCAGAAAAATCAAGTTCTCGTCTTCTTTAAGCTAGCATGATTATCTTTCATAATAAAATCCTCCTTATAAAGCAAAAGCATATCCACCGGCATATTCCAAGTATTCTATTTAAGTTTGTTTGTTTTGTACTTGAATGTTATACCATTAGACACACTCTACGCTACTATTAACATCTTCTTTTGGACAGGAAAATAGATTTTTCAAAATAACAAAGACAACCTATTATAGAGCATAAATCTTTATGCACAAAATAAATCTCTCCACTCTATTTGTCCAGCTAAAAATGCACTATATAATAAAATCTTTATCTTTGCAGAAAAATGAAAAAGAAAAACCCAATGATAGTGCAGTATGAATTGATATTAAACTATTTTGGACCTAAAATTTTAACAAATCAGTAAATTGACTTCGGAATTAAATGTATAAAAAACTAACTAAGTGTTAATCCATATCCCTTAATTACTAGTAGAACAAGGCATAAACAAACATCCTAAGTAGTGAAACAACGATAGATATCCGAAAATTGAAACTTGTTCAAAGAATTTATAATGGATACTGCTTTAGGTACTTTAAGGTGTTGAAAACTCCTTTATTTATTTTATAATCATAATGTCTGTACGGGCTTGGGAAACTTTGTCCTTCCTTAAGAAAGATATTCAATAGTGTGTTAATCTAAATTACTTTATATAACTCTTAAAGTAAACCGAAACACATGTTTTGGGTAAACTACACTAGATAAGTTCAACTAGCCTCCCTGACCTCTTATCTCTCTAATGCGATATTACCACACCAACTCAACCACCCATTCCAGTGTTAAATAGTATATTAACAACTTTGACTTTTATATTGGACACTACTTTATGTACTTTAAGGTGCTGAAAACTCCTTTATTTATTTTATAATCATAATGTATGTACTGGCTTGGGCAACTTTGTCCTTCCTTAAGAAAGATATTCAATAGAGTATTAATCTAAATTACTTTATATATCTCTTAAAGTAAAATGAAACACATGTTTTGAATAAACTACACTAGGCAAGTCTAGCTAGCCTCCCTGACCTCTGATCTTTCTAATGGGATATTACCACACCAACTCAACCACTCTTTCTGGTGTTAAATAGCATATTAATAACTTTGACTTTTATAATTTTCATATAAGAGGGGAGAAAACGATTAAATTAAATAATAATATAAAATAAAATTAAAAAAAGACACACGCTGAGCCAACTCTAATCATCCCAAAAAGAATGTCGGCCTTTTGCCATGGAGAAAAAAAGACAAATGCAGACGCACTGATTACATGAACAGTGTAACACCCCGCTACTTGAAAGAACCATTTTTGGAAAGAATGAAAATCTGAAATTTGGCAAGATATGTCAAGTATGAGTTTTGGGTCAACTTCAAACAACCATAAATCTTAGTACTGGATTATTTAGGTGGGCTACAAGATGTCAAATGAAAGGTCTTTGATTTATCTTTCCAACACCACCGAGTTTGCTAATTTTCAAGCTCATATGAGGGAGATATGCCCGTTTGAAGTCGGGCTACCTAATTAAGGAAAGTCACCCGGATTTTAGAGGGGTACTTTCGTATTTTCATTACCCAATTAGTTAAATTCGTTTTTAGTAATTTATTTGGGTTCTAAACTGATTTGGTTCAGTTTACGCTTCACAAAATTACGTTAGGATTTTGAGAGAATAGAAAAGAGGAGAAAAAGCCAAGGTTCATCGCGTTCTTGAGATTTCGCTTACGGATTTCGCTATGGGTTCATCCCTACGAGGTATGTGAGACTTCCATAGCATTGGTTACGTTCACCCATGCGCCAATCATGATTTAATTTAGCGTATTTATGTTCTTGAAAGTAGAGTTTATGAGTTCTTGATGAATCTTGTTGAAGTTTCATTTGAATCTTGATTGTTGAGTTTTGGAGGAGTTTCTTGAGATGATTCGATGAGATTTAAGGTTGTTTTTTAGTAGATTCTTATATACTTTGTTTGGTTATTCGAATCTAAGTGTTTGGGGAAGAAACCAATCGAATCTAGACGATTTAGGGTTGAAAAACGAGCAAGAAAATTCGTAAGTTTTCTTGGCAGGGGGCTGGTGCACCACGCCACTCAGTGCACCAATATAAGGTGTATGTAGGATGGGCTCTGGGACACCGCGCCACTTAGTGTACCCCAACCCAGCTTCTGTAGTTCAGGGTCTGGCGCCCTGCTCCACTCAGTACGACAGGGTCACCAGGTCCTCTACCATTTCCCACTTCTTTCCATTTGAGTTCCCTCGAATCGTACTTATGTTTTCTAGTTGATTTCTACACTCTAAGGTACATATAAACATCGAGAGATCATACATAACATGAGATCATAAACCTTGAATCCATTATTCAAATTCAAGGAAAGTTAAGATCCAAGTCTAAAAAGTTCTTAGAGTCTTTCAAAAGTCTTTTGCAATTGTTTTAAATTTGTTTTAAAGTCATGAGCATTGAGTTGAATAAGATTAAGAGTGAAGTTCATTTCTTTAAAATATTATATGGGAACTAAGTATTCCCAAGAGTTAAAATGTTTTTACATTTAAACAAGAGAGGAAAAACCGATTTCCAAGAGAGCTTTTAAGCTAGTTTTTGAATAATAATCTCAAACCACAAAAAGAGTTATGTTTTTAAATATATAAGCTAGTATATTTTGGTAGTAGTATTGAGCACCGATTTGGGGATGAATTTGAGTTCAGATAATTCAAAGTCTCCATAAACTGTGTATCCAACATGGGTAGACAAGGGTCATACTTTTTAGATGATTCCTAGATGTTTTTAGCATAGACTAGTGGATCCACTTAGTGAGTTAGGTTCTATACCCCTGGCAAGGTATAGGATGGCCCTGGGAGCATGAGGCAAGATGTTGTACATCACTTAGCTCGTAGTGGTGGTTGTCGATTAGAGAAACTCCCATAGAGATATTTTGTATTCTTATATACAAAGAGTTACTTGTATTTTCATATACAAAACTAAGTTATTATTGTGCCTTTAATACACTGAGTTGTTATCTACATGCTTTAAAGTTTTTCTTTATATTGCAGCTTTATTTCTGCATTATATTGAAGATGAGTTGAGTTGAGAAGAGGTAAGTGTTTCTTTCATATTCCAGTTCAAGCTTATGTTTTGTTTAGATTTCCCTTCGCATGCTCGTACATTCAATGTACTGATTCCATTTGGCCTGCATCGTTTCATGATGCAAATACATGTAATCATGATCAGCATCAAGCGCTTCGTTGATCCAGTTGAGCATTCAGAATCATTTTGGTGAGCCTCTTTGCTTTCCGGAGGATCCTTTTTCATATTGTTCTTAGTATTTCAGTTGTTAGGATGATTGGGGGTCTTGTCCCGACATTCCTCATAGTATGAGAGGCTTCATAGACAAATAGTTATAGTTCTTTAATCTTACATTTCAATTGTTTTTGTTATAAGACTTGAGTTGCATGTTTACTTCTAAAACATTCTCAGTTTATCTATTCAGACAGTTTGTTAAGATTGTATTTAAGTACATTTTCTACTAAGTAAGTCTTCCGCTGAGTCTAGCCAGGCTAAGGGTTCACTTGGGGCCAACAATGGTTCTCGAGTGGCAATCCCTCCCAGGGTGTAGGCTCAGGGTGTGACAAACTTGGTATCAGAGCACAGAGTTCAAGAGTTCTAGAGAGTCTATGAAGCCGTGTCTTTAAAGTCCTAGTTATCGGTGTGAAGCGCGCCATATCTATAATTAGGAGGCTACAATATTTAGGAACTATCTGACTTTTTCATATTCATTCTGTGTGATAGAGTTTATCTCTATATAAGTTCTTTTCTAACTCGTGTTTGCACGTATCTTTCAAATCATGCCTACACGAAGAACTGTCTGAGGTTTTCCTGCTAGAAGTAAAGTCGAGGAACAAGGGGTACCTAATGCACCTGAAGTGCAACCCCAAGGAGAGGTCACCAATGCTAAGTTCTGTGAGGCTATCCGGATGTTGAACCAAGTTGTGACCAACCAAGCTGGGCAACAAAGACAGAATCGTCAGGAAGGTGCTGATACTTTTAGGATCTGTGAGTTCTTAAGGATGAATCCTCCAAGCTTCACTGGTTCAAGTGTCACTGAGGATCCATAAAACTTTTTTGAAGATCTTCAGAAGGTTTTTGAGATTATGCATATTGTTAATGCTGAGCAAGAGGAACTAGTTGCATATCAACAGAAGAGTGTTGCTAGAATCTGGTTTGACCAATGGAAGAAGGGTAGAGCTGAGGATGCACCAATTGTGAGCTGGGATATGTTTGAGACTACCTTTATGGGGAGTTTCTTTCCCCGTGAGCTAAGAAAGGCAAAGGAAAGAGAATTCCTCACTTTGAAGCAGGAATCTATGAGTGCTCATGAGTACATTAAGTTCACCCAACTTTTCCGCTATGCTCCGGAGATGGTTGCTGACATGAAGAGCAGCATGAGTTTATTCGTTGCTAGATTGCCTCGTCTGTCAAGTAAGGAATGCAAGGAAGCTATGCTGATATGAGATATGGACATAGTAAGGCTGATGATCCATGTACAACAGGTTGAGGAGGACAAACTTAGGTATAGAGAAGAGTTTAAAAACAAGAGGGCTAAGAAATCAGGGAATGAGTCCGAGCAGCAGAAGAGTAATGTGAACCGGTCATCTTTCCAACATAAGCAAAAGGTACCTACTCCATCATCTACTAGTCCACCTGCACCAAGGAATAGAGGTGAGTTCAATAATCAGAATTCATAAATTTTCAGTGCCAGACCTGCACAATCTCAAGGTAGTGTTGCACAAGGAAGTAATGGGACTCCTACATGTGCTAAGTGTCATAGGACCCACTCAGGGGTGTATCATGATGGCTCCACTAGTTTCTTCAAGTGTGATCAGAATTGTCACTTTATGAAAGAATGCCCTAAGAACAGGCAAGGTTATGGTAATGGGGGCAATAGAGCCCAATCTTCTAATCTTATGAACAAAGTGTTTAGGATATTTGGATATGTTTGTTATTGTTTTCATTGATGACATTCTAATATATTCGAGGAATAAAGAAGTTCATGCTAGTCATCTCAGAGTAGTTCTACAAACTCTAAAGGATAAGGTGTTGTATGCCAAATTTCCTAAGTGTGAGTTTTGTCTTGAGTCTGTGGCATTCTTAAGCCACATTATTTCTGGTGATGGGATTAGAGTTGACATTCAGAAAATAGAGGCAGTGCAGAACTGACCTAGACCCACGTCTCTAACTGATATTAGGAGTTTCTTGGGATTGACTGATTATTATAGAAGGTTTGTCGAGGGATTCTCATCTATTTCATCCCTGTTGACCAAGTTGACTCAAAAAATAGTTTAGTTTCAATGGTCTGAAGCTAGTGAGAAAATATTTCAGGAATTGAAAACTAGGTTGACTACTGCCCAGTATTGACCTTACTAGAAGGTACACAAGGTTTTGTGGTATATTGTGATGAATCCAGAGTTGGACTCGGTTATGTATTGATGCAGAATGACAAAATTATAGCTTATGCCTCCAAACAACTGAAGGTTCATGAGAGGAAATTACCCAACCCATGATCTAGAGTTGGCTGTTGTAGTGTTTGCTTTGAAAATATGGTGTCATTATCTTTATGGTGTTCTGTAGATGTGTTCACCAATCACAAGAGTCTTCAGTATGTTTTCAGTCAGAAAGAGCTTAATCTCAGACAGAGTAGGTAGTTGAAGTTACTCAAGGATTATGACATAAGTGTTTTCTATTACCCAGGTAAGGCTAATGTTGTTGTTGATGCTTTAAGCACATTGTCTATGGGTAGTACCTCTCATGTTGAGGAGAGAAAGAAATAGTTAGCTAAAGATGTGTATAGACTTGCATGATTGGGAGTCCGGTTAATGGATTTTAATAAAGGTGGAGTAGAGGTAATGAATGGGGTTGAATCGTCCTCAGTGTCTGAAATGAAAGAGAAACAAGACCAAGACCATGTTTTGATTGAATTGAAGGCAAATGTTCATAAGTAGAAAGTGAAGGCTTTTGAACAAGGGGGAGATGGTGTATTGAGATATCAAGGTAGATTATGTGTGCCCAAAATGGATGAGCTCCAAGAGAGGATCGTGGAGGAAGCTCATAGCTCTAGATATTCGATCTATCCAGGTTCCACAAAGATGTATTGCGACTTGAGAGAAGTCTATTGGTGGAGTAGCATGAAGAAGTGTATTGCTGAGTTCGTTGATAAGTGCCGAGTTGTCAACAAGTCAAGATAGAGAACCAAAGGCTTGGTGGTATGGCTCAGAATATAGATATTCCGGAATGGAAGTGGGAGATGATCAATATGGATTTTATTACTGGTTTGTCGCGGTCTCGCAGGCAACATGATTCTAATTAGGTGATTGTAGATAGAATAACTAAATCAACCCATTTCTTACTGGTAAAGACTACCTATTTCATTTTAGATAGAGGTGCACAATTTTGGAAGTCTTTCCAGAAAGGTTTGGGTTCTAAGGTAAATTTGAGTACTACTTTTCATCCTCAAACTGATGGTCAAGCAGAGCGTACGATTAAGACTTTAGAGGATATGTTGAGGGAGTGTGTGATCGATTTCAAGAGAAATTGGGATGAGCACTTGCCTCTCATTGAGTTTGCTTACAACAACAGTTATCACTCTAGCATCCAGATGGCTCCTTATGAAGTTCTTTATGGGAGGAGATGCAGATCTCCTATTGGATGGTTTGAAGGTTATGAAGTTGGGTTGATAGGACCAGACTTGATTCATCAAGATATGAAGAAAGTGAAGGTTATTCAAGAAAGGTTGAAAACATCGCAAAGTCGTCAGAAATCCTATACCGATGTTAGGAGAAGAGTCTTAGAGTTTGAAGTAGATGATTGGGTGTAATTGAAGGTTTCACTCATGAAGGGTGTCATGAGATTTGGTAAGAAGGGGAAGCTTAGTCCCCGAGATATTGGTCCTTACAGAATATCCAAGAGGATCCATAACGTGGCTTATGAGTTGGAGCTACCACAAGAGTTAGCAGCAATCCATCTGGTGTTCCACATTTCAATGTTGATGCAGTGTATGGGCGATCCTTCACATATTATACCAACTGAAAATATTGGTATTAAGGACAACATATCTTATGAGGAGATTCCCGTTGAGATTCTAGATCATCAGGTTCACAAGTTGAGGACCAATGAAGTAGCATTAGTCAAGGTCTTATGGAGGAATCAGTTTGTTGAGGAAGCTACTTGTCTGAGTTTCTTTAAAGTGTTCCTTCAATACTTATTGATTCTAAACACCCTAAACTACTTCTAAACATCTAGAAATCATTCATAACATGAATCATAACCTTGAAATCATAATTCAAATTCAAGGTAAATCTAAGAGTCAAGTCTTGAGAGTTTTTTCGAGTCTTTTGCAAGCCTTTTAAAACTTGTTTTAAGACTTGAGCACTTCAGTTTGATAAAGAAAATAGTTGAGTTCATTTTCTTTAAAATGATATATGGGAACTAAGTATTCTCAAGAGTAAATGTTTTCACATTTAAGATGAGAGGGAACACCGATTTCCGAAAGAGTTTTTGAGCAGTTTTGAGTACCATCTCTTTTAAGAGAAATATTTTTGAGTAATAATCTCAAACCACATAAAGAGCCATATTCATAAACATATGAGCTAGTTACATTTTGGGAGTAGTATTGAGCACCGATTTGGGGACGAGTTCAGATAACTCGAAGTCCTCATAAACTCTGTAACCAACGTGGGTAGAACGGGTCATACTTTTTAGATGATTCCTTAATGATTTTTAGCATACACTAGTGGATCCACTTAGTAGTAGGTCTTATACCCTGGCAAAGTATAGGGCAATTCTGGCAGCGTGGGCTAGACATTGTATCATCAAATAGCTCATAGTGATGGTTGTCGGTTAGAGAGTCTCCCACAGAGTTTATTTTGTATTTTCATATACAAACAAAGTTTATTTTGTAGTCTTGCATACAAACTAAGTATATTGTATTTTTCAATATATTAAGTTGCTACCTACTATTTTAAAAGATTTTCTTTATAATGCATCTTTACTACTGCTTTATACTGAAATGAGTTGAGTTGAGACGAGGTAAGTTGTTTCTTTCAGTTCCAATTCAAGCTTATGTCTTGTGTTTAGATTTCCCCTCACATGCTCGTACATTCCATGTACTGATTCCATTTGGCCTACATCTTTTATGATGCAGATACAGGTAACCAGGATCAGCATCCAGCGCTTCGTTGATCCATTTGAGTTCCAGATTTGTTTGGTGAGCCTCTTTGTTTCTGGAGGATCCCTTCCTTATTTTCCAGTATTTCAGTTTGTTAGGATGATCGGGGTCTTTTCCTGACATCCCTCATAGTATTAGAGGCTTCATAGATAGATAGACAGTAGTTCATGAGTCTTGTTCATTTCAGTTGTTATGATTCTAGACTTGAGTTGCTGCTTTGGCCAATGAATGTTTCTTTAAATATTCTGAGTTAGTTATTTTTAGTTACAGCTTTACTTTTAAGGTTACCTTATGTTGAGTAAGTCTTCCGCTGAGAGTTAAGCCAAGCCAAGGGTTCGCTTGGGGCCAGCAATGGTTCTCGAGTGCCAGTCACGTCTAGGGTGTAGGCTCGGCGTGTGACAATTGCCTTGCATACCTTAGTGATGAAACTTGATGAATAACTTTGATTTTTTTATATTGCTTGAAGTTCTTAAGCGTAATTTTTTTTAAAAGAGAATGAGAGGGTTCAAGTAATAAAAACTTATTGACTTTGTCTTTTGGGGGAAGTAAATAATTGTGGGTAGGGTTAATAATTGTGGGTACGAGTTATGGGATGAGGAAAATTTGAAACAACCCTCCTATAATGTAAAAAGAAGAGAAAACTAAAATATTTTTGAAGAAATGAGCGCAGTTGCGCAGCTATAGCCTAGGTCGCGCGACTATTCATCCAATGATAACGCTCAAATCACCCTCCAAAACCAATTAAAAGAGTGAGCGATTGTAGTCAATGAAAAACCCAACGAAGAGTCGGGGTCGAATCCCACAGGAAATGGTATACTGTAGAGAATTATTTATTAAGATATTTGGACTTTAAATTATCTCATTTGCAATAGTAAGAAAAATTTGGTGGATGGTACCACCAACTTAATTTAAAGATTTGATTATCAATTTCGCACTTAAACTAAAGTATCTAAGAAATCAAGAGTTAACAAGTAATCTAGGGGTGCGGGGATTATCATCAATGTCACATAGGGGTGATTGTGCTGCTCTTCATTAATAGGCTAAGTCATCTTCAATGATGCTAATCATCTTTTGATATCAAAGCATTTATGCCTAGAATCTTCTTTCGGTTTCATCTAACTGACAATCCTAAGCAACCCACTACCTTACACTATCGTTTCTTTCAAGAATAGGACAAATAGATTTGGCCCATAACCTCTCTTTCGAGCAAGTTACAGACATTAAATCTAAATTGGTAGTATTGAACTAATTACCCACTCTAATCAATCTCTTTCGAACATCAACCGGAGAATAGAAGTAGGAATTAAGTTTGCAACCTTAACCCTTAAGTTAACCTCATGGTAATTAGACCAAATTCATGCATGAACGACAACAAAACATAGCATAACACAATACCCACTACATTTAATCAACACCCAACCCCATTGGAGCACCGCTAGATCTTGGGGTTTTAGCCACCTATCACAAAAAGTAAAGAAATTATACCTTCCATGAAAGCAGCCATAAGCAACTTGAAACAAAGCAATTAACAGTAAACCCACTTTGGATTCAACTTCAATTTTTCAATTTCAAATTCCAAAAATGTAAAACCCCAAAATCTAGAAAAGTGTTCTTCAAAACTCTCTCCAACTCACTTTCTGATTTTTTTTCTCTAAATTAACATCTCCAAAAAGACTCCTTAAAAAATTATATCATTTGGGCTATTTATACTTTCCTAAAATTTGGCCCCAAATCCATTTCATAACCAACTCGGCGACATTAGTCGGGTTCACCAAACTCGCTTGGCGAATCATTATTTGCTCCTCAGCTAGCCTTATGATGCTCTAGGCTTCAGGTGTATGAACCTAAACTGGCGAACTCGATTGAGTCAACCTTTCACGTTCAGTGAATCACCGAATACCACCTTGGTTCTCCTTTCGAACATTAAATATTTCCACTACACACTCTCACTTTGGGCGATGTACATCAGGATTGCCATTCTCTTTCAGCGCATCGCCTTCTCTACTGGAGTTCGCTGACCTGCTACGATTGGGACAAGTGTTATGCACTGTCAAATTGAGCGAGGTCGTACTCAGTTGACGAATATTCCCTTCATGGTAGGCGATTAACAATTTTACTTTGCACTTCTTTTTGTATTTTTGGTCATTCTTTCACACTTAAGTCCTTGCCTTGTCCAATTGCCTTCATTGCTGAAAATCATCAATATTGTATTAGAATAGGAAAAATTTAGGCATTGAGGAATCTAATTATTGAGCTAAATGGACCTTAAATGAGTGTAAATATTCCACTCATCACCCAACCTTAACAATAGCACTGACCTTAGTACATTGTTGTGCGACTGACGTCATCTTCACACGACGTATCATGCAGATTGTGTAGTGTCTAGTAAAATATGCATAAGTTTTAGCACATAACTTGAATTAACGAATGGTCAAAGACGTTGGAAAGAAGACTTGAAGACCTTTCGTATGGTTAATATTAGGCTATAAAATGCTTCATATGCTAGGAGTCTCTTATGACCTTAGGTCACATTCAATACACTTTACACAGTTAGTAATTGATCTTAGCACCTATACACCATTAGAAAATCATTCGGTATGGGCCTATATTTATGAACAAACGTTCGAGTCTTAGCTTAGAAACTTTTGAGGTATTACAAGTTTTAAAACTCCAAAAAATTTATTTCTTCCCTATTTACATAAAAATATTTTTTCAATGAATAAGATTTTGTTAAACCTCTTTCTCTCTACTTAATTACGCCATTGGATCTTTCTATTGTAAGTTTTTTTTTCATTGGTTCATTTATTAAAAGTTAGCTTATGCAGATGACACCATTATTTTTACATCAGCTGTCAAAACAACTTTGGATTTGATTATGTTTACTTTGGGGGAGTATGAGAAGCAATCTGGACAATTGATTAACAAGAGCAAAAGTTCCTTTTATGTTTATAGGAACACTGCCCACAACTTGGTTCAACAGGCTGAAGAGATAACTTGTTATTCTAAAGGAAAATTCCCTTTCACGTACTTCGGATGCCCTTTGTTTCATTCAAAGAAGAGGAATTTTTTTTACAATGATTTGATCAAGAAGATAAAGAACAAGTTACAAGCATGGAAGGGGAAGATTCTTTCATTTGGAGGTAAAGCTGTTTGGATTAATAGTGTATTGCAAAGCATCCCAATATATCTACTATCAATTGTTAATCTTCCAAAGTGTGTCATCAATGATAGCCACAAGCTTTTTGCTTGATTCCTATGGAACAGTGGTGATGAGGGTAGAAGAAGACATTGGGTTTCATGGTTTGACATTTGTTTGCCTAAAGATAAGGGAGGTCTAGGATTTAGATCCTTGTTTGATATTTCAAAAGTGTTGTTTGCTAAGTTATGGTGGATTTTTAGGTCAAAGAAGTCACTTTGGACTAACTTTATGTGAAATAAATATTGTAAAAAAGTTATTCCTCAAGAGGTGGAGTGGAGAGGGGGCTCACAATTATGGAAGCACATGCTCGAAGCTAGGGATTTTGTTGATCAGGAAATCTGGTGGGAAATAAAATGTGGTCATTCCAATGTTTGATTTGATAACTGGAAAAGGTTGGGAGCTCTGTACTATGTGATTCCTCAAAATTTCCAGATAAACAGGTCCATAGATGAAGTTGAAATCGTAATGAATCAAGGTGGATGGGATGATACAAAGATGCAATAGTTTCTGCCACAAAGTATTAGTACTCACATTCATAATGAGATACAGTGTCTAGAAGTGACTGATACATGGGATAAGCCTTGGTGGATGCTCAATGGATTTGGTAAGTTCATTGTAAGGAGTGCTTGGGAGATTTTGAGAAGAACTGAGGTGAAGAAGGAAATATTTCATAATATTTGGGTCAAAGGTGTTCCTTTTAAGGTCTTTTTTTTCCTATGGAGGGTGTTAAAAAAGAGACTACCTATTGGAGAAGAGTTGATCAAAATGGGAGTAGTAGATAACGTAAGGTGTTGTTGTTGCAATGAAGGTGCACAAGCAACATTCTAGCACTTGTTTTTAACTTATCCTGCCACTATGAGAGTGTGGAAAATTTTTATTGTAGCTACTGGGAATCAAATTCATTTGCTACAACTTGTAGTGACAGTTAAAAAATGGTGGAAAGTGGATTGCCTAAATAGAAGCTTGTATAACTTGGCTAGAACAAGGTATCCTTGGTTGAAGTAATTACCTAAGCAATGGCCCTTGATTGTGAAGTTTTTAGAAGTCTATACACCATTGATCAGCCACAAAGTGGTAGCTTGGGAGAAACCACAAAGAGATACTTTCAAATGCAGCTGTGATGGATTATCAAAAGGGAATCCAAGGCCCAGTACAATTGGATTCTGTATAAGGGATTGGGAAGGTAATATGAGGTATGCTGAAGCTAGGAAACTAACCGAGAGCACAAGCCTAATAGCTGAAGCAGGAGCAATTAAAGCTGGTATGGAGTTTTGTTTCAATAATGGGATGACCCTTGTGGTGGTAGAAACTGATTCTTTAATTATGAACAAGGTACTGGATGGAGTTTGAAAGGTACCTTGGAGTATTTCTTTAGAGATCCAGTACATAAAAGGTTTAATGGAGAAAGGACAAATTTCTATGAAGCATGTTTATAGAGAGGGCAATCAGTTGGTAGATTATTTTACTAACATAGCTGTTCATTTTGCAGGTACTTTAATCTCTAATAGCCTACAAGAGTTTCCAGGAGAAGGAAAAAATATTATACTCCTTTATAAGAATCGTATTGCAAACATTAGGATACAAAAATGCCAAAATTCCAATTATGGCTTTCAAGACACTACAACAAATATATACAACAACATCAGCTGATATAGTCTTATCATGGATAACGATGAACAGTAGCCTCATGTTTTAAGTTTGTGTACAAAAATTTTCCAATGAGAGGGAAACTTGATGGTTTGTACCTGAATTGTCTTGGTGATTAATATGCTATGAACCTCTTTTCTAACTGTGGTATTATCTTCCTCTAAATATCAACCTTTCCTTATATTGTCCAAGCTATTACTAAGGTTATATCTATGAAAGATTGAGAAATGATTTCTTACCAGCTTCATGTGCAACAAGTATTCAATGGAATCGATTACACAAGATCAGTGAGATCTTTTGATGTCTAGAGTGAAATCGACCCAATACTTATAGGATCTTATTTATTTCACAATCACTTCATGGTAGAAGACTCAGTTTTGCTCAGAGACTGGATGGATCTAGTTGATATGATGTTTCAGTAGCTTCCCCTGTAACGACAGGTTCCCGTCGTTATAGAAAATCCAACGAGGAAAAATTTTGAGTCGGAAAAACTTTTTCGTAGTAACTTGAAATTTCCCAACCTAGTCCAGATTTGGATGAAATTAGAGTCATTAAATTTTAAGGAAATCTGATAACAATTGAGTTATCTAATTATGAATTTCATCACATGAGTAGATAGCTAAGACGTTAAAGAACCCGTACGACTTTACAAAATTGAATTCGGGCGAGTAGAACTCCCGAAATTGATGTTAGTGTGAATGGGTATTTTCTGAGTGTCATGGGATGAAGGTGTATTGTGAAATGGGAGTTTGGAATTCTTAAATCGACTCACCGGTTCTATGAAAGCCGCTAAGGAGGGATTATTCACGCCAGGGCGGGGCCGCTGTAGTGGGGTGAGTACCGCCATAGCACGAGAGTCGCAATTTAAGTTGGAAATAAACCCCAAAACGTCTTTATTCTGCACTTTTCAACTTTGAGAGCTAGGAGACGACCCCAAGTGTTTTCTTAACGATTTTCCACCATTATTGAGGCTAAAAGTAAGGTTTTAACTCCCTGAATCTGTTTTCCGATCCGTAGAAAGTAATCCAATGTGTAATTATCGATGGATGAGGGTTTTGATCTGGAAATTATGGTGGAAAAAATCCTAATCTAGGTATGTGGATCAAGGGTTTGATCTAGGGTTGATAAATTTTTTGGTAATTCAGGTAATTAGTTATTGTTTATTGATTCCCGTGTTAATTAATTGTTTGTAGACCAAGAATAAGCAGAACGAATCCAAAAATGGAAGAATCAAGTTTCTTAGGGAATTCGAGCTTGTTTCGAGGAATGTGATGGTTCTGATTTCATGTTGTGTGATGTTTGTTTATTCTTGCTTCATTATAATATATGTATGTATGCAAATATTGCATTTTTTATCACACTAGTTGTAAATGAGATATCTGAATGATGAATGTCATAAATCATGACTTGATTGTATGATTATGAGAATATACTTGTGATTGTGATTGTGTCTTATTGAATGAATTGGGTGTTGCATTTCGACACACTAACTTGGATCGATTGCCACGTTCCGGCATAAATATGGGATCGGTTGCCACGTTATGGCCTAAATATTAAATCGGATACCACGTTCCGGTATGCTAACAGTTTGGGTTTGGGTTCCATGAAAGGACCATTGACTTGACATAACTGAATATCTTGACAAATATAAAATTGTCTGTTGTTCATAAATAATGATGATATTGTATATGTTCGGTATATGCATGTGATTATATTGTTGTAATGGCTATGTATGTTGCACTTAGTGGGATAGCCACGTGATCCTACAAGTACACTGTGGTTTTGTACTGATATTGCAGTTGCTCTTTCTTTGTTGAGTACAGGGCTTCTTCTGGCGGCTATTGACAAACCTCGCTTAGGAGATCAGTGATCGTTCGAATTCAATGGTGAGCCAGTTCTTCCGGGCTGCCATGAGTTCTCTTTTATGTCTATGTCCACCATTTCAGACTTAGACTTTCTAGTTAGTTATTCTTAAGTTTAGTTTGGGGTTGTATCCCTTCTTATTTAGACTTATGGTTGAACTTTAGATGTTTTGGTACGTTGACTTTCAGGTTCTAAACATTATTTTCCACATTTGTTTAGTTGTTAGACTATTGTTTTGGAGTTTATGGGAACTCCTTATTCCTTTCCTTAGCATTTAACTTGCTTCCGTAGCTTAAATGTCTTAGTATTTTGGTTGAGTTGTTAGTTTAGTTACTATTAATGGTTCTCCCAACGGAGGGTTAGTGTGGGTGTCAATCACGATAGTCTATGTCATGACAAAGTTAGTATCAGAGCCTAGGTTCGTTGATCTCGATGCACCAAAATGAGTCTAGTAGAGTCTTGCGGAACGGTACGGAGATGTCTGTACTTTTCTTCGAGAAGCTATAAGACTTTAGGAAATCTCTCTATTTTTCTCTTTACCCCTTTTGTGCTATAACTTGATTCCAATTGGTATCTGGCGATTCGAATTGGTATCTAACCTCATTCACTCTTCTGTCCGCAAATGGTTAACACTAGATTCAACGGCGTCAGGCCTGTAGCTTCTATCAATGCTCCAGTTGAGGAATATGCAGCGAGAGGTCGCGGTCGAGGCAGGGGTAGAGTAAGAGCTAGGGGTAGAGGCCGATGAAGGGTGGTGCCTACTAGGGATGGAGCACCGGTTGAAGATGCTCCAAAAAATGAGGCCCATCCTGCGCATCATGAAGAGGTAGAGGAAAACATAGAGGTCGAGAATGAGGAGAATGTTGGACAATAGGAGGAGGTGCAGGATAAGACTACAGGTATTCCTTTTTTAGACCCAATGTTAGCTCAACAGATTATGTCGTTCTTTAAAGGATTGGTTGGTCCTGGAGTGCTTCCCTCTGTTCAAGGAACTCAAGCTCCTACCAATCCCCATGTTGCTATCACTACGCCCAAGGTGGGTGGAACTGTAGTTAATGATGCTTTCTTCTGTCCTTTGTTGGGTCTTGTTATGACTGGTAATGGGCATGAGATGTTGACCAAGTTCTTGAAGTTGAAACCTCCTGTGTTCCATGGTTCCGAGAGTGAGGACGCGTATTAGTTCATCCTAGATTGCTATGAGAGGCTGCATAAGTTGGGAATTGTCCATCAGCATGGGGTTGAGTTCATGACTTTTCAGCTTCAAGGTGAGGCTAAACAGTGGTGAAGAGCTTATGTGAAATGCAGATCTTCAGTTTTACCCCCACGTAATTGGACCTAGTTTCATGCTCTATTCTTAGAGAAGTATATGCCTCAGACTTTGAGGGATCGCAAGAAGGATGAGTTCATGGCTTTGGAACAAGGTGGTATGGCTGTCACTTCTTGTAAGACTAAGTTCCATGTCTTGTCTAGATATGTTACTCAACTAGTGACTATTGAAGAAGAGAGAATCTGTTTATTTATTAAGAGACTAAATTCTGAGTTACAAGTATTATCTGTTCATATGACCTCTGCAGGGAAAAGCTTTAATGATGTAACAGACTTTGTGAAGAAATTGGAACGGGTAAGACGAGACGATCAGGCTAAGGCATTGGCTAAAAAGGCCAAGAACTCAGGTAACTTTCAACGTTCTTACTCCAAGGGGTCAGAAAGGCAAACCCTTGCAGCCAAGCCAATTCAGTCCGCTAGGCCCGCCTCTACAAATAATTACTCGGGAACTCCACCTCATAATTTGATCAAGGATAGCCAGGGAGCCGCACCTTCAGTGGGCAATAAACCATTTTTTGATCATATTTGTTACAACTGTGGAGAACCTAGGCATATGAGGAGAGATTGTCCCCACTCGTGCATGTTGGATTATGCACAGCAGCAGTCTAGAGTAGTGGTACCCGCGGGAAATGGTAATAATGGTCGAGGACGTCCACAAGGTGGCAAGGAGGAAATCAGCGAGGCTGCGGAGGTAGGGGAAAGGGTAATGCAGGAAGAGGTACAGTGCAGCCAGGCAGGGAAGTCGCTTGTCAAGATGATGGGGCTCAGTCTTATGCCTTTCCGGGCAAGAGTGAGACAAAGGCGTCTGACGCAGTGTTCACATGTACTATTTTTGTCTATGACCGGATGGCTAATGTGCTATTTGATGCGGGCTCTACTTATTCTTATGTATCCATGCGATTTGCTTCAGAGTTTGATATGATTTGTGATATACTTAATGCCCCCATCCATGTTTCTACCCCAGTTGGAGAGTCTGTCATAGTCACCCATGTCTATCGTGCTTGTCCTATTTTGTTATAGGTTTTCAGACTTGGGCTAATCTGGTGATTTTGGATATAACTGACTTTGATATAATCTTAGGCATGACTTGGTTGTCCCCCTATTATATTGTGCTTAATTGTAATACTAAGTCTGTGACTTTAGAAATTTCGGGAAGGGAAAAGTTAGAGTGGGAAGGGGTGTACAAGCCTAAGCAAACTAAGATCATATCATCCATTCGGGCTAGGAAACTGGTAGGGCAGGGTAGTTTGGCTTTGGCTCATATTAGAGATGTTGAGGTTGAGTCTCCATTGATTGAGTTTATTCATGTGGTGTCAGAATTTAGAGAAGTGTTTCCTACAGATTTGCATGGTATGCTTCTTGATAGAGATATTACATTGATTTAGAACCTGGTACTCGTCCCATTTCCATCCCTCCATATCGCATGGCTCCGGTGGAATTAAGAGAACTTAAGGCTCAAATACAAGAACTTATTGATAAAGGATTTATTCTTCCTAGTGCTTCCTTGTGGGGTGCTCCAATTTTGTTTGTTAAGAAAAATGATAGTTGTATGAGGATATGTATAGATTACCGACAATTGAATACGATCACCATTCAAAACAAGTACCCATTGCCTCAAATAGATGATCTTTTTTACCAATTGCAAGGTGCATCAGTTTTCTCTAAGGTTGATCTAAGGTCTGGTTACCATCAGTTAAAGATTAGGCTTGAGGATGTGCCCAAGACATCATTTAGAACCCGCTATGGGCACTATGAGTTTCTAGTTATGTCATTTGGGTTGACTAATGCGCCTGCAACTTTTATGAGTTTAATGAATAATGTGTTCAAGCCATTTCTTGATTCATTCGTCATAGTCTTTATTGATGACATTTTGGTCTATTCAAAAAGTGAGAAAGAGCATGCCGACCATCTTCGTATTGTTCTGGGTGTTCTTGGGAAACAAAGGTTGTATGCTAAATTCTCTAAGTGTAAATTTTGGTTAACTTCGGTTGCATTTTTGGGGCATGTAGTTTCAAAAGAAGGGGTAATGGTAGATCCCCAAAAGATTGAAGCGGTTAAGAATTGGGTTCGACCTAGCTCTGTGACGAAAGTTAAGAGTTTTATGGGGCTCGCTAGTTACTATCGCCAATTTGTGAAGAACTTTGCTTCAATTGCCACTAACTTGACAAATTTGACCAAAAAGGAAACCCTTTGAATGGACTGAAAAGTGTGATGAGAGCTTTCAAAATCTCAAGACTCTCTTGACTACAACGTCTATTCTAGCATTACCGATTGAAGGTAAATATTTTATTGTTTATTGTGATTCTTCACATTCTGGTTTGTGTGTTGTGTTGATGCAGGATAAGAATGTTATAGCTTATGCATCGCGTCAATTGAAGGTGCATGGAGAAATTATCCAACACATGATTTGGAGTTGGCAGCGGTAGCGTTTGCTCTTAAGATCTGACGGCATTACCTTTATGGTGTTAAGTGTGAGGTGTTTACCGATCATCGTAGTTTGCAGCATGTGTTCACTCAAAAGGATCTGAATTCGAGACACAGAAGGTGGATGGAGTTACTTAAGGATTATGATGTCACAATTCAATACCATTCGGGCAAGCCTAATGTGGTGGCAGACGCTTTGAGTTAAAAAACGGTGAGTATGGTAGTTTAGCTTGCTTGAGTGTATCCAAACGACCCTTGGCTAAGGAAATTCAGACCTTGGAGTCTAAGTTTGCAATTGGGCATCTCAGAAAAAGGTGGGGTGTTAGCTAGCATTGAAGTTAGGGCCACGTTTATTGAAGAGATCAAGGCCAAACAATTTGAGGATGAAACTTTGAATGAACTTAAGAAGAAGACTGCGATTGATAAGGCACAAGAGACCACTCTTGATGCAGAAGGTGTGCTCAGTTTTAAAGGAAGGATTTGTGCTCCTCGAGTTGATAACTTGATTAAAAACTTATTGACATAATCCCATGACTCGCGATATTCCATTCATCCGGGTATGACCAAGATGTACCGAGACTTGAAGCAAATTTATTGGTGACCGGGCATGAAGAAAGATATAGCGGAGTTTGTGGCTAAGTGTCAAAATTTTCAACAAGTGAAGTATGAGCACCAAAGGCTTGCAGGTTTACTTCAAAGAATGTCAATTCCGAAATGAAAGTGGGAAAGGATAGCCATGGATTTCATGGTTGATCTTCCCAAGACTTTGGGAAAGTTTGATTCTATTTGGGTAGTGGTTGATAGATTGACTAAGTCAGCATATTTTATTCCAGTAAGAAGAGATTATAATGCTGAACAATTGACTAAGGTGTATGTGAAAGAGATAGTGAGGTTGCATGGGGTGCGTTTCTCTATCATCTCAGACTGTGGTACCCAATTCACATCCAAGTTTTGGAGGAAATTGCATGATGAATTGGGTACACAGCTCACTTTTAGTACAGTTTTCCATCCACAAACGGACGAACATTCAGAGAGGACTATTCAAGTGTTAGAAGACATATTGAGGGAATGTGTGATTGATTTTGGAGGGCATGGGATAAGTTCTTACCTTTATGCGAGTTCTCCTATAACAATAGTTATCACTCCAACATAGATATGGCACCGTTTGAGGCACTTTATGGGAGGGGATGCAGATCACCCATAGGATGGTTCGAGGCTAGGGATGTGAAACCTTTAGGGGTTGATTTAGTGAATGATGCTCAAGATAAAGTGAGGAGTATTCAATCTAAGCTTTTAGCGGCCCAGAGTAGACAGAAGAAGTATGCATACCATAAGGTGAGAGACATGGCATTTTAGACTGGTGAGAACACTCTTCTTAAGGTATCACCTATGAAAGGGGTGATGAGATTTGGCAAGACGAGCAAGCTAAGTCCGCGATACATTGGTCCCTTTGAGATTCTTGAATGTGTGGGACCAGTAGCATATAGATTGACTTTACCTCCTAATCTATATGGAGTTCATCTGATATTTCATGTGTCCATGTTAAAGAGATACAATGGTGATGGGGATTACATCATTAAATGGGAGTCAATTGTGTTAGAGAAAGACCTCCAATATGAGGAGGAATCGATTGCCATTCTTGATCGTGTTGTGTGTAAGCTGAGGACCAAGGAGATTAAGTTCGTGAAAGTTCAATGGAAGAATCGTCCAGTTGAGGAAGCTACTTGGAAAACCGAGAACGACATGCGAGACAAGTATCCCCAGTTGTTCATCGACTCAGGTACTACTCAATTCTTTCTTTAGCCTATTTTTCCTAAGTTGTCACTCGGGGACGAGTAATAGGTAAATTCGTATCTATTTTAATGACCGATTCTCTTCGTTATAGAAAAGCCAACGGGGAAAAAATTTGGGTCGAAAAAACTTTTTCGTAGTAACTTGGAATTTCCCAACCTAGTCCAGATTTGGATGAAATCGTAGTGATTAAAGTCTAAGGAAATCTGGTAACAATTTGGTGATCTAATTATGAATTTGATCACATTAGTAGATAACTAAGACGTTAAGGAACCCGTACGACTTTACAGAATTGAATTCGGGCAAGTAGAACTCCCGGAATTGATCTTAGCGTGAACGGGTATTTTTTTAGTGTCATGGGATGAAGGTGTATTGTGAAATGGGAGTTTGGAATTCTTAAATCGACTCACCGGTTTTGTACAAGCCGTTAAGGCGAGATTATTCCCGCCTGGGTGGAGCCGTTGCAGCGAGGTGAGTATCGCCATAGCGGGACAGTCGTGATTTAAGTCGGAAATAAACTCCAAAACATTTTTATTCTGCACTTTTTGGCTTTGAGAGATAGGAGACAACCCCAGGTTTTTTCTTGTCGGTTTTTCACCATTCTTGAGGCTAAATGTTAGGTTTTAACTCCCCGAATCCATTTTTTGATCCATAGAAAGTAATCTAATGGGTAATTATCGATGGGGGAGGGTTTTGATTTGGAAATTATGGTGGAAAAAACCCTAATCTGGGTATGGGGATCAAGGGTTTGATCTAGGGTTGATAGAATTATTGGTAATTCAGGTAATTAGTTATTGTTTATTAATTCCCGTGTTAAATTAATTATGTGTAGACCAAGAACAAGTGAAACGAATCTGGAAATGAAAGAATCAAGTTTCTTAGGGAATTCGAGCTTGTTTCGAGGTAGATGATGGTTGTGATTTCATGTTGTGTGATGTATGTTTATTCTTACTTCATTATAATACATGTATGTATATGAATGTTGCATTATTGATCACACTAGTTGTAAATGAGATAGATGAATGATGAATGTCATGAATCATGACTTGATTTTATGATTATGAGAATATACTTGTGATTGTGATTGTGGCTTGTTGAATGGATCGGGTATTGCATTCCGACACACTAACTTGGATCGGTTGCCATGTTCCAGCATAAATATAGGATCGGTTGCCATGGTGCGGCATAAACATTGGATCAAGTACCACGTTTCGATATCCTAATAAGTTTGGGTTTGGGTTCCATGAGAGGACCATTGACTTGACATAACTGTATATCTTGAGAAATATGAAATTGTTTGTTGTTCGTAAATGATGATGATATTGTATATATTAGGTGTATGCATGTTATTATATTGTTGTAATGGCTTATGTATGTTGCCCTTAGTTGGATAGCCGTGTGATCCTACCAGTACATTGTGGTTGTGTATTGATACTGCATTTGCTCTTTCTTTGTTGAGTACAAGGCTTCTTCTAGCGGCTATTGACAGACCCCGCTTAGAAGATCAGTGATCGTTCGAATTCAAGGGTGAGGCAGTTCTTTCGGGCTGCCATGAGTTCTCTTTTCTATCTATGTCCACCATTTCGAACTTAGACTTTCTAGTTAGTTATTCTTAAGTTTAGTTTGGGGTTGTATCCTTTCTTGTTTAGACTTATGGTTGAACTTTAGATGTTTTGGTACGTTGACTTTCAGGTTCTAGGCATTATTTTTCGCATTTGTTTAGTTGTTAGACTATTGTTTTGGAGTTTATGGGAACTCCCTCTTCCTTTCCTTAGCATTTAACTTGCTTCCGTAACTTAAATGCCTTAGTATTTTGGTTGAGTTGTTAGTTTAGTTAGTATTAATGGTTCTCCCACCGGAGGGTTAGTATGGGTGCCAATTACGATGGTCTGGGTTGTGACACCCTTTTGCTACTTCTTTAGATTGTTTCTATTGTGTTCTTTGTTTTGGGTTTTCTTTTTCATTTGTTTTTTGTTTTTTGTTCTTTGTGAACTTTGTTTTTGTTTTGTAATAAATGGTGGCCGTTGCCACGTTTAGTTTTTTTTTTAAAAAAAAGTTCTAAAATATATGCACAATAATCTGCACATGCCACTGATTGACATACAAATAGATTATGTTTTTGATTAATTGTTGTTGAGTACAGGGCCGACTCTTAATTTTATTATTGAGCTGAATGAAGTTTATATAGATTTAGGCCTCTAATTAAAATCTTGCTTTAGGCCTCATATTACGTTGAGCCGCTCCTAGTTGAGTATTGAATATGTATTATTTGGGGTATTTTACGGGTCGGTTTGGATCGGTTATTGGTCAAAATCAGAATCAAATCAATTTAGTCAATTTTTAAATTATCAAAATCAAATCAAACCAAATACAATATACATTTATCGGTTTGGTTGTTATCGATTTCGGTTTGGTTTTGTTTGGTTCGGTTATTCGGTTATTAACTATATACAAAAATTAAATAAACGATTCATTTAAAACAGGAAAAAAAGACAACAATTCATTCAAAACAAAAAATAGTTAGAACAACTAATATTATATAATTTTCAATAACTAAATTTACTGTGAATAAAGCTACAAAATTCTCCATTTTGGCCTCAAAGGAAGAGACATTGGCATTCCTAATCTCGACAAGAATTGTGATAGACACTAATATACATAAAACCAATAAGATAAATGTTCTCGTCTTGAACGTTTTTGCTTCCATAAATAAATCATACATAAAATTTGTTGAAAACATATATAAGATATTTAAAATTGTTTATAAACCTAATATTTGTGAATTTATCATAATAAATATATGTATATAATTTCTCGGTTCGGTTCAGTTATTTCTTCGATTTTTTTAGCAAAATCAAAACCAACCGATTACTATCTCGGTTGTTAAAAATCTAAAATTGACCCAAACCCACATAAAATTGGTTTATTTAATCGATTTGATTCAATTTTTTAATTTCGATCGATTTTTATCCAAATTGTGAACAGTCATATGAATTATAATATTAGTAATTAAGCGTTTAGACCTTTTTAAAGAACTTTAGCAGATTTTTAAGTAATAAATGAGATAATCGAAGGGCTCATTTCAGATTAGTTTTTTAAAATAAAAATAAAGTAGAACACAATAAAGGAAAAGGAAAAAACACAATAAATTTTATGAAGGACTATGGAACTGGCCAAAAGTAGTACTCCCTCTGTCCCAGTTTGTATAACTAAAAGTAATACTTCCTCTGTCCCAGTTTGTATAACTTACTCTTTTTTTTAGTCAGTGTCAAAAGGAATGACACATTTCTATATTGAGTAACAATTTAATTTTAAAATGTCAATTTTACCTTTAATGAAATTATTTATAATCACATAAATTTTTATCATTCATTTTAGATCACAATTTTTAAAGGTCTTCCTTTTGTTCTTAAACTTTGTGTCGAGTCAAAGTAACTCACATAAAATGAGATGGAAGGAGTAAAAAATAGTAATAGATGATAAATAGTCAAAGTTTTAAGGGGCCGTTTGGTTATTGTATAAGAATCCATTTTATTCATGTATAAAAAAATGTATTAGTTTTACTATGTTTAGTAGAAGTTTTATATTAGATAGAAAAGTCAACAAAACTTATACCATGTTTGGTTGGTAGGATTCTAAAAGTTGTATAAAAGTTATTTATGTATTAATTTTATATGGTGTTTGGTTGCGTTCTTTGTAGTCCAACATAATTAATACCAACATAACTTATGAGGGAATCTATGTATAAGTTATGTAGGGTAAAACGTGAAATAAATTATGCGAATATTAGTTATACATGTATTAAAATAGTAAATTACATATTTACCCTATTGATTTATTTTTAATTTTTTTATTGAGAACTTAACCTAGCTGACTATACCGCATTCCTAATTTTTTTTCTCTTTTTCTTTTTAACACACAAACAACAACCTTTATACACATATGCAGACCCTTAAACTTGTTCCTAAATTTCATTTTGGCACTCCAACTCAACTTTGTTTCATTTTAACCCTTCAACTCCAATTTTTATGTTTCATTTTGGCAATTTTAAGTGATGTGGCAGTGTGTGTGCATCACACTTTCTCTAAGAGAATCAAAGACAAAAAAAAGTATTATTTTAAAAAAATAATAAAAGATTAACCCTTCAATTCTATTTTTTTTTATGTACCATTTAAACACAAAATACTATTTTTATGATTTCTTTATCTCTATATATGCATTTCAACTGCAATTTTGCATTTTCAAAATCGTTGTTCATCCGTTAGTTATTGTAAACAATTCAAATTGACGGATGATCATTGATTACTTTTTTTTTTTTAAAAGTAACAATTTCTTTTTGAGAGTTTCCCTTATTTTTACGTGAAAAATAACCAACGAAAGTGCGTCAATTTTCTTTCTTAAGAAAATCAATGACAACCTAACGAAGTCTATCGAGTTTCAACATTTTTTTATAGTGTTATTAATTAGCAATGAACATGAGTTTTTTTTTTTACTCATATTTAGTTGAATGAAAAAATTAGAAAGATCGTATTTGAGTTAGTCCAAATAGATTAGATATGACGTTGATTTTTAAAATGAAAAAGTGGAAATGAAGAACATAAATAAAAATGAAGAAACTTTTTATGTTGTATTCTTAATGACAAGTTTCTTCATTTCCACTTTTTTATTTTAAAAATCAATGTCATATCTTCTTCTTTTTTTTAAACAATGGATGAACATCAATTTTTTTTAATTTTTTTTAGAGTTTCTATGCATTATTGTGTGAAAAATAATCGACAAAAGTGTGTGATTTTCTTTTTAAGATAATTAATTAAATTAAATAATACCACATTTTTTTTTCATATCTAATCTATTTGGACTAACTCAAATACCAGCTTTCTAATATTTCATTGAACTAAATAAGAGTAAAAAAAAACTCATGTTCATTGTTAATTAATAACACTATAAAAAAATATTGAAACTCGATAGAATTCGTTGGGTTGTCATTGATTTTCTCAAGAAAGAAAATCGATGCACTTTCGTCGGTTATTTTTCACGCAAAAATACAGGAAAACACTCAAAAATAAATTGTTACTTTTAAAAATAAATAAATGATCATCCGTCAATTAGATTTTATTTACAATAATTAATGGATGAACGATGATTTTTAAAATGCAAAATTGCAGTTGAAGAGCATATATAGAAATAAAGAAATCATAAAATTAGTGTTTTGTGTTTAAATAGTAAATAAAAAATAGAGTTAAAGGATTAATATTTTATTATTTTTTTAAAAAATACTTTTTTTTGTCTCTCACTCTTTTAGAGAAAGTGTGATGCACACTTTGCCACATCACTTAGAAATGCCAAAATGAAACATAAAAATTGGAGTTAAAGAGTTAAAATGGAACAAAATTGAGTTGGAGTGCCAAAATGAAATTTAGAAATAAGTTTAAGGGTCTGCATATGTGTTTGACCTTAATTTTTTGTTTAGGATTCCAAATGTAAATATTTTATTAATATTACAAATAGGATGGTATATATTTCGACGGCGCATATGTTAATCATATATTAGCGTTATACGTTAATTCATATATTTGGTGTATTAAAATGTATAAACAATATATACAATATATTGATAGAATATTTACTGTAAATATTATAATGTATTGTAATCTCTACATAATTAAATAATACCTACAAAACTAAATCCAACATAACTAAACCTTGCTTAATTAATACCCTGCATAACTAAATCTTGCATAACTAATACTTACATAACTAATACATGCATAACTAAGTCATGCATAACTAATACATGCATAACTAAGTCATGCATAACTAATACATGCATAACTTTAACCAGTAACCAAACGGCCCTAAGAGGTTAACTTTAGACTTTTCCTTCGCCGCCCCTCTGTGTCGTTTGCCTTAAAATATTTTGGGGGTTGTTTTCCTTAGAAAAAATTCAGACGCCGTTACTATATTCAACACTAAAATTATTTCATAATTAAACGTTATTTACCAAAGATTATTTTCTCTCACCATTATGATAAATCCACCTGTTAAGTAACTCTTTAATCCTCAAACAAAATATTAAATGAAATAAAAATATCTTATTTAACAAATTTGACTAAACTACTTATTTTTAAAAACGTTTTTTTTTAATATAGCTTTTTCGAAAAGTGCTTTTCAAAAAAAAGCAATTTGTGTTTGACAAATTTAATTGAAAAATGCTTTTGATAAGCAATTTGTGTTTGACAAATTCAATAGAAAAATGTTTTTGATAAGCACTTTGTGTTTGATAAATTCATTTGAAAAATGCTTTTGATAAGCAATTTGTGTTTGACTAATTTTTTAAAAAAGTGTTTTTGAGAATCGTATTACAAAAAAGGGCAAGTATCAATGTGCTTTTAATATTAAGATTATTTTATAGAGAGAAACTATTTTAAACATCTAATACAAGAACTTTAATTACATTTTTAATTTAATTAATTAAAATGTACATATTCAAATTTTCAATCAATATTATACATAGATAAATATTATTGAAAAATATTGAAAAGAAGAATCTTTTTGTTATTTGTGACCTATTCTTTTGGATTCAATCTTAGGTATTATCTATTTTTTTGTTATAATACTCTAAAGTTTTAAAATATTCAAATTAAAATAAAGTAATACGTAAATTAAGAAAAGAAAATTTTGTTATTTGTTACTTTATCGGGAGGGTCTAAATCTTTAATTGTTATTTTTCTCTCTTTTTTTAATCCTGGAAAAATATTGGTGTTGCTTTTATTTCCAATTCTGTAAAATAATATGTAAAAGGATATATACATTATAAAATATAAATAATAATATAAAAACATAAACAATTTAAAACGTTTATTACATAAAAATAAAAAGTAAAATTCTTGAATGAAAATTAACCAAATTTATGAGATATGTTAATTAATTAATAAGGAATATATTGGTAAATATATATATATATATATATATATATATATATATATATATATATATATATATATATATATATATATATATATAAAGGCTATTATAGTCTTAAAAAATAATTTTCTACTTCTGCTTTTTTTTAAAA
The DNA here is from genome assembly GCF_900185275.1 of Solanum verrucosum. NCBI lineage: Eukaryota > Viridiplantae > Streptophyta > Magnoliopsida > Solanales > Solanaceae > Solanum > Solanum verrucosum. The sequence goes on from NW_026020354.1 coordinate 1,642,441, forward strand.
ACATAAATTTCTAGAATCTTCTCAGTAGAAAAACTGTCCATTTAAAAACAGTTTTAAGAATTTGTCAAACACTTAGGGTCTGTTTGGAAAGCCACCTGGTAATTGGAATTAGTGTAATTACTAGGGTAGTAATTACCAACCTAGTAATTACATTGTCTAGTAATTACACTGATCTGTTTGGTTGCCACAGTGTAATTACACATGTTCTGTTTGGATGCCACAGTGTAATTACACATGTTCTGTTTTGATGCACAATTGCAATCATAAAATTATAATATTTTTTTAAAATAAAATTAATTATTTAAAATTTATACTAGACAAATAAGAAACTTTATAAATGACATTAAATTAAATATTTAAGATATATATTCTTTTTTGAAAATATATTAATTAATAAACATATTTTTTGTAACTAATATTATGAAAAAATAATTGATTTATATTTTTTCAAATTAATATATTTCAATTGAATTGATCGTAACAATTAAAAGTATGAAGTTTCTACGAACATCGTGAAATGCATGTTTGATAAAAAGAATAATATATAAATAAAATGTCATAACTTATTAAATGTTTGACAAAAATATAATTTATCAACTCTAATTAAAAAATGACGTGCAATGTAGATTCAATATTACTAAAACAAATGAAACTGAAAATATAAAATAAGCTATAAATTCAAAACAGAAATTTTAACATAATACTCTTATAACAAATTTCAACATAGCAATAAATATGATTTAGTTTTAGTTTTTCTTAATAAAGAAAACGTAAGTCTATAACGTACTTAACAATAAATTCTATTTTAATTTAAAAATTAGAATATAATAAAATTATGCTAATGAGAAAATAAGCATGGCATAAAGAAATAGATAATACGAAAAAATTATATAGAATCATGTAAAGTAAGGTTGAGTATAAGAAGAAAATGAAATATAATAATAAAAAATAAAAAATAAACTTTTACAAATTTTTAGAATAATAAAATTAAAAAAAGAACTTAAAATAATAGAAGTAAAAAAAATTAAAATAGAAATAAAAAAAAAATTAAAAAGTAATCAGGTAGTAATTACACCATGTAATTACCAACAATTCACAACCTTTGCTTGTGAATTGTAGAGTGTAATTACTTCATGCCAATTACACAAATTACATGTTGACCAAGTAATTACATGTCCTTTCAAACAGGACAAGACAGTGTAATTACACCAATTACACCAAATTCAATTACCAGGGTGTCCTTTCAAACAGGCCTATAATTTTTTCTCAAAAAAATCACTTCTAGTTTCCCAACAACAATGCCAAATAGACTCTAAGAGTTATGAGGGATAAATATTACTGGAAAAAGGAAAAAGAAATAGTGTTTGAATTTTGAAATTAAAAAATTCAAAAACAGTTAGTTAGTTGACGGTGTACAAAACTAAAACTCATTAATCAATTATCCGCCAAAGTTTTCCAGGCATTGTTCTTTTTAATTTTTTGTAGTATCCGTGAATTTCTATTTTTTCTACTATAATATAGCTTGTTCAACATGGCAGCTTAATGCCAATAAATTTCAATGTAAGGATATATTTGACTTTTCAAACATTCAGTAAGACGTGTTTTTCATCCTAAAACAAAATGGACACGTAGTCCACCACTTTGAAGCCAAGCTTTATCTTCCTCCAGAAAAAAAAAGTTCCTACAACTTCTACATCTTTTCACTAGAACTAGAATAGTTAGAAATATTATTTTTCTTCTTTCAATTCTCTTCATCACACAACACAAATCAAAACCGAAAGAACGAGAGTAGAGGAGAAAGTTGGAAGGGCGCTATTGTTGCTTCCTCTCTGCAATGTCTGTAATTCCTTCTTCTTTTTTGTGAAAAATAAATAAAAAGTTGATAGCCCTTTTGCATTTAAACATCTTAGCAAGCGACCCCTTAATCTTTGATTATTCTATAGAATTTTCAATCCTAAAGTGCGGAACATTAGTAGTAGTACTAATAATAATAATTGTTGCGAAAATTTCAATGCTATGATTATGATTTTCTTCTTTCTCTGACCAAATTGATAGTGCAGGACAGAAATTTGACACGTATCTTGGTTGGTTAACTTGGATGGAAGTGACTCTGCAATTGGTGCTTGCAGCCATTGAGGTGGTGATTCCAGTCACTCTTGCCGAGTTGTAAGTATTACAGATCTGAGCCTCAGTGTTTCATTTGCTGATATAAATTTCTTTGAACATTACAGTTGTTGAATTCATAGGTCGATAAACACATGAAAATTTTTCTGTAAAGGAAAAAGACTAATCTTAGATTTAGAGCCAAAGAATGAGGGTTGTAGAGAGTAAAGGGGAACACTTCAAAGGTATGTTGCTCCTCTCTCTGCAATGCCTGTGATTTCAATTTTTGCTGTGAAAAATATAATTCAACAGCCATTTTAAGTTCTTCAACTACCAAACGATCCCTTAATCTTTGCTTGCTCTCTCAAAAAATTCTCAACCCAAAGTGAGAATCAATAGCAGTAGTAGTAATTACTAATAATAATTGGTGCGAAAATTCTGAGGCTATAATGATGATTTTCTTTTTTCTCTGAGCAAATCAATAGTGTAGGAAAAAAATCGGATCCTTATCTTGGTCGGGCAACCCGGATGGCAAATTACCCTGCAATCTGTGTTTGCAGCCATAGCAGGCGATCCCAGACTCTCTTGCCGTATCACAAGTATTACAAATATTAACCTCAATGTTTAATTTGCTTTGGGTCTATTGAAAATCCCATCTTCACCTCCACAAAGTAGAGTTGAGATAACCTAAATGTCTGTTGAAATGGTTTAACGGTCATCAATTTGCTCAGTGCAACTTGTGACTGAACATAAATGTTCTTTACTTATATTTGTTAAAGATATATTGCTTATGTGTTTGTACATTGCAGAAATAATATCTTGTACAACTGAAAGAGAAAAGAGTAATACGCACCAATCCATTGGGAAAGAACATAGATTATAATAGATGTTAGTTTTTCCATCGTGATGAAAGAATATTTGTTTGAGAGTTCCGATTTCATACATTTTCTCTCATGATCGATCTTCTCTTATGTCGTCTTAATATGTTTTTCCTTTGCCTACAAAAGCAATTGAAAGCAACTCTGTCATGTGACGTTTGTACTTCAAAATTAAAATGAGTAAAATGTGAAAATAGATGATGTGTGGAGAAATGATCCTCTGCCTTTTTGTTATCTTTTAGACAGCTTCATTCGGAAGAAGAACAGGGGAGAATGCTTGCAATACTGTTGTTATGATTCTCAACATTTTCCGCAGGTATGTTTGTCTTTTATTTATTTTTTACCTTTCCTACATATAAGGCGGTAGTTTTTTATTAGTTGAACTTGTCATTTTCAATCACTAATTTTCTATTGAGATCAGTAACTTTGTTGCCTTAAATTCTTTGTCTTCCTTCTTAGCTTTCTCAATACTAAAAAGAATTCAACTGGAGCACTTTAAGAAGGACCGTTGAATGAGCTAAAACTTTGATGAACCTATACACTTTTAGCTGAACAATTCTTGAAGGTTTGTTATCTCCTCAAGTATTCCTATTAGTTGTAGGATTTTGTGGGGTTTAAGTTGAGTTTCATTGTTGTGAGTTGCTTAATCTTTGTGTCTTAGGTAGGTTAGGAAACCTGATGCCAAGCCCCTACTGATAATCAAAGACTATCCTGTCTACATGCACATTCTTTTTTCTTCTTGAGTTCTTGATTACATTGATCGGTGATTACTCCTTCTACAATATTCATTAGGTATTGATATTCTATCAAGTTGTTGTTAGCTTGAGTTAGCCCAGTTGCTTCTGACTAACTGTTTGGACGATAAAATCTTGCAGCTATACTATTGATACAAGAGGCTAACTGTTTGAATGACGTACACAAGGTAAAAATGTTGCAGCTATACCATTGATATAAGCTACAAAGTCTTGCATCAAATATTGCAGATAGCCGTGAAAATTTATCTTTTCCCCATGCACAAGCTTGGGAGGAGACTGCTATTTTGAGTCACTCTTGGTGTGCGTTATAGTGAACTTTTATTTGTTGCTGGAATCATTATTCCATCATAACGAAGAACGGGTTACAATTGGGATGAATGTAAATATTAGTTAGTAAGGATAGTAATTCAGTTGGGCTCTACTAATTATAGGATTCGCTTTTTATCTTAAAAACATGATGTGGGTGAATTACTTGCTTGCATTTTCTCCTTCACAAATTGGAGATGAATATTTCCTCTAGACAGGGTCTATATTGTTTGCTTCTACCACGATGATTTTGACAAAATGACGGCGAACTTATATTTATTGAGAGCGCTTTCTAATTCTACTTTGTAATGAGCTCAATTTGTTTTTCTTTTGTTATGTTCTTTTTTTCCGCTTCTGAATTGACAAGTTTCTTCAACCTTCTTGATATTATCCTTGGTATTAAAGAGTTTGTTGAGTTGTAACAGCCAAGCTTATCATGTTTATGACTCATTGCTCATTGATTGTAATCTTTCATTGATCACGGAGCAGTTTGGAAGTTTTTAAAGGAGTTAAAAGTATAAGAAAATGTTGTTTAATAAGGAGCCTAAAAAGGTGCAGTTCAAATGTGAAATCTGCTTCTACTCTCATATAGAACTTAAGAAGAGGAGGACTATTTTCACTTATATTTTTTGTAAAATCATAGAATTATACAAGACATTTTTGTTAGTATTTTAAAGGTTCAACTATTTATCTCAGATATATATAGTGTAGAAACTTGACAACAAATAAAATCACTCCTTAAATTTAAATAGAAAGTCTAGCTAATTTCTTTTGGCCATGTTGAAACAAGTTGACTTACATGACATTATAGAAAGTGGTTGTATTATTATTTATTGGATTGGATATTCAAGACCATTCAGAGTCCTCCTTAACAACTTTTTCTTTTTATTATTCATATCCATCTACAATTTTATTTTAATTAGAAATTTTAAAAAGCATATCGACATCTAGCTAAATATTGTTTTATTGGTAGGTAAACAACGTTTCTGCATTTGTCTGATCCTTAAATTGAGTAAAGGACAAATTTAGAATTATGGAATTGTAAAAAAAACGAGATATATTTTTATAAAAAAAATTGAGTTAAAAAGAAAAGTAATATAAAGAAATTATAATAATGGGAGTATACCTATTTTTCTGTTTGGAGAGTGGATGGGAGAAAAATACACACATGACTTTTTTTTAATTGGGTGAACTCATTTACTTTTTGCTAATATTAAAAAATATTGGACTTTCTTAAAAAATATGATTTACACCGATAAGTTCTTAAAATTATTTAAAATATTTATAATTTTGTGTTATTATTTTATAATAAATATATTCATTGATAAAAATTAAACACATATATTATAAGCTTCAACCTGCTTATAAAGGAGCATCAAATTTTTATATTCACATACTTTTAACAAATTTTATGTAGCAATACTATTACATACTTGAGAGTCATATAACAACAAGCACATCATAAATAGAAATACAGCACATTAGTTGAGTGAGTGCATTTATAGGTTTCTCATGTTTGTCAACTTGGGGCTAATAAATGACGGAGCATTTTTTTTATAAAATATAAAAACATGGGTAAATTTTAATTTTTTTAAAATTTCCAAAAATTAAAGGTATAGATGTGTTCCAAATTAATGTTGGTTTCAGTATATTTAAATATTTATTTTAAAAAATATATAATTAATTTTTTTTTCGTCCTAATATTGGTTCCAATCTTTTATTCCAAAATTAGAGTCTCTCTTATCAGTACTTTTTTTATTCCAATAAAAAAGTAATATTAGATCTCAAGCAATAATTAGGAAGCAAAAGTAGACCTCAATAAATAATCAATACCCAGTTTTTTTTTATCTGTTTATCATTTTCTTTTCTTAATTTTTTTTTAAGTGTTGGAGTAAAAGTCGTGTGACTATAATATTTCTAGTCGCACTTTCTTTATTATATATACTAGACACGAACCCGTGCTCCAATACATATTACTTTTTCTGTTTTAATTTATTTATGTCATATACGTGGAATTTGAAGTTAATCAATTTTTAACATATATATCTATTTAATTTATGCTGTTCTAAAAACAGGGTACTTTACCATAATTTGAGTTTGTAACTGTGTACAAAGCTTGGTAATAGATACTCATTATATGAATATATATATATATATATATATATATATATATATATATATGTAGAGAGTTATTTTTAAGTTCCTAATTATTGTGATTTATAATATTTTTTTACGTAATTTTCATATAATATATATTACTCCTTTTGTGTTGATTTATGTGATACAAATGAAATTTCAAAAGTTAATCAATTTTTTTATAAATTCTTCTTGATATTTAAGTTATTAATTATTGTGATTGACAATATATTTTATGTATTTTATATAATATATCTCTCTCTTTATCCCAATTTATGTGGTATAGATGAAATTTTGAGAGTTAACGGAAACTTTTTATATATTTTAAAATATTTTAAGCTATTAATTATTATAATTTATAATACTTTTTACATAATTTTTAATATATATAAACTTATAAAAGATAAAATTTTAAAAAAGAAAATAATAAATTACCAAACCATCCTTGACTAGTGACTACAAACATACATGTTGACAAAATCGTGTCTGCTTGTAGTCTTTTCTACTATATAGTAAAATAATGTGTATGCTTATGTAAATGTTAGCATTTTTAATGCTCATTAATATGTATTTCAGAGAATCGTCTGTGTGAATGGAGAATTATAAGATACAAGGGAGAAAACTTTAGTGAGAAGAGAATTTTGCACCAACGTAATCTATACGTAAAAATGATCTAATATCTCAAAAAGTAATATTTATATTTCTTTCTCAGGTTCATTCATCTCTTGTTAATGACTATTAATATTTTATTTAACATATTTCTATATTAGTGTTTGTGTGAATTATCTAATCATGGAATGGTATTCACTATTGAATTAGTATCATTATAATAAAATTAGTGTACTTAACCGCGTTTCGCGCAATTATAAAAATATTAAAAGAAAATTATAATATCATTAACTAATTTAAAAAATAAATAAAAAGGGAATTGACATTTACTAATCACACAAATTTCATAAAAGAAAAGCTATGAAAAATGAAGAAAAGTGAGATATTAAAAATAAAATCAATAATTAAATGAAGAAAAATGGTCAAAAAAGAGAAAAAAGATAAATTTGAATGGAGAGCATAGAGAAGCGTCACATCATCTTGTATATGTTCCTCCTTTATATATATTGCTAACTATTCCCTTCATTCCATATTATCCATATTAGTGGATCATCTTATTAAAAATAATTTTCTTATATTAGTTGTCCACGTTACTAAATCAAGAAAGCACTAATTAATATTTGCTTATATTACCCTTGCAATTAATTCTTTTTGAAAGTGTTCACATTTGTTTGTAAAATTCTTCAGAAGTTTTTTAAAGGGTGAATCAATAAAATTATCTTCTTATTTATAATTTCTTAATATGCGTGGAAAAAAGAAAAATGATCAATTAATATGGGACAGTGGGTGTGTATCATACTATTCATTACTCGTTATTCCTCTCATTAATTATTATTCCATTTTTGCCTTTTTAGGCTGTTGCAGGCTTTAGCTTTGTGGATGTGACGTATAAATCTAGTCCTCTTTTATCACAATGAGATAACACAAAATGTTCAATTAATCACATGACAATTATTATTAACCCATTACACATAATGTCACAATCTGACATCTACCATAACCCATCAGTAGGTAAGCCAATCTGTAACCCCGAACAACTAGTAATGGATATAAGGGTAAAAACAAAGAAAGAATAGTCAATTTAGCATATATAAAAGAAGAATAATATATGTACAAAACAAAATAATCAACCCAAAACCTGGAAGTCACAAATATAGAGCTACTACAAAATGAGTACAAGTCCAAAAAGTGGAACCAAACTATACAAATTTGTCTCAAAAGACAAAAAACTAGCCAAATAGTACAAAAGGAAATATGCATGATCCAAGATGCCATGAGTTCACCCTCGACTCAGGATACTGCGACAATTGGCTCGAACTCAACGCTGATAGCTGGTGCTCGGACTTGTACCAAGAAACAAATGTAAAATGTAACATGAGTACCAAAACATCACTCTCCTCAAGAGTGTGTCCTTCAAGAATGCTTAGAGGCCCTTCTACCTTTCCCAGGCGTTATCTAATAATCTCAATTGTGTCCATCCCTGCATTAATCTTTATAATCCACTCTCTACTATGAGAGACATCCTCGGGCAAGACCTTCACATCATCGTCGCTCACCTTAGTGGTAGAATGTTCTTGGGATGTAAGTCCTTTATTTGACTCAACCTCGAGCACCTTTTGGTTCTTATTGGCAACATTCCTCTATTTGTATAACACTTCTTACCAACGACATACTGAGTGATGTTGGCTCGAGCATTAGCAACGTTGATTTCTCCATCATTTATCATTTCCTTAGTCGCAATCTTGCTCTGATACCACGTTGTCACATCCTTAGTCTTCAACTAAGCGCACATGTGATACTTGACAACTCAGTCATGTTCTTTCACAACTTTAACACGATCTTGCTATGTTAGGGATCACTAAGAGAATGACAGAGAGAACTCAAGAGAATTGCTAGGAAGAATTGTATTGTGGAGAACTTTTTTTTTTTTTTTTTTTTTTTTTTTTCTGATTTTACAAATGAATACCACTTTATTTATACTATTAATTTAGGGGATAATAGGTAAATAATAATTATTATACTCCTTACATATTTACAAATAAGTGTCCTTTCTAAAATACAATACACAACTAGAATGTTTCAAGGACCATCCATGAAATTCTTAGGTCTTCCAAGGAAATTCTCCACATAGTCCACTAAGGACTAGTCTTCTTCCTTTATAAGTCTTCCACATGGACAACTTTATGTCACATGGTGCTTAAGTGTTGTGATGACATGGTGGATTATCGATCCCACTTGGTAAATGAAAAATGGAAAGAAAAAGAAGTTGTGGTCTTAGCTATTGGATCAAATGGAGAGACAATTAAGATTAATGCCTCATTTGTTTTCATTAAGATTAAGATGTCCGAATCTGAATGCATATCTAGATAATTAAGATATTGTCTCTAGATCTGAACATTGAATGATTAAGACTATTTATTTTTTAGCATTTGAATGTATATAATTCATCATTATATAAGCATAATAAATATATAATTCAAATAAAATTATAGTTGTGTGTTTATATTAATAAAATATTTTAAAAATTAATTTAAACAAAACAAACTTATTATATGATAAAAATTTAATATTTTAAATAAATAGTTTCAGTTTGATAAAGCATTTAACTATTGGACTGCAAATAAAAAATTTTATTATTAAATAATTGATGTAAGAAAATATAATCTTAATTTTTAAAACAAAGCATACATTAATCTGTAATTTTTTTAATCAAATTAAACAATAAAATAAGTTATTTTAATTTAAATGCACATAAAAATGTCCAAATAACAAGAAGAAAAATATATAATTATGTTTTTCTAAAGCAAGCGAGTCAACAATTTCTTGTCTATCTCAAGAATAAACGTAACCAAAGTCTAAAAATGCATTTTAACAGAAATAATGATTTTATAAAAAATTAACAAATATTTGAATGTATTCAATCGGCTGTGAAAAAATAATATAAACAGAATTAGCCGATAAAAATCCTAATACTTTAAGAATAAGGATAATTATCAACAAATTGCATTAAAATGACAAAACATGTATTTTGAACTATTTAAAAAATAAAATACTTAAAAGTATTAACTTTAAAAATATCATACCAAAATTTGGTGTCAACATTAGGTGAAAAGTTGAGTAATTGAATGTGAATTTTTTTTTAAGATATTAAAAATAAATAAATAAATAATGAAGGAAAAATGGTCAAAAAAAGAAGAAAATTGATAAATATGAATGGAGTCCATAGAGAGGTGCCACATCACCTTCTCTATATTTCTTCTTATATATATATATATATATAGATTTGTGGATTTAAGTAAGTTTCTATTTTATATTGAATTCAAGTTCTTTTTTCTTTCTTGGTTGATTGTTTGTTCAATTGACATTTATTTCTTCCATTAGATTTCAATTAGTTTCATCCACAATTGAATTTCTTATAATTTAGTATCAGAGCCAAGTTTATGTTTGTTTTCACAAATCAAAGTCATGATATTTTGATCTACTCAATAATTTAAACAATTCATATAAATGTATGTATTAATTTATTGTTGTTGACACTACATCCTTGTTCACTAGTATTTTTTGAGTCTAGATTTCAAATTTCGTTCAATTTGGAGTTGTAGAAGTGAAGTTGCTATTGAAGAATTTTTAGCTTTTGAAACATTTCAAATTTTAAGTGGGTCTTGTGATTGAATAGAAATGGTGGAAGCTGGGCTGTTTGTTGTTTGCTCCGATGGGTTTTTGGGTCTGTGGTGGAGCTGTTGTGGTGGTTTGCTGGAGAAAACTTGAAAAAACAAAAAAAGGGCCTTGGACTACTTTTCAGTTGCTGGCAACAACCAAAAATTGAGAGGAGATAAGGGTCTTTTGGTGGTGGATTTGCCGGTTTCTGGCGAAGTTCCGGTGGCTTGCCCGAAAAAATAAGGAACAATAAAAGATAACTTTTTGAAGACTAAAAAATCTGAAAATTACCCCTAAAATTTTATCCACCACCCCTTAACTTAATGAGCAAGCTATTCTTTAAATATAGAATTGAAAACCACCAATAGTACAATATCACTATTTTAAAATCGTGGGCCAAAACCACCGGTTAATAAATTATTCGCGTATAAAATATTATCCATATCATAATGAATTTCTATACTGTGAAAAATATCAAAATGAATATAAACAAATGTAACAGATAAAATCAATATGAAAAAAATGTAACGAACGTAATCAATGACATGTAAAAAATGCAATTTAACAGAAATAATGAATTTATAAAAAATTAGCAAATATTTGAATGTATTCAACCGGCTGTGAAAAAATAATATAAACAGAATTAGCCAATAAAAATCCTAATACTTTGAGAATAGGATAATTATCAACAAATTGCATTAAAATGGCAAAACATGTCTTTTGAACTATTTAAAATATTAAATACCTAAAAGTATTAACTTTAAAAATATCACACCAAAGTTTGGTGTCAACAGTAGGTGAAAAGTTGAGTAATTGAATGTGAAAATTGTCACGACCCAAACCGATTCATGAGTGGCACCACACTTAACCTCCTAGGTGGGCGAACCAATGAATTCAACCCCAACTTATATTTATCATTCAACTTACAAGATACTAACCATAATGTGAAAGCTTAAATCTTATTACTGTAAGAAACACAAATTCATTAAAGTCTACTATATGTCATTCCCAAAACCTGAAAGTCATCACATCAAGGACATTTAATCTTCAAATACTAAGTCTAAGAGTATTAAAGACACCAAAATAAATGAATAAAATAGTTTATGTCCGAAAACTAAGGACATGATGCCATGACCAAGAGAATCCAACACAAGCTTGAATGAATAGCTCACCTTGAACATGATATGCTGAAGACTGGCTAGAGCTGCGGGCAAGTCGAAGTCGTTCGTACACTCTCTGCACTCCACAAAAGAAAAACAAAGAAGAACACAAGTAGCACTCAGTACAGGGAAACATGTACTGAGTAGTTATCATCGACCAACTCAAAATAGTAAATTATATGCATAAAGTAATAGTATAAAATCAACTATAGCACTTAGCAGGTGATAAACAACAAACAACATGAACAAGTGACAAATGAAGCAAGTACGTAATCAATCACAATATCAAGCACACACACGAGGACTCATGCCTCCACACCACGCTCGTTTGGGAAATGGGATCTTTGAGATTGAGTACATTCAATTAATTCAATATGTTTTCCTCTTTAATGTTACCGTGTCGGAATGTGACATCCAATCCAATAATACCATGTCGGAACGTGACACCCAATCCAATAATACTGTGTCGGAACGTGACATCTCGATCCAATAATACCGTATCAGAACGTGACATACCGATCCAACAATACCGTGTCAGAACGTGACACCCCGATCCAATAATACCGCTAATTTATCATTTATTATCACCACTTTTCACTTCATTAACAATAGTTCATCAAGCCTTCTTTATTCAAGGCATCACTTCGATAAAGAGGGTTCAAGATTATAAATTTCACGGTCTCAGGATTTCAGACCAATCACAAACCACACAGCCAAGCCACACAGCCACACAACCACACAATCAAGTACATAGAGGACTTCACAATATCACTGAATGCATATCAATCACTATTAAGAGTCTATCTATCAAATAGAATAAACCATAACCTACCTCCACCGAAGAACTGAAGTCAAGCAAGCTACTTCTCCAATATTTTCCTTTCCTCAATGCCTCTGAACCTTTCCAATCTATCAAGTATATATGAATAATTTGTAAGTTAACGAGTCTATAGACACCCCTATTACTATATGTCTAGCCTAGACCAAAAAATTCACCAAGCACAAATCTATATTCAAGTTCTTAATCTTGAGGTCAACTAATATGCCAAGTCTCCTATTTCTTAAATTCAAGCCTAGGGTTAAGTCTTAATTCATCCAAATAACATAACCTTAATAGTATTCAAATACTATAATACACCTAATATTTAATTACCTATCTCAATATATCAAAACTTGAATTAAAATATGATAAACGTAAGAAAATTTAAAGGTCGAAATCACATATTTAAACTTTACCATAATCAACAATTGCCAAACTCATATTCCATGTAGCCTATACTTCTATAAAGTATTCCCAGCAATCACTACCCCATCATTGGTCACAGTCATTATGAACTAAGAATGTCATCAAGACTTTGTCATTAGTTCTTAATTATACTCTCTATTAGCCGTAGCAAAATTCTAACAATTATAAACCTAGCTCCTCAATTCATTAGTATTTATCAATATTATTTATACACATATTTGTTGATACAAATTTCTACAGAAACTCAATTGAAAATTTGGTACCACACATATGGCCGCGTAACGACAAAATATTTATGAAATCTAAGCATACTAAATATTAACCTACTAATTAAATAATGAAACCTCCTCACCATCACACAGTTAATGCTTTCCATATATATATATATACCTCTGTCTTAACAAATTACATTCCAACGAACACTAAGATTTAAAAACGTAGTTTTACCTTGATCAAGACTTGCGGCTCCTCATGTCGTCTTCAGGTAAGTCTTATTCTCAATTTGATTTTAACGCTCGAGCATTACTGCCCTAATTGTTATATGTAACTAATTATAAAAGTAGACCACTACTAATTTTATTTTTATCCTCTTTAACCACCAACTAAATTAATTATTAAAACCGCCCCACTAATTTCATAATTGTAGTTACGAATAGTCCAAAATACCCATTTTGAATCCATCAGAAGAGTCTTTGATGAAATAAAAAAATTCTAGTACTCAAAATGACCAAATGGGTCATTACATTAGATACCAATTTACCCACCGTTCGTCCTCGAACGATCAAAAGAAGGCGAGGGTAAGGAAGGGTACTTGAATCGACAAAAATGTGTGAATATCTTTTGTGCATATCATGCTCAGTCTCCCAAGGTCTTACCTCAAATGGATCAAACCAATCAATGGGAGAGCTACATCTCCTCTCATACTATGCCTCAAATAGGGTCATATCAATACTCAAGTGGTAGCTATTGTTGTATGTAAACTCAACTAACAACAAAATGTATTCTCAGTAACCATCAAAGCTAATCGTACACACATATGCAACATATTCTCAAGGACCTTGACACAACCATTAGGTGGAATCTTTTCTCACATAACCACAATAAAATGTTGAATCAATACTGATTCCAATCAGAAGTGAACCTAAACCAACCACCACACGCTCATAATGCACAAACCATCATAGATCTTATCAATATTTCATTCTTACAACATAAACTTTCCACGAGCTTAAGTTATAAAAAATTGATATTTAGACATCAGGTACTCATCAAGGGAAAATTAAACTTATCTAACCTCAAGAAGAAAATGATCAAGTAACTATCCATTCACCTTACTCTCAAACTGTCACTCGAATAAAAGTCTTCTTAGCAAACACACTGTCGCCTCTAAAAGTTTCAAACTATGGTTCGCTCTCTTTTCATTTAAACATCCCATGATAGATACTAGTCTCACCCAAGGCTGATAGAAATAAATCCAAACCTAATAGTACTCTCCATCGAGATAGAGCTATTGAATCACACACAATGTACAACTCTACACAATCTTTCTTAAACCTAGTTTCAACTATCACTCAAACCATTATATACCTCATACCAACACTTAAGAAATTCTTGGTCACCATAATAATTTATATACTATGAGCACTTAACCTCTATTTACTATCAAGTGTCTATAAAACACATCACATCAATGTGTATAGTCCCATTTAAAATAGTAGTTTTAATCTCCTCAAAATCCTCAATAACCGTGTATAACTGTAGGTCCAGATTATTGTGCATCCATAAGTCACCTACCATAATTTCAACAATATAACCCCACATAACAACATATAATCTTACACACATCATTGCTTGTCACCAAAACCCAAATTCAATCTTTATAAAAGTCGATGATAAACCCCTAGTAAGTCTGTACCAAACTAGTCCACATCTTACAGTCATATCTAAACTCTTATGCAAAAATCAATACAACCTTCATCTACAAACCAAGAATTTATATGAGAGGTCTTATTCCTTCACTTTTCTTAAATTCTTCCCATGACACAAAATTTAAAATATCTTGAACTCTTCAATACACCATACTCTTGTTCCTTTTGTTGACTCGCTTACCAATCTTATTATTTGGCCAAAAACCCTTGACATTTTTACCTTAGCCTCTAAATCAAAACATTACGTGAAACCCCCCTAAGGTCCCTTAACAATCAAAAGTAACCAAATTTCAGACTCAAATTATGCACAAGTCCTTCCAAATGCTTAATACTCAATGCGATCAACCATTTCTTACCTTACTAATCCATACCTTGATAAAACATACTACCACGAATGTAGACTTACAATGAAAAACTTGAATATTAAGCCTAACTGTGTAACTCAATATCCTTATCTATTCAGATAGCTCATACCTTGAAGATTTTTATGAATTCACGTATCTTAACTTATCATCGATCACCTCTTCATCGATCTTATCATACCCTTAGCTAAAAATCCAGCCGTAGTCATTAATAAACTCAAAACAACAAGAGAACTTATCATCACACTCGAGCTGAAAGTATGTACACTCATTTCTTAAGTCTTTATTACCATACAAAAGTTGTTTAACCAACAATTTGTATTCTATAGTTGCATCTCAATCACAACCCATCACTAACTCGTATTACCATCATGCTCAGCAAGCCTTTGTCGTCACCACGAAGTGACCGTTTTCCTCGACATGACACCTCAACTCAGTTATACCAATTAGATCCAAAGGATTAACCCAATTTTATACACACTTTCTAACTAAAATCTCCAATTGCATTCACCCAAGTATAATCAGTGACTCTTTATCCATAAATTTGTCATTCCAGTATCAATCCACTCCTTTGGAGTTTAAGATAAAATCACCAGTCCTCCTTTAAAATCATCAAGATACATTTCACAACCTAAATGCATTAATACCGTACCAAATATCCACCATTCTTAAAAATAATGCTTAACCCAAGCATCCGTAGTAACAAATTAGTTGATCTCTCAAATATGAATGCAACACCGTATCTCATTATCTGATTATGTCATACAACTGTTAACTCCTTAAGTAGTTAGAATTTATACTTGTCAATTGATGTATTAGTTTCCACATACCACTAGTACCACACCATGAAAGCTCGTTAGATCCATCACTAAAACACATCATACCTATCGAGAAGATTGTACCCAAATAGCCACACATTTCTATCCATTGAATAACTGAAAAAAACATTATCTAATTTGCTCTGTCTCTAGACCAAGCGATTTGCATTATTTCTTATATCAGGTCAATAACAAAAGTAACACACTTCATAACCCTATCCAAGTAAGCATTGATACTGTTGTAGTAATGGTACCATGATCCTCTTTGATATACACTCAATCTATGAAATCGTAGTAGAGATTCTGACCACAATTGGCGCAACTTAATTTCATCATTCGCTAAGCAATTCATACATGTTATGACCACTTTACTAACTGTATTTTCCAAAGTAATGGTGTTCATTATCTAGTCGTTCCTTACGAAACTTCTTGAATGTTATCACATTGACAAAGCCATCCGACTTCACCCCCTTTATCTTTATTACAAATCAACCACTTCCTCAAAGAATTTTGCTAAAGCAGCCACATATAAAGCTTGAATCTACAATTCAGACCTCAATCCCTTCACAATGTAGCGAATCCACTCTTTCGTACTGAAGCAAAGCTAAGTCCCATAGCTGAAATAAGCATAAAATTTGGCTTTATAGATTGTAACAGATAACTTTCGTTGCTCTATATTAAGGAACTCATCTCTCCTCATATTCCTCAACGTATGGGGTATATATTTCTCCATCAAAAGGCTAGAAAATGCTTTTCAAGTCATAGGTAGTGTCATTACTGGTAGGACTCAACACGAGACCGCCACCACATTTTTGCATCTTCTCAAAATTAGTATGTCAAAAAATCAATGTCCAATCACTCTACTATATACATCTTATGAAACAACTCATGACAATCAACAAGAAAATCATAAGCATCTTCATATTCAGTACCCATGAAGAATGGGGGTTTCAACTTCAAGAACTTAATATAAAGATCATCCTAGTCACTAGTCATTACATGCCTATAGTGAATCGGGGAAACATATCTATTTCTAAGGACATATCCTCTCTTGTCGGCGTTGGTGTTTCCAATTCTACTACTCTAGTACTAAACATATGCGAAGTAGAGTGAAGAAGGTCAGATACCAATTTGTATCACCTAGATACCAATTGGATTCAAGTAGTAGCACGAAAGAAAGAAGGAGAAGAGTTTTCTAAAGTCGTATAGCCTCTCGAAGAAAAGTAAAGGCGTCCCCGTACCATTCCGCATGATTCTATTAGACCTGTCCTTGTCTGATGAGATCACCGAAACTAAAGCTCTGATACCAAATTTGTCACGACCCAAACTGATTCATGAGTGGCACCCACACTTAAACTCCTAGGTGGGCGAACCAATGAATTCAACCCGAATATATATTTACCATTCAACTCACAAGATACTAACCATAATGCGGAAACTTAAATCTTATTAGTGTAAGAAACACAAATCCATTAAAGTCTACTATATGTCATTCCCAAAACCTGAAAGTCATCACATCAAGGACATCTAATCTTCAAATACTAAGTCTAAGAGTATTAAAGACACCAAAATAAATAAAATAGTTTATGTCCAAAAACTAAGGACATCATGCCATGACCTAGAGAATCCAACACGAGCTTGAGTGAATAGCTCATCGTAAACCTGATATGCTAGAGATTGGCTAGAGCTAAGGGAAAGTCAAAGTCTTTGGTACACTCGCTACACTCCACAAAAGAAAAACAAAGAAGATCACAAGTAGGGCTTAGTATAGGGCAACATGTACTGAGTAGATATCATCAGCCGACTCAAGATAGTAATTTATATGCATAAAGTAATAGTATAAAATCAACTATAGCACTTAGCAAGTGATAAACAACAAACAACATGAACAAGTGACAAACGAAGCAAGTACGTAATCAATCACAATATCAAGCACACACACAAGGACTTATGCCTCCACACCACGCTCGTTTGGGAAATGAGTTCTTTGAGATTGAGTACATTCAGTTAATTCAATATGTTTTCCTCTTTAATGTTACCGTGTCGGAACGTGACACCCAATCCAATAATACCATATCGGAACGTGACATCCGATCCAATAATATCGTATCAGAATATGACACCCCGATCCAATAATACCGTGTTGGAACATGACACCCCAATCCAATAATATCGTGTCGGAACATGACACCCCGATCTAATAACACCGTTAATTTATCATTTATTATCACCACTTTTCACTTCATTAACAATAGTTCATCAAGCCTTCTTTGTTCAAGGCATCACTTCGATAGAGAGGGTTCAAGATTATAAATTTCACGGTCTCAGGATTTCAGACCAATCACAAACCACACAACCACACAATCAAGTACATAGAGGACTTCACAATATCACTGAATGCATATCAATCACTATTAAGAGTCTATCTATCAAATAGAATAAATCATAACCTACCTCCATCGTCAAGCAAACTACTTCTCCAATAGTTTCCTTTCCTCAATGCCTCCGAACCTTTTCAATCTATCAAGTGTACATGCATAATTTGTAAGTTAACGAGTCTATAGACACCCCTGTTACTATATGTCTAGCATAGACCCAAAAATTCACCAAGCACAAATCTATATTCAAGTTCTTAATCTTGAGGTCAATTAATATGCCAAGTCTCCTATTTCTTAAATTCAAGCCTAGGGTTAAGTCATAATTCATCCAAATAACATAACCTTAATAGTATTCAAATACTATAATACACCTAATATTTAATTACTTATCTCAATATATCAAAACTTGAATTATAATATGATAAACGTAAGAAAATTTAAAGGTCGAAATGACATATTTAAACTTTACTGTAATCAACAATTGCCAAACTCATATTCCTTGTATCCTATACTTCTATAAAGTATTCCCAGCAATCACTACCCCATCATTGGTCACAATCATTATGAACTAAGAATGGCATCAAGACTTTGTCATTAGTTCCTAATTATACTTTCTATTAGCCGTAGCAAAATTCTAACAATTATAAACCTAGCCCCTCAATTCATTAGCATTTATCAATTTTATTTATACATATATTTGTTGACACAAATTTCTACAGAAACCCAATTGAAAATTTGATGCGACACATATGGCCGTGCAACGACAAAATTTTTATGAAATCGAAACATGCTAAATATTAACCTACTAATTAAATAATGAAACTTCCTCACCATCACACAGTTAATGCTTTCCATATATATATATATATATATATATATATATATACCTCTTTCTTAACAAATTACATTCCAACGAACATTAGGATTTAAAAACGTAGTTTTACCTTGATCAAGACTTGCGGCTCCTCATGTCGTCTTCAGGTAAGTCTTATTCTCAATTTGATTTTAACGCTCGAGCATTACTGCCCTAATTGTTATATGTAACTAATTATAAAAGTAGACCACTACTAATTTTATTTTTATCCTCTTTAACCACCAACTAAATTAATTATTAAAATCGCCCCACTAATTTCATAATTGTAGTTACGAATAGTCCAAAATACCCATTTTGAATCCATCAGAAGAGTCTTTGATGAAATAAAAAAATTCTAGTACTCAAAATGACCTATTGTTTGAGCTAATTTAAAGTTGTTTTAAAGGTATTGAGAATTAGTAGGTGTTCTTAGTGTTTTATGTGTTTTTCTAGTTCTTGTTGAAGAAGAAGAGGAAAGAAAGTACATTTGATCCAACATTTTCAAGTCAAAGTTGGTTAAAAGTGTTTTTGGTCCTTTAGTAGAAATTTATAAAAAAATACAAAGACAAAAAAATGTTAATTTGAAATTTCACGTGGACATGCCACGTAATTGTCAAAGGTAAAAGTCAACCGTTGACTGTTGAATCAGCCGGCACACGGGCACCAAGTCAACGCCAACACAGGTCCACGCCAGTAGCTGCATGTCAAGCCATTTTTTATGTACTACGTGGTACTTGTATAACAACTTCAGAGGCTGTTTCTTTATGAAAGAAGTGTCTTCTTTATTTTCTTGATATAAATAGTAGTTTTTATCATTTTAGAAGACTTAGATTATAAATTTTTTGAATGTTGAATGAAAAAATCTCTCAAAAGTGTAGTTTAAGGGTAAAATCCCTTTGTTTAGTCTAGCTTAGTGTAGGCTAGTTTGATGGGTGATTTCCATTGTTGGTTGAAGATTCCATGTTATATATATATATATATATATATATATATATATATATATATATTATATTTATTTTTTAAAATTTTATTTTCTAAAAATGACCCTTGGAGGGGTTAGGGGTTTAGCAACACCCCTAGGCCTTATCATAGATAAACAAAACAAAATACATAGAGGGGGACATAAACCTTACCTCTAAGCTTATGATGGTTCATAAGTCAACCTTCCATCTAAGGATAGTCAACTCCTCCCCGTACAAGAGAGATGCTACCTAGCTTCTATGCACCTACAGAGAGGACTCCTCTCAATACAAAGATTCTAGGAAACATAAATAAGGGAGACTCTCCCTTTACAGATAGAAGAAAAGGCAAAAAAACCTAACTAATTACTAATGAACAGGAAGCCATCAAGGTGGTTCTTTTATTCTCTCAATTTTTCTTCTTCTGAAATTTGCCATCTCTATCATGTCCAACTAATGATAAGCTCTTGTTTCCTTTGGTAATTGCTGCTCATTGAGATAAAGTTGGGGACTTGTAATTGTATGACTATGCTTTGAAAGAGAGTCAGCAACAAAATTAGCTTCCCTGAAGGTATGTTTACATCTGAAATTTTCTATCTGTCTGATGAGTTCCTGAAGATGTTGAATCTTTGAGCTAATACTCCAAGGTGGCTTGGCTTTGAGCATGATCCAGTCCACCAAGAGTTGAGAGTCCACCTCTAACATGATATTCCTGTAACCTAGCTGAAGTGACCATGTCATGCCAAATATAGAAGCCTCCATTTTAGCTTGATTATTAGTGCCTTCCCCCAAAGGAGTGGCAAAAGCTAAAATCATATGGCCCTTATGGTCTCTTAAGATACCACCTGTACTTATCCTGCCTGGGTTACTCAGAGCACTGCTATCAGTGTTGAGTTTAATCTAGTGATCAGGAGGTTTTTTCCAGAAAACAATAGTTACCTTGGTCTCACGGACACACTTCTCTACCAGTAGAATAAGGTCTTTCCAGTTGGAAGGCAATTTGATGTGAGGAAAACAGTACTCATAAGCTTGTAGTTGTCCTTGTAAATAGCATACATAACTCTAGAAGCATTGGACTGAGTCCATCATACTTACTAGCACACCTGTTTTTCCATAGGTTCTAACAAATGAATATTGGAGTGGCCTGAAGAATCAACTTGTGAGCCTCATTTTTATATTTAGTAGACCACCATCTCCTTATTAAATAAATAAGGGATGTATGATCTGTATTAATTCCAGCAGTGTCAACAAAATATTTCCACACACATGTTGCAAACTTTCCATTGTTGAATGTGTGCTCAATAGTATCCCAACCTAGTGTGCTACAACAAAAGCATGTAGCAAGATCACTACCAAATTTGGTAGTTTTTTCATTAGTGGGTAATTTGCCTCTTAACATTCTCCAAATTATAAAAGAACATTTGAATGGGATGCTTCTATGCCAAGTGAAAGAGTTGACCTGAGTTTTGGTTTTCTTTTCCCTGATTTCATTCCATGATGAGGAACAAGTAAACTGTCCATCATAACTTAGTTTCCACACTGCCTGATCAGGGGTTTCATGTTGAATCTGCAATTGTGTAGCTAAAATGTTAGCTACTTAACTTTGAGGGGTCTGTTGAGTTACCATTTCTATGATCCATTGTCCCTCCACCTAGAATTCTGCCACAGTGCTGTTGTTGAGCCTATTACTCTCATTAGAATAGTTAGCTAGTGGTCCCACTCCTAGCCAATTATCCCACCAAAAGGAGCAATTTCGAGAATAAATTTTCCATTGTATGTGCTTTTCAACTTTGTGCTTGTTTTGTGTCAAGTATCTCCAGGTTGAGGAATCACAAGGTCCCTTTTTCCTGCTAATAGGATTAGACCTCTGACAGTATTTGGCCTTTAGAAAGTCACCCCAAAGAGTGTATTTAGCTCTAAATATCCATCACTGCTTGTATTGGAATGCCATACAAACATCCTTTAGATTTCTCACACCAATTACTCCTTCATCATAAGGAAAGCTCAAGTTCTTCCAAGAAGACCAATGATATTTTTTCCTATCATTTCTCCATCCCCAAAAAAAATCAGCCACGAGGCTTTGGATTTGCTTGATAATGGTAGAGGGAGGTGATATAGAAAATATCAAATGAATAGGAAGAGATTGAAGCACATGTTTGATAAGAGTTGCTCTACTTCCATAGCTCAACACCTTTGTTTGCCAGCCTGTAATTCTGTTAATAACTTTCCCAATAAGGTCAGAAAAGTAGCTAAGTCTAGGTCAACCAATATACAGTGGGTACCTAAGATAGGTGATAGGTCCCTCCTTCTGTTTGAACCCAGTAATTCTCCTGATTTTGTCCTTTGTGCTATTGAATGCATTGGAATGGACCATGAAGTGGCTCTTGTCTTTGTTTACCAGCTGACCTGAAGTCTCTTCATAGGTATTCAGAATGTGCATAATAAGCTTGAGAGATTTCTGTCTGCCAGAGGTAAATATGATAATGTCTTCTCCAAAACTCAGATGGTTAACTTATGGTCCTCTCTTTTCCATGAAAAAGCCATAATACTCTGGGTTATTGTGAAGTCTATTCAGTGATCTTGAAAGAACCTCTGCTCCTAAAATAAATAGGGCAGGGGAGAGGGGATCACCTTGCTTAAGGCCCCTAGTAGAGTTGAAGAAACCATGCCCTTTTCCATTGACAATAATAGAGTACCAATTATTAGCCATGATCCTTCATACCATATCAATGAAAACTTCATCAAACCCCATTCTTCTCAGAACTAGACATATATATGACCATGAGACCTTGTCATAAGCCTTTGCCATGTCCAGTTTAATAACCACATTGCTTCCAATATTAGGCTTTTTAATTTGATGGATAATCTCTTGAGTAAGCATAATGTTTTCAACAATACTTCTACCTTTGACAAAGCCTGCTTGATTAGAAGAAATCAAGCTAGGTAGAATAAGACCCAATCTCAAGCTCAAGAGTTTAGAAATGATCTTACTGGTGAAGTTATTCAAGCTGATGGGCCTAAATTTATATAATTTATTTGGATTGTTCACCTTAGGAATCATCTGACCACTGAAGAATGCCTGACTAACACTCAAGAGATCATGTTTGATAATGTGCCAACATTTCTGAAAAAAATAACCATTGATTCCATCAAGACCTGCTGCAGAATTGGGATTCATAGCAAAACCACCTCCTTTAATTCATCAAGATATGGCATAGTAGTCAGACTGTCATTCTGAGCATGATTGAGCATTCTAGGAATACAATCAAGAGGGCCTTCATTAATGAACTTGTCCTCCCCTGTAAAGATCTCCTGAAAATGGTCACTTGCTGCTTCTGAAATAGTCTCATCACCTTGTATCCATACCCTATCCTCTCTTAAAATTTTGTGGATAAGCAGTCTCATTCTTCTTCCTCTGATGATAGAATGAAAGTATTTTGTGTTGCCATCACCCTCCTTAAACCATTGAAGCTGAGTTTTTTGTTTGAGCATGGAGTTCTCAAGTTTAAAAAATTTGATATATTCAGCATTCAAATCATGCAGAGTGATTATGTTATCTTCTGTATTGTTCTGAATAAGATTGTCTTTAGCACTTCTGACCTTCTCTTCATACTCCCTGACCTTGATAAAAATGTCAACCAATTCTCCTTTGGACCAGGAGTTTAGAGTACCAGCCAGTCTCTTTAATTTTTGGTGGAATTTCCACACACTGTTCCCCTCTACAGATCTCTCCTAACAAGCTTTAACAATATTAATAAAGTTTGGTTGTTCTGTCCAGCAGTTTAGGAACTTGAAGTATTTAATGTGATTATCCTCTCTTGCTTGCATTTCCATCAGTAGAGGGCAGTGATCTGATCCCATAGAAGAGAGGTGAGTAATAATAGTTTGAGGCATTTTCTCCACCCAAGGATTATTAACCATTGCCTTGTCAAGTCTCATCCAAACTCTAGAATTTATACCCCTTTTGTTAGACCATGAGAACTTTTGCCCATTAAAACCTAAGTCCATAAGACTACAAGCTTCAATTACTGCAATAAGCACCAAGGAGAGTTGGTTTTAGCAGTAGCATGATGTAACATTTTATCCCACAAAGGTCTTCTGAGTTGGTCTTTACACTTGGCATAGACAAAGGTTGTAGTAAACTGAGTATGGAGTTCATTATGAACTATATCACAGGTAACTTGCTGATCATCCTCCTCTAACACAGTGTAGTCAATGTCCAAGATCTAGAACAACCAGATTTTGCCATTACAATTACTAACAACATGATCCAAAGCAAGGTGGTTCTTAAAACTTTGGACATGGATAGTGTCTGAAAAAGGTTGAAGAATAGCTATGATAGAAAAGTGATGCATCTTTTTGAGCATTTTGAGTCTTTTAAGGACACCTTGGGTGTTGATCCCCCTAACATTCCATATGAGTGTACTTATCATTGGGATGATCTGGAGGTAAATAGTCTAGTGTTTGGTCTGCCTGCTGTGACAAAGTTGATGTGCTGAGATTTGTTGGCTGAAAATCTATCATAATGAAACCCTCTGGGAGATAATCCCTGCTTACTAGAAACCTGCTGAATTTCCTCCTCCAGTCCATTATCATTGTTAGGACTGCAAACTTTGATCAGGAGTTCACTAGTTTCATCATCATCTGTATCTTTTATGGATTGATTATCCATATCCATTTCATCTTCAGAATTATCCACCCCATATTCATTAAACTCTGGAATTGTGTTGACATGGCAAGCTGTTGGTCTTTTTTCTGGAGGTACATTTAGGGGAGGGGAAATATATTGAGTCTGTAGAGGAGTAATGTCCATTCCCTATTGATCATCAATCATAATAAACTTTTTGCATGCACTATCTTGACACTCTTGTTCACCTTGCTGCATTTGATCATTGTTCTGGTGTTCACCCTGTTTTTTCTTTGTTGCATCTCTTTTCTTTTTACTTGTTTTATTTTTGCACCTAGGTGTCATTTCCTGGTTGCTTGTGCTAGCTCTAGATCCCAAGTCTTTTGCCATTGATCCCTTATTTTGTTTACTATTTTCCTTGTTACTTATTTGCTGCCTGTTGATTTCATCTTCAGAAGCTGTCTTTTTCTGATTGTTGTGCCCCTTGATTTTCTTAGGTCTTTTCTCTGCATTTACAACCTCTGTTCGTTCATGTTGATGTTCATTAGCTTGTCTTGGACTGCTTTGCTGAGCTTTAGGGGTTGCAGGGGCTCTAAGGTCTTAACTATGGTCTATGGGAAAAACCTCATGCAGAACATGAGTCAAATTCCCCCCTTTGGTTACCCCTTCCAGCAGGTTAGTATGGTTCTCCTGACATCCCCCTTCAATCCCTCCTTCAACTTCAACATCAATGATAGAATGATACATAACATTGGGGTTTGTGGGAATTGGGAGCATAAAGTCAATACATGTGCCTTTGGTAACCTCTTTATTCTTATTTTGATTGCCCTTGTCATGTTGATTTTGCTTTGATTCTTGTCCTGTTTGTATTCCCTGTGGTGGTGTCCTTCCATTTCTAGTAGTCTCTTCCCTATTTTCACTGTGGTGTTCCTGTGTATCTAAGTTAGCATAATAATTTTGATGAGAATTGATAGGCATACCTGTTTGCTGTGCTGTTTTTTGTTGATGATCCTTGGCCATCATATTTTGTGGTGAGGTTGGTCTCTATACTGTTTTCTGAATTTTCTCTTCTTGCTGTTTGTTTTGTCTCCTTTTTTGCATTTGCCATCCTTCCTCTTGATGATGAGCTGGTTGCTCCTATTTCTTTTGGCTCTTACCATTTGGATAATTTTCCTCTTCTTTGCCTTTGTTTGTAGTTTAGCTAATAACAGGTTCTTTTTGTGCATGCTCCCCTTTTCTCTTATTCTCTTTTTAGCTTCCAGTTCTTTTCTTTTTCTGTATTCTTCATCTCTTATTTTGTTGTTGCATTCTTGTATCATATGGTCTTGGTGTCTGCAATATACACAATAGTCTGGAGCATCTTCATACTCAATAGCTTGCTATCTCCCAATAGTAAGGTCTTCCTCATCTAGACCCAACCATACATGTGGGGGTTTTTCCTTGGTGAGATCCAACTGTATTTTTGCCTTTGCCATGCTACCTCTGGTTTTTTGAACAGAGGCTGTGTCCATGTATAAAACTTTGCCAATAGGGGATAATAATGTTGTCACAAACTGTTTCTTATAGCAATGCCATGGTAGATCAGGCAACAGGACCCATACAGGCACTATAGGAGTTTCTTCCTCAGGTCTAAAATTAGGAGTCCAAGTCTGTATCCTTATTAACTTACCCTCAATACTCATCCTTTGTTTTGTCCATACTGTGATATAATATAGTTCATTTTCCAAGTCTATATAGACATGTCTTATATTGTAGTGAGCTATGTCCACTCCCCCTGTTAGTTGAGTTTGCTTAATAAAACTTTTCCTTATAAGCTTAATCTTAGGCATAGTATTGGTGAACTTTCCAACTAAGGTATACTTACCGTCCACAACCAGTTTCACCATAAAATCATCCATATCAAATATGAATGTAGGTAGACCTTGCTTAGTAGTATCCTTAGGAGTGACCATGTCTATATGAACCTCAGTTTTAGCCTGATTATGCCTGAGTTTAGCAGAAAAACTTTGCAAGACCGTATAAGGAGCTGGTTCATTGGTCTGGTCTTTTTTGGTGGTTCCTTGGGGGTTGGGATTAGTGATTGCAATAGGTTGGGTAGTTTGGTTGATCTGTTGGCTTTTTTGACTGTTAGGAATATATTTCTCAAAAATTACTGGATATTTTTGGGAAGTCATTCTGGTAGCTTTGTTGATAAGGAGAGGTTCTTTGTTGAGCCTACTGAATTTGAACCTTGGTACCCATTTCAGTACCATTGTTCTCCTTAACAAGCTGTTTGGATTTTGAAATATCAATTCCCTAGACCTGCTCATGTACATTACCATCCATCTGTCCATTTGCATTGAACTGCATATAGACTTCACTACTACCAAGACTTTTAACATTAGGATCAGTTGATGCAGAGTTAGGAAGCTTACTTGATTGTTCCTTTTCCTTGCTTGATGTCTTATTCTGCATCCCCTCATTTGTAGTGTGTTGTTTCTGCATAGGTTTAGTTTTAAGGATAGACTCAAAACTTATTGATTTACCTGGTTTTGGTTGTTCTTCCAGGTTGGTTGGGACATGATCAAGAGCTTTTACTCCAAAGGAGAATTGAGATGAACTCTCCACACAGTCAATTCTACATTGGCTTGGTCGACTTTATGTAGCTGCATTTCATTCCTTTGTTCCACCACCTTGCCTTAAGTGCCTACATTCATGCTTGCACTGGCTAATTTATGGTTGGTTATATGCTGCGACTGATCTCCAATTTGCATAGACAATTCTTCCTCTGGATATGTTCCTGCATCAATTGAGTAGAAATTTGTGTGGGATGAACATCCATATTAGGAGAATAGTCTTCACTGTCAGTTCCTCTTGAAGGTTTTGCGAATGTCAAACTTTTTTCGCCAGAATCTTTGTCGCCGGCGATACTACCGTCCATTTTGCTTGATATTTAAGTGAGGTGTACTTCCTTGTTAAGGGAGTAATCTCTCCTAGTTGACTCGCCTCAAAGTTCCTGGGAATCTGTTCGAATTTTAGGGCGCCTCTCATGCGATTCAATCGCGATCCTCTCAAAATTCGTCTCACCAATTCTCACATTTGGCTCGATGGAATGCAGTGATTTTTTAGTATGATGTAGTTCTTGGTTGTATGAGTCAATCCCCCTAACCAATTTTTCATGAATCAAAACATTGCCTTCTAGGAAATAATTTTGCGAGCTCCATCTAACTCCTTCTTAGAAATCGCAGTATTGACCGCTTCACTATTCAGCGAATTAACAGAGTTGTTGGAAGAATTTGTGGGCGATTCTTAGTGGGTTTTGTTGCTATTATCATAACACTCACTATGGGATTGGTCTGGTGGCCTGAAGAGTCCTACCGGTGGCTCACACGCCATTCCGGTAGCTCAGCTAACCGTTAGGAATATAGCCATTAAGGCTGTCTTTTGAGAGCATTCATATTAGAGAGATAAATTAGAGAGAGAAGAAATTAGGAGAGTGTGGAAGTGATTTGATTTCATATTTAATCACTTATTTGTGAATTTAAGTAAGTTTCTATTTTATATTAAGTTCAAATTTATTTTTCTTCCTTGATTGGTTGTTTGTTCAATTAGCTTTTCTTTATTCCCTTCTCATCTCTTATTTTTCATCTATATTACTTTTGTATTGTTTGATATCGCATTAAATTTCAATTGGTTTCATCACCAATTGAAATTCTTATAATTTGGTATCGGAGCCAAGTTTATATTTGTTTTCACAAATTTAAGTCTTGAAATTTTGATTCACTTAAATTTTTTTAAAAAAATGCATAAAAAGATGGGAAAAGGCCTATATTCACCCCTGAACTTGTCCCGAAAAGTAGTTACATGCTTAAACTAATATGGTGACCTATTACACACCTCTGTTACTAAATAGTGAATTTTTTTTACCCATTGAGATGTGTAGCACCACTCTCACAATGGGAGGTGTATCACATTCAATTGTTTATTCTTCAATGAACACCACCATGAAACCACTACCATTGCCGCAATATTACTATCAAATCTATATATTTCACCAAATCAAAATAGTCATCAGAAATTTCACCATCGAAATCATACTATCACCATTATCCCCACAAAAATTATAAAGATCCATCACAAAATTTGACACCCATAAACAAACTCATCACCAAAATTACATCATCACCATCAAAAGGTACAAATCCACCATCAAATATCACTATCACCATTGTCAATATAGATTTTATCTTCTCCATCACCTTCAATTCCCGCTTCTTTGTCACCACTCACCAACAAATCCTTCATTATATTTTATTTTTAAAACTTAATCATCAATTTTGTTAACCACCAACAAAGCCGAAGAGAAAAATCAAATATAATGAAAATGGTGAAATCGAATAAGCATTAAAATAAGATATGATGAGGGGTGAGGGAGAGGATTTTGGTGGAGTGGATAGAAATTGGGTATGAAAAAAATAAAGAAGAAGAAGACGACGGTTGCTTGTGAAAAAGAAGAAGAGGCGTGGGGGGTGGAAGGTGGGGATAGTATGGTAGTACAAAGACGATTTTAATTTAATTAATTTTACTTTATTTACCATCAAACAAACTTTTCTTTTTTTATTTTTTATTTTTTAAATTTTTTTGTCACATCAGTTTTAGGGGTGAAAAATTCATTTTTAAATAGTAAAAGTGTGTAAGAGATCGTCATGATAGTTTAAGCATGACTGACCTTTGGAGTCAAAAGTTCACAGGTGAATTTATACATTTTTTCTAAAAATATTTGTTTTGATTTATTGCTTTTAACATTAGATCCTTATTCCGTAGTGTTTTTTGAGTCTAGATTTCAAATTTCTTTCAATTTGGAGTTGTAGAATTGAAGTTGTCATTGAAAGAATTTTAGCTTTTGAAAATTTCCAAATTTTGAAAGTGGGTCTTGTGATTGAGGATAAATTGGAAGTTGATAACCATTGTGGTTTATTCTCTAAGTCAAGGGGAAGATAATTCTAAAGTTTAAGCTAATTCCTAGTTATGTTGAAGAAATTGAGAATTAATAGTTGTTCTTAGTGTTTATGTGTTCTTCAAGTTGTTATTGAAAAAAGGAAGAAAGAAAGTACATTTGATCCAACATTTTCAAATCAAAGTTGGTCAAAAGTGTTTTTTTGGTCCATTAGTAGAATTTTTTTAAAATTAAACAATATAAAAATAAAAAATATTAATTTGAAATTCCACATGGACAGGCCATGTAATAGTCAAAGGTAAAAGTCAACTGTTGATTGCCGAGTCAGCAATTATGCGGGCGCCAAGTTAGCGCCAACACAAGACCACGTCATCATCTGCATGTCAAGCCAATTCTGATGCGCCACATGTACAACAACTTCAGAGGCTATTTTCTTTATCAAGGAAGTGTCTTTCTTATTTTTCTTAGAATAAATAGTACTCCCTCTGTTTCATAAAGAATGACCTGGTTTGACTTGACATGAAGTTTAAGTAAATAAAGAAGACTTTTGATTCTTGTGGTCCTAAATTAAAGTTATGTCAAATGTACCAAATTGCCCTTAATCTTGTGGTCTTAAACATGTCATGTGGAAAGCAAAAAGTAAAATGTTACCAAAAAAGGAAAGAGGTCATTCTTTTTTAAACTGACTAAAAAGGAAAGGAGGTCATTTTTTGTAAAACGGAGGGAGTAGTTTTTATCATTTGGAAGACATAACTTATAAAGATTTTGAATGTTGAATGAAAAAACTCTCTCAAGAGTGTAGATTAAGTGTGAAATCCCTTAGTTTAGTCTAGCTTAGTGTAGGCTAGTTTGATGGGTGATTACCATTGTTGATTGAAGACTCCATGTTCTTGATTTCATATTGAATCACTTATTTGTGAATTTAAGTAAGTTTCTATTTTATATTGAAGTCAAGTTTGTTTTTCTTCCTTGATTGATTGTTTGTTCAATTAATCATTCTTTCTTCCCTCTCATCTCTTATTTCTCATCTATATTACTTTTGTATTGTTAATATTGCATTTGACTTCAATTGGATTCATCACCAATTGGAATTCTTATAATTTGGTATCAGAGCCAAGTTTAAGTTTGTTTTTAGAAATATAAGTTTTTAAATTTTGATTTACTCAAAAATTAAAAAAATGCATAAAAAGATGGGAAAAGACTTATATTCACCCCTGAACTTGTCTGGAAAAGTCAACTACATGCTTAAACTAATATGGTGACCTATTACACACATCTGCTATCGAATAGTAATTTTTTTTACTCCCTGAGATGTGTAGCACCACTCTCACAATGGGAGGTGTATCACACTTGCGCTACATCAATGCCATGTCACTGCCACATCAGACGCCATATCAAATTTTGACTAAAATTCTCCATGTTATTCAATTGTTTCTTCTTCAATGAACACCACCATGATACCACTACCATTGCCGCATTATTACTACCAAAATCTATATCTTTCACCATGAAAATCATAATAGTCACCATAAATTTCACCATCTACGATCAAATTCACCATCAAAATTATACTATCACCATTATCCCCACAAAAATTATAAAGGTCCGCCACAAAATTTGACACTCATAAACAAACTCATCACCAAAATTGCATCATCACCATCAAAAGGTATAAACCCACCACCAAATATCACTACCACCATTCTCAATATAGATTTTTTCTTCTCCACCACTTTCAATTCCCATTTCTTTGTCACCCTCACCAACAAATCCATCATTATATTTATTTTTAAAACTTAATCATCAATTTTATCAACCACCAACATAGCCTAAGAGAAAAATCAAATATAATGAAAATGGTGAAATCAAATAAGTATTAAAATAAGATATGATGAGGGGGTGGGGGAGAGAATTTTGGTGGAGGTATAGTGTGGTGGATGGAAATTGGGTATGAAATAGTGATGAAAAAATAAAGAAGAAGAAGAAGAAAAAGAAGAAGACGGTTGCTTGTGAAGAAGAAGAGAGACGTGGGGGGTGGACGGTGGGGGTAGGATGGTAGTAAATAGAGGATTTTAATTTATTTATTTTTAAATTTTTGTCACGTCAGTTTTAGGGTAAAAAAAATTCATTTTTAAATAGTAAAGGTGTGTAATAGGTTGTCATAATAGTTTAAGCATATAACTGACTTTTCGAGACAAGTTCAAGAGTGAATTTATGTTTTTTTCCTAAAAGTTATTTGTTTTGAGTTATTGCTTTTGACATTAGATCCTTGATCCATAGTGTTTTTTGAGTATAAATTTAAATTTCGTTCAATTTGGAGTTGTAGAAATGAAGTTGCCATTGGATTTTTTTTTAGCTTTTGAAACTTTCCAAATTTTGAAAGTGTGTCTTGTGATTGAGGAGAAATTGAAGGTTAATAACCATTGAGTTTTGTTGTCTAAGTCAAGGGGAAGCTAATCCTAAAGTTTAAGCTAATTCCTAGTTGTTTTGAAGAAATTGAAAATTAGTATGTGTTCTTCAAGTTGTTCTTGACAAAGAAGAAGAAACAAAGTACATTTGATCCAATTTTCAAGTCAAAGTTGGTCAAAAGTATTTTTTGGTCCATTAGTAGATATTTTTAAAAAAAATTTAAAAATATAAAGATAAAAAAAATATAAAATTGAAATTCCATGTGAACATGCCACATATTAATCAATGTCAAAGTCAACCATTGACACCAAGTGAGAAGCCACGCGGGCGCCTAGTCAGTGCCAACACATGGCCTCGTTAGCAGCTGCATGTCAAGCCATTTCTGACGCGCCACGTGACGCGTGTACAACAACTTTTGAGGTTATTTTCTTTATCAAAAAAGTGTCTTCTTTATTTTTCTAGTATAAATAGTAGTTTTTATCATTATGGAATGCTTAGATTTTAAAAAGTTTGAATGTTGAATGAAAAAGCTCTTTCAAATGTGTAGTTTTAGGGTGGAATCCCTTTAGTTTAGTCTAGCTTATTGTAGGCTAATTTGATGGGTGATTCCTATTGTTGATTGAAGACTCTATGTTTTTAATTCCATATTGAGTCATTTATTAGTGAATTTAAGTAAGTTTCTATTTTATATTGAATTCTAGTTTCTTTTCTTCCTTGGTTGATTGTTTGTTCAATTAACCTTTCTTTCTTTCCTTCTCATCTCTTATTTCTCATCCATATTACTTTTGTATCATTTGATTTCGCTCCCCCAATTGGAATTCTTATAATTTGGAATTTCAATCTACTAAATTTTTTTAAAAAAATTCATAAAAGATTCATTTTGATTTATTTGCTTTTGACACTAGATCCTTGTTAACTAGTATTTTTTTAGTCTAGATTTCAAATTTTGTTTAATTTGAAGTTGTTGAAGTGAAGTTGCTATCGAAGAATTTTTATCTTCTGAAACTTTTCAAATTTTGAAAGTGGGTCTTGTGATTGAGGAGAAATTGGAGGTTAATAACCATTAATCCTAAAGTTTGAGCTAATTCGAAGTTGTTTTGAAAGTCTTGAGAATTAGTAGGTGTTCTTAGTGTTCTATGTGTTCTTCAAGTTGTTGTGGAATAAGAAGAAGAAATCAAATACATTTGATCCAACATTTTCAAGTCAAAGTTGGTCAAAAGTATTTTTTTTGTCCATTAGTGGAATTTGTAATAAAAAATCGAAAATATGAAATATATATATTTATTAGATTGAAATTCCACGTGGTCATGCCGCATAACAGTCAAAGGTCACAGTCAATCGTTGACTGCTGAGTCAGTAGCCATGCGGGCTCCAAGTTAGCGCTAACACCGAGCTATGTCAGCAGTTAATTGTCAAGAAATTTATGATGCGCCACATGGCGCGTGTAAAAAAACTTTAGAGGCTATTTTGTGTAGAGTTTTAAAGGGCCAAAATTTGGCTAACTATGAGAAGTGTTTTGAACCTAATTTTTTTTAAGTGTCCAAACTTTGTGACTTTTTTCCTACAATTTCTCAACTATTTAATAATTAATTAACATATTTAATTAGTTGTTAACTAGTTTAAATCATCAAATCATCCAATCAAAGCATTGCAAGTGATGGACTTCTTTGAGGCTTCAAATTTTTTCTAAGTGTCCAAACTCACTTCTTCTTCTTTTAAACTCATTTTTATTTCATTTCTCAACTATTTAATAATTAATTAACATCTATAATTACTTGTTAAATAGTTTTAATCATCAAATTATTTCTTTGATCCTTCAAATTAAACAACAACATGTAATTCTTGTACTTTTGTTAGTTTGTTTTGAGTTCAAATCTTTTGATTCTTCTTTCTTCTAATATTCTCATCTTAATTCGTTGATAACCTTCTTGATTCAAGTCCTTTAACTTTTTGGGTCATTCTTCTTTCAAGAGTCACAAGAATCCACTCCACCACAATAAATTAGTGATCTTGTAAATTGATTGGACAAAGGTAGTTCTCTATGAATTTTGAGAAGACACTTTAGGAAGGTAAGTGTGATATCAAAACCAAGAGGTGTGGGGAATTTTGCCACTCACCTTGTTTTCTAAGTTTTGTAGGTACCCAAGGTGATTACAAGAAAGAATGTCATCTGTAACTTCCGAATATTGTGGAGATGACATTTGTGAATATGATTGTAGCAATATGAGCTACGAGCATGGTGAAAATGAGTTTTGTGAGAACTATGTTGGTCCTTATGAGAATGGTAATGGGGCTCTTGAGTATGATGGTGATTCATAGGAGGACTATGATGGTCCATGGGATAATGAACAACAAGGTGGTTAAAACTACTACTCCGGAGACGATTATGAGATGAATGAAGCTTATGACTCTTGTGATGATGTTGAAGGGGTAGAAGAACCTTATGGGGTATAACTTTGTGAAGATAAAGGTTTTCATGCTTCACACCATGGTTATGATGGCGATGTGAGGTACAATTGTTTCTCCCATAGGTCTTATGAATCATTTTAATGGAATCTAGATAGAAATGGAAGTTATGAGGTTTAATTTCCCTCTTCATCTTGTGCTACTTCCTATCCTGAGAAAGAAGGCATATATATTTGGACGGGACCATTTCAAAGTCATCGTGTGGACTATAGAAGAGGTACATTCCCTACTTATCGAATTATGATAACTTATTCTTTTCATCCTAGTTATAATGTTTCTTATTCTCTGTATGTTGATGAGGTTGGAGGTAGAACGGGAGGAACATTAAGACATGAAGTAATAGAGTTAAGGGAATCCTTTACCACGTTGAGTGAAAATTTTGATGATTTCATACATATATTTGAAAAGGTCAGTCTATGGCATAAAAGAGGCAAGTTATTCATCATGAAGATAAACCTAAGGAGTTACCCTTGGAAGCAAAACAAAATACTCTTTCTAAGGATGTCACTAAGGAGTTGAACATAGAAGTCAAAACACCCACTCCTTGTGCACCGAAATGGAATTTAAACTTGAAGGGATCTTCTAACCCTTCACAAGAAATCCTTGGAACTTGTCCTAACTCCCATAAAATTAAGACACAAAAATCTTGAGAGAAGTAAGGGTATGAAAAGTGACAACTCTAGAGTAGAAAAATGAGAGGTTGGGCGGAGTGATGTGAGAGGGTTGTCACATTTTTCTCCTAACTTCATGTAACTTTTCTTTCTCTAGTCGTTTGAAAAATTGTGCAGGTATTCTTGGAAGCAAGCCTAGTGAGGCAACCTCAAAATGTGAAGAATCATGAGGTTCTTGAAAGCTTCCAAAAGGCACAAATGTGCTCCAATGTCGATATCCAAGGTGAAGACACTTCTTTCTATGAGCTACAGGGTAAAAATGCTAACTTGTAGACTTCCTTGAACTTGGAACATCATTGTATGGCTAGTAGCCCATGAGTGTAAATGATAGCTTGTCTATATGTGAGCATAGTGAGTCTTTACCTTGTGATGTTCTTTATAGCGCTTTGTTGTGTGCTGATAATATCATTGTTATGAGTGAGCAATCACTAGTTTATCCTATTGATGACCGAATTGACTCTTTTAGTAAGGTCAATTTGTGTCCACCTAGTGTTGACACTTGTAGCTTGAATGAGGGTACATGGTCATGCGATGAAAGTGATGCTACACTAGTTGATTCCATTGATTACCAAGTTGATTGTTATAGAAAGATTGATTTGTGTCCACCTAGTGTTGACATTAATGATTTGAATGAATCCTTTGACTGTCACGACCCAGCCCGTCATGATTGGCACCCACGCTAACCCTCCGATGGGAGAACCATTACTACAACCCAACTAAAGTCACTTAAAGAAGCTAAACCATTTAAAGATATGGAAGCATATTTAAATGATGGATAAAAACGGAGTTCCCATAAACTCCAAAGGTTTTAAATGAATATTTAAACAAACTATTGCGGAAGTCAACTCCTAGAACCTGAAAGTCATGTACCAAAACTCTACTAACGACAAGTCTAAGAACAAGGGGTGAAACCCCGAAAATTAAACATAACAGCCTAATAGATAGTCTGAGTCCGGAAAGAGTGGACTTAAACAAGAAAGATCCATTAAAGCCTGAAAGAACTGGCTCACCCTTGATTCCGGTCACGATCAATAGTCTCCTAACTGAGGTCTGTTAGTAGTCGCCTGAAGATGCCTTGTACTCAACAAAGAAAGAGCAAGTGCACTATCAGTATACAACCACAGTGTACTGGTAGGATCACACTGCTACTCCCATAACCACAATATACAACGAACAAATACAACAGAGTAAGCACACATATACACAATACATAGATCAATCATCATGTTAGGGACAACATACAATTCCCCAATATCAATGTTAGGTAACAAGAACATAATAATCACAAGTGGTCCTCTCATGGAACACACACCCAAACTGTTAGTGTGTCGAAACGTGACACCCGATCGAATATATGTGTCAGAACGTGACACCTGATCGAATATATGTGTCAGAACGTGACACCTGATCCAATGTATGTGTCAGAACGTGACACCCGATCCAATATATGTGTCGAAACATAATACTCGATCCAAATTAGCACAACCACAGTCACAATCACATCCACTATGAACAATACTCATAATCATACAATTAAGTAACAGTTCATGGCATGTATTGATTACACATCATCATTTCATTAGATTGATTCACATTTCCTATTCACATACATGCACACATATAATGAAACATTTATCCGGCATATATCACACAATAGGAAATCAAGCCATCACCTACCTCGAAACCAAGCTTGAATCCTCCTAAGACACTTGAGTCTTTCCTTTCCAGATTCTTTTCGCTTGTTCTTGGTCTAAACACAAGCAAAATATGCAAGGATCAATAAACAAGGCCTAATTTACTTGGATTATAACAAACTTAATAACCCAAGACCAAACCTATGATCTTAATGTTCAGCTAGGGCTTTTTCCCACCATCAACTTTAGGCCAAAACTCTTACCCTATGATAATTACCTAAGAATCTAAGTTCTACGGAACGAAAAATGGATTAGGGAAGTAAAATCCTTATCTTTAGCACCAAAAGTCGTGGAAAACTATCAAGAAATCGCCCTGGGTCGTCTCCTAACTCTTAAGAACGAAGTTTACAGAAAAATAACGAAATTGGGATTTTTCCCGACTGAAGTTCGCGACTGGTCCGCCACAGCGAACCCTATCCCGCCACAACGTCCCCGCCCTGACGGCTTACACGAAGACAGAAGCTCGGAATTTGAGTTACAAGCTCCCATTTTACAATACAGCTTCAACCCTTGACGTTCAGAAACTACCCTTTCACGTCAAGATTAGTTTCGGGAGTTCTACTCGCTCGAATTCAATTCTGTAAAGTCGTACGAGCTCTTTTACGTCTTAGCTATCCACTCATGTGATTAAATTCATAATCAGATCCCCCATTTATTACTAAATTTCTCTAGACCTCACCTGACTCAGATTTTTTCCAAATCTGGACTAGGCTACAATTTTCCATGTTACTACAAAAAAAATTCTGGCCCAAATTCTTTCCCCATTGGCTTTTCCATAACGTCGGGAACATGTCGCTACAATAGAGAACAATTTAACCATCACTCGTCCCCGAGTGATAAACTAGGAGAACTGGATAAGGCAAACGTAGAGCAGTATCTGAATCGTCGAATAACTGGGGATACTTGTCTCGTATGTTCTTCTCGGTTTCCCAAGTAGCTTCCTCAACTGGACGATGCTTCCATTGGACTTCGACGTACTTTATTTCATTGGTCCTCATGATACTTTTTCAACATGTACACATAGAACACTGAATGGACTCTAGATAGGCTAGGCGGTAAAACTAGCCTATAAGCCACTGGCCCTTCACAGTTAAGAATCTCAAATGGCCCGATGTATCGAGGATTAAGCTTGCCCTTCTTGACGAATCTCATCACCCCCTTTATGGGTGACATTTTTAGAAGAACTCGCTCACCATTCTAAAATGTCGACTCTGGATTGCTAGAAACTTAGCTTGGATGCTTCTCACCTTATCTTGAGCATCTTTCACCAAATCAACCCCCTAGGGGTTTCACATCTCCAACCTCAAACCAACTAATTGAATACCTACACATCCTCCAATACAATGCCTCAATGAAGTCATCTCAATACTCGAGTGACAAATATTGTTGTATGTAAACTTAACTAACAACAAAAGCGATTCCTAACAACCACCAACGTTGATCGTACACACGTCTGTAATATGTTATCAAGGACCTTGCACTACTAAAAAGCAAGAGAAAATTGATGGGCAAAAGCGAAGGAATGTGTCGATTTTTTGGTCAAAATCGACGGAAAAGTGTTGCAATCAAGTTTGTCTCATTTTGGCTTGACACTTTTCAAAAAGCGACGTAAAGCGTCGCAAAAAAGCAATGGACTACGTCTCTTTTTATTTTATTTTTAAAATTATTATCTTGAATAATGTGATGCCGTTCGTGGCTTTTTCATATTTTTTATTTTTTTTTGAATTTCCAAAAAACGACGCAGACCGTCGTTTATTTCAATTTATTTTTTTAAATCTTGAAAAGCAACGGACAAAGAGACACAGTCCGTCGCTTTTCTGCAAATTATATTTTTTTAAAACCCATAATAGTGACGGACTAAAGGACCCTGTCCGTCGCTTTTTTGAAA
Organism: Solanum verrucosum; assembly: GCF_900185275.1. Taxonomy (NCBI): domain Eukaryota; kingdom Viridiplantae; phylum Streptophyta; class Magnoliopsida; order Solanales; family Solanaceae; genus Solanum; species Solanum verrucosum. Next base: position 1,681,280 of record NW_026020354.1, read on the forward strand.
AAAAAATGCAGAAAAGCGACGGACAAAACCACCCTGTCCGTCGCTTTTTCTGCACTTTTTTACACCAGAAACTGCAGTTTCTGCTGCCCACCTGCAAATTAAATTAATTTCAATATCAAATCAATTCAGCGCATTCAAGCAAAAACACATAATTAACATGCTACACAAAATATAAACTAACAAGCTTAATCGAACCTTCAAAAATATATAAATCACAATTTAAAGACTTATAAAGTCTTTCAAAATTCAAAATTAGTTCATAAATACTACATTTCAATATCTACAGAGTTCAAGTTTAACTAATTCATAAACAATAATTAAGTTTAAGATTTCAAATAATTAATTATATTCCTAATTAAGTTCAAGTTATTATAAATGAAGTTCAAAGTTCTAACTAAGTTCAAATATATTAAGATCAATAAGATTTTAAGTACTTCAAAGTTCTAATTAAGTTTAATTATTAAGTTCCAATTAAGCTCAACAAGATTTTAAGTTCATATTCTTAATTAAGTTCAAGTTGTTATAAATTAAGCTCAAAGTTCTAATTAAATTCAAATATATACCAAGGTCAACAAGATTTTAAGTAATTCAAACTTCAAATTAAGTTCAAACTTTTAATTAAGTTCAAATTATGTTCAAGCATAATTAAATAGTTCAAAGAGACTACATTTTATCAAGATTTCTAAAGTTCAACCTAATAATTAGTTCATAAATTCTACAAATCAAGATTTCTAAAGTTCACAACCTAAAGTTCTAAAATCCTACAATAATTCAAGATTTCAAAAGTTCACAACTTAAAGTTCTAAATCCTACAATAATTCAAGATTTCTAAAGTTCACAACTTAAAGTTCTAAAATTCTACAATAATTCAAGATTTCTAACGTTCACAACCTAAATTTCTAAAATCCTACAAAAATTCAAGTACTCTAAAGTTCTAAAATCCTCCGAAAATTCAAGTTCTCTAAAGTTCACAACTTAAAGTTCTAAAATTCTACAATAGTTCAAGATTTCTAACATTCATAACCTAAAGTTCAAAAATCCTACAAAAAATTAAGTTCTCCAAAGTTTACAACTTAAAGTTCTACAATTCTACAATAATTCAAGATTTCTAACGTTCACAACCTAAAATTCTAAAATCCTACAAAAATTCAAGTTCTCTAAAGTTCACAACTTAATAAAAGTAGCTTTTAAGTCAAAAATAAAAAGTCAAACTGAAATGACTTTTAAGTCAAAAAATAAAAAGTAGGAAGATACCTACTTTTGGTTTTTGACTTAGTTTAAGTCATTTTAAACTTATTTTAAGTCATTTCTTACCTTGACAAACACTTCCCAACTTATTTTAAGTCATTTTTGATTTATTTGAAGTTATTTTTTATATTTGCCAAACACTTTCAGAAGTCAAAAACTGACTTAAAAGTATGTTTGACTAACTTTTAAGTCAATCCAAACACCCTCTTAAAGTTCTAAAATCCTACAATGATTCAAGATTTTTCTAAGGTTCTAAAATCCAACAAAAGTTCAATTTCTCTAAAGTTCACAACTTAAAGTTCTAAAATCCTATAATAATTCAAGTTCTCTAAAGTTCACAACCTAAAGTTATAAATCCTGTAAAAATTCAAGTTCTCTAACGTTCACAATCTAAAGTTCTAAAATCCTACAATAATTCAAGATTTCTAAAATTTCCAACCTAAAGTTCTAAAATCCTACAATAAATTCAAGATTTCTAAAGTTCACAACCTAAAGTTCTAAAATCCTACAATAATTCAAGATTCTAACGTTCACAACCTAAAGTTCTAAAATCCTACAATAATTCAAGGTTTCTTAAGTTCACAACCTAAAGTTCTAAAATCCTACAAAAATTTAAGTTCTCAAAAGTTTTAAAATCCTACAATAATTCAAGATTTCTAAATTTCACAACCCAATGTTCTAACATACTACCAAAATTTAAGTTCTCAAAAGTTCTAAAATCTTATAATAATTCAAGATTTCTAAAGTTCACAACCTAAGTTCTAAAATCCTACAAAAATTCAAGTTCATATCTAATTTCTAAAATTAGTTATATATAAACTTCAAATTCAAGAATTTCTAAGTTCAAGAATTCAAGTAACCTAATTTTAACTTTCATATACTATCCAATATTTTTCTAACTTCAAAGTAATCTAACTTTCATGTACAATCTAATATTTTTCTAATTTCAACTTTCAAACTTATAAATTCAAGAATTTCCAAGTTGGAAAATGCATCTTATCTAATTTTAACTTTCATATAATATCCAATATTTTTCTAACTTCAAAATAATCCAACTTTCATATACAATTCAATATTGTTCTAACTTCAACTTTCAAAAATAATAAATTTAAGAATTTCAAAGTTGGAAAATGCAATTAATCTAACTTCTAACTTCTAATTATTTGTTAGTTCTAACTTCTAATACTCAATTCACAATCATATTAAAAAATCCCCAATTTAAAGAAAAATCCTAAAATAAAAAATCTTCAATTCTCTCCCTAACTAACAATAATCAAATATACAAATTAACAATTGAATAACACAATTTAACAAACTAAAACAATATACTAACTTATAACAAATCAAATATTACTAGAATTGAAAAAAACTAAAATTAAACCCTAACCTTAACAAGCTAAGGAAAAGAGGAAGTGGGGACGACGGGTGGTGGCGCCGGCGGGGAAAGGCGGCGACGGGACTAGTGCTCGGGGAGAGAATGGCGAAGTGGGGCGGCGGTGGCGCATCTAGTTTTAGAGAGAAGGGAGAGAAGAGAGAAGAGAGAGAAGAGAGAAGAGAGAAGAGAGAAGAGGGAGAAAGTGAGATGGGAAAATGGGGAAAAACTCATTTTTTGTACAACATAATTTAAAAAAGCGACACACAATGTCTCTTTGTCCGTCGCTTTTTTAAAAATATTTGACCAACATTTTGACCAAAAAGCAATGGACGAAGAGACGATGTTCGTCGCTTTTTAAAAATGTTTGCCTAGATATTTTGACCGAAAAGCGATGGACTAAGAGATGCCGTCCGTCGCTTTTTTAAAAAAATATTAATAAATAAAACAAATTAAAAACGATGGACAGCGTGGTTATTGTTTAATTTATAAATATTTTTTTTAAAATAAAAAGCGACGGACGACATCTCTATATATATTAAATAAATAATTATTAATTATATATATATATATATATATATATATATATTTGGCGCAAAAATCTGCGAAAAAAGCGACGGACTAAGAGATGTTGTCCATCGCTTTTTGTAAAATAATTATTTTTATTAGAAGTGAACACGAACCAACCAACACACACTCATAATACCCAAACAATCATAGTTCTTAACAGCATCTCCATCCCACAACACAAATTTACATGAGCTTAAGTTATAAAAATTTGATCTTTAGACATCAAATACTCATCGAGGGATATGTCCAAGCTTACAAACCCCTTAACAACACTATTGAAATGCTAGATTTAGCAATTGTGATTGTAGATTACCCTTAAGAACAATAGAATTGGACCCAATGATCCCCACATTCAACCTAGAGAACATCGCAGTATTGGTACACCTGATCCACCACCAAGGATCCACCTACAAAAGTAAAAACACACGCGAGCATAGCTAGTGAATCATACTCTCAACCATGTACAAAATGAAACAGATGGTCCCATAAGAATTTACGGAATAATTATTGAATAACACTAAATGTTTTCTTCCAAGAGCCGATACCAGCCCTTTCCATTCATTTGACTCCACATACTCTTCACATCATTCCACTGAAGCCCACACTCTTAATACTAACAATCATCATAAACACTCCGACCATTTACCTTACTATAAACCAACACTTTTAAATGAAACCCTTCTTAAGTACTTAACAATCAACAATAATAAACTTTATGACTCAACCCAGGTGTAAGTTCTTTCAAATGCTTAATACCTGATACAATTGATCATTTCTCACCTTGCCAACTCATACCTTGATAACATATATCACCACGAATGTAGACTTACAATGAAAAATATGAATTGTAAATTCAACCGTATAACACAATCCCCGTATCTATCAACACTAGCTTGTACCTTGAAGATTTTTATAAATTCATGAATCTTCGCTTATCATTGATTGCATCTCCATCGATCTTACAATATCCTTCGCTAAAAATTCACTTGTACTCATTACTAAACTTAAAAACAAAACCTAAGCACTTATCATCACACTTGAGCTAATGTCTGTACACTCCTTTCTCAAGTTTTTTCCCATAGTTTTTGAATCAATTTGATGGGCCCGTGACACTATTACCATAGCCACAACAACGAATGAATTCACGCGTCTCTGAACCCAATTTTCTACCCCTCTGAAGGCATCTCTTTTGGCTTTGCAATCAAATAAAATATTCTTGCTCTCGCCTCTCTTTAAAGGTTGTACTACATCCCACTATTTTTCTTCAATATGACTATAGCTCTTTTAAATTCTATGCGAGTGGTGTCCCACCATCTCTTAAAACCTTCTATACAACCACGTTACTCACCAAATATTAGGAAACCACAACCTTAGATACTTGTGAGTCGTAATTACTATGCAGAATTCGCTTAACCGCAATCTTATTATATATTTGCATCCCATCACAATCCATTACGAACTCTTATGACCATTATGCTCAGTTTGCCCTGACTATCACTACGAAGTCAACCTTTTTATCAACATAACACCTCAAACTCAGGTATACTCATCAAATTCAATGGAATAGCCCAATTTTTATACGCACTTTCTTACTAAAATCTTCAATTTCCTTCACCTAGGTATACTCAATGGGACTTTCTTTATCCATAAGCTTGTCATTTCGGTATCAATCCACTCCCTCATGGCTTAAGATAAAATCACCAGTCCTCATACTACCATCCTTCTTTTTAACAAACAAGACAGGAGCACCCCACGGGGAAGCACTAGAATGGATGAAACATTTATCAAGAAGCTCTTGGATTTAGTCTTTAAGCTCTCTCAATTTTGCTGGAGCCATGCGATAAGGAGAAATGGAGATGTGGTGAGTGACAGGTTTCAAGTCAATGCAGAAATCTATATCTCTATCCGGGGGCATACCAGGAAAATTGGTAGGAAACACTTCCTTGAATTCAGGCACTACAGGAATAGAGGGAGGCTCAACATCAACCTCCCGAATATGAGCCAAAAATGCCAAACACCCCTACCCCATCAGTTTCCTAGCCCGTACGAAAGATATGACCCTAACTGGCTTATGATTGTACACCCCTTCCCCCTCTAACTTTTCTCTACCCAGGATCTCTAGAGTCACAAACTTAGCATTACAATTAAGCACAACATAATAGGGGGACAACAAATTCATGCCTAAGATTATATCGAAGTCAGTCATATCCAAAATAACCAAATCAGCCCAAGTCTGAAAACCATAAACAAAACAGGACAACCACGATATACCTGGTGTCTATGATTGACTCTCCAACTGGGGTAGAAACATAGATGGGGGCATCAAGCACATCACAAACCACATCAAATCCCATGGCAAACTGAATTGACACATATGAATAAGTAGAACCCGGATCAAACAAAATGGTAGTCATCCGGTCACAGACAAGAATAACACTTGTGACCACTATATCAGAAACCTCTGCCTTGGTCTTGCCAGGAAAAGCATAAAACTGAGCCCTGTCATCTTGACGGGCAACCTCTTTGCTTGGCGGTACTGCTCCCCTACCTATATTACCATTTCTCCGACCTTCATGACCTCGTTGATTTCCTTCTCATATGCCCAGATTCTCCACAATTTTAACACACTTAATAACTTAACCAAGTAAGCATTGATGCTATTGTAGTAGTCATTTTATGACTCTATTTGATATACATTCAATCTAGGAAATCACAGTAGATATTCTAACTTCAATTGTCGTAACATAATTTCATCATTTACTAAGCAACCCATACATGTTATGACAACAATACTAAATGCATTTTTCAAAGTAATGGTGTTCATTATCTAGCCTTCCCATTCAAAATATCTTGAATGTTGTTACCTTGGCAAAGTCTTCTGACTTTACCCCTTCTACCTCCGTCACAAAATCAACTTCCTGAAAAGATTTTGCTAAAACAACCACTTATAAGCTTGAATCTGCAAATCTAACCTTAATCCCTTCACAACATGACGAATTTACTCTTCTAGACGGAAGCGAAGTGGAGTACAATATTTGGATAAACACAAACTTTTGCCTTAAAGGCTGCAACAAATATATTATGTTGCTTTATATTCAGGAGCTCATTTATCCTCTTATCCCTCAAAGTTCATGGTATATACTTCTTCATAAAGAAATCTATAAAATGTTTCCCAAATCATGAGTAGTGCATTTACTAGTCGGCACTCAACATGAGCCGCCACCACCTTTTGGTGTCTCCCTTGAACTGGTATTTCATAAACTCAATGCCAAATCACTATACCCTATCCATCTTATGAAGCACCTCATGACAATCAACAAGAAAATCATAAGAATATTCAGATTCAGTACCCAAGAAGAATGAAGGTTTTAACCTTAAGAACATAATAAAAACCTTATGTCTGTCACTTGTCATTACCTGCCCACATTGAATCGGGGAGACATGCTTATTTGGAAGGACACATCCTCTCTTGCTAGTGTCGGTGTTACCACTTCTACAGACCGAAGAGTGAAAGAGATTAGATACTAATTTGAATCACCAGATACCCATTGGAATCAAGTCATAGCACGAAATAAGAAAAGACAGAGAGATTTCCTAAAGTCTAATAGCCTCTCGAAGAAAAGTACAGACATCTCTGTACCGTTCCGCAAGACTCTACTAGACTCGTTTTGGTACAATGAGTTTAGATACTAATTTGAATCACCAGATATCCATTGGAATCATGTTACAAGGCATATAGAACCCCGAAAGTCACCATGTAAGCCACTTAGCATATCATAACATAAAGCATTAGAACAATAAGAGTAAAAACATATTTCAAGTCCAATATTTTCACAAAGGAAAGCGGAAGTCACGACTTGTCTCAATATACCCATTTATTACAATACTTGAATCAAATAGGGATACAAACCTTACAACATAGTCTGAAAAGAAAATACAAGAATTAAACTACTAAATGAAAACATTCATCCTCGAATCATGAGGACTCACCAACTAGCAAGGAGAAATGATCAATTCCAAGCTCTAGCCACAATGAGGACCGCCATGAGAACCGGACCCTACACTTGGGGAAAAGATGTAGGAAAATTGGGTTAGTACAAAAATGCACTAAGTATGATAGCCATGCATAAAAACCTTGAAAATATGCAAAAAGGGACATTTTAGTTGAATGTATGCAATTTACTAAGTTAAAGCATCATTTTGAAGGTAGTGGAACAACATAAATCATAAGCATAATCAACTCATAGATCATCATATCATAGGAGGAAGATATCATAAATACCCTCAAAGCATACTTGTGCAATGCATGAATAAGATCCCGTAATCTCACCCATACTAAGTAAAGCTTCTTGAGTAGCCATAGTTCATAATTCATGTTCTTGTTCATAGTTCATAAGTAATAGTGGGAATAATACTTAATCGACATAATAGACCATGTGATCTTAACATGGAATCCGGTGTTACCCACACCGAAAAGGGTTGTCCTACTTGCCTAAGGTAAGACCATGGTTTGTTAGCTTTAGGTGGATACACTAGCTAAATGTCCTACGGGGGCACTTAGTTTATGGGATAAGGAGATTGCTACTAGAAACTCAGACTCAACTAAGGTAGAAGGTCTCCCTCTCATGAGATACATACTTTGGGAACCCGGACTCAACTAGTGTAGAGGTACTATTGGGAAGTCGAACTCAACTTGTGTAAAAGCTTTCATCTCATATTCAATATCCACTCAGTGCTAAGCATTACTTCCCATTGATTACATATTTATTCTTGACTTAAGTTCATATTTATGAAAGAATACCTTGACACTCAATCCAACATGATTCATAAGATAGCTCATAGATTCAATAGTTAAGAATAGCCTTTCAACCTTAGAACCATCATATTGTGAGAAAAACTTTCACATCATATCATATTCATACATAGGTGTGTATATGAGGATAACCTTTCAACAACACAACAACTAGATCATAATCATAATCATAATCACTTTACTTTCAAAGTGTTCATAAAGCATATACATAAATCTCATAATTCTCATACTTTACCCTTCAAGGATCAAGGATCAAGGATCATATTCTATCCACATATCTAGAATTCACTACATTAGACATGTATATAATCATAATTCAAGTAATCAATCCATTTCATACACAATCTACTAATACTCTTCTTTCATCAACAAACCCACATCTCAAGATCATAATTGGGAACTATGAGGGTTTAATGGGTTCTTGGGAAATTCATCATGAAAACATCAATATTCATCAATTTCATTCATAATATATCATAATTAAAGCATCAAAATCATTTTAGAAAGGAACCCATGAATTTGGAGTAAAACACTAGCTTTTAGGGATTTCTAACTTTGAATTTTGGAGTTTGAAGGGACTCCATGGATGAAAGATATCTATGGATGAAGGACTACCATACCTTAGCTATGAATCTCCAAAGAAATTGACTGGAAAACCTTGCTCCTTCAAACCCTAGCTTTAACTTTCTTCTTCTTCCTTGAAGTTCTAGAGAGAGAAATTTTGGGAGATGAGATGAACTTTGGGAAATTATTTGGGTGTTTGGAAAATATGACTTAACTTGGGTGAATTTGACTTAAAAATAACTTATATAGTGACCCTAAACTTACCCAAAACGACTCCACTTCAATTGGAATTAAATCGAAATTACCCAAAATAACCCTCACTTAAAGTGAGCTTCTTGGGACCACGTGGGGATCCATGAGCCGTGGTCCCATCCGTGGACTTGATGCAGTGGATAGGCATTTGTGCCTTTAGCTCACATGCCCAAGGCAACCTCACGAAGGGCTCCACGAGCTGTGGTCCCTCTCGTGGGCCTTGAGGAAGTGGCTTACCACTTCCTTACCATACTCACACCTCCAAGGCATAACCAAGGCCAATCCAACGAGCCGTCTAAGGTTTCATGAGCCGTGAAGAGGCTCGTGTGGAGAAGTCAAGTTGCGGAAGCCTTAAGGAGGCTACTGCCTCACCACCACGAGTGGCACCACGACTCGTGGTGGCCACCACTAGTCGTAAAGAACCTCGTGGTCATGGTGGGCAATGCCTTGGCCAAAATTGGGCAGCCTTGACCCTTGCCCGTATTCCTTGGCTCTTACCCTCACGTTTAGAACTAGTTTAGCTCTAGTCTAGCCTACTAGTTTCCGGGGTGTTGCAATATCTTCCCCTTGGGAACATTCATCCTTGAATGAAGATCTAGAGACCTTACGGAAGAAAAGACTAAAGACTAGAAGCCCATCATGCATGAAACATCAAAATAATGCACAATTCAAAGGAGGAAGCTTCAACTCCATCTCAAACATAATCAATGCAACATAAGGAAGTAGGAACTACATCTAACAACCCATTATGCATGAAACTCAACATTTCTCATATTAATAGGAGGAACTACCTTCTCCAACTAAAAGCATGCTCAACACAATATCATGGAGCCAATATGCAATTACTCTCAAAAACATACTAAAACATGCTCATCAACTCATCTCATGAAGTCAAATAGGCAACTCATACTAAATACACAACAACATGAGGAACATAAATCATAAAAACTCATTTTCTTACTAATCAAGAATTTCTCAAGAACATGAATAACATAAGGAAATCATGGAAAGTACATATAACACACATGAGTCCAAAAACACTAAAACTCAAGAGGAACTACTTACCTCAAGTTTGAATAAGTGTAGAAGGAAAAAAATGGGGGATATCGGGACTTCATATCGTCCTCGGTCTCCCAAGTAGCACCCTCAACTAAATGATTTCTCCATAAAACCTTCACGGAAGTTATTTCCTTATTTCTCAATCTCTTGACTTGACGGTCTAGGACCTCTATCGGAACCTCTTCATATGAAACACTTTCGTCGATTTCCAACCCTTCTAGGGAAATAATGGATATCAGATCTCCAATACACTTCTTAAGAATAGAAACATGAAATACCGAATGAATTGGGGCCAACTCATTTGGTAAATCCAACTCATAGGAAACTTTATCAACTCGTTTCAAAATTTTATATAGGCCAACATACCGGGGACTAAGTTTCCCTTTCTTGCCAAACCTCATCACACCCTTCATGGGTGAGATTTTCAAATAGACCCAATCATTAACTTCATATTCTAGATCCCTTCTTCTCACATCGGCATAAGACTTTTGTCTACTTTGAGTCGTTCTCAACCTCTCTTTAATAAGATGAACATTCTCAATGTCTTGATAAACTAGCTCGGGACCTATCAAAGCAAACTTACCTACTTTAAACCAACCAACCAGAGACTTACATCTCCTACCATACAAGGCTTCAAAAGAAGCCATACCGATACTTAAGTTATAGCTACTACGTAAACTCAATTAACGGAAAGTGGTCATCTCAATTACCTTTAAAATCTATCACGCATGCCCTCAACATGTCTTCTAGGGTCTGAATGGTGCGTTTTACTTAACCATCCGTTTGAGGGTGGAAAGCGGTGCTAAGCTTCATCTTAGTACCAAGCCCTTTTTGGAATGACTTCCAAAAGTGAGATGTAAATTAAGTATTCCGATTGGAAATGATAGATAGAGGAACTCCATGCGACGTCAATATTTCCCTTATATAAAACTTGGCACAGTCTACCGCCGACAAATAAACCTTAACGGGAATAAAGTGGGCTGATTTTGTCATCCTATCTATAATGACCCAAATAGAATCATGTTGCCTTCGGGTGCGAGGCAAATCCACAATAAAATCCATATTTACATCTTCCCACTTCCAAGTGGGAATACTTATATCTTGGGACAAGCCTCCCAGCCATTAATGCTCAACCTTAACTTGTTCACAATCAAGACATTTGGCTACAAATCCCGCGATATATTTCTTCATACCATTCCACCAATAGACTTCTCGTAGATCACGGTACATCTTGGTTTCTCCCGTATGAATATAATATCGAGAACTATGAGCTTTCTTTAAAATTTGTTCCCTCAAACCATCAACATTCGGAACACATAACCAACCTTGGTACCTTAGCACCCCATCTCCCCCTAGGGAGAAAGCCTCTACGGACTCTTTGAGTACCGACTCTTTCAACTAGACTAACATAGGATCAACGCCCTGTTTAGACTTCACATCCATCACAAAGGAAGATTCAAAACCATTATGAACCATGACACCACCCTTGGTGGAATCCACTAATTGGACAAATAGTCGGGCCAACCTATGCACCTTATGAACAAACTATTTCTTGTCATTCTCTACATGAGCCACACTACCCATGGACAACCTACTAAGTGCATCCGCTACCACATTAGCTTTGTCGTGGTCCCTCTCGTGGGCCTTGAGGCAGTGGATTGACACTTTCTTACCATGCTCACACCTACAAGGCATGACCAAGGCCACTCCCATGAGCCGTTTAAGGCTTCACAAGCCGTGAAGTGGCTCGTGTGGAGAAGCCAAGTTGGGGTAGCCTTAAGGAGGCTACTACCTCACCACCACGAGTTGCACTACGACTTGTGGTGACAACCACTGGTCGTGAAGACCCTCGTGGTCATGGTGGGCAGTGCCTTGGCCAAAATTGGGTAGCCTGGCCCCTTTGCCTTGGCCCTTTCCCATTTTCCTTGGCTCTTACCCTCACTTTTAGTTCTAGTTTAGCTCTAGTCTAGCTTACTAGTTTCCGGAGAGTTACAATATCTCCCCCTTGGGAACATTCATCCTCGAAGGACGATCTAGACACCTCACGGAATAAAAGACTCAAGACTAACAGTCCATCATGCATGAAACATCAAAATAATGCACAATTCAAATGAGGAAGCTTCAACTCCATCTCAAACATAATCAATGCAACATAAGGAAGTATGAACTACATCTAACAACCAATTACGCATGAAACTCAACATTTCTCATATTCAGAAGAGGAACTACCTTCTCCAACCAAAAGCATGCTCAACAAAATATCATGGAGCCAATATGCAATTACTCTCAAAAGCAAACTAAAACATGCTCATCAACTCATCTCATGAAGTCAAATAGGCAACTCATACTAAATGCACAACAACATGAGGAACATAAATCATAAAAACTCATTTTCTTACTAATCAAGAATTTCTCAAGAACATGCATAACATAAGGAAATCATGGAAAGTACATATAACACACCTGACTCCCAAAACACTAAAACTCAAGAGGAACTAGTTACCTCAAGCTTGAATAAGAGTAGAAGGAAAGAGATGAGGCTATCGGGACTTCGTATCGGCCTCGGCCTCCCAAGTAGCACCCTCAACTAAATGATTTCTTCATAAAACCTTCACGGAAGCTATTTCCTTATTTCTTAATCTCTTGACTTTCCGGTCAAGGATCTCTACCGGAACCTCTTCATATGAAAGACTTTCATGATTCCCAACCCTTCTAGGGTAATAATGGATACCGAATCTTCAATACACTTATTAAGCAGAGAAACATGAAATACCGAATAACCTGGGACTAACTCATTTGGCAAATCCAACTCATAGGCAACTTTACCAACTCGTTTCAAATTTTATAAAGGTCAACATACCGGGGACTAAGTTTTCCTTTCTTGCCAAATCTCATCACACCCTTCATGGGTGAGATTTTCAAATAGACCCAATCATTAACTTCAAATTCTAGACCCCTTCTTCTCACATCAGCATAAGACTTTTGTCTACTTTGAGTCATTCTCAACCTCTCTCTAATAAGCCAAACTTTCTCAATGGCTTCATAAACTAGCTTGGGACCTATCAAAGCCACTTCACCTACTTCAAACCAACCAACTGGAGACTTATATCTCCTTCCATACAAGGCTTCAAAAGAGCCATACCGATACTTGAGTGATACCTTTTATTGTAGGCAAACTCTATTAACAGCAGGTGGTCATCCAAATTACCTTTAAAATATATCATGAGTGCCCTCAACATGTCCTCTAGGGTCTGAATGGTACGTTTCGCTTGACCATCCATTTAAGGGTGGAAAGCAGAGCTAAGCTTCACCTTAGTACCAAGCCCTTTTTGGAATGACTTCCAAAAGTGAGATGTAAATTGGGTACCCCAATAGGAAATGATAGATAGAGGAACTACATGCAACTTCACTATTTCCCGTATATACAGCTTGGCATTGCCTTCCGCCAAAAAAAGAAACCTTAATGGGAATAAAGTGGGCTGATTTTTTCATAACATCTATAATGACCCAAATAGAATCATGTTGCCTTCGGGTGCGAGGCAAACCCACAATAAAATCCATATTTACATCTTCCTAGTTCCAAGTGAGAATACTTATATCTTGGGACAACCCTATCGGTCTTTGATGCTCAACCTTAACTTGTTGACAATTAGGACATTTGGTTACAAATCCCGCGATATCTTTCTTCATACATTTCCACCAATAGACTTCATGTAGATCACGGTACATCTTTGTGGCTCCTGGATGAATATAATATCGAGAACTATGAGCTTCCTCTAAAAAAAATTCCCTCAAACTATCAACATCCGAAACTCATAACTGACCTTGGAACTTTAGCACCCCATCTCCCTCTTGGGAGAAATCCTCTACGGACTTTTTGAGTACAGACTCTTTCAACTAGACTAACATAGGATCAACGCCCTATTTAGACTTCACATCCATCACAAAGGACGATTTGGAACCATTATGGACCATGACACCACTCTTGGTGGAATCCACTCGTTAGACACCTAGGTGGGCCAAAGTATGCACCTCACGAACCAACTCTTTCTTGGTATCCTCTACATGAGCCACACTATCCATGAACAACCTACTAAGTGTGTCCGCTACCACATTAGCTTTGTCGGGGTGATAAAGGACACTTATGCCATAATACTTCAATAATTCTAACTACCTTCGTTGACGAAGATTCAAGACCTTTTGACTAAACACATATTGAAGACTCTTGTGATCGGTGAAAACATCAACATGGACCTCATACAAATAATGCCTCCATATTTTCAAGGCAAACACAACCGCCGCTAATTCTAGGTCATGAGTAGGATAATTCTTCTCATGAACTTTAAGTTGCCTTGAAGCATAGGCAATCACTTTACCATTTTTCATAAGCACACATCCCAACCCAATTCTAGAGGCATCACAATACACCACAAAACCATATGTACCTTCCGGCAAAGTCAACACCGAGGCGGAAGTAAGTCTATCTTTCAACTTTTGGAAACTTTCCTCACAAGCTTCCGACAACAAAAACTTAGGTTTCTTTTGAGTCAAAGTTGTCAAAAGGAGAAGCAAAGGAGGAGAACCCCTCAACAAACCTCTTATAGTAACCGGCCAAACCCAAAAAGCTTCTAATATTGAAATGAGTTAGAGATCTAGGTCAACTCTTGACCGAATCCGTCTTTTTAGGATCTATCTTAATACCCTTGCTTAACACATTATGACCAAGGAAAGCAATAGATCTTAGCCAAAATTCACACTAGCTAAACTTTGCAAAAAGTTGGTGGTCTTTAAGAATTTGCAACACAATTCTCAAATGGTCAACATGTTCATTCTCACTTCTTGAATAGATCAAAATATCATCGATAAACACAATCACAATCATGTCTAGGTATTGCCTAAACACTCTATTCATTAGGTCCATAAATTCTGTCGAGGCATTACAACACAAGGAATTCATAATGTCCATACCGAGTTTGGAAAGCCATCTTGGGAATATCATCCCCTCACCCTCAACTGGTAGTACCCCGAACTAAGGTCAATTTTTAAGAAGTAGCTAGCCCCTTGAAGTTGATCAAACAAGTCATTGATTCTCGAAAGGGGATATTTATTCTTAATGGTCACTTTGTTTGATTGACGATAATCGATGCACATTCTAAGAGACCCATTCTTCTTCCTAACAAACAATACCATAGGACCCCATGGAGAGATACTCGGTCGAATGAAACCCTTATCTAGCAAATCCTTTAATTGTGTTTTCAATTCTTTTAACTCGGCCGGAGCCATTCTATAAGGAGGAATAGAGATAGGTTGCGTATCCGAAAAAAGGTCAATACCAAAATTTATTTCTCGCTCGGGAAGAATACCGAGAAAATCATCGTGGAAAACTTTCGGGAACTCGTTCACTACCAAAACTGACTCTAGAGAAAGGGTTTCAGATTCAACATCCCTCACCCTAACAAGATGGTAAATACACCCTTTTGGAGATCATCTTCCTAGCTTTAAGTCAAGAGACAAATTGACCTTTAGGTATTGAATTTCCCCCCTTCCACTCTAAGATAGGCGCATTTGGAAATTAGAATTTAACCACCTGAGTCCTACAATCGATAGAGGCATAACATGCATGCAACCAATCCATACCCAAAATCACATCAAAGTCTAACATGTACAACTCTAGCAAATCCACCAAGGTAACTCTATGGGATAGGGAAACGGGATACCCTCTATACACCCTCTTAGCCACCACCGAATCACCAACCGAGGTAGAAATCGAAAAAGTGTCTAATAAGACTTCGGGGAGCATATCAAACTTGACGGCCACATAAGGTGTCACAAAGGACAAAGTAGTAACAAGGCATAAACATTAATATGAAATACTTCTAATATACCGGTCACAACATCTGAAAATCTATCTTGGTCACCTCGTGATTGAAGAGCATAAAAGTGGTTTTTCTTTGGGGCATTGGAGTTCGAACCGCTTGGAGGAGTTTGCTTATTTTCTCTCCCATTAAGCTTGAGCATCAGGAAATATTTCATCTTGTGGCAAACCTTCCCACAACCATAACACCCATCAGTGCCAACTAAGCACTTACCATCATGTTTCTTCCCACGTTTGGCACAAGTAGGCCTTGCCATAGTAGGTCCCTTACCATTACCTCATTGAGGTTTAGGGTTAGACACCTTATATATCCTTGTCAACCCTTAGGTTAGCATTTAAGGAACCTTGGTTGGAGAACCTTTGTTTGAACCTTGGTCAACCTTGTCCATCAGACCTAGCATTGGAGAAGTTCCCATCACCGGTTCTAGCTCTTTTCACCTCTCTATTGTTTTCCTTGAGTTTGGACTCCTCAATTTATTGAGCATACACCATAAGCCTTGAGATATCCATGTCATGGAGGACAATTTCCATACGGAACTCTTTTTCAACCAAGTCGGATACACTCAACATAAACCTACTCATCTTAGCCCTTGAGTCCGCCACCATGCTTGGAACATATTTGGAGAGTTGGGTGAACTTTAGAGCATACTCCTTAACACTCAAACTTCCTTGACGAAGGTTGATGAACTATTGTACCTTAGCCTCCCTCAACTCTATAGGGAAGAACCTATCAAGAAATGTCTTTTTGAACAATTCCCATTCTACCGGGACCGCTCCTACCGGTCTCTCACCCTTCCACTGATCAAACCAAACTTGAGCCACATCTTTTAGTTGGTAGGCGGCTAACTCCGCATTCTCTTCCGAATACACCCCCATAATAGCAAAAACTTTATAAACCTCATCGATAAACCTTTGGGGATTCTCTTCCACTTTAGAGCCATAAAATTCTAAAGGGTTCATTCGAGCAAAATCCCTAACCCTTGAAGCAGCCGAATTCACATTAGGATTCACCGGGGTTACAATTTCTCTATTGGCTTGAGCCGTCACGGCTTGAGCCAACATTTGTAAAGTAGACCTAAACTCCGCATGGGTCACATTCTCAACCACGGGATCAACCGGAGCTTGATTAGCTGTAGGAGGAGCTTCTTCATTCACATTGTCACCCTCCATTCTTCTTGCGTTAGCCCTTCGTGTATTCATATCCTGAAGACACAAGAGAAGAATTATGATAGGTACTTTATAGAGCTAAACTCTATGGCACGACTTAATGGTAATGAAAGAAGTGAAATTTCCTAAGCATCTTATAGCCTCTTATTTATAAATGTGCCACGCTTCACACTCATGAACAAGACTCTACTAGACGTGGCTTATGAGACATCATCCTAGAATCATTCTAAACCTCATACTCTGATTACCAAGTTTGTCATGACCCAGGGTACCCCCTAAATGTAACAAGGCACATAGAACCCTGAAAGGCACCATGTAAGCCACTTAGCATATCATAACATAAAACATTAGAACAATAAGAGTAAAAACCCATTTCAAGTCCAAAATTTTCATAAAAGAAAGTGTAAGTCTAGACTTGTCTCAATATAGCCATCTATTACAATACTTGAATCAAATAGGGACACAACCATTTTAACATTGTCCGAAAAGAAAATATAATATTGAAACTACTAAATGAAAAAATCCATCCTCGAATCATGAGGACTCACCAACAAGCAAGGAGAAATGATCAATTCCAAGCTCTAGCCACAATGAGGACCGCCTTGAGAACTGGACCCTACACTTAGGGGAAAGATGTAGGAAAATATTGGTTAGTACAAAAAACACTAAATATGATAGCCATGCATAAAAACCTTGAAAACATGCAAAAAGGGACATTTTAGTTGAATGCATGCAATTTACTAAGTTAAAGCATCATTTTGAAGATAGTGGAACAACACAAGTCATAAGCATAATCAACTCATAGATCATCATATCATAGGAGGAACATATCAAAAATACCCTCAAAGAATATTTGTGCAATGCATGAATAAGATCTCATAATCTCACTCATACTAAGTAAAGCTTCTTAAGTAGCCATAGTTCATAATTCATGTTCTTGTTCATAGTTCATAAGTAATGGTGGGAATAAGCCTTAACCGACATAGACCATGTTAGCTTAATATGGAATCCGGTGTTACCCACACCGAAAAGGGTTGTCCAACTTGCCTAAGGTAAGACCGTGGTTTTTTTTAGCTTTAGGTGAATCCACTAGCGAAATGTCTTATGGGGGCACTTATTTTATCGGATAAGGAGATTGCTACTAGAAACTTGGACTTAACTAAGGTAGAAGGTCTCCATCTCATGAGATACATACTTTGGGAACCCAGACTCAACTAGTGTAGAAGGTCCCATTGGGAAGCCGGACTCAACTTGTGTAAAAGCTTCCATCTCATATTCAACATCCACTCGGTGCTAAGAATTACTTCCCACGAATTACATATTTAGTCTTGAATTTTATGTAATTCATCATAAAAACATTAAAATTCATCAATTCATTCATAATATATCATAATTAAAGCATCAAATCCATTTTAGAAAGGAACCCATGAATTTGGAGTAAAATTATCCATGGATGAAGGACTACAATACCTTAGCTATGAATCTCCAAAGAAATTGAGTGGAAAACCTTGCTCCTTCAAACCCTAGCTTTAACTTTCTTCTTCGTCTTCCTTAAAGTTCTAGAGAGAGAAATTTTGGGAGAGAAGATGAACTTTGGGAAATTATTTGGGTGTTTGGAAAATATGACTTAACTTGGGTGAATTTGACTAAACAATAACTTATATAGTGACCCTAAACTTACCCAAAAGAACTCCACTTCAATTGGACTTAAACCATTACCCAAAATAACCTTCACTTAAAGTGAGTTGTCAGGGACCACGTGGGGCTCCACAAGCCGTGGTTATAACCACGAGCCGTGGTCTCATCCGTGGACTTAAGGCAGTGACTAGGCACTTGTGCCTTTAGCTCACACGCCCAAGGCAACCTCATGAAGGGCTCCACGAGCCATGGTTCCTCTCGTGGGCCTTGAGGCAGTGGCTTGCCACTTCCTTACCACGCTCACACCTCCACGACATGACCAAGGCCACTCCCACGAGCCGTCTAAGGCTTCACGAGCTGTGAAGTGGATAGTGTGGAGAAGCCAAGTTGGGGCTGCCTTAAGGAGGCTACTGCCTCACCACCAAGAGTGGCACCACAACTCGTGGTGGACACCACTGGTCGTGAAAATCCTCGTGGTCATGGTGGGCGGTGCCTTGGCTAAAATTGGGCAGCCTTGGCCCCTTTCCTTGGTCCTTGCCCATTTTCATTAGCTCTTACCCTCACGTTTAGTTCTAGTTTAGCTCTAGTCTAGCCTACTAGTTTTCAAGGTGTTACAGATTGACACCCACGCTAACCCTCCGATGGGAGAACCATTACTACAACCTAACTAAAGCCACTTAAATACACTAAACCATTTAAAGATATGGAAGCAAGTTTAAATGATGGATAAAAACAGATTTCCCATAAACTCCAAAGGTTTTAAATAAACAATTAAACAAACTATTGCGGAAGTCAACCCCTAGAACCTGAAAGTCATGTACCAAAACTCTACCAACGACAAGTCTAAGAACAAAATATAACAGTCTAATAGATAGTCTGAGTCCGAAAAGAGTGGACTTAAACATTAAAAATTCATGGCAGCCTGAAAGAACTGGCTCACCCTTGAATCTGGTCACGATCAATAGTCTCCTAACTGAGGTCTATCAGTAACCGCCTGAAGACGCCCTGTACTGAACAAAGAAAGTGCAAGTGCAGTAACAGTACACAACCATAGTGTACTGGTAGGATCACGCGGCTACTCTGATAAGCACAATATAAAACGAACAAATACAACACAGTAAGCAGACATATACACAATACATAGATCAGTCATCATTTTAGGAACAACATAAAATTACCCAATATCAATGTCAGGTAACAAGAGCATAATAATCACAAGTGGTTCTCTGATGGAACCCACACCCAAACTATTAGTGTCTTGGAATGTGACACCTGATCTAATATATGTGTCGAAACATGACACCCTATCCAATATATGTGTCGGAACGTGACACCCTATCCAAATCAGCACAACCACAGTCACAATCACATCCACAATGAACAATACTCATAATCATACAATCAAGTTACAGTTCATTGAATATATTATTCACACATCATCATTTCGTTATATTAATTCACATTCCCTATTCACATAAATGCACGCATACAATGAAGCATTTATTCGACATATATCACACAACAGGAAATCAAACCATCACCTACCTCGAAACCAAGCTTGAATCCTCCTAAGACACTCGAGTCTTCCCTTTCCGGATTCTTTTCGCTTGTTCTTGGTCTAAACACTAGCAAAATATCAAGGATCACTAAACAAGAACTAATTTACCCGAATTATAACAAACTTAATAACCCAAGACCAAACCCATGATCTTAATGTTCAGCTAGGGATTTTTCCCACCATCAACTTCAGGCCAAAACCCTCTCCCAAATGATAATTACCCAAGAATCTAATTTCTACGGATCGAAAAACGGATTAGAGGAGTAAAATCCTTACCTTTAGAACCAAAAGTCATGGAAAACTGTCTATAAATCGCCCTGGTTCGTCTCCTAACTCTTAAGAATGAAGTTTGCAGAAAAATAACGAAATTGGGGTCTTTCACAACTTAAGTTCGCGACTGGCCCGCCACAGTAGACCCCATAAACTCGTAACCATTTCACAACACACCTTCAACCTTTGACATTCAAAAACTACCCTTTCACGCCAAGATCAGTTTTGGGAGTTCTACTCGCCCGAATTTGATTCCGTAAAGTCGTACGGGATCCTTAATGTCTTATCTATCCACTCATGTTATCAAATTCATATTTAGATCCCTCATTTATTACCAGATTTTACTAGACCACACCTAACTTAGATTTCATCTAAAACTGGACTAGGCTACATTTTTCCAAGTTTCTACAAAAAGTTTTCTGGCTCAAATTCTTTTCCCATTGGCTTTTCCATAACGACGGGAACAGGTCGTTACATTGACCTTAACACCATTTCTTGTTTTTTCTCATAAGAATCTTGAGGTAGAATATTTGTTTAAGGATAATAATTTGCTTGATGATGATATGACTCTTGAGAGTGTGCATAGTGGAATGCTTTATAATGTTGGAAGTGAAGCCACACTTGGAGGCTATCAATTGTTTAAGAATCCACTATGGTGTGAAGACAGACTTTCCACAGAAGAAATCTCTTTTATGAAGATGATAGTACATTTATTGGAGAGGGTAGTGTTAAGATGAAAGGGGATGTGTATGTGTTAATTGTTACTACTTCTTCCAATTCTTCATATGAGTTGTGATTATTTAGTATATAAAGTGGAGGCTAAACTTAGGAACACCTTGATTAAAGTTCATTTACATGACACCTTTCTCTATTACTTGTTTGCATATGATGATGCTCACGCTTTTGAGTGAAGTGTGTTATTAGAAGATAAGAGTGTCAACTGGGCAAAAAAAGTGTGTACTTGATCCATGTTCATAGATTTCCTTTCAATTTGACCCAGTAATGAGTTGAATTGTGGCACTTGTGTACTGATGCTTAGTCAAGATGACAAGCATAATTTGGATGAATTTGTTGGCACCTTTTCCTAGGATGGAAAGTCCTTGGGGGTTTACAATCCACTTGAGGGACCTACGTTGTGTATGAAGAAGGATAGTTTTCTAACCCCCTTTCTTTACTATCTCTTTACATATGATCTTGTTGATTATGCATTTTATTGGGGTAGGAGTTATTTGTCAAGAGAATGTGAGGCTTATCCTAAACTTGGCATGTTGCCTTTATGTGTTCCATCTTGTGATGTAATGAGTGTGATGATCCTTGAACCTAATAGTGATCTTGCATATAGGAAAACCTTAGATGACCTTGATGTGCATGATACCTTTCTCTACTATCTCTTTGCATATGATGAGTCTCATACTTGTCTTAGATGTGAATTGAATGTAGATCGAGATTTCATTAAGGTATATACTTGTTTGTATGACCCAATTATGTGTACATATTATAATTTTGACCCCGATGAGCGTTTGAGAGTATTTGAGCTTGTAGTAGTGCCATATTTTGGGTGGTATTATCCTTCTGATCTGAGGAATAGCCAATTTCCTTATTCTCCATATATGAGCTGAATAGTCATGATAGTAGAGGATACTTAGTTGTTCCTTGAGATTCAGTCTCCTTGGTGTAATGATTTTTTTGCTTACTATTGTACTAACCCTCATGCTATGAGGATATCTTAGTTACTTGTCCGTCTTATGTTTTTGTAAGGTTCGAATTCGAGCATGAATCCTTTTCAAGAAGGAGAGGATGATAACAACATGGATAACATAAATTATATTAAAGTTGTAGAGGAGCTTAATAGACACCAAATAAAGACATAATGTGTTGAAGGTCCATCAAAATGAAAAGAGTGAATAAAATATGTTATTTGTGCAAGTTCCATCTCTTAAATCTGTGAATTCACAAAAAAAAGGCAACCAAACAAAACCCTTATCTCATAATAGGTAACATTGTCAAAGAAGTGTCTTATGTATTTCCTTAGTATAAATAGTAGTTTTTATCATTTTGGAATACTTACATTATAAAATAACATATCACGAGTTTAAGGTTTGGATGAATCTTTTGAACCGTAGACCTAAAACCACCACTTACTGCCATTGATAACCCTGGTGGCCGGCGGACAGCCTCCACTGGAGGCTGCTCCATCCACATCCACAATACAACCCTCTCATCTCACCACAAAGTTCTCAGAAGTATTAAAACCAGATCACAACCCAATGCCAATTCAGAGGGAGATAATGGTTTACCTACATAGTGAGCCACAAATCATTGGGAAGTCATCAGAAGTTCAACAGATGATCATACAAGAGAATTTACATTATGCAATTCTAGGGAAGTTCTCTTATGATAAGCTAGATTTACATGAATTACGTAAAGTAATTCCAGTACAATGTGAGATCAAAGGGCCATGCAACATAGGGCTATTAGAAAACAAATGTTTTAATACGATTATCTCTATTGGAGGATTATGTGAAGATGATGTCCACCCCATCATACTATTTGAAGGTGCATAACCTGTACTGTTAGATGAGACCATTGAAATGGAATCCTTGGTTTGTTTCAGAAGATGAGCCATCAATAGCAATAGCATGGATTAGTTTTCCAGACTTGCCGCCTAATTTCTTTGCTCGAGAAGCAATATTCTCACTAGCCTCTGTAGTTGGAAAACCATTAACAATAGATATGGTGACACAAAACAAGACTAGACCTAGTTGTGCGAATGTTAAAGTGGTGGTAGATTTATTAGCACAACATCCACAGAGGATTAAAATTGCAGAAGAGGATGAAGTCATAGGAAAATTAAATTCTAAATGGATCACAATTAAGTATGACTATCTGCCAAAATATTGCAGTCATTGTAAGCTACAAGGACATAGAGAAACGGAATGTCATGCATTACACCCAGAGCTGGAAAGGAAATTTAGGGAAAGCCTTGAGGAAAATAAGGACAAAATAGGAACAACAACAACTTAGACCAAAATACTAAGTAGTGGTAAAGTTGGTTGTAACACACAAAGAAAGCATGAATGGATGCAACAAAGAAATAAATATGCAAAAGATAAAAGGGGAAGGATAATAGAGATGTACAATGGCAAAAATAAAGTGGAACCTGGAAAACATACCGAAGGAGTAAGCACTCATAATGCCTTTGCAACTCTACAAAACAATGACAAAATAGATGATACAAGGGATGCTACAAGTGCGACAAAGGGGACCAAGGAGACAAAAGAGAACAAGGAACAGGAAGGAGAATTTAGTAGGAACAAATCTGAAGAAGAAAGAGACATCAACAAGCAAATAGGAACAAGGCAACGGGTGGATATTAATTTTAAAAAAGTCAAAGGGACAAAGGAGAATCAGATAACACAACCACAAGATAGTTCTAACAGTAAACAATGTAGGCAGTGAAACACCTACAAATAACACATGCACACAGTAGAAAAGCATATGTGAAATAAGTTCAAAGGAGAAAGTCATTCAAGAAAAGAAAACTCAAGGGGAAAATAAGACGGATGAGTTAGGAAACAGAGAGCAGACAACAAGTCAAAATCATCTAGAATTAAGAAAGCAACAAAACGCACATGATGAAGAAAGGATAAAAGCAGTAGATACAACAGAAAAAGTCATTTTAGATCCTGACAAGGAAGAAATTGATGCTTCCTTGGAAGAAATAGAAATCCAAAACAACAACATCAGAAGTGAGAACACTGAGAAGGAAACATTGGAGAAGAATATAAAAGAGATGGCTAAAGAAGGAGACATTTCTCGAAGACATACAGGGTAATGGAGGAGAGTCACCTAAAAAACAAAGGTGGAAAATCTCAAAAAGATACCTCACAAGCAACAAGACAACTACCAAAGAGGCAAACTGCCTCAAAACTGACGAATAAGATCATTCTATGGAATATTGGGTTAGTCAATACTTAACAAGCATTTGAGAGACTGGCTAATTTAAATAGAAGAAACAATTATTGGTTAATAGGTCTGATGGAACCTTTTCAAGATTCATCAAATTGGGAGAGATATAGAAGAAGATTGGGTCATCATACTACTTTGGTAAATTGCTCAGGTTAAATATGGATATTCACAGAAGATGTACATGTAGATGTTATAGAAGATTCTATACAACAAATGACATTACAAGTAGTACATCAAAATATGGGAGTTGAGGCATTGGTCACTATAGTGTATGTATCTTGTAATACAATTAACAGGGAAGAGCTATGGAACTCGATACAACAGATCTCAAGTCACTTTTTCTTACCATGGTTGGTAGGAGGTGATTTCAATGTAATACTTTCTCTTGAAGAAAAATTAGGTGGGTTGCCGGTCTATTATCAGGAAACTGAAGATTTTGCCAATTGTATTGCTACTAGACCTAGGATACACTGGAAGCACTTACACATGGTGGAGTGGAAGATCGGAGGATGCATGCATCTTCAAAAGGTTAGATAGAATTTTAGGAAATCAAAGATTAATGAACTTGTTTCAAACCATGCAGGTTAAGCATCTTATAAAAAAAAGGTTAGATCACTCTCCATTAGTGTCAGAATGTTCACAGAATACTGAGGAAATTATCAAACCATTCAAGTTCTTAAAATTTTGGGCTATACATTCCTCTTTTGAAAAGCTAGTAGAGGAACACTGGAGACTTGATTTTTATGGTAACCCTTTTAAATGGTACAACAGAAACTGAAGAGGGTGAAACATGCTCTCAGATCATGGAGTAAGAAAACATATGGTGATGTGTTTCAGCAAATTGCAACACTAGAGGATGTAATACAGGCTCATGAAGTCACATTTGAAGAATCTCCAACCTTACATAACAGAGAAGAGTTACATAAAGATCAAGCAAATTATGCAAATACTTACATCTTGAAGAAGAGTACTGGAGACAGAAATCAGGTCTGAAATGGTTTCAAGAGAGAGAAAAGAATACCAAATCTTTCATTAATATGTAACAGAAAAAAGGAAAAAGTTGAAGCTAAATAGAATACAGAATACTCAAGGAGATTGGCTAACAGAGGAAAGAGACATAGCTATTGAAGCCATAAGATACTTCCAAGAGAAATTTTCAGAGGATCAATGTCAAAAAGAATTCTCTTTATTAAATCATATTCCTAGTTTGGTAACAGAGGAGTCAATCAAAAGTTGGAGGAATTGCCAACAGAAAAAGAGGTTAAAGCAACAATATTTGGGTTAAATAAAGAAAGTGCATATGGTCCAGATGGATTTATAGGTATTTTCTATCAGACATGCTGGAACATCATAAAGGAAGACATAATTAGAATGGTAAGGGCCTTCTTTGTAGGCCAAGAGATTCCCAGATATATTACTCACACAAATTTGGTCTTAATACCAAAAAAGACCAAGTGCATACCTATGCAGATGCAAGACCAATTAGCCTGAGTAACTTCAGTAATAACACAATTTATAGAGTTATACATGAAATATTAAAGAATATTCTACCTACTATCATCTCTGGAAACCATACAAGTTTTGTTAAAGGAAGAAATATAGTGGAAAATATTCTTTTGGCACAGGAGATTATAAGGGATATCAGGATGAGGACAAAAACAACAAATGTGGAAGTAAAACTAGATATGACCAAGGCATATGATAGGCTATCATGGCTATTCCTCACTAAAGTTCTGAGACAATTTGGGTTCTCTGAAGTTTTAATTAACATGGTATAAAGACTTTTGTCCAATAATTGGTACTCAATTCTGATAAATGGGCAGGCTCTTGAATTTTTCAAGTCATCTAGAGGAGTCAAGCAGGGAGATCCATTATCACCGGCTCTTTTTATAATTTAAGCACTAACGAGGAGTTTGAATGCTCTATGGGAAAATGAAGAATTCAAAGGATATGGTCTACCCAAATTAAGCCCAAATATTAACCATCTTTCTTATGCAGATAATACAATTTTATTTGACAAGAAATCAATGAAGATGATGATTAGGGTACTAAGAAAATATGAAAACTCTTCAGGCAAGCTAATTAATTTGGAGAAGAATGCATTTTATGTACATGAAAAGATGAATACATGACTGATAGGGAGCATCAAAAGACTAAACAACATAAAACATGGAGCTTTCCCTTTCACATACTGGGGATGTCCTATGTTATATGGAAGAAATAATATTTCCCACTATGATTCAATGATTAAAAAGGTAGGAAAAAAAATATAGGGATTGCAAGGAAAAATGTTATCATTTGGTGGAAGAGTTGTTATAATTCCTACACATTTATTGTCTGCTTTATCTCCTCCAAAAGGGGTGATAAGACATATACATATGATGCTCAATAGATTTTTCTGGAAAAACACTACAGACAGTAAAAGGAAGCACTGGATAACTTGGGATAAATTATGTCTACCTAAGGAGGAAGGATGATTTAGTTTTAGATCTCTTGCTAATATATCTAAAGCTCTATTTTACAGATTATGGTGGATTTACAGAACAAAGACTACACTTTGGAGCTCTTACATGGGTAATAAATACTGTAAAAAGTTACATCCTGTAATTGCTCAGAGTAAGGAAGCATCCACCACATGGAGAACAATGATCAAGATTAGAAAGTTGGTAGAACATCAAATATGGTGGCAAATTAAAGGAGGATACTCAAGTTTTTGGTTTGATAACTAGACAACTCAAGGAGAGTTATATTACTTCAGTCATGAAACCAGTCAAGAGGAAGAGATAGACGTTAAGGAATTTTGTTATGAATCTTTAGGGAAGGATCGATTCACAGGGAAATATATAAATCAGCTCGTTAAAGGGAGGCTGAAACCTTAGAGTTCATTAAAAGAGAGAACTCTGATCTCTTCAGCTCTTTAAAGGGACAGAAACCTTAGAGTTCAATGGAAGAGAGAACTTTGATCTCTTGTTTTTTGCTTAATTATGACTTACTGATTTATTCATCAAAACCCCCTTTAAATAGGAGTCTTATTACACCAATAGGAAGTCTAATTCTTATGAAAGTAGGAGACTTAAATCCTATTCCAAACTAATAACTATAACTTAACCTAATCCTTATGAAACTATAAAACATAAATCCTATTCTAGAATAATAAATAAAATAACTAAAAATATAATTAAATACTTAATTTAAGGGCTTCCAACGCATCCACAACATTACCCCCCTCTTACGTTGAAAGAGCTTGTGCTCAAGCTCAAATTTCACGGTAATCATCAACTTATCCAATTCCAGACCTAGCTTGAAGTTGACATTGATAAATTTCAACTTTATCAGTTTGTTGAAGCATGACTAATTTTTCCATCAGATTGCTACTTTCATGAGGTCCAAATCACTGATATTCCTCCCAACTCATTGAGTATTTCGCTCGTTTAAGTTGATAATACCATAATGGTGCTAGTCCGAACATGTGAAATCCAACCACACCAATCTTTTTTGCTATCGTTGTATGTTGATTTTTTTCAAAAAAATGTTCACAACAATGTGTTCGAATTAATGGATTATTGTTGCTGTTATAAGTAAGTGGTGTATTGCCTTTTGTAGCAAGAATTGTTGATCTGCTAGTTGTCTGGGCAATATTTGACTCAGGTTTGTGGGGTTTTGTGGAGTCAATTCCCAATCTAGACAATTGTTCTTGGATGACTTGGACAATTCTTTCGATGAGGCGTTGTTCCATTACTGTAATTTTAGAGTCCATTAGGGTTTCTATATTGGTATGTTCTCCTTGAAATCGAGAACTGATCTCATCGCCCATTGTGTTAGGCTCTGATACCAATTTTTTATGAATCTTTAGGGAAGGATCGATTCACAGGGCGATATATAAATCAGCTCGTTAAAGGGAGGCTGAAACCTTAGAGTTCATTAAAAGAGAGAACTCTGATCTCTTCAGCTCTTTAAAGGGAGACAGAAACCTTAGAGTTCAATGGAAGAGAGAACTTTGATCTCTTGTTTTTTGCTTAATTATGACTTACTGATTTATTCATCAAAAGCCCCTTTAAATAGGAGTCTTATTACATCAATAGGAACTCTAATTCTTATGAAAGTAGGAGACCTAAATCCTATTCCAAACTAATAACTATAACTTAACCTAATCCTTATGAAACTATGAAACATAAATTCTATTCTTGAATAATAAATAAAACAACTAAAAATATAATTAAATACTTAATTTAAGGGCTTCCAACGCATCCACAACATTCCCTTTAAATAAGAGTCTTTTACATCAATAGGAAGTCTAATTCTTATGAAAGTAGGAGACCTAAATCCTATTCGAAACTAATAACTATAACTTAACCTAATCCTTATGAAACTATGAAACATAAATCCTATTCTAGAATAAAAAATAAAACAACTAAAAATATAATTAAATACTTAATTTAAGGGCTTCCAACGCATCCACAACAAATTTGCAGATCAACAGGACTGGAAAGTAGACAAACTAAAAAGATGGCTATCAGAAGATATTATACAACACATACTAAAAACAATCCCAAGTCCAACTTCTGATGGTATACTAGACAGAACATGGTGGATACTTGAAGAAAGTAGAAAATTCACAATTAAAAGTGCCTGGGATTATGTGAGATAGAGGACAGTGAGGTAAAGTAGATTTCTTAATATGTGAGAAAAGAGACTTCCATTCAAAATATTTTTCTTTATTTGGAGAGTTTGGAAATATAGAATACCCACTGATGACATATTGATGAGAATGGGGGTGAACATGTCATCAAGGTGTTGGTACTGTGATAATCCAACACAAGAAATGGTGGAACATCTTTTTTAACTTCTCCAATAGCTTATAAGCTATGGAGGATGTTTGATCATTTTGCAGGTCTAATATTAGAAGGACAAAACCTAAACCAAGTGCTAATAACATGGTGGACAACACATGCAGGTCACAAACTTGCAACAAATTATGAAGATTATGCCTGCAATTATACGTTGGAAAATATGAAGAAGAAGAAATATCATCAGACGTGGGGAAAATGACATATATATAATAAACTTGTCTATCAGATTACCCTCAATGTATAGCAATTTGCAAGGTCAAGTTTTCCAAGTCTGAAACAATTTCCCACCAACTGGTTAGATATGGTAAAATTCTTAGAGAACTACAAGCCAAGGATATCCTACTAAAAGATCATATGGATGCCCCCAAATTCAAATACTATAAAGGTAAGAGTTCTTATGCTTATTGCCTAAGAGATCGGGAAGGAAATTTAATCTTTGCACAAGCATATGAGATACCAGAAACAACTAACGTGGAAACAGAAACAGTGGCAATAAAGGAAGCAATATATCATTGTACAACAGGGGGATTTTTGAGAGTAACAATAGAGACCGATTCATTGATATTGAAAAACATATTAAAAGGAAATTGGGATATACCATGGAACATTAGAATTAAAATGGAAGACACTTTAACACTGATGCAATATTCTACTGTTAACATTGAACACATTTATAGGGAAGGGAATACATTAGCTGACTACTTAGCTAATTATACATTCGAAATGACAGAGAGAACACAATTTAATACATACTGCGAGCTACCATTTCATAGGAGGAAAATACCCAACTTGGACAAACACTCAGTACCAAATTTAAGAATCAAGAACAAGGAAATCAGGTGAACAACACACAAATAATTGATGATCACGAGTAGATAAATTGCTAGAAGACAGTAAAGAGTTAACATGCATGGAAAACGAAGCCAGAGCACAACAACTACGCTACTCACGAAAAACAAAGCCAGAGCACAACAACTATGCTACTAACATAGGTTACAGATCTAAAAGAAGATAAGTGTAAGGCAAAAAATCAGGGTTCTGGAGACAATATTCAAAGAAGATAACTCTGGCATTGATGAAACCATATAACAACAAGGGACTACATGGAAAATCGACAAACAAAAAAGAAAACAATTGAGAGATGCAGATTGAGGAATTGAAAGGAAACGAAATGAGGTGAACTTACCAGTTAAACCCGCAAAAGCTCAAGATCATGCTTTGAATGAGACATCACTTTCCTAATTTCAAATGGGAGCTTCCAACAAGAGGAAATAAAGGACTTCTTCTAGAAAGATTGACGTTTTTAGGATATATTTTTTTGGCTTTGTTTTTATTTTATTTTAGTTTTTGTTTGTCTTTTTCTTAGCTTTTGGGCCCACCACTATTAGGTTGGGCAAAACTTTGTTCCCTTTTTCACTTAATCTATAAAACGGCCCATGGCTTAATTAAAAAAGAGCAACTTTCACATATAGCAAACACAAAATTCATATTTGTATGCTATAACAAAGTTTGTATAATTGCGCTCCATAACAAACATATATATGTATAATTCGCTATACATATACAAAAAAAATAGTTATATAATTCGCTATACATATACAAAGAAAACTGTTGTATAATTCGCTATGCATATACAAAAGAAAGCAGTTGTATACAAAAGATCAATTGTATAATCTGTGTATGTATAAAACGAGAAATAGAGAAAGGCAAAAGAAAATTGGACAGGGAAATATTTGTATTGTATAATTATAAGTGTATAGGACGAAGATATATGTATTTGCATGTGTATATACAATTTTCTCTCGCTTTATACAAACAGAAGCGCAATTTATACATTTCGTTTCTATTTGTATAAGCGAGAGAGGCGAGGGTGGCGAGCGAGATTTGGGAGAGTGGCGAGCGAGATCTGGGAGA
Source organism: Solanum verrucosum (assembly GCF_900185275.1). NCBI lineage: Eukaryota > Viridiplantae > Streptophyta > Magnoliopsida > Solanales > Solanaceae > Solanum > Solanum verrucosum. The sequence continues at coordinate 1,712,399 of NW_026020354.1, forward strand.
GGAGAGAGAAGGGAACGAAAATATATGTATATATACAATTTCCTCTCGCTTTATACAAACACAAACACATTTTATACATTTGTGTTTGTATAAAAGCAAGAGAGGCGAGCGAGACTGCCACCAAACGAGAGTGGCGAGCGAGATTCCACCAGGGAGAGTGGCGAAAATAGCAATAGTTTGTTATAGGGTACAATTAAATCGAAGTATATTTATAGCATTTAATTTGAATTAATAGTTTGTTATTATGTACAATTATCCCTTAAAAAAAAAGGAAGACGGACATCTCCAACCTTATCCTCTATTTTACTCTCCAAATATAGAGTTCTCTATTTTTTCAGACAACCAATTCCAACCCAATTCTCTATTTTACTCTCTAAAAATGAATCTTTTTCTCTCTCCTCAATATTATATTATTATTTCTATTTCATTCTTATTTCATAATATAAATCCTTTATTTATTTTTTCCCAAATAATTACTTGGGAAGATGTTATCAGTCTGCTACATCCAGAGAACAGGACGGCGAAAGGCTAGATAGATATATCAAAGTCAAGGAATTTAGAGAAGAAAATAAAATTTTAATGACAAATTTAGAAACTATTAGTGATCCAAATGTTCGTGATTACCTGCATCGAGAACAACAACGAATACTTGAAAAAAGAAATCGACAATCACAATCACAGTCACAACCGCAATCACAATCACAATCGCAATCGCAACAATTCTCAGAATCATATCCTAATTTTTTTCCGAATAGTGCTAAATCTGGAAACGACCTACCCGATTACTAAATTATTGTTGTGATAAATTAATTATTATGTTATGTATTGTATTTTATCTTGTATTTAAATTATTATGTTATGTATTGAATTGTTATCTTGTATTTAAATTATTATGTTATGTATTGTATTTGTTATCTTGTATTTAAATTATCATATCATGTATTGTATTTTTAAATTAAATTTTTTATCTTACCATTTTAATTTTGTGTATTCTTTATAATGAAAATTAATAATATTTTATTATTGACGAAAATTAGAAAAAAATTAAAAATACTATTAATTTGAAATTAAAGTAGTATATATTAAATAATATTTTATAAAATATTATATTACATTTAAAAAGAATTATGAATAATAGATATTTAATTAATGAAATTATATGTAAAATAATATGTTAATTAGAAAGTAATAGAAATAATAATAAAATATTGAAAAAGTGAAATAGAGAGTGTGAATAGTAGTTCTCCAAATTTGGAGAACTACTATTCAACTCTCTAAATTTGAAGAATAGAGAGTGATTTGGAGGTGGGTTGGAGTGCCCATTCTCTATTTTACTCTCAAAATATAGAGAATGAAGAGTAAAATAGAGGGGGGTTGGAGATGATCATTATAATGATTTTGAATTTTGAATGAAGAAACTTTTTCAAGAGTGTAGTTTAAGGGTGAAATCCATTTTGTTTAGTCTAGCTTAGTGTAGATTAGTTTGATGAGTGATTATCATTGTTGATTGAAGACTCATTGTTCTTGATTTCATATTGAGTCACTTATTTGTGGATTTCAAGTAAGTTTCTCCTTTCTATTAAATTGAAGTGTCTCTTCTTCCTTGGTTGATTGTTTGTTCAATTAGTCTTTCTTTCTTTCTTCCCTTCTCATCTATCTTACTTTTGTGTTATTTAATTTCGCATTTAATTTTAATTGGTTTCATCCCCAACTAGAATTCTTATCACTGTTCAAGAGGAATATAATTCAACACACATTTAAAAGAGAGAAGACAGACACTGATAATGGAGAGAGAGGGACATAGGGGAAAACATATATAGAGAGAAAAAAATAACGATGTTTGAACTTTACGAGGGAATAACTTAGTGCTTTAAAAATAGCCTGAATAGAAATAAGACTCTCATAGATCTGAACGAATCAGACTAGGGTTGTGCATTAATCGATTCAGTTCGATTTATATGTTATCAATCCGATTTATCGATTTTCGGGTTTTAAGTATGCTAAACCAATAAGATATATTTTATTAGTTTTTGGTGTATCGATTATGAATCTTAACGGTTCAGTTTTCAGTTTAAACAATAAGAAAATTTTCATAAAATAATTATATGAGTTCTCCAATAATTTGACATGATAAGACAATAATGTAACTTTACGAAATTCTCATACAATGGAAACAATGGTAATTAACATGAAAAGAACTATACAAGTGCAACAATATAAAAGAACTAAGACAAAAATGTGAATTGAAGGCCGCTAAAGGACAAATGTAGTAACAAATAAGGTATTGATATATATATATATATATATATATATACTAGTTTTTTCACACGTGTGTTGCACGTGATTACCAATTCCAAAAATATATATTATAGTAAATAATATTGCTTATTTAAGCGAAAATTTGAATAATAAGCTTAGCAAAAAGTAATATTGCAGATTTTTTTATGAATGTTCAACGTGATCGTCATATATATCTCTTATTCACGAAACATATGAAGATGGTCAATGAAATATTTTATTAGTTAAATGCAATAATGTATATATTTATTTCAATTTGATGAGGTTCAATTATGTAATTAGCCTTATCTCACTAATATTACCTTATAGACAATATTCGCTTTGTATTTTTCTCGTCATCTAACCAGATGTGCTTTGCATATGTATTCCACGTTAAATTATTTAGATGTCATATCACAACCCTTCAAAATAAAGTCACAACTTATTGAAAAAGTCACAACACATCGAAAAAGTCACAAGCTAGGTTAGGGATATTATAGTAATTTAACATTCAAGTTAGGAGTTCATGCTTTTAAGGTAATATAATATATATATATATATATATATAAAGAGAGAGAGGGGTAAAGTAGTACATTAAATTTGTCTAATGGGTTATCGATATACGCAATAAATAAATATTAAAACACCAATATCGAACCAATAATCTGATAATTCTTTTTATAAAACCATTAAAAACTCATTAACCCAATAACTCAATAGCGATAACCCGATGACATTTTTCAATTCGGTTTATTGGGCAGTTCAACTTTTAAATACTCCTATTTCACACCCATTAAGTAATTTTCTTTAAAAAATAAAATAAACACACTTAATGACCTAATGTCTGAAACACTCAGATTCAGACTTCCATTAAGTGTAAACAAATGAGGCCTAAGAGTTGAGGTTTGAGATTTTCAAAGCCTAAGTCAAAAATAAATAACTAAACAATAGAAAACTGAATAATTAAACATCAATGTGAAAACAATATAACCGATATGTTTTCTTTCATTTTTTGTTTCAAACAACTTCAAGAACAAAAAGCACTAAAAAAGCAACTAAAGAAATTTATAAAAATCCTAATCACAGATTAAAATTCCATAATCGCATAGGTTGAGTCTTAAAAACTACATCACAAATTTCAAGTTCTTGTTGGATATTTTGTAATATGTAGAAGTCTTAAATTGAACAAACATATATGTTCGTGAAAGAACATAACTGTTATAAAAATTCATTAATTCATGAAAGAAAATGACCTTTCTGCAAAATCATCTATTCATGAAAGAACATGACTCTTATGAAAAGTCATCTATTCATGAAAAAACATGACTCTTATGAAGAGTAACCTCTTAAATCTATAAATATAAAGACTCTCTAGAAATAGACTAAGAAAAATCTACATGTATAAACAAAGGGCTTTGTTGTATCCTTGAAGAGAATTGTTTGTATTTAACTCAATATGTATTTGAGCAATATCTCTGTAAAGAAAGTGATTACACGTCTCAAAATTATTTTCTTCTTCAATTATATTTCCTACTATTTTCTTTTAACAATTTTGAAGAGATATTGGTTTGAAGAAGATAAACAGGACAAGATCCTTGAATTCTTGAGTGTAAAATCTCAGAATTAGAAAAGAAAGAAAAAGGGTTTTTGGGCTACAGGTTGTGTCAACGAGTGTTCATTTATGGATCGTAGAAGCTTCTATGGGCCGTAGATGACATCCGTAGAAGAGGGAAAATAATTATATGAAAACCAAGTTCTAGTAGCTTTTCAACGGTTCACCAGGACGGCCCGTCATTCTTTGTATGAGTCGTAGATGGGTCTCCTAGGTAGGTTCTAGGCTTGGTGAAATTTTAAGGCCAAAGTTGGTTTCTATGGTTGGTGTCTACGAACCATAGAAAGACCTACAAGTCGTAGACAGTTTCCATAAAAAAATGGCCTAAGTTGAGAGTTTCTAAACTTTTCTATGGTTGACCAGGACGGTCCGTAGAACTAGAAGGATCTGACAATTATTTTTAAGGGGCTTTTGAATCTTTTTCCTAAGTGATTAATACCTAAACTTAGTCGTTTTGGTCCTAACCCTAAGCCCTATATAAGCCTTTTAAATCCTAAAACTACCCATTCCAAATCATTGCTCTAAACCCCTTAATTCCCTCCAAGTTCACCCCCTACAAATTTCCTCAAATTCAAGGAAGAACAAATTAGGATTTCAAGCACCAAGGTCTCAAATTCACCATAACAATTGGGCTTTGAACTCCAAGGTATGTTAGTATTCACCTATGGAATTCTTTCCTCCATAGGGTTCCTAAAATCTCCAATTTTACAAGATTAGATTCTCAATTCAAAATTAGGGTTTTATTTAATCTTCATGGGTTCTTTTCAATTATAATTCAATTACTTGTTTCTTACTTTCTAATGCATGAACTGAAAGTATTTACATGATTTTTAGTTGAATTCATATGAACCCAAGCATGATCCATGCTTTTTGACTATGAACACATGATAAAACTTATGAACTATGGCTTATTGAAATTATGCATGTTTTATGGAAGTAATGATTATGACTTAAGTAAGCTTATACATGAAGGTATCTATATTTTCTATGAAGCTTGGCCACATGACATCAATGACATATATTTGCCATCAATGCTTTTGTGCTATTTTCCTAAATTAGGTCTTGATTAGTATCATATTCGGATATTCCATCAATGATTATAGATCACACTTTTAAAACTATTTCCATCAGTAGTATGACACTTCTAATATAATTGTAATGATTATGGGCTTTATAAAGTTATTATGAAAAGATCATGGATGGTAAAAGGTTTTCTCATGCATGGTCTAACGAGCTACTCTATAATGTTTCTACCTTGGATTAGTATCTTTATTGTACTTTTCCATGAATGATAATATGAATATAATTAATGACTATTATGTGGGAGTTATACTTAGCACCGAGTGGACTAACAATGACTATCCATGTCCCATAAACTATGTGTCACCATAGAATTGTCTTAAATGACCTAGCTAGTGGATCCACAAATATCATATGAAAGATGTGTACGGATACTACCTTGCAAGTAGCCCCTTCTTTCGACATGAGGGATATACCAGATTCTATTTTATAACTTACATGGTCTAAGTCGATTAATGGTAAACTTCCCACAATAATGAACTAAGGTTACTCAAGTTATCTCAAAGTGTTTTTAATATGTTAAACTTGCATTGACCTTGATTATTTCTTATGTTTTCTAATCCTCTTATCTTATGATTTAGCTTGGTCATTGCATGTCATGTAAAGTCCTTTTAGCATGATTTTATAACTTTTATGCATTGCTATACTTAGTACATTCTATGTACTAATGCATATATGTGTCTGCATTATTTATATTATAGGGTCTGACACTCCTAGCACTCATACTCGTGACTAGTTGATCTTTTGGTACTCAAGGATTTGTGAGTCCTCATGTTCCGAGGACCGAGAAACTTTTATAACTTTATGTCATTTCAGTTTCAGACTTTGTATGTGATGTATGGGTTAAGTCCCAATCACTTCCCTTATGATGTAATAGGTGGCTTATTGAGACTTATGTTAGACTTCCTCTTTGTCAAACTCTTTTATGATATAAGACTGCTTCATTTGAAATCTTTATTTCTATTATCTTGTATGTTGTATGTTAAGTGGCTTGTGTAGGGCCTCTCAGAGTTCTATACGCCATGTTACGCCTGGGGTGTACTTTGGGCCGTGACATTGAGGAAGTGGGGCTATAAGAGGAAAAAAATGTTCAAGTGACTTAAAGTATGATTCTAAGGGAACAAGTCATATGACAAAAGTGAGGCAACAATGGATCACGTAGGAAATGACATATATTGTGTTCTCTTTTCTTAACTTCTCTTATTATTTATTTATGAAATTTTATCCTTTGAAATCTTTGAGAAATGATTTTTCATAAATGTTAGGATAAATAATTCACTTGTGATGATCTTCAAATTCATTTTAAATAAGTTTAATAATAACATATTTGGTATGTTTAATATAAATTTGTTATTTGGGCCAAAGAAAATTATTATGAAATAATTGTGTTGCATAAAGATCATGTGTATTTTATTTTCAAGTTATGAGATGATATGTTTAGATTCCTTTATTTGATGGATATTATCTATATTTGAAAGTTTTTAGAATAATTTGAAATTAAGAGAAATGATAATTTTTGTCAGAACATTTGCATTCATTAAAGGTTGAAGACTTTGTCTTGTTATTGAATGTACATGTGTTATAGTATTGGAACGCAATAAACTTGACAATCAGACGAGTTACAAAAGGACATTTGAAACTTTCAAAACGTGGAGGTGTTTGGATTATGATTAATAGTCAATAATATTTGAAGAAGTTTAATATATAATTTTTTTTCTTCAATGCCCACAAGATATATCTATGATAAGTAGTTTATTAAAGTACTAATGTGATAATTAGGCTATAAGCCTTGATAAAAATTAATATGTACTTTTGTGAAGTAGTATCACTTAAAATGTTCTGATTTCTTCATGCAAAGAAGTATTTTTGTAAGATAACTTCATAGATGAATTGATGTGTTGGTCAATAAATAGTGAATCTTCTAATGATAATGATAAAATCCTATAAGTTGGATTTGTAACGTGTATGAAGGTGCCATAAGTTTTGCATAAAAAATAGGCTTGAATTCTATAGTGTAATAAGAATATATTTAGCATTTAAATGCTTGAAAAGAAATGGAATAGTTGAAAAAAAAATATGATTTTGAAATGTTGTGGCCACAACTGATGCAACCATTCTAAGCTTTTGGGATAATAATGATATATGTGATATGCCTATGTGAAAGATTTGTTTATGATTTATATTAATCTTGTAAAATTTAGTTTCAAAAGATGTGGTACAATAAATGTGCGAATGAATATATAAGGCAAAGATTCTTAAACTAAACACAAGTGATGGAAATCCAACTTTGAGTTAGTATAAACTCTAACAATACAAGTTCAACGGGTAATAACAAGTTACTTTATGTTGCTAAAGCACAAGTCTTCTTTTTAGAGCCTTGATTCAAGTGTACTGCATATTATTATGTGAGAAGTAGATGAGTTGTTAAATGTTTGAAATAATAGCGGCATAGTGACAAACTCCATAGTGCATATTGTTATACGGATGTTGAATTTATTCTTAATGAAATTAATAAATGTATACAGTAATAGAGACATAGTAGCTAATTTCACCTATATGTAGATTGAAATGGTGCCGCTTCAAGCACGATCTAAAAGATTGATCTTGTAAATATTCAAGAAATCAGGATGAGCACATGGTCATAAACGTGTTATAGCAAATACTGAGATTTCTAAGCCATAAATAAAATTTTGTGTGATAGTTTTGGTTTTGACACTTGGAGTTGTGGTTCAAATATTTTAAGATACCAATTACTTCGTCAGAACTTTAAAGTACTTGAACTAACGTAAAGTTCAAATCTATTATAAGATGCTCTTTGGTATGCATGATATTATGAGAAATATTACGAACTAGTGGGGAATTTTGGATTTTTTGTAATATATAGAGATCTTAAATTGAACAGACACATCTATTCGTGAAAGAACATGATTGTTTTGAAAAGTCATTTGCTCATGAAAGAACATAACTGTAACACCTCAGAAATTTTTTGAGCTAAGACTTGAACCATCCTTCGTTGTGAGTAGGATTTTACCGAGGAATTTAAAATTTATGAAGTGTTAAGGTCACTAGATGTAGCACCTTGAGTTACAAAAAGAATCGAATTGAAAATAGCAAAAATCTGAAATTTTACAAGTTATGCTTAAGTATGAGTTTTGGGTCAAATTCAAACGACCATAACTCCTAGCTCAGAATGTGTTACATGTTATACTAGGTACCTTAGGAAAGATATTTGAATTATCTTTCCAACGCCACCGAGTTTGATCAGTTTCGAGTTCGTATGAGTGAGATATGACACTTTGAAGTTAGGCTGCCCAGTTAAGGAAAGTTAGCCGGAAATAGTGAGGGGTATTTTGGTCTTTTCCTTACCCAATCATATTTAATTCATTTTTAGTACTATTTTAAGGGTATAATCCTATTAGGTTCAGTTTTATAATCCTAAAATTTGAGAGTTCAAGAAGAGAAAAGAAGAGAAAAGAGGAGATGATCAAAGCGTTTGTCAAGAGTCTTGCGTTTTGTTGCGGATTTTCGCCATGGGTTTAATTCCTAAGAGGTATGTAAGCTTACATAGTGTTGGGTTTGTTCACCCACACGCCAATCATATTATTTTAAGCAAAATCTTATTCTTGAAGTTGAAAGATTAGAGTTCTTGATGAGTTATTGATAGGTGTTCGTGAAGTTCATTCTAAATCTTGTTGTGTGGGGTTTTCGATGATTTCTTGAGATCAAAGTGAGTGTTTTAAGGGATGTATTAAGTAGATTGGAGTGTACTTATGTTAAGTAATTGATTCTAAGTGATTGGGGAAGAAACCGTTCGATTCTAGGCGAGTTAGGGTGAGAAAACGAGCAAAGAAGTTCGTCAGATTTTCTAGGTTGGGGGACTGGCGCGATGCACCTGCCAGAGCACCCTAAACCCACCTCTGAAGTTTAGGGGCTGGAGCCCCGCGCCACTCATAGTGCCAAGGTCGCCTGCCCCACCCAGTTTGTCGTCGGTTGCCCCGTTTGAGTTCGTTTAAAGTGCACCTTTACCCCTTTTCGATTCTAACTACTCTAAGCTACTTCTAAACACAAAAAATCATTTCTAACATGATCATAAACTTGAATTCATAATTCAAATTCAAGGTAGAGTTAAGAGTTAAGTTTTGAGAATTCTTTCAAACATTCTAAGAAAGTCCTTTTGAGGAGTCTTCTATAACTTCCAGTAACTTGTTTTAAGACTCCAGCAAGTGAGTATGAGGATGAAAATAATGTATTCATGAGTCTACCTTGTCATCATGAGATCCTCCATGTCATGAACCAACCTCTTGAATTCATAATTCACATTCAAGAGAAAGTTAAGAGTAGAGTTCAAGGAAAGCTTATGAGTTCAATTCTGAATCCTTCGAGATCAACTATCAATTTGAACTAAGTTCTAAGAAAGTAAGTATGAGAATGAGAAGAGTTGTATTCACGAGTTCCATATTATTAAGTAGACCTCGAGTCGAGTTGTTCATGCTCATAACTTCTGCGTGAAGTCGATCAGTTGGGTACCTTTGGGAGGAGTAGTATCTTCAAGTTTTAAGTCTTGAGTAATAAGTTTCTAATACTTTGAGATTATATTTCTAATCATTGGACAAGTACATGTTACCCGTGAAGTCTTTGGGTTGAGTCGTTCATGCTCATAACTTCCGCATGAACTTCATCAATTGAGTATCTTGAGATGAGGAGTATCTTTGAGTCCTTGAGTTGAGTAGTTCATGCTCATAATTCCGCATGAACCCTCTGAGCTGATCATTCTTGAAATGAGTAGTATCATTGAAGTTCTTGAGTTCCAAGTATTGAGTTCTGTCTATAGTTATTGAAAACCTTGCATTGAGTCATTCATGTCCCTAATTCGGCATGAACCATATTTTAAGAAGTCTTTTACAAATGTTCTAACTTTGTTTTAAGACTTAAGCTTTGAAGTTAAGTAAAGAGTAAGAGTAAAGTCTTTTATAAATGTTTTTACTTCGTTTTAAGACTCAAGTTTTCAAGTTAAGCAAAGAGTAAAGAGTTGAGTTCATTTCTCAAAAGTTATTAGGGAACTAAGTAGTTCCCAAAGAAGTTTATAAATGTTTTCACATTTGAGCAAGAAAGGAACTATGATTTCCAAAAGAGCCTTTGGGCTAGTTTTCAGTAAAGGGAACATTGATTCCAAGAGAGCCTTTAGGCTAAGCATTGAGCAATTATATCAAAACTAAAGAAAGAGGTGTTTAAAACACATATGAGCTAAAGTATATTTTGGGAATAGTATTGAGCACCGAATTGGAGACGCGAGTTCATATTAACTCAAATCTCTATAAGAACCATGTAGCCAACATGGAATTTAATGGGTCATACTTTCTAGATGATCACATAAGTTAAACTAGTGGATCCACTAAGTTAAGTAAGGTCCTATACCGATGGCAAGGTATAGGATGGTCCTTAGCAGCGCGAGGTAAAGTGCTATATCATCACTATAGCTCTTAAATGATGGTTGTCGGCTAGAGAAACTCCCACAGAAGTTATTGTGTTTTATATACATCAGTTTATTGTATTTTTACATACATTTCAAAGTTATGTTATATCCTTGCATACACACAGAGTTGATAGCATGTTTTTAAACATTTGTTCTTTATATTGCAATTGTTTTAAATTGCTTTATATTGAAATGAGTTCAGTTAAGTATTCATGAGTTGAGTATTTCAAGTCGAGTATCATATCTTTGAAGTCGAGTATCTAATCTCTGAGTTGAGTATCTTATCCTTAGGTACTTCTGAGTTGAGTAAGTTTGAGTAGTTCTGAGTATGCTTGAGTATTCCTTTGAGTTGAGAAAAGGTAAGTATGTTTCTTTTTTTTTATCAAGATTCAAGCTTATGTTTATGTTTTAGAATTCCCCTTACATGCTCGTACATTCCATGTACTAAGCCATTTGGCCTGCATCTTCTCATGATGCAGACACATGTATTCAGGATCATCAACAGGAGATTCGTTGATACATCCGGGAGTTCGAGTTAGCTATGGTGAGCCTCCTTGCTTTCGGAGGATTTCATTTAACTTTCAGTTATATCAGTTGTTAGGAGGTCGTAGGTCTTGTCCCGATTTCCATCTTTATTAGTTAGATGCTTCATAGATAGACAGTGGAGTTTCAGAAGTCTTTTCATTTATTTTGTTAAATGTTTTGAAGACTAAAGATGCCTTTTTATGGCGAGTTGTATATATTCTATTATACAGAGTTTTCTTTTGAGTTAAAGATTTGTAAAGTTGAGTTCATGAACTTTTATTTCAGTTTTAAGCTTTTGCATGCTTAAGTTAGTCTTTCGCTTGTAGTTAGCCAGGATGAGGGTTCGCTTGGGAACCAACAATGGTTCTTGAGTGCCGGCCACGTCCAGGGTGGGTCGTGACAATAACCTTTATGAAAAATCATTTATTCTTGAAAGAACATGACTCTTATGAAGAGTAATCTCTTAAGTTCTATAAATATAACGATTCTCTAGAAGTAGCCTAAGAAAAATTTGCATGTATAAACAAAGGGTTTTTTGTATCTTTGAAGAGAATTGTTTGTATTTACCTCAATATGTTTATGAGCAATATATCTTTAAAGAAAGTGATTACACGCCTCAAAACTATTTTCTTCTTCAATTATATTTCCTACTATTTTTTCTAACAGTTCCATGTTACAAACTACATTAAAAAAACAATCAAACCTAAAATTGTATCTTTAAGTTAGAGAAGAATCAATAAAATAATGAGTAAAATACAAATATTAGGGATGAGTGTTGATCAAATAAAAGAAGCATGATTATTGTAGACAGGAAAGCAAGGATGGGTCATATGTAAGAACCATAATATAAAACCTATGATGGCAAATATATGTGACCATTAAAGTAGGCTTAGTGAGTTGATGGCAAATATATGTGACCATTAAAGTAGGCTTAGTGAGTTGTTCAATTTTTTTAAAATCTAATCGGGTCACCCTTCTAATGAGTTGCTTTATGCCTTTCAATAAGATTGGGTCAATGTTATCATGAATTAATAGTTATTTAGCACCTCACTTAAATAAATCTTTAATATTTCCGATATAATTATTGGGTGGGTTACTTGTCTTTAATTATTTTTTTTGGTCTCACTTAGTGTGTCCACGTCAATTAAATTTGATTTGCGCACTACAGGGCTCATTTGGGTTAGGACTCGAACTTGAAACCTTTGGTTAAAGGTGGAAGTGGAACCATAGGCGAATCCAAAATTTAAAGACTTCGGATGCACTAATATTACCTTTTTACTTAGAATAAAAACAGTGAAAAAGGGCTTCAATTAGATTCAAACCCCGGTCTCACGAATAGTTCCTCTACCTTGTACCAACAACACAAGGGCACTTATATGCTTCTCTAGGATGCATTGCTAATTATATTATAATTTCTTTCGGTTTTTCAATATAGATATACATATATACACATGATTTTTTTCGAAGTTAACGAGTGCACGTGCACCCAAATTTACAAGTGTGAATCCCCTCTAGGTGGAACAGTTCCACCACTGCACCACAAGACATGTTGGTTATTTGTTTTAAATTTTGCTGTTGCATCTTTACTTGCCTTAGCCCTTATTACATGTGAAATTTTCTATTCCGATCAAAACAAGAAATAATTTCTTACACATCATAATAACTCTTCAATTTTTACATCTTCTCCCTTACGTTAAAAATGATTTAACACTATTGATGTTTGCCGTTTTGACCTTTGACTATCAATACAATTACAGTATTTGTTTGCTCAAATAAATTGTTGTTTGCCACAAATTTGATCCTCATAAGTAAATGACTTAAAACGGCAAACAGCAAATGAGTTGAGCTTGTGTCACCGACCATAAATAAATTCCACATTTACTACCCTTAATCAATTTATACTACCAAATAGAATGTGTAACCGAACAACAATATACTATTAAATTCCCCAATTTAAGAGGCACCGCTGCAAATACTATTTTCCGAAAATTCTAATTTTCGTCCTTACTGCTCAGTGCTCACCATATATAAATCTTTACTAATTACTCCATCCGTTAATTTTTACTTGTCACTTATTTTTAAAATATTTTTTTCTTTTTACTTATTATGGCATGGAAAAATCTTTTTGGCCAGAAAATTTGGTCAGAATTTGACCAAAATGGTAAAATAACATATTTCACACTATATTATTTTACCTTTTTGAACATTTTTACCCTTTTAACTTTAATACCTTTTCATTAAAAATAGAAAAAAGATCAGTTTATTTTAAAATAAAAAAAATATTATAGACTTTTAATTTTTTGGCCAAATTTTCTTGTCATTTAGCATTGCCCTTTTGGCATATCAAAATAATTGTTTTCTTCCATGTTTTATCCTCATTATTAAATACTTATTCTTCAAATCATTTTCCAAGACATAATACTAAACATCATTTAATACGGATAGTTTGGTAAAAATACTTATATCAAAAATTTTATTTTTCTTAATAAGTGTGCCAAGTCAATTAGTGATAAGTAAAAATGAATGGATGGAATAGCTTCTCTAAGCTTGTCATAACAACCATGGTTATTTTCCTAAATTATTAAATTTCCAATTATGAGTCCGTGGAATTTTCAATTGACTGTTAAGCATATTTAAATCGAGAAAATTATGCCACAATTTTTATTTAGACATCCCTTCGGAAATTATGCATTTTTACCATCATATTCTTGTTTATTATTTAATCATTTCTATTTAACCTCTATTAATTAATGAAAAGTGTGGAAAATTTCAAATTCTCCAACAAGTATCATGATTTTTTATAAAAATAAATAAATATAAATTTTGACTCATATATTTATATTTTATAATAAAAAGATTCGTTATTTCAAGTGTTGTGAAAAAAGACTCATACTCAGCCTATCATGTATTAAAGAATAATTAGTTACTACTATTACTGACTAGTGAATTATTATATATTTAGGTATATTTGAAAATTTAAATTACATACATTTATTTATAAAATAAAAATAGAAAGATTAGTGATTGATCAATGTGACACATTAGGATAGTAAAATTGTATAAGAATTGTGAAAATTTTGATTCTTTTCACACCTTATAGGATTTCCATATTTATGAAAAAAAATACAATTCAAAATCCAAATTGTATATCTAAAACTTTAATTTCATATCAATTTTATTTTTCATTATAATTTTAAAACATTGTTTCATATCGCATGTCCAAATAGGTTATCAATCAACATTTCTTTCGTCAATTTTTACTTCCAAAAATAAAATTGAAAAAATAAACTCAATTATGTATTATTTTAAAAAAAAATTAAATATTGTGGATATTTATTTTTAGTAAAAAAATGATAAAGTGTCGGTTAAGGGATCAGGCGCAATTAATTATCCCTAATGGGGCTGAAAATTGATTACAGGTGTAAACATCTTAGAGAGACCGCCTTAATTGACTAATTTTAACAACTATTCCCCTCTACTTTAATTTGTTTTTTCTTATTTTTATTTTTAGTTCATGATAAAAAATTTAGCAACCTTTTAATTATAATTTTAACTTATAGTGTTTAAAATTAAAAAAAATTCTTTATTTTTAAAAAAAATTGTGCCAAATTAAAACTCTCTTTCCATTCAGTTTTACTTGACACGTTCATTAAAAATCAATTATTGACATAAATATTTTATCATATCGTCTATATTAATTGATTTTTAGTATTAATCATAGTCTTGAAAAATTATTTGGAGAATAAAATATTTAATACTAAGGTAAAATATAATTTTAAAAATCTTTTTTAATGTATTGAAAAGAATGAATAAAAAAAAATATTTTTAAAATAATAACAAATATAAATGAAGGAACAAAATAGACAAGAAAAATTAAAATGAAAGGAGTACGAATTTTGAAAGTCAATTTCCATCTAATTCTGCCCAACGTGTAGGAATTAGTCGTCTAAAGCGAAAAAACATTAAAATCGTGGACCACTTTTTGGGTTCGGTACGTCTTTCTAGACTTCCTACTCAATAAAATTTGGCTAATGTGAATTGAATAAAAATATTCTTGGATAAAAATGTTTATCTTTGTTTTTTTTTTCCTTTTATTCAGCACAAGCTGCAACAATCATAAATATTTATTCTCCCGTTTTAAAAAAAATGATGTACTTTCTTTTGTTAGTTTATTTTATCTAAAAATAACCTTTTTTTTTGCAATATTTTAATTTTAATTTTTACATAAAATGTTTAAAGCCATAAGATAAAACATTTTAATATATTTGACCAACTTTAATTTAGAACTACAAGATTGAAAAATAATTTTCATTTTTTGAACTCCATACCAGTCAAACTAAACCATTTTTCATTTTAAAAGGGTAGAAGTATTATTTAGACTTTGATGAAACTTATGTTTACCACTCTGGAAGCTGTGAAAATCCTCCACTTTTAACGACCAAGTCTTGGTTTGAGCTTTCAGAACAAGATGCTTTCTTTTTGTGCATTACCAAATGCATAGCTTTTGTTAAGGGGTGTCCAACTTTAAATATATATCATTTAAATGTAAAATTTTGATATATATATACAACCTAATATTCCGATAGGGTGGCTATAGCTACGCCCTTGATTCCTTCCGGTTAGCAACAGTAGCAATCTTGTGGGAAAAAAGAATTTCTTGTACAACTTTGTCAGCAATTGGCAGCTTACAGATTTCCTTAGACATGATGTTAGAATGAAGAATCTACTCTTTACACTATTAACAAAATAATCACACTTTTTAATTAGCCATAAACAAAGAATGAGAGAGTGGAATTATCAATCAGAAACAAAGGAAATTGGACCACTAGAGATGCTGCCATGGCTATCATCAAATGCAGCCAAAGCTCTCTCTAAATTAGAAACAATATCAGATATGGTTGGTCTGTCTCTCCCTTCCAAATGTACACAATGCATTGCAGTATACGCCACCAATTCCACTGCTTCTACTTCTTCACTTGCCTCTGCTGTCCCTACTCTCTTATCCAAAATCTTGTTCAACTCTCCAGCCATAATTGCTGGTACTCCATAGTCCACCACACTCATTGGTGCACCTCCGTTCTCTTCGCTCTTGAATATCGCTCTCTTTCCTGTCAAAAGTTCTAGCAATACCACTCCAAGTCCATATACATCGCTCTTTGCTGTCAACACATTTAGACCATAGTACTCGGGATCAATGTACCCAACTGTCCCAGCAGCCTTCATTGGCCTGCTGCTGTAATTGCGATTACTCTCTGGCCCCATTAACGATAATCCAAAATCAGACACTCTTGCAATCCAGTTTGCATCAATCAAGATGTTGGATGACTTGATGTCCCTATGAATTATAGGCGGAACTGCATAATTGTGAAGGTATTCAATGCCTCGTGCAGCGTCTAAAGCAATCTTGATCCTCATTTTCCAAGAATTAATTATACTACTTCTCTTCTCCTCATTGTTGTTATCATGTAAATGATCAAAAAGTGCTCCATTCTTCATGTACTCGTAAACCAAAAGCCTTTCATCCCTTTCTTCGCAATAACCAACAAGTCTAACTAAATGTTTGTGATGTAGCCGAGACAAGAAAGCTAATTCTGAGTCAAATGCACTTTCTTTCTCCTGAAATTTCTTTGTTCTTGTACCCGTTTCTCCACGTTTGATGGCAACCTCACGACCATCCGGTAATTTGCCCTTGTAAACCACCCCAAAACTACCAGCACCAATCTTGTTCTCTAGAGAAAAATTGTTAGTAGCTGCAGCAAGGTCGGTAAACAGAAATTCCTCTGCCCTGTCTGCGTGTTTAGAAGAAGTTCCACTCCGTTGACGCCTCATCAACCGCGACCCTTGACGCCTAAGAGTTGATGATCTTGAAATAGGACCACTACTGGATAATTGCCCACCATTAGAAGTAGCAGTAATAGTAGGTTGAACTGAATTATGTACTTTCTTCTTTCCAAAACAACCACCAGCCCAAAGAAAATAAATTATACTGCAAATCCCTGCCAAAGTGCCCACTGATCCAACAATAGCAAAAGCTAATAAACCTCTACTTAGCCTTTTAGAAGGCGAAGAAGGTGCCAATGGCGGTGGTGCTGGTGGTGGTGGTAGTGAAGTAGGTGGTACTAAAATTGAGAAATCACAAGGCCTACAAATATTACCATTGCCAAAACAGAGACTTTGAGACTGCGGATATATACCACAACTACAATTACTTTGTACACACGGACCTGGAAGAATCATCGGTACAGGAAGGGCAGCCCCTTGAGGAACCATCTTACTAGTCCAACCTGGCCCCCAACACACCACTGAAAAATTGTTTGTGGTTAATCCACACGTAAAATCTAACCCAGCTGAAACTGATTCAAAAAAATATCCTTCTGTTACATTACTTGAAAATACACCATTTCCGCCCCAACAAACTACCGTGCGATTCACCCTACGAATTCCACAAGTATGATTAATCCCCAAAGCTAATCCAAAATACTCGTAAGACAAATTAGAAGGAACATCAAGCTGACCGTTTGTGTTATCACCTCTGCAAATTAAAAATCCGGTAGCGTTCACCCCACAAGCGTGCCTTCCGCCGGCATATATATTCATCATCGTTTCATTACGGAACTCAGATTGGATAGTTGAAGCGATATCACTATTTCCCCAACAGACAACCCTGTTTGAACTTTCCAAAACTCCGCAAGAAAATTCAGACCCAGATGAGATTGATATAAATTGTGATGACCCATTTGGCTGTTCACTCAAATCGCCTCTCCAGCAGGTAACATTTTTTGTACTGTTGGTTATGCCACATATTTTGTCGCCACCCATTGTAACGGTTGTTAACAAGTTTGAGTTGCTGAAATACAGTCGTTTGGGGACGAAACTCGTGTTCCAGAAAAGGAGAGAAAATCCACCGGAGCGAACGGCGGTGAAGCCGTCGAGGCCGCCGGCGATGAAGTCGAACGAAACGTTAGGTGAAATTGGTGTAGCCGTAGATTGATTGTCTTTCCAACATTGGATTGTTTGTATTGGTTGGTTAGCAACTATGCCGCAGATAGTAGCGGAGCCTCCATAGACGACGGCAAGAGTGGTGGCGGAGCCACCTAAGGCTTGAACATAAATGAAGAGGTTTACTAGGGTCAAAACGACGGCGACGGTGGCTGAGGGCGTCGTCATCTAAGTATTTTTGACAATTCCTCCGTCATCTGTGTCTGTAGAGAGAGAAAATTTAGCTGTTTGTTGAAAAGGCTAAAAGCTAAAAAACAGTGAAGAGAGAGCTAAAAGAGATGGTACTTGCTGGATTTTCTACATCGCACGTGGCTGTGTAGGTCCTTTGTAGCTGAATTTCATCGAACACGACAACTCACAATGCACACGTAATTTTTTATTAGGATTAGAGGGGTTTGGCGAATGTTGACCGGAGGCTAAGTACAATTTTCATTTCTCTTTTACTTTTCTCGTTGGGTAGGATTAGGGTAAATACATGGATTTGGTAATAATCAAGATAAGGAATTTAAATTTGATAGATAAATATTAAAGGGAGAATAATACATATTAATATTAAATATTGAGTGAAAATACGTTTTTAGCGTAGAATTAGTTAAATAATTGTAATTTTCAAGTTTGAAATTCTGAATATACGACTGACTTAAGACTTGGTCTCAAATGAGATGAATTTGTGGCTGCGAAATGAGCTTGTAGAAAATGTGGATAGTTGTTGCTTTGACCTAATTTTTAAAAAATATTAGGATATATAGATAAGTTCGTTTTATGCAAAATAGAGAATGTTTGGGTAAAAATATTACAACTTATTCAATCATCCTACGAGCATAATTTTATTTATTTGTAATTAATTCAAACTTATGATTGTCAATTTACAAAATTATTTGATTTGATCAAGAGTACTTTTATTCCTAATATTTTTGTAACTTTACCGAAAAAAAGAAAGAAGAAGTCACATTTTGTTCTATTTATTTCGATCATTTTCTTGTCAAACATACCGATTACTAATTTATAGTTTCAATACTTATATTTAAACTTTAACCACATAATTATTTGTCTATGAATTAATTTCAAAAGATTTAATCCATGAGATGAAAATGAAATCCTTTCTACGAAAAAAAATAAGGAAGGACGATAATTTTGGTTGTGGAAAGGAAAACAATCACTTAATTGACGTGATTATATCTCTTTACCAAATAGGACTCATTCATACGAACAACACTAGGAGTTCATGCTATCATTACCGCTATGCAACTCAAACAAAAATTCAAACAATTTCATCATTATACAAGCAAGCAGGTAATACAATGGATTCAACTCATCTGTATGTATGTCGAATTTTCATGCTGAAACGTATATTTGATTTGCATTGATTCGTGTTTTTGATTTGCATTCATTTAGATGAAGAACTTGAAAAAACAGAGTAATTGAACTAATTTGTATATGTAATTGTATAAATTCTCCATTAATAATTGGAGTTTCATTCGAATAGTTGTTTGCAATTATATTCTAATAGATCGAGAATTAACTAATTATTCTTGATTGTATAATTACTCCATTGGTAATTGGAGTTTTGGTTGAAGAATTTGTTTTCAGTTGTATTTGAATTGATCGAGAGAGACGACTTGATATCTGCAATTTCAGTACGTAAATGTATAAAAGTAGAAATCAATTGAATAATCTACTGTAGTTAATGTCAAATTGTATACATCCACAATTGTATAAATCAGTTGAATATGTATAACACTTCAAATGCAAACACTTCATAAACAAAATCAGTTGAGTACGTATAATTACTTCATATAGAAAATCAGTTGAATACGTATAACACTTCAAATACAAACACTTCATAAACAAAATCAGTTGAATACATATAACACTTCAAATACAAACACTTCATATACAAAATTAGTTAAATACGTATAACACTTCATATACAAAATTAGTTGAATAC
This sequence comes from Solanum verrucosum, assembly GCF_900185275.1. Classification (NCBI taxonomy): domain Eukaryota; kingdom Viridiplantae; phylum Streptophyta; class Magnoliopsida; order Solanales; family Solanaceae; genus Solanum; species Solanum verrucosum. The sequence goes on from NW_026020354.1 coordinate 1,732,313, forward strand.
GTATAACACTTCAAATACAAAAACTTCATATACAAAATCAGTTGAATACATATAAGCAGTTGAATATGTATAAACAGTTGAATACGTATAAACAATTTTATACAAAAATTGTTGGTTGTATATGTATAAAAGATGAAAAACAAATTGGGAAATCGTCCATTTTTGTTTGATTAAATTATATACCTCTCGTGACTCTCCTAGAGGATGTATCTTCATCCATAATCCAACTAAAAATCTAAAAAATCAAAAGAAATCTCAGTGATATACAAATACAAATCGGAAAATGATGAAATCACAAAAAAAATGTAAAGAGAATTTAACTGTAAAAAACTTACATATAAATTAAGAATCACGATTGGGAGGGAATAAGTGAAAATGTCAAAATTTGAAATAAATTTTAATTGAGAGAATAAAGGAGAAAATAAGGGAAAGTGATTGAAGAGAGAGAATGGGCTCATCTGTATTTAAGGAAAAGAGTACACGATTATACAAATAAGAAGAATTGAAAATCGTATTTACCGAGATTAAATGGTTGTGAATGATAATATAAACAAACATTAGCTATGGTAGATAATTAAGTAGTATAAGTTTGTTTAATTACGTGATTTTCCCAAAAAAAAAAACCAAAGCCCAATCCATAAACATAACCACCAGCCTCTATATCATATTCCTAAAAAATAAATTTTTCATTTTGAGCTCCCATTTTTCTCTTTCAAGTTGCCGCTTGAGTTTCTCCCAATTTAGCCTTCCGTTTCCTCCTGATGTGGGCCATCAATGCCAATTATAATGATGATACAACATTTCTTTCTCAGCTCACAGGAGTAATTTCTTTCTTTATCATTTGTGCTTCTTCTTCTGCAGAGGTGTATTCCAGCGGATGCAGTCTCTAATATTGAGTTGACAAAGGTGCCAAGTCTTGTGAGCTTCGAAAGTTACTTTATGTAAACTCCTAAACTCTCCCTTGTACTTTCTTTTCCTTTTTTTTAATTTTTATCTTGCCTCTTTTTCTACTGAAGCAGTGTAGATATCAAAATGCTCCTCAACTCATTCCTTGCAAAGTTCTTTCTCAGTCACAGTACCAAATTTTTCCATTTGACTTCAAGACCCTCTCTTTTTGTTGGTATATTTTTTTGTAAGTTGACGTAGCTTAGAACTCACAGTTATGTAAGCCCTATAGTAGTACAAACTATTTATGTAAATAACATATATGTGAGACCTACTGATGCTTTTAATCATGTATATGTGTGTTCTCATGCTAATGTTCATCAGTCCTTATCCTTCTTGTTTTGATCCTCAACGTTGGTATTTGAGCCTTATTTTCATTTAGAATATGTCTCCTCTTCACTAATAATTGGTTAAGATTCTAAAATGATTGTTTATTTCATTTGCCAACTTGTTTACTAATTTATTTGTCTCCCTAGACACATGAATAATGCTTCATTGTGTTAGTGTTAATAGTTTTTAAATTTCCTTTTTGATCTATGTCTGTTGCCATGGTATCTTCCATTCCTTTTAATCATTTTATGAGAGTCCGTGAGTCTGATTTCACCATCATCTTTTGAATGTTGTTAATATTTGAGAGCAATTAGAATGGCTTGTGCTTCTGTCTCTGTATTAGTCCCATGCCCGATCTTCTTAGCTTTTGTATGCATTAGATTTCTCAAGTCATCTCTCACGCAAAATATATATACACTCTCTCACTGATTGCCTCTACAAGTTCCTATTGCATTTTACCCTTTCTTCTTGTGGCATCTCCCATCTCAAACGATGAGTTAGTCTAAGAATTAATTGCACCGAATGAATTTTGACAAACTATAGTGATTGAATCCACACCCTCTAGTAAATCATAAAGTCAAATAAAAAATGTACAAGCCATGATAAGAAATAGCTTCCAGTTCACTTCTTCCATCATTTTTTAAATCCTTTCCAATCTTCCTTTGCCAAATGAAATTTTTTAGTTGTCTCTATTGTAAGAAGTGTTACACATTACTCAAATTCAAACTAAAACATGACATTTTTCCTTAAGAAAGTTGCCTTTCAATCTATCATAAGGAAAGACCAACCCGATTGGACACAAAAATAAAAGACTCAAGAAAAAGAAAAATAAATTTTGTTCCTTGGAAAAAACTATGGTATGAAGAAAACCCTTGGAGTTCATTTAACTATATAATATTCACAACGATGATTTTAAATAGTGATCTCCTAAATTTATTGAGAGAACAAGGACTATTAAATGCACTAAGTGTATTAAGAACGAGTAATAAGACAATAAAGAAATGTAAAATCAGCCCAGCTAAAAGCAATAGTAACCACAATCATAGGATAAAGTCTGATGATGCCACAAATTTAAAACTTTACATTCCCATACTACATCATCTGATTCAATACACCATTCAAACTAAATTTCCAAATTCCACATACCCACCCCCAATCATCTAATTTAATACACCATTCAAACTAAAATTTCCAAATTCCATAAACCCACCCCCAATCTAAAAGACAAGCAATGTCCTCAAAGCTTGAGGATAAAAGCGCAAGAGCACTCCCTGACATTAAATGCGTAGAGGTTGCCTGGGGAATGCAAGCATGAACTGAATCAATTACAACTTCACGTCGGATGGAATCGTAGGGTCAATGGACAACTCAATTATACTTGATGAAGATGCCACTTCCCACCTATCCGACAGAGTCATTATGCAAGGATAGGAAAAATGAGGGGTAGGCCCCACGAAGAATGCCCTGAGGTGGTGAATCCCTTTGATGAGTAGTTGTGCATCACAATATTTCTACTGTTATTCTCTCCCTAGACTTGGATTCAAAGGTATCATAATCACAAACTTACCAATCCCCCAGAAGGCTCGAAGCTGGGTTCGGAGATTCCAATTCACTAGCTGGGAGATTCAGATTTAATTCTCGAGGAGGAGGAGGTGGTGTTGCGTCTCTTGGCCTTCGCATCAATGCAACTTCTCTCTCTAAGATGTCAACTTTTTTGCAAACACCACTCATTATTTTAGTTATCGACTTCATAGAAGTCTTGAGCGCTCTATGAATGAAAGAGGGTGAATTGTTGCCAACTTTGACAATTGGTCTCTATGATATCCGTTCATAGCAGTCAACTTGAAAAATCCTTGAGCAGACGGTGTTGATGTTGTGATGGGTGGTGGAAGCATTTCTAACACTTGTGGTGAATCACTTGGGGATGAAGAGGTTGCCCTCCTCTTTTTAACCCTTGGTGCATATTTGTCCATGTTATTAACCATGGTGATCATGTGCTTATCTCGAATACATCTATCCACCTCCTAAAAATGTGGACAATTCATTTTCCAATAAAAGTAGATGATAAGGGATGGGAAAGGCATAATGCCCTTGCATTTTTTAGCAAACCACTAATTTTCTTGGCCACTATTTAACTCTCAACATGTAGACCCTTCATAATGCAAGCATTAGGCTTGCACACACGAAGTCGAACCATATTCATGCTTCTGATGATAGATCTTACCTATTAATTCACCTCTGATTCTTGTCCATGAAAGGGAGCCCTCTAATATAATCTTAGCTACCCTAGCATATTAATTATGTTTTGGTGTTCTTTGACGGGTGGAACTAGTTTTCGAAATTGTCACCCCACCCACCAAATGGAATATGTGGTAGCAGTAGTAGTATCAATTTGTTCAAACCAAAACATACATTATACATGGACTTGTCTTTGCACTCCCTTTATGAGATGCTTGATCTATATGGGAGTGATATGTCACATAGAACTCCTACACCAATTCAGGGAAGTAAGAGCCTGCAGGGGTGAGGACCCCTTCCCAAATGCTCTCCTCATATTTGATGGTGATAATAGGAAATTCCTTATTGAATGAATCAATGTCTAACATATATTCATCTATAATAACATGTTTGTGCCAAAAACGCATGTATTGAGATTCCATTCCAGCTGCCCCAAAGCGTAGTTGACGTGTCAATTGGTCGATCCGCTGCTCAGGCATCTAATATTCCCCAATAGGTAGAGGGTGTTGTTCATCTGTCAAAAAAATGATCCTGCAAGAGGGGGTGATGTCACGATCCAAATTACACCTAGTCGTAACATGGCGTATAGGACCCCACGAGACCCTATACAAGACACTTAGCATAAATACATCATACAAGATAATAGAATTTAAAGAATTCAAAAGATACTTTTATATCATGAAGAATTTGACAAAAGCGTAAGTCTAACATAAGTCTCAAAGCCATCTTGTACATCATACATAAATTGATTGGGACGTAACCCATACATCACATACAAGTTTGAAAGGAAAAACATAAAGCAATAAAGAGTCTCGGTCCTCGCAACATGAGGAATCATCAATCTTCAAAGCTCAAGAGGATCAACTAGCCACGATTGTGCAGAATGGAAGCTTTGGACCCAACATTAGTGAAACAATGTAGGCACAAGTATGCATTAGTACAGAGGATGTACTAAGTATGATAGAAATTCATAAGAGTTATGAAATCATTCTAAAAGGGACTTTACATGACATGCAATGACCAAGCTAAATCATAAAATAACATGTTAGAAGACATAATTCGTAATCATGGTCAATGCAAGCTAAGCATCTTTAAAACGCATTTGAGATACTTCTAGAAGTAACCTTAGTTCATTATTGTGGGAAGTTTTCCATTAAACGACAAAGACCATTGAGGAAACATGGGAACAACAAAAGAGTAAACTATGAGGAACTAAATACCTAAAGTTAAAGTAGGAATGAAGGGAAAGAGATGAGGATAACATGAAATTATATCAGCCTCGGCCTCCCAAGTATCACCCTCAACTAACTGATTCATCTGAATAACCTTTATGGAAGCAACTTCTTTGTTTCTCAACTTCCAAACTTGTCGGTCCAAAATCTCAACTGGAACTTCTTCATAAGAAAGACTATCATTTATACTAAGACTCTCCAATTGTACTATAGATGTCAGTCACCAACACATTTCTTCAACAAGGAGACATGGAAAACCAGATGCACCGATGCCAACTCATTAGGCAAATTAAGTTCATAAGCAACTTTACCAATACATCTCAAAATATGATATGGGCCCACATAACGGGGACTAAGATTCCATTTCTTCCCAAATCTCATTACACTGTTCGTGGGTGAAATTTTCAAATAGACCCAATTCTTTACATTAAATTCAACATCTCTTCTTCGGACACCGACATAGGACTTTTCTTGACTTAGAGTCATTTTCAATCTTTTTCTAATAAGACAAACTCTCTCCATAGCCTCATGTACCAATGCGGTACCTATCAAAGAACTTTCACCCACTTCAAGCCAACCTATAGGAGATCTACACCTCCTACCATTTAGAGCCTTAAATTGAGCCATACCAATACCTGAGTGATATCTATTATTGAACACAAACTCAATCAAAGGCATAGGCTCATCCCAATTATCCTTGAAGTCAATAACACAAGCTCTCAACATATCTTCCAAAGTTTGGATAGTACCCTCCACTTTCCCATCGGTTTGAGGATGAAAGCCCGTACTAAGCTTAACACGAGTACCAAGCCCCTTTTGGAAGGATTTCCAAAACTGAGAAATGAATTAGGTACCATGGTCGGTGATAATGGATAGGGGCACTCCATGAAACCTAAACATTTCCCTTATACGACTTAGCATAGTCTTCCACCAAATAAGAAACCTTGACGGGGATGAAATGCGCCAATTTTGTCATACAATCTATTATAATCCAAATCGAGTCATGTTGTCACCGGTTGCGGGGCAAACCAATAATGAAGTTCATATTCAAATCTTCCCACTTCCAAGTAGGAATACTGATATATTGAGACAAATCTCCCAGCTTTTTATGCTCAACTTTCACTTACTGACAATTAAGACACAATTTCGGCAATATCCTTCTTCATTCCTTTTCATTAATAGACATCCCATAAGTCACGGTACATTTTGGTGGCTTCCGGGTGAATGGAATATTGAGAAATATGGGCTTCTAATAAAATTTTCTCCCTCAATTCATCTACATTGGGAAAACACAAATGACCTTACTATCGAAGAACTTCATTTCCCCTTTGGGAGAAAGCATCAACAAACTTTTTAAGCACCGCTTCTTTTAACTCAATCAATATTGGATCAAGACCTTGCTTTGCTTTCACTTCCGACACAAAAGACATTTCTGAACCATTATGAACCATAACACCACCTTTGGTAGAGTTAACCAACTGAACACCCAATCAGGACAATCTATGAACATCACAAGCCAACTCCTTCTTATCTTTCTTGACATGAGCAACACTACCCATAGATAGCCAACTAAGAGCATCCGCCACTACATTCACTTTGTCGGGGTAATAAAAGACACTACTGTTGTCTTTTAGTAACTCAAGCCATCTGCTTTGGCAATGATTTAGATCCTTCTATTTGAACACATATTGCAAACTTTTATGGTCGGTGAAGACATCAACATTGATACCATATAAATAATGCCTACAATTATTTGAAGCAAACACAATCGCCGCTAGATCTAAGTCATGGGTAGGATAGTTTTTTTCATGAATCTTGAGTTGCCTTGAAGCATAAGCAATGACTTTCCCATTTTGCATAAAGACACATCCTAGCCCAATTCTCGAAGCATCACAATTAATGGCAAATCCATCAAATCCTTCCGGTAAAGTCAACACCGGAGTAAAGGTAAGTCTATCCTTCAATTCCTGAAAAATCTTTTCACAAGCTTCCGACCCTAAGAATTTGAATTTCTTTTGGGTCAATGCTTTTAATGGAGAGGCAATCGAAGAAAACCCTTCTACAAACCTTCTATAGTAACTGACTAAACACAAGAAACTTTGAATATCTGAAGGGGATAGTTGTCTAGGCCAAATCTTAACCACATTTGTCTTCATAGGATCTACCTCAATACCCTTTCCGGAAATAATGTAACCAAGAAAAGCCACAGATCTTAACCAAAACTTGCATTTACTAAACTTTGCAAAAAGTTGTTGGTCCTTGAGGACTTGCAACACAATCCTTATATGATCGGTATGCTTATCTTCACTCCTTGAATATATCAATATATCGTCAATAAACACGATCACGAACATATCAAGGTATTGTCTAAACACCCTATTCATTAAATCCATAAATGCGGTCAAAGCATCAGTCAACCCGAATGAAATAACCAAAAACTCATACTGACCATATCGAGTCCGAAAAGACGTCTTCAAAATGTCATCTTCCTTCACCCTCATTTGGTGATAACCTGACTGGAGGTCAATCTTAGAGAAGTAACTTGCCCCTTGAAGTTTATCAAACAAGTCGTCTATCCTTGGAAGAGGATACTTATTCTTAATGGTAACTTTGTTCACTAACGGTAGTCGATGCACATGCGAAGTGAACCATCTTTCTTTTGAACAAACAAAATTGTAGCACCCCATGGAGAGATATTTGGTCGGATGAAACCCTTATCCAACATATCTGTCAATTACTTTTTCAATTCCGTAAGTTTTGTCAGAGACATTTGATAAGGAGGAATAGCGATAAGTTACATATGTGGAAGTAGCTCAATCCCAAAGTTTATTTCCCTTTTGGGAGGAACACCAGGTAGATCATCGGGAAACACTTCCAGAAACTCATTAACAACGGGGACTGACTCAAGAGTAGGGGTTTTGGAATCTGTATCCCTCACCCTAACTAGATGGTATATGCAACCGTTAGAAATCATTTTATAGCTTTAAGACAAGAAACAACATGACCTTTCGACATAGAATTTCCCCTTTTCCACTCTAGGATAGGCTCATTTGGAAACTGAAACTTGATCACTCGGGTTCTACAATCAATAGATGCATAACAAGAATGCAACCAATCCATACCAAGAATAATATAGAAATCTAACATAACATGCTTTACAAGATCAACATGAGTGACTCTATGGGATAAGGAGACATGGCAATTTATATAGACTCTCTTAGCCATAATAGATTCACCAATAGAAGTAGATAGAAAAATAATCTAACAACACATCCGGAGAGATGTCAAACCTCATAGCCACATATGGTGTCACAAAAGGCAAGGTAGCACCGATATCAAGTAAGTGATAAACATCAATATGAAAGACTTTGAACATACAGGTAAGTACATCGGGAGAACCCTCTTGCTTATGACGAGTTTGGAGTGCATAAAATCTGTTTTTCTTCTGGTTTCCATTAGAACCCGATGAAGGGTTAGGTTGAGCCCGTTGACAATTATCTCCTTCATTATTAGCAATTGAGGGACAATCCCTTATCTTATGATCCGTCTTTCCACAACCAAAGCATGCATTATAACTAGCTACACATTTATCCTCATGCTTCCTTCCACATCTAGAATAAGTAGACAATGAAGATCCACCACCATTTCCTCTTTGAGACTTAGGTTAGACACCCTATCTTTGTTGAATTTAGGACCTGGAGCATTAGAGGAACCTTGACCGGAAACCCTTTGTCAAAACTCAGAACGACCAAGTCCATCGGACCTCGAATGTAAGAAGCCACTGTCACCGGTCCTTGCCTTTTTTGCTTCCCTAGATTTCTCATTAAGCTTGTCTTCTTCTGTTTATTGAGCATGCACGATAAGGCGAGAAATGCCCATATCATAGATGATCATGGTGTTATGATATTCTTTGACTACCATTTCAGACACTCCCGAAACAAACTTACTCATCTTTCCCTAGGATCGGCAACCATAGTTGGAGCATATTTAGATAGTTGTATGTATTTCAATGAAAAATCTTTCACTCTCATGTTTCCTTGGTAAAGGGTAATGAATTCAATTTCCTTTGCCTCCCTCATCTCATGGGGAAAGAACCTATCAAGGAAAGCGACCTTAAACTTTTTCCAATCAAGAGGACCCGCATCAACCATCCTCTTTTCTTTCCATTGGTTAAAACAAACTTGAGCAACACCCTTAAGTTGATAACTGGCCAATTCTACCTTTTTCAACCGGTATCACTCCCAGGATCATCAACACCTTATACATATCATCAATTAACTTGTGAGGATCTTCCTCAATCTTGGAACTGTAAAACTCCGGAGGATTCATTCTAGTGAAGTCCCTCACTCTAGTTTCTGTTGTACTCTCATTAGGGTTCACGAGGACCACAACCTCCCTATTGGATTGAGCCGTCATTGCTTGGGCCAACACTTGAAAAGCAGCCCTCAACTCCGTATTAGTCACTTGTTTGGCCAAAGGGTTGTCCAGAACTTAAGGAGCTTGAATAGCTTCTTGTTCCATGTTCTCATTCTTATTCCTCCTAACGTATGCACTTTGAGGGGCCATATCCTGGAAAATATCGGATATGGATTAGGAGAGACACATAGAGTACACTCTATCACACGACTTAGAATAATGAAAGAAATGGAGTTTCCTAAACATATTATACCTTCTTTTTCATAAATGTGGCGCGCTTCACACTCATGTACAAGACTCTACTTGATGTGGCTTAGAGACTTCCTAGGACCTTTATAAACTTTGTGTTCTGATTACAAAGTTTGTCATGGCCCAATGTACACCCTTGTCGTAACATAGCGTATAAGACCTCGCGAGACCCTATATAATCCACTTAGAATACATCATACAAGATAATAGAATATAAAGAATCCAAAAGACAGTTTTATATCATGATGAAATTTGAAAAAAATGAAAGTCTAACGTAAGTCTCAAATCCATCTAGTACATCATAAGGAAAGTGATTGGGACCTAACTCATACAACACATACAAGTTTGAAAGGAAATACATAAAGCAATAAATAGTCTCGGTCCTCAGAACATGAGGACTCATCAATCTTCAAAGCTCAAGAGGATCATCTAGCCACGAGTTTGCAAAATGGAAGCGTTGGACCCTACATTAGTGAAACAATGTAGACACATGTATGCATTTCATGTACTAAGTATGATAGAAATTCATAAGAGTTATGAGATCATGTTAAAAAAGGACTTTACATTCCTGTAATGACCAAAATAAATCATAAAATAACATGTTAGAAGACATAAGTCGTAATCATGGTCAATGCAAGCTAAACATCTTTAAAACACATTTGAGATACTTCTAGAAGTAACCTTCATTCATTATTGTGGGAAGTTTGCCATTAAGCGACATAGATAATGTGAGCTATAACATGGAATCTAGTGTCTATCCCACACCAAAAGGAGATGCCCTTACTTTCCAAGGTAATAATAATAAACTTAAGCTAATGTGGATCGACTAGCTAATGTCCATCTAGACAAACCTATGGTGGCACATAGTTATGAGACTTGGGTAATCACTACTAGTCTTCTCGGTGCTAAGCATAAATCCCATGGAATAGTCATTAATCATATTCATCTTGTTATCCATGGAAAGGTACAATTGAGTAGCCAATCCAAGCTAGAGCTCATATAGAATAGCTCTTAAATCTTGATTCAAAGTATAGTTGAGAAAATCTTTCAACATTATGAATCCTTCATGTGAGAATAACCTTCTCAACAACAATATTGATGTTTTACTCTCAAAGCAACCTTAAAACAATCATAATAACTTCATGAAAACATGAATATCTCCATAATTTCATAGTTCATGCGTTTATCATAATATCATGGTTAAAAAGCATAATTGAAGCATGAGCAGGTACAATTTCAACTAAATAGCATAGATTAACATTTAAATAATGCATTAGAAGACTTAATTGATCATAATAACTCATAATTGGAAGAAACCCACTATCCTTGAATTAAAACCCAATGTCTCTTTAAAGAAAGATGACCCAATCTCGAACTTAACGTGTCACTTAGAGGGAGGTGACAACCCACCGTGTTTCTTTGAAGGTGAATGGCCCAACTTGAGCTTAACATGCCACTTAGAGGGAGGTGACAACCCAACGCGTCGCTTTGAAGGTAAACAACCCAATCTTAAACTTAGCGTGCCACTTAGAGGGAGGTGACAACCCAACATGTCCCTATAAAGGCGGACGACCTAACTTGAGCTTTAACGTGTCACTTAGAGGGATGTGACAACCCAGCGTGTCTCTTTTAAGGTGGACGACCCAACTTTAATATAACATGTCACTTTGAATAAAGTGACAATCCAATATGTCTCTTTAAAGGAGGACGACCCAATCTTGAAATTCACATGCCACTTAGAGGGAGGTGACAACTCAACGTGTCTCTTTAAAGGCGGACGACCCAATATTGAACTTAACATAATCTACAACACAATTGTTAGTAACAAATATAATATACATGTAACATAAATTTTGCAAACATGGCCTCATATGAATAATGGACAAGGTGATAACTAATGCAACATTTCGAACTTAATAACATCATGAATATAAAAAATGTCATAAGGAATGGAATAACAAATTAAACAATGTCTTTTTGAACGGCATGACAAATCAATTTTAAAAAGAGCATCATTTTGAATGGCATAATAAACCTTTTAATTTTTGTTTTATCTAAAATAACAAATCAACTTTAAAAAGTGTCATTTTGAAAGGCATGCCTACCCTAATTTAAAACGATCATTTTATTTAAGATAACAATTAATTTTAAAAGAGATCATTTTGAAAGGTATGACGACCTAAATTTAAAATGATGTCATTTTGAAGGGTATGTCGACCCAAAAATACAATTTTAATAATGAAACAATCCACAAAGTTAATTTGGATAAGTATCAACAATAAAACGGTCCACAAAGTTGGTTTTGACAAGTATCAATAATGAAACGGTCCACAGAGTTGGTTAGGATAAGTATTGAAAAGTGGGTATTAGCCATTTTTATTTTCTGAATAATGGAACATGATTTAACTTGGTTAGCGCCAACAATAGTATTGCATAGAACTTTCTCCACAATGCTTTCTTTTTTAAATGAGATTGACTTGAAGGTAATTCCAATGGCTTCCAATGGTACCTCAAATGTACTCATGTAACGACAATATTTGTTCATCTTGCTACAAACAAAGACTTTGAAATAGACCTAACATCATGTTTCAAGTTCCCTCACCACAAAAAAAGTCCCAATTTGCACACATTTAAGGTGTTTGGATTTGAGGACATTTCACAAAATTCATTCACACTCAGAAAAATATTCAATGCATGCAATTATGATACCATATGATTAGCCTTCATGTAAATCTCCACTAATATAAGAACATTTGAACTGAAATCATGTAGGGCTTGCAATTTGCTTGTAATGTAGGCTTCGGGATGGGTATGATAGTCATTTGGGATAAAAGTAACCTAATCTTTTCTTGAGCATAACACTAAATTTGTGCATTCAACATTTGTTATGCTTTTAGCATTTGATCCTCTTCGTTGTCCCTTTCTTTTGTACTTTTTGACTTCTGTTGAAACTTTATTTGTCTGAGCTTTTCCCCTTCTCATCATCTTTCGAAATTTCTCCTTTTTGTTTGGAGTGTTTTTCTTGTTTTGTGGAAATTTTGGTTTCTTCAACTTGTGGTGAATTTTCAACTCCTTTTTTTTTTGAAGTCATTTTTTTTCTTGAATCTGAGGGACTTTGCAACTTTTGTCTTTGATAAATTTGAACTTTGACTCTTCTTTTATAATTTGCACATTTTCAGTGCGCTTAAGAAAGTCAGTCCAAAAGAGGGATAGTGCGTATAAGCACTCAGAAAGGATATATGCTAAAAATGCGGTTGTCTAAAGAAAAGGTTAAGGCACAAAAGGAGAAATACTAAGGATTAATGTCATTTGGTGGGCTTTAAAAGTCTCAAACGGGTCAAAAAATGCCTACAATCATTTTTCAAATCAAATGTTACTCAGACTTTCGCCTCAACAACATTAAGGTCAAGTTCTAGATCAACAAAGCAACACAATTGAATTCAATCAAAAGCTCACCATACAATGCATATGAAAAGATGAATCTGATTTTATTTTAATCTTGAATGTATGCAAGAGAATATTTTCAAGTGTAACAAAAGTATGAATGCGAGGTACCAAAAGAATATATGGTTTAACAAAAGTTAGTCATCTCTGTTGTATCAATTATTTTTACATATGCACTCTCACATTGTGTTTGTACCAATCAAGTAAAAAAATGATTCCAAAATATAAACATTTTAAAAGAATAAATAAACAAAATGAAAAATCTTTTAGATAAATCCTAGAAAGGTTGCCTACGTATTTAATTGATGAGAATCAAGTTTGCGTAGTTCGTTCATATATGACATAAAATATATTTTGAACAATAATTGAATTTTTTGAAAGAAAAATAATAGAAATGAAAAACCAATGAGTCACATTGAAGGGCGGACAACCCAAATTTAATAAAAAATCTTTTAAAAAAAAATTTAAACAAAAGGTAAAGAAAACATTAACGGGTCACATTGAAGGGAAGACCACCCAAACTTTAAAAATGTCAAATAAAATCTTTTCTTTTTAATGGAATGTAAGACAAATAAAAACATGAGATACATATTGAATATAAATTTATGTACAAAAATTAATATAAAGGTATAAACCAACTCGGAATGATGCCTCATAAATCTGGAGTCTCAGTACAATCATGGTGAATTTTTTGTGGGCTTTACTTAAAATTTTTGCCCATGTTTCAACTTTAGCAACCTCCGATATTCAATCTTGTAGCAGTTGTCTCCTTTATCAAATTTTTGGAGATCTCCCCAAATGTTTTTGTCCCAGTTTTTGTTTTGAAATATGGGAAAGTTTACGGGGAACATGATCGAACCGTTGTGGTCCCTACGTATCCCGTTGAAGCAGGAAACAGGTCAAAGGTAGTTTCAACAGATTGTTACTTGAATTGAGATTAGATAAAGATTATGAATGTTCTAAAACTAGGCGATCAAGAGTGAGCTTTATTTGAAAGTGGATCGGTGACCCAAGCGGATTACTCGAGTTGGGGAAGATAGTGACTGTTGACCATCCAGTGGATAACTACATTCACCAGGGTACCTCGATAAATAATTTGGATATTGAATGAATGTGGCCCGCATAATTGTCCTTAAAGTAAGAAATAAAAAATGTCAAATGACGAAAATTATGTCACGATGCAATGCCAACGTACATACAATAAAACAAATAATGAATAAATAATAAATACAACATACAACTAATCAACTAAATTTACAAGATATAATATAAAACATAATAAAATAATAGTCTCCTCAATTTTAAAAAATGAACTCATAATTGTTAGAACATCTACATCCCAGCGGAGTCGCCATTCTGTTGATATCCTTTGAGTCACCGCGATGTTGTGCCCTCTCAAAGGATGTCAACAGTGATGATTTTGAACCATAATGAACAACGACACCACCCTCATTAGAATCAACCAATCAAACACCCAATCAGGCCAAACTATGAACATCGCAAACTAACTCCTTCTTATCATCCTCATTATGAGTAACACTCCCCATCGACAACTAACTAAGAGCATCCGGCACCACATTTTCCTTTCAAAGTTGATATAGGACACTCATGTCGTAATCTTTTAACAACTCAAGCAATTTTCTTTAGCGAAGATTCAAATCCTTTTGAGTGAACACATATTTCAAACTCTTGCAGTCGGTACACACATCTACATGAACCTCATACGAGTAGTGTCTCAAAATCTTGAGAGAAAACACCACCCCAACTAACTCTAAATCATGTGCCAGATAATTCTTTTCATGTGCTTTCAATGGCTTTGAAGCATAAGCAATAAATTTCACATGTTGTATCAAAACATAACGAAGACCAATTCGTGATGCATCGCAATAAATCATAAAACCATCTGATCCTTTTAGTAATGTCAAAATAGAGGCTGAAGTGAGTCTATCCTTCAACTCTTGGAAACTCTTCTCACAAGCTTCATGTCACGCTCCAAACTCAAGGGGTGCAACTGGCACCTAATACCAAAACTTGGGCCTAAGCTGACCCTGCTTAGCCATTTTGTAATGGCACGGAAAAGCCACTCATAGTTAATAAAACAAACAAGTTTATCTCAAGTTAAAAGTATGCCCTTGGCCGGCAAGAACTCTGTCAATAACCCTATAAAGAATATAACTACCCCACGATTCATATAAAAAAGCCAACTAGCACATAAATCCTGTTTGGGCCATCGGGGCCAGCATGATATCTAGGAAAATGTAAATGCTATATGGGCTGTCAAAGCCGCCATTATCTCTACATAGAAAAGAAGAAATACTATGTATCAAGACAATTAAAAAAAACCATCACCAAACTTTGGTCAACCAACAAACAAGGCCAACAAGGACAATAACGTGGCTATACAACCCGACACACTAGTCTACAAGCCTCTAAGAGAATTAAATCTTGGTCGGGACAAGGCCCCGACATACCCAAAAAACTGTATACAACAAATCCAACAAACCTTTAAACTTTGGCAGCTCCAGAGAAAAGGGGTTAGCCAACCTTTTGGAATTCAACCGTGCTACTGGGAGGTCTATCAAGTCGCCTATCGGGACTTGCAAGCATGAATGCAGCGCCTCCAGGCAATGGTGCATCAGTACGAAATAATATACTGAGTATGAAAGGCGATAGTCTAAATAAGCAAGTATTATAATGTACCAAAAGCAATCGGGTAAGGAAATCAAAATTTAGATAAGCATGCTAACCCACTACTGAATCTAAACATACAAAATAATCAAACAACAACTTAACCAAGCCCCCATAAGCTCGGCACGTACAAACAACATACCACCTACCTAGTTCCCCATAAGCCCAGAAGGTGCCAATCAATCTAACATACCACTATCGATATGCCCTTATCTTTGTAAGAAGTCACATAGACCTTTTAGGCAATGATATAGCCCTGTAGGAAGCATATAGCCCTCTTAGGCAACAACATAGCCCCATAGGAAACACATAGCCCTCTTTGGCATCAAAATAGCGCCGTAGGCAACACATAACACTCTTTGACATTAATATAGCTACGTAGGAAACACATAACCCTATTAGGCAATAATATAGTCCTCTTAGCCAATATCATATCCCCCATAGGAAGTTTATATCTCAGCAGCTAACCACAATAGCCCCAAGGGCGATAACAAAAAATTCAATAGGCTAAAGACGAGAATTTTAGCTATAAACAATATATATGAATAGTCTCAAAGTCGTTCCTAACTTAAGGCCGTTTCTAACAAATTATGAACCCCTAAAATGAGGGCTTATAACCACTCAATCAACCAACCACTCACAATTATATCTACAAGACCACCAGCGTTAACAACCCTATTATATCACTCCCAAGCTTCAAAGAAACATGCCGAACGAAGGAATAGCCTTAACATACCTTTTCATTTATAGTTTATGATGTATAATACCTCTGTCCGCACCACTACAATACAAAAAATACTAAACTCAATCAATAATTAAGGACAAGAATTACTACGATAATACGACAATCGATACGGATTCCTATCTTAAATTAATATCCGAGACCTAAGGTATCCATAAACTGATAAAAGATGGTTCCTACCTTTCTTTACACGCCAAGAACACCTGAATAAACTCAAACCATTGAAAAAACCCATCTGCCACAACCTCCACGGAGATGCACCGCACAATTCACCATGAAAACTATACCAAAATGATGAGCTCACGACGTAGTGTAATTTTTGATAAAGAGCCAAGAAGAGATCATGAACACAGAAGGATGATTTGAGGAGAAATTCTCTAATTTTTCTGGGTTTTTTATGAGCTTGAATAAAAAATAATTAAAAAGAAGCTATCTTATATGGTTCCACCTACCTAGGGGACCCACTAGCCGCCTCTACTTTGCAGTCGATAAAATATGGTGAATATCTCTCTATTCTGATGTCATATGAATGAGCAGTTTAATGCATTGGAAACTAGACTCGTAAACTTTCGATTTGATATATTGTGGGACCTCTAACTATTTTTCATTGGGAGAAAACCTTCGAGACCTTTGCACCAAATTTCAAAGATATCTTTAAAAGGAACTTGCGATAACTTTTGCCAACTTTTATTACAAAACTCGCTTAACTTCAAAAATTAAGATATGACCCTTGAGAACTTAAAATATGACTCGCATTATTACCTATATATTAATCACTCTTCGTCTTGCCATAAAGATATGATTTAAGTTAGAGTTTCGAAAAGTCAGAGTGTTACATACTCCCCCACTTAAAAATATTCATCCTCGAATGAAAAATCTATGTCACGCAGTTAAGTACTTAGTAGTTGCCAAAATTTTGGCACAGTGTCCTTTATAACCGTGAATATCCAGGAACCTAAAATGCAGAAGATTCCAACCGAAGCACCTCAAAGGACTATACAGAAAGCTAAGCACTGTAGCACCACAATAATAATACGAGCAAAATACAACAACAACAATAAAAAGACTAAATGGGTATCCTACCTCACTGTTCTAATCAAAATTGATATTTTTACCATTGTGAGATCTAAAAAAACTAAGGATATCTGGATATCATGGCATCCTCGGCTTGCCATGTCACTTCTTCCCTATTTTTGTTTCTCCACAATTCTTTAACAAAAGCCGCATCTTTGTCCTCAACCTTCAGACCTGTCAATCTAATATTGCAACTAGAGTTTCCTCATAGGACAACTCATTTGTGATCTTAACATCCTTAACATGGACAACCTGAGAAGGGTCTCCTATGCACTTTCGTAGCATTGATATATGGAAGACTAGAAGAACTGATTCTAGCCTCGATGGCAAATCAAACTCCTAAGCCACTTGTCCTACCCTTCGAAGGATTCGATATGGCCCAATGAATCTTGGACTAAGCTTTCCCTTATTTCTAAATCTTATAACACCCTTCATAGGTGAATTTCAAGAATACCCAATCATCAACACAAAACTCTAAATCTTTTCGCCGCACATCTGAGTATGAGTTTTGGTGACTTTGAGCAGTCAATAAATATTCTCAGATGAGCTTAACCTGTTCCATTTTCTGTTGTACCAGGTCGGGTCCAACCAACCCTGACTCACCTACCTCAAACCAACCAATAGGGGATCTGCATTTTCGACCGTACAAAGCCTCAGAAGGTGCCATCTTGATGCTAGAATGATAACTATTGTTATATGAAAACTCAATAAGAGGTAAGTTGTCATCCCAACATCCATTGAAGTTCATCATGCATGCTCGTAGCATGTCCTCAAGTGTTAAAATGGTGTGTTCAGCTTGGCCATCTGTTTGAGGGTGAAATGTTGTACTGAAATTAACTCGGGTCCCTAATTTTATCTAGAAAGAATTCCAGAAGTTAGAAGTAAATTGTGCCCCTCTATCTGAGATAATAGATATTGGGACGTCGTGCAACCTAACAATCTCTTGGATGTAAAGCCCTGCATAGTCTTCTGCTGTGAAGGTAGTTTTGACCAGTAAGAAGTGAGCTGATTTTGTTAACTATCAATAATTACCCAAATAGAGTCGAACTTACACAGCGATCGAGGTAACCCAGTAATAAAATCCATATTAATTGCCTCCCACTTCCATAAAGGAATGACTATCTCCTAGACTAGCCCAACAGGCTTCTGATGCTCAACCTTCACCCGTTGGCAGTTAAGACTGTGTGCCACAAACTCAACAACATCCTTCTTCATCCCGTGCCACCAATAGATCTCTTTAATATCATGGTACATCTTTGTCGATCCTAGGTGAATAGAATACCGGGAATGATGTGCCTCTGCTATAATCTATTGTCGATGCCCTACCATATTTAGATGACACAATCGACCTCTATATATGAGGACTCCATCTCCTGCTATATCAAATGCTAAAAGACTCTTTACCATGAACTTTGCCTCTGAGCTGCTCTAAGTAGGGATCCTCATGCTATCGTGGCTTCACTTCCACGATAAAATATGATATAATTGTGGTTTGAACTCTAACCCCACTATCACTTGCCTCTTCTAATCTGACTTCCAAGTTGGCTAATTAATGAAGTTCTCGAGCTAATTCACGCCTCACAATACATAAATATGATAAACTTCCCATTGATCTACGACTGGGAGCATCACCTACCACATTTTCCTTCCCTGGATGATATAAAATATCTACGTCATAGTCTTTCAGTAACTCAAGCCATTGATGTTGTTGAAGATTCAATTCCTTCAGTCTGAAGATATACCGAAGGCTCTTATGATCAGTGAAAATTTCCACATGAACGCCATATAGATAGTGTCTCCAGATCTTCAGTGCATGCGTAACTGCAGCCAACACTAAATCGTGAGTTGGGTAGTTCTTCTAATGCTTCCTCAACTTCCTTGAAGCATAAGCGATCACCTTACCATGTAACCCAATAGTAGAAGCATCACACTACACTGTATTGCCCTCTGAACCCTCTGGCAAGGCAAGGACTGGTTCTGATGTCAAGTTGTCCTTCAGCTCCTAGAAACTATACTCGCAAGCCTTAGTCCACTGAAACATAACTGCTTTCTGAGTCAGCTTTGTTAGTGGTGCTGAAAGTGAAGAAAACCACTCTACAAACCTTCTGTAGTACCCAGCTAACCCTAAGAAAATACGAACCTCTGTCGGAGTTGGGTCTAGGACAAGTCTTCACGACCTCAATATTCTATGTGTCAACCATAATTCCCATATCTGATACAATATGGCCTAATAAAGCCACATACCTCAACCAGAACTCACACTTAGAGAAATATGTGTAAAGTTCCTGATCTCGAAGAACCTGAAGGACTGCTTGCAAATGATCTGAATACACAAAAATATCATCAATAAATACAATCACAAACATGTCTAGATATGACTTGAATGTGATATTCATAAAGTTCATAAACACTACCGGGGCATTAGTGTAACACTCCGAAAACTAGTAGGCTAAACTAGAGCTTAACATGAGGGTTAGAGTCATAAATGTAACTTCCCGTACTTAGAAATAATGGGTTTCGTGTTAGAACGTCAAGGTACGACCCTCAAGGACCAACCATATGGGTCCTTGAGGAAGACCCTAGAAAAGTTGCCTGGACAGTGACCCACAAAGGGGACCTAGGTCTGTAGGTCTACCCATGCCCGTGGTGAGGGGTCCGTAGGTCAGTCCCTGAAAATCAAGCCTCAGAACCCAACCCACGCTTCACCAGCATGGCTTGTGGGTCCAACCACGGTCCATCAGTGGTGGGTCGTGGATGGTCACCTTAAGGCTGATTTGGAGGGTTAAGTTAGGGGCACTTTGGGGTGTTCTGGTTTTAATTAATATTAAGTGAAGTCGTTTTACTCTAATTTAGACTAACTATATAATGATTTTAGACCCTTAAATTGGGTCATCTTCCTCATAATTCCAAAATCCAAAAACAAAACCAACTTTTCACCAAATATTCTCTCTAAAACTTCAAGGAAGAAGAAGAAGGAAGTTGGATATAGGGTTCAAGGAGAAAGGTTTGCTACTCAAATTCATAGGATTTCATTGCTAAGGTATGGTAGTCCTCATCCATGGATATCTTTCATCCATGGAGTCCATTCAAAATCCCAATTTCAAAGATAGAAATTCCCCAAAAGCTAGGGTTTGACTCCAAGTCATGGATTACTTTAAAAAACAATTCTAATGATTTAAGTACTTTATATTATGATTGAATTGATTATTTATTATGGTTTTTATGTTGAAATCCCCATATTCCCAATTTATGACCTTGTAATGTGGGTGAATTGATGAAAGAAGGATATTATGAGATTATGTTTGTAGTAATTGAGTTATTTGAATCATGTTATTATTCATGTCTAATGTAGTAATTCTAGATGTGTTGATTGAATATGATTTTTGATTCTTGAAGGACAAAGTATGAGAAGTTTGCATGATTATGAGATTTATGTATATGCTTTAAGAACACTTTGAGAGTAAAGTGGTTATGATGAAGATCTAGTTGTTGTGTTGATTTAAAGGTTATCCTCATATACACACTTATGTATGAATATAATATGACGTGAAAGGTTTTCTCACAATATGGTAATTCTAAGGTTGAAAGGCTATTCTCACCTATTGAATATATGAGCTATTTTATGAATTATGTTGGATTGAGTGTCAATTTAATCTTCCATGAATATGAACTTAAGTCAAGACTTAATATGTAATATGTGGGAATCAATGTTTAGCACCGAGTGGATATTGAATATGGGATGGAATCCTTTACGCTAGTTGAGACCGGCTTCCTCATAAAAGCTTTTACATTAGTTGAGTTCGGCTTTCCAAATGGGTTCCTTCTACCTTAGTTGAGTCTGGGTTCCCAAAGTATGTATCTCATGAGATGGAAATCTTTTACTTTAGTTGAGTCCGGGTTTCTAGTAGCAATCTCCTTATCCCATAAACTATGTGCCCTCATAGGTTATTTAGCTAGTGGATCCACCTAAGATAAGAGTATGGTTCTACCTTAGGCAAATAGGACAACCCCTTTTCAGTGTGGGGTAGACACCAGATTCCATGGTAAGATTACATGGTCTATGTCGGTTAAGGCTTATTTCCATTGTGACAACAATATGAACTAGAGTATGAATTATGAACTATGATTACTCAAGAAGCTTTACTTAGCATGAGTGAGATTTATGGGGTCTTATTCATGGATTGCACAAGTATTCTTTTAGGGTATTTATGATATGTTTCTCTTATGATATGATGATCAATGTAATGACTATGTTTATGACTCATGTGTTTCCACTATCTTCTAAATTATGCTTTAACTTAATAAATTTCATGCATTCAACTAAAATGTCCCTTTTTTGCGTGTTTTCATAGTTTTTATGCATGACTATCATACTTAGTGCATTTTTGTACTAACCCATGTTTTTCCTACATTTTCCCCAAGTGTAGGGTCTTGTTCTCAAGGTGGTCATCATTGTGGCTAAAGCTCGGATTTGCTTATTCTCCTAGCTTGTTTGTGAGTCCTCATGATTCAAGGACGAATGTGATCTTTGTAGTTCTTTTCTTGTATTTCCTTTTTGGACTATGTTGTATGGGCTGTGACCCTATTTCTTTCAAGTATTGTAATAGATGGCTATATTGAGACAAGTCTAGACTTCCGCTTTCCTTTATGAAAATTTTGGACTTGAAATGCATTTTTACTCTTTATTGTTCTATTCTTATGTTATGATATGCTAAGTGACTTGTATGAGACTTCTCGGAGTCTTGTACGCCGTGTCACATCTAGGGGGTACTCTTGGGTCGTGACAAACTTTGTATTAGAGCACAAGGTTTAGAATGATTCTAGGATGATGTCTCATAAGCCATGGCTAGTAGAGTTTTGTTCATGAGTGTGAAGCGCACCACATTTATGAATGAGAGGCTACACGATGATTAGGAAACTACACTTCTTCCATTACTGTTAAGTCGTGCCATAGAGTTTAAATTTATAAAGTCCCTCTCCTGATCCTTCTTTTGTGTCTTCAGGAAATGAATACATAGAGGGCTAACGCTAGAAGGATGGAAAATGAGAATGTGAATCAAGGAGCTCCTCCTCAAGCTAATCAGGCTCTGGTTGATCCTTTGGTTGAAATGGTAGTTTAGGTCTACTATAGAAATGTTGGCTCAAGTCATGACGGCTCAAGCCAATAGAGAAGTTGTAGCTCCGGTGAATCCTAATATGAATTAGACTGCTTCGAGGGTTAGGGATTTTGCTAGAATGAAACCCTCCCTCCCCATCCCCCCCCCCCCCCCAAATTTCATGGCTCTAAAGTGGAAAAGGATCCTTAAAGGTATATCGATGAGGTTTATAAAGTTCTTGCTATTATGGGGGTATCTTTGTAAGAGAAGGCGGAGCTAGCCTCCTACCAACTAAAAGATGTTGCTCAAGTATGGTATGATCAGTGGAAGGGTGGAAGACCCATAGGAGCAGGCCCAGTAGGATGGGAATTGTTTAAATCGGCATTTCTTGATAAATTCTTTCCCCAAGAGTTGAAGGAAGCTAAGGTGGAAGAGTTCATTAACCTTCGTCAAAAAAGTATGAGCGTGAAAGAGTATGCCCTAAAATTCACTCAATTGTCCAAGTATGCTCTGACTATGGTGGCGGATTTGAGAGATAAGATGAGTAGGTTTTTGATGGGTGTGTCCGATTTGGTTGAAAAAGAATCCCGTACGGCAATGCTCCATCATGACATGGATATCTCAAGGCATATGATGTACGCTCAACAAATTGAGGAGTCAAAACTCAAGGAAAAGAATAAGGAAGTGAAAAGAGCTAGAACCGGTGATGGGAACTTCTCCAATGCTAGGTCTGATGGCCAAGATCGACCAAGATTTAGAAAAAGATTTTCCAACCAAGGCTCCTCAGTGATCCATGGGTCAACAAGGATAGGGTTTCCAACCCTAAACCTCAAGGAGGTAATAGTGGTGGTTCTTATGTGGCTAGGCCTAATTGTGCAAAATGTGGAAGAAAACATGATGGTAAGTGCCTAGTTGGCACCGATTGGTGTTTTAATTGTGGGAAGATTGGCCACAAGATGAGACATTGTCCGATGCTCAAGGTTAAGGGAAGAGAAGATAAATAAGCTCCTCCAAGCGGTTCAAACTGCAATGCCCTAAAGCAAAACCGCTTTTATGCTCTTCAATCCCGAGGTGACCAAGAGAGCTCCCCGAATGTGGTACGGTATGTTAAAAGTCTTTATTATTGATGTATATGCCTTGTTAGATCCCGATGCTACTTTGTACTTTGTGACACCTTATGTGGCCATGAAGTTTGATATACTCCCCGAGGTGTTAGTAGAACGTTTTTCGGTCTCTACCTCGGTTGGTGATTCCGTGGTAGCTAAGAGGGTTTATAGACGTTTTCCCATTTCCTTGTCCCATATAGTTACTTTGGTGGATTTGGTAGAGTTAGAAATGTTAGATTTTGATGTGATTTTGGGTATGAATTGGTTGCATGCATGTTATGCCTCTATCGATTGTAGGACTCGGGTGATTAAATTCCAATTTCCAAATGAACCTATCTTAGAATGGAATGGGGGAAATTCTATACCTAGAGGTCAATTTGTCTCTTGTCTTACAGTTAAGAAGATGATCTCCAAAGGGTGTATTTACCATCTTGTTAGGGTTAGGGGTGTAGAATCTGAAACCCCTTCTCTAGAGTCGGTTCCGGTAGTGAATGAGTTCCCAAAAGTGTTTCCCGATGATTTACCTTGTATTTCTCCCGAGTGGGAAATATATTTTGGTATTGACCTTTTACCAGATACGCATCCTACCTCCATTCCTCCTTATAGAATGGCTCCGGTGGAGTTAAAAGAGTTGAAAGAGCAATTAAAGGATTTTCTAGATAAGGGTTTATCCGACCGAGTATCTCTCCATGGAGTGCTCCTGTGTTATTTGTTAGAAAGAAAGATGCATCTCTTAGAATGTGCATTGATTATCGTCAATTGAATAAAGTGACCATCAAGAACAAATATACTCTTTCGAGAATTGATGACTTGTTTGATCAACTTCAAGGGGCTAGTTATTTCTCAAAAATTGACCTTCGTTCGGGGTATCACCAGTTGAGGGTGAGAGGGGTTGATATTCCCAAGATGGATTTCCGAACTCAGTATGGTCATTAGGAATTCCTAGTGATGATGTTTGGGTTGACTAATGTTGCGGTGACGTTCATAGACTTGATGAATACAGTGTTTAGGCAATACCTAGACATGTTTGTAATTATGTTTATCGATGATATTTTGATCTATTCAAGGAGTGAGAATGATCATGTGGATCATTTGAGAATGGAGTTGCAAGTTCCTAGGGACCACCAACTTTTTGCAAAGTTTAGCAAGTGTGAATTTTGGTTGAGATCTGTAGTTTTCCTTGGTCATATTGTGTCAAGAAATGGTATTGAGGTAGATCCTAAGAAGACGTATGCGGTCAAGAGTTGGCCTAGACCTCTAACTCCTTCCGATATTAGAATTTTTTTGGGTTTGGCTGGTTACTATAGAAGGTTTATTGAGGGATTTTCTTCCATTGCTTCTCCTTTGATGGCTTTAACTCAAAAGAAGGCTAAGTTTGTGTGGTCGAAAGCTTGTGAGAAAAGTTTTCAAGAGTTGAAAGATGGACTTGCTTCCGGTCCGGTGTTGACCTTATCGGAAGGTACATATGGTTTCATGGTATATTGTGATGCCTCTAGAGTGGGGTTGGGATGTGTGCTCATGCAAAACGGTAAAGTGATTGCCTATGCTTCAAGGCAACTTAAAGTCCATGAGAAGAATTATCCTACCCATGACCTTGAAATAGCGGTAGTTGTGTTTGCCTTAAAAATATGGAGGCATTATTTGTATGGGGTCCATGTGGATGTTTTTACTGACCACAAGTCTTCAATATGTGTTTATTCAAAAGGAGTTGAATCTTCGACCACGAATGTGGTTAGATGTCACGACCCAAGGGTACCCCCCTAGACGTAACATGGCACATAATACCCCTAAAGGCACCATATAAGCCACTTAGCATATCATATCATAAAGCATTAGAACAATAAGAGTAAAAAGGCATTTCAAGTCTTAAGAAGTATTCATAAAAGCAAAGAGGAAGTCTATACTTGTCTCAATTAGCCATTTATTACAATCGAAGTATCAAATAGGGTCACAACCCTTACAACAAAATCTGAAAGTCTAACACAATGAAAGAAAGGAACTATAAGATATCACTAGTCCTCAGATCCATGAGGACTCACCACAAGCTATGAAAATAGTCGATCCAAGCTTTGACCAAATGAAGATCACCTCAAACACCGGACCCTACACTTATGGAAAAGGTAGGAAAATATGGGTTAGTATAAAAAGTTGCACTAAGTATGATAGTCATGCATAAAAACCTTGAAAACATGCTAAAAAGGGCATTTTAGTTGAAAAGCATGCACTTTACCAAGTTTGAGAGTCATCATGAACTTTAGTGTAAAAGCATAAGTCATAAGCATATTCAACATATAGATCATCATAACATAATGTAAACATACCCTAAGCACCCTCAAAGTTTACTTGTGCAATGCATGAATAAGATCCATAATCCTACCCATACTAAGTAAAGCTTCTTGAGTAGTCATATTTTGTAGTTCATGTCCTAGTTCATATTTCATCATAGTGGGAATAAGCCTTAACCGACATAGACCATGTGAGGTTAACATGGAATCCGGTGTCATGCCCCACACCGAAAAGAGGTGTCCTACTTGCCTAAGGTAGAACTAACATGTATTATCTTTTAGGTGGGTCCACTAGCTAAATACCTATGAGGACACATAATTTAAGGGATAAGGAGATTGCTACTAGAAACCCGAACTCACTGAGGTAGAAGGTTTCCATCTCATGAGATACATATGTTGGGAACCTGGACTCACTGAGGTAGAAGGAACCCATTTAGAAAGCCAGACTCACTGAGGTAGAAGCTTTCATCTTATATTCAATATCCACTCAGTGCTAAGCATGATTCCTATTAAGTTTATATTAAGTCTTGACTTAAGTTCATGTTTATGGAAGAATGTCTTAACACTCCATCCAACATAGTTCATAAGATAGCTCATAGATTCAATAGGTGAGAATAGCCTTTCAACCTTAGAATCCTCATATTATGAGAAAAGCTTTTACACATGTCCACATCATTCATATGTGTATAATCGAGAATTGCCTTTCAATCAACACAACAACATCATCATAATCATGGACACTTCATTCTCAAAGTGTTCTTAAAGCATATACATAAATCTCATAATCATGTATAATTCTCATAACTTTCCCTTCATGGACCATATATCATGTTCAATCAACACATCTAGATTTACTACATTAGATATGGATTATAACATAATTCAAGTAATCAATTCATAACATTCATAATTCTATAACATTCTACTTGCATCAATTAATACCCACACTTTAAGATCCAATTTGGGGAAATAGGGGAATTCATGGATTCTTGAGGAATTCAACTTAAATTCATATAAAATCATAAATATATCCATAAACAATCACAATTCAATCATTAAAAATGAATTTGAAAGGAATCGATGAGATTGAAGTCAAACCCTAGCTTTTGGGTTTTCTAGCTTTGAAATTAGGGTTTTGAAGGGGCTCCATGGGTGATGGCTACCCATGGATGAAGAGCTACAATACCTTATTGAAGAATTCCCACGAATTTGAGGAGAAAAAATTGATTTTTCAACCCTAGCTTCACCTTTCTTCTTCTTCTTCTTCCTTGGAGTTCTAGAAGGAAGATTTTGGGGAAAATTGATTTTGATTTGGGAAGTTGGTAGTTATGATTTAGAAGACTTAGTTTAGGAATTTAAAAACCTTATATAGTTAGTTTAATTAAGTGTAAAACGACGTCACTTAACGCCAACTTAAAAAGGAAAACCCTAAAATACCCCTAAGTGAAACTCCCAAAACTGGTTTCAGGCATGACCCACGATCCCCTCACCTACGGAACGTGGTTGGACGCCCGTGCTGGTGAAACATGGGTCGGGGTTCTGGGGCTGGTTTCTGTGGGCTTGACCTATGGTTGCCTACCCACGGGGCGTGGGTTGACCCACAAGGCGTGGGTGCCTTTCGTGGGTCACTGCCAGGCAGCCTCTAGGAGGCTTTTCCTCAAGGATGCATGGTTGGTCCTTGGGGTTTAAACCTTGACGTTCTAACACAAAAACATAGATTTTAAGGTACGGGGAGGTACACTCAAGGCTCTAACCCTAACGTCAAGCTCTAGCTAAGCCTACTAGTTTCTGGATTGTAACAATATCTCCCTCTTGAGAACATTCGTCCTCGAATGATGATCTAGACATCTTACGGAAATAGAAGACTCAAGACTAGCAACCCATCATGCATGAAACATCAAATTAATGTACAATTCAGAGGAAACATCAACTCCATCTCAAAACATAGTCAATGCAATACAAGGAGGTAAGAACTACACTAACAACCCTATATGCTTGAAACTCAATATTTCTCATATTCATAGGAGGAACTACCTTCTCTAACTAAAATAACGCTCAACACATCATGGATCCAATATGCAATTACTCTCAAAGGCATTCTAAAGCATGTTCATCAACTCATCTCATGAAGTCAAAATAGGCAATTCATACTAGATGCACAACAACACGGGGAACGTAATTCATGAAAACTCATTTTCTTAGTCAACATGAATTTCATAAGGAACATGCATAACATAAGGAAATCATGGAAAAAATCATATAGCACACATGACTCCCAAAGCACCACACTTTAGAGGAACTACTTACCTCAAGCTTGATTAGGAGTAGAAGGGAAGAGATGAAGATATCGAGACTTCATATCGACCTCGGCCTCCCAAGTAGCACCCTCAACTAAATTATTCCTCCATAAAACCTTTACGAAAGCTATTTCCTTGTTTCTCAACCTTTTGACTTGCCGTTCTAGAATCTCTATCGAGACCTCTTCATAGGAAAGGCTTTCAGGAAATCCCAACCTTTCTAAGGGAATAGTGGATGTTGGATCTCCAATACACTTTTTAAGCATAGAAACATGAAATAACGGCTGAATCGAAGCCAACTCATTTGGAAAATCCAACTCATAAGCAACCTTCCCAATACACTTCAAAACTTGATATGGGCCTACATACTTGGGACTAAGTTTCCCTTTTTGCCAAACCTCATCACACCCTTCATGGGTGAGATTTTCAAATAGACCCAATCATTAACTTCAAATTCTAATTCCTTTATTCTCACATTGGCATAAGACTTTTTTCTACTTTGAGCCGTTCTCAACCTCTCTCTAATGAGCCAAACTTTCTCAATAGCTTCATAAACTAATTCGGGACGAATAAGAGCAATTTCACCTACCTCAAACCAACCAACCGGAGACCAACATCTCCTACCATACAAGGCTTCAAAGGGAGCCATACTGATGCTAGATTGATAACTATTATTGTAGGTAAACTCTATTAATGGAAATTGGTCATCCCAATTGCCTTTGAAATCTATAACACATGCCCTCAACATGTCTTCTAATGTCTGAATAGTGTGTTTCACTTGACCATCCGTTTGAGGGTGGAAAGCGGTGCTAAGTTTCACCTTAGTACCAAGCCCTTTTTGGAATGACTTCCAAAAGTGAGAAGTAAATTGAGTACCCCGATCCGAAATAATAGACAAATGGACTCCATGTAACTTAACTATCTCATCTATATACAACTTGGCATAGCCTTCCGCCGAATGAGAAACCTTGACGGGAATAAAGTGGACTGATTTTGTCATCCTATCTATAATGACCCAAATAGAATCATGTTACCTTCGGGTGCGAGGCAAACCCACAACAAATTCCATATTAATCTCTTACCCCTTCCAAGTGGGGATATCTATATCTTGGGCTAAACCTCCTGTCCTTTGATGCTCAGCTTTAACTTGTTGACAATTCAGACATTTGGCTACAAATCCCGCAATATCCTTTTTCATTCCATTCCACCAATAGACTTCCTGTAGATCACGGTATATCTTGGTGGCTCCCGGATGAATAGAATACCAAGAATTATAAGCTTCATCTAGAATTTGTTCCGTCAACCCATCAACATCCGGAACACATCATCGACCTTGGCACCTAAGCACCCCATCTCCCCCTTAGGAGAAAGCCTCTACGAACTTTTTGAGCACCGACTCTTTCAATTCAACTAATATGGGATCAAGGTCTTGTTTAGACCTCACATCCACCACAAAGGAATTCAGAGCCATTATGAATTATGACACCACCCTTTGTGGAATCCACTAGTTAGACACCTAGTCGGGCCAATAAATGCACTTCACAAACCAATTCTTTCTTTTCATCTTCTATATTAGCCACACTACCCATGGACAATCTACTAAGAGCATCCGCTACCACATTAACTTTGCCAGGGTGATAAAGGACACTCATGTCATAATCCTTCAAAAATTCTAACCACCTTCTTTGTCGGAGATTCAAGTCTTTTTGACTAAACACATATTGGAGACTCTTGTGGTCAGTTAAAACATCCACATGGGCCCCATACAAGTAATGTCTTCATATTTTCAAGGAAAATACAACCGCTGCTAATTCAAGATCATGGGTCGGCTAATTCTTCTCATGGACTTTAAGTTGCCTTGTAGCATAGGCAATCACTTTACCATTTTGCATGAAAACACATCCCAACCCCACTCTAGAGGCATCATAATATACAACAAAACCATTTGTACCATCGGTAAGGTCAACACCGGAGCGGAAGTAAGTCTATTTTTCAATTCTTGGAAGCTTTTCTGACAAGCCTCCGACCACTCAAATTTAGCCTATTTTGAGTCAAAGTTGTCAACAGAGAAGATATGGAGGAAAACCCTTCAACAAACCTCCTATAGTAACCGGCCAAACCCAAAAAACTTCTAATGTCGCAAGGAGTTAGAGGTCTAGGCCAACTCTTGACAGCATCCATCTTCTTAGGATCTACCTTTATACCCTTGCTCGACACAATATGACCAAGGAATGCCACAAACCTTAACAAAAATTCACACTTGCAAAACTTCGTAAAAAGTTGTTGGTCCTTAAGAAGTTGTAACACAGTCCTCAAATGGCCCATATGTTCATTCTCACTCCTTGAATAGATCAAAATATCATCGATAAACACAATCACAAACATATCAAGGTATTGTTTAAACACCCTATTCATTAAGTTGATAAATGTCACCGGGGCATTAGTTAAGCCAGAAGGCATCACAAGGTATTCATAATGCCCATACCTAGTTCAAAAAACCGTCTTGGTTATATCATCCCCTCTCACCCTTAGTTGGTGATAACCTGAACAAAGGTCAATTTTGGAGAAATGCTATCCCCTTGTAGTTTGTCAAACGAGTCATTGATTCTCGGAAGGGGATATCCATTCTTGATGGTCACTCTGTTCAATTGGCGATAGTCGATGCACATTCTAAGAGACCCATCTTTTTTTCTAACAAACAACACCAGAGCACCCCAAAGAGAGATACTCTGTCAAATGAAGCCCTTATCTAATAAATCCTTAAGTTGCTCTTTCAACTAGGTCGGAGCCATTTTATAAGGATGAATGGAGATAGGTTGCGTATCTGGTAAAAGATCAATGCCAAAATCTATTTCCCATTTGGGAGAAATACCGGGAAAATCATCAGGGAAAACTTTCGAGAATTCATTCACTATCGGAACTGACCCTGGAGAAGGGGTTTCAGACTCAACATCCATTACCCTTACCAGATGGTAACTGTACTCTTTGGAGATCATATTCATTGCTTTAAGGCAAGAAACAAATCGACCTCTAGGGATAGAATTTCCCCTCTTCCACTCTAAAATAGGCTGATTTGGAAATCGGAATTTAACCACCCGAGTCCTACAATCTATAGAGGCATAACATGCATGCAACCAATCCATACCCAAAATGACATCAAAGTCTAACATGTCTAACTCTACCAAATCCACCAAAGTGACTCTATCGGATAAGGAAATGGGACAACTTCTATATACTCTTTTTGCCACTACCGAGTCACCAACCGGGGTAGAAACCAAAAAAGGTTCTATTAACACTTTGGGGAGTATTTCAAACTCCATGGCCACAAAAGGTGTCACAAAGGACAAAGTAGCACCGGGATCTAACAAGGTATAAATATCAATACAAAAGACTTTTAATATACTAGTCACTACATCCGGGGAGATCTCTTGGTCATCTCGGGATCGAAGAGCATAAAAATTGCTTTTCTTGGGAGCATCAGAGTTTAAACCAATATGAGGAGCTTTCTTGCCCTCTCTTTCTTGAACCTTAAGCATTGGACAATCACTCATCTTATGACCAATCTTCCCACAACCATAGCAACCATCCGTGTTGGCTAGGCAGTTAGCCTCATGTTTCTTACCACATTTAACACAAGTAGGCCTAGGCATAGAAGATCCACCACCATAGCCTCCTTGAGATTTAGGGTTAGACACCCTATCCTTATTGACCATTGGGGAAGCACTAGAGAAACCTTGGTTGGAGAACCTTTGTCTAAACCTTTACCGACCTTTTCCATCGGACTTAGGATTGGAGAAGTTCCCATCACCGATTCTAGCTCTTTTCACCTCCCTATTGTTGCCTTGGAGTTTATCATCCTCTATTTGTTGGACATACACCATAAGACGTGAATAACTATATGATGAAGAAGCATTGCAGTATGACATTCTTTTCTTACCAATTTGGACACACCCGTCAAATACCTACTCATCATATCCCTTGGATCCGCCACCATAGCCGAAGCATATTTGGACAATTGAGTAAACATTAGACACTATTCCTGAACACTCATACCTCTTTGACGAAGGTTAATGAACTCTTCCACCTTAACTTCCCTCGACTATCGGGGAAATAACTTATCAAAAAATGTTGATTTGACCACTTCCCACTATATTGGACCCGCTCCTACCGGCCTATTATTCTTCCATTGAGTATACCATACTTGAGCCACACTTTTCAACTGATAAACGGCTAACTCCACTTTCTCTACCGAAGTCACCCCATGGCATCAATTATTTTATAAACCTCTTCCATAAATTCTTAAGGATCCTCTCCCACTTTGGAACCAAGAAACACGGGAGGTTTCATTCTTGCAAAATCCCTCAATCTAGAAGTCACGAAATTCATATTAGGGTTCACATGAGTTCCAACATCCCTATTGGCTTGGGCCGTCATAACTTTGGCGTGAGTTGTCACGGCTTGAGCTTGAGCCGTCATGGCTTGGTTCAACATTTGGATAGTAGACCTAAACTCTGTCTGGGTCACATTGTCCACTACGGGATCAATCGGAGCTTGATTATCTTGAGGAGTTTGGTAACCTTGAAGAGTTTTCTCATTCACATTGCCACCCTCTACTCTTCTTATGTTAGCCTTTCGTGTATTCATTTCCTGAAGCCACAAGAGAAGGGTTAGGAGAGGGACTTTTATAGAGTTAAACTCTAAGGCACGACTTAAGAGTAATGAAAGAAGTATAGTTTCCTAAATATCTTATAGCCTCTCACTCATAAATATGGCACGCTTCACACTCATGAACAGGACTCTACTAGACGTGGCTGATTAGACATCATCCTATAATCATTCTAAACCTTGTGCTCTAATTACCAAGTTTGTCACGACCCAAGGGTACCCCCTAGATGTAACATGACACATAATACCCCTAAAGGCAGCATGTAAGCCACTTAGCATATCATAACATAAAATATTAGAACAATAAGAGTAAAAAGGTATTTCAAGTTTTAAGAAGTTTTCATAAAAGCAAAGAGGAAGTCTAGACTTGTCTCAATTAGCCATTTATTACAATCGAAGTATCAAATAGGGTCACAACCCTTACAACAAAATCTGAAAGTCTAACACAATGAAAGAAAGGAACTACAAGATATCACTAGTCCTCAGATCCATGAGGACTCACTACAAGCTATGAAAATAGTCGATCCAAGCTTTGACCAAATGAAGATCACCTCAAACACCGGACCCTACACTTATGGAAAAGGTAGGAAAATATGGGTTAGTATAAAAAGTTGCACTAAGTATGATAGTCATGCATAAAAACCTTGAAAACATGCTAAAAAGGGCATTTTAGTTGAAAAGCATGCACTTTACCAAGTTTGAGAGTCATCATGAACTTTAGTGTAAAAGCATAAGTCATAAGCATATTCAACATATAGATCATCATAACATAATGTAAACATACCCTAAGCACCCTCAAAGTTTACTTGTGCAATGCATGAATAAGATCCATAATCCTACCCATACTAAGTAAAGCTTCTTGAGTAGTCATATTTTGTAGTTCATGTCCTAGTTCATATTTCATCATAGTGGGAATAAGCCTTAGCCGACATAGACCATGTGAGGTTAACATGGAATCCGGTGTCATGCCCCACACCGAAAAGAAGAAAGTGAAAAATAAGAGTCACAGAGTCAAAAGTCACATCCATGTTGAAAAGAGTTGAGGGAAAGAAAGTAAAATGAAAGGATGTCAAAAATAGGTTGAGAAAAAGAGGTAAAAAGCTAATGTAATATCAAGGAGGGCAGAAAGTCACTAAAAAGTACCCAAATGTAACACACCTAACCCTGAGCCTACGTTACAAGCTAAGAAAGTCCTATAGTGATCCTAGCAACTAGTTTGGAGAGTCTACGCAGTGAAAATAAGGGCAATCCTATGGTATTGAGCACTAATTGTACTTGAAGTCACTTCTGAGCGTGAGTGTTAAATGAATCCTAAAACTCAAAATTCATATCTTCTGTGTGAAAAGGATTTTGTTTGACGTGAGGGCACTAGTTACATTGTCGGAAAGTTGATACCTTGGTGATTGTGAAAAGTGTATGTTGTAGTGTCTATTGGTCGATATTTGTCATATCTTGATCTGCATGAGTTAGCTTGTTGAGTCTAATAAAAATGATTTGCAATAAGAAGATAGAATGGGTTAAAATAGCCATGTGATTACTGAGTTTGTATAGCTTCTTCTACACAAGTGTCATTTAGAGTGTTAGTGTGTCGCTTGACGAAAAACAACATGTTTAAGTTGAGAGTGTTGATGTACCGTGAGTTTACGGTATTTTTGATACATTTCACTTAAGATTTGTGTGTGTCTAGGGCCATTTTGTATTGGAAATAATGTTTTTGTGTCATGTTTGTAGGAAATAAGCTTGGACGTGATTTAGTGAGATGACAGCTGGAAAATCTACAGAAGTAGCCACCCACGAAGGGACCTATGAACTATAGATCCTATGATAGTCCATCGATGGTGGGCGTAGATAGGAGCATCAGGGAAGTCTGACCAAGTGTGGAACCACGAAGCAACCTACGGGTCGTCCTGCACGTCCGTAGAAGGTGTTCAGAGGGTTGAAGTTCCAGTACATGTGAAAATCCTAAGTGTGGAGCCACGGAAGAGGACCCACTGACCATAGATCAACCTACAGTCCGTCTTGCACGTCCGTCAGTGATGAACTGGGAGTTGAAGGTTCTAGGCCTTACAGAAAAAGTCTAAGTGTTGACCAAACAGAGGGGACCTACAGACCGTAGGTTGACCCACGGTCCGTAGGTCGAAGTCATCGATCAAAGCCGTATCCAGAAAGTTTATTTCCTTATTTTTTTTCCTTTTTGTTTAGTACATGTTTTTCTACAAATAGGGTATGTATACCTCGTTTTTGGGGGTTAGACACTATTGTTTACTTTTAGTTCTTGATATTTTCTTGGGAATTAACTTGCAAACTTTGGCAATTTAATTTCCGGATTTTGGTTTATAAGATTTTTGCTTTGAATTTCAATTGGAGATTACGGGTTTCTTCTACTCTAAATGAAAGTTCATGAATTCTCTTTACAAAAATATGAATTGTGTTCTTTCAAGCATGAGTAACTAAATTCACAACTAGGGTTGTGGAAACCATGAGAAATTAACAACATATGAATAATAACTAAGTAATTCTTGAATAGTGTTGATGCATGTATTGATAATTCTTTCGCTTAGAAGTCTTTTTAACGGTGGCCAACGTTAGAACTCGCCTTGTTGCTACTTGCCGGACCAAGGAGGTAGTTAATGAAAGAATAATTATCAACAGAGATTTAGTGTGATACTATCTAATAGTCTAATGTCAATTGGTGCGAGAGTGAAAACTATGCCATACACTGATATGATGTCTAATCTGAGGTAAAGGTAAGGGTTAGTAAATTATACACATGTAGCCGGACCAATGTGAGGAGTGAAATTCCCTATTTGGAGGACCAAGCACTTAGGGATACATATCTTACCAACTTTGCATGTAAAACACTAGGAAAGGATTACTATTATTAGGAATACCGTGTTAAGAGATTATGGGGAACACATACACCCTAGTTTCTCTCTCTCATTGATAACAACAAATTTTGAATCTTGCTCACTCGTTACTTAAACAACAATCAATTATTTGTTTCACAAATCCCCCCCCCCCCTTTATTTACTTGTCTCGGAAATAAGTTGACTAAATGAATATAATAGTGAGTTAAGTTTAAGTCTAAACCATAATCCTCATGGGATCGACCCCAACCTACAAGTTGGGTTCTTTATGTGACAACGATCACTTATACTTCTTTAGGGAGGTATAATTTGAGCGTATCACCGCTATAAGGATACTTTGGAGCACATCAAGATTTATGATGTTGTTGAATTACCATTTTTTGTTATTCTTGTACACAATTGGTTATTACTGTTTAGAAGTAGTTAGCAAGGAATTAATCAGTTAGTGGGTTAAAAGGGTAATTAGTTGTAATTGGATGGTTGATAAAAGTTAGTTAGAGAATGCATTTTGGATGAATTGAATCTGAAATGTAAGTATATAAATAAGGCACAAGTGTAACACTCACGATTTGATGAAATAAAAATTATTCTTCCTCTTTTCTTATTCAATTTTCTTTTAGAACCTTCAATGGTGAATTGAGGTCTTTAGCTTAGATTTTCACGGGTATCAGAGCAGTTGATGCTTCCTATCTGGTAGATCAGAGTAGTATTTCACTGCAACAAAGTTACAAAGAAGACGACAATGGCGATTACGAGAATAGATCATAATGATCTTCTCTATATAGGTTCATTAGATGCTTCAGGTGCGGCTTTGATTCCTATCAAACTCACTAACCCTGAGAATTATGGGATATGGAGTAGATCAATGCGAATTGCTCTATTAGGGATGAGGAAATATGGATTTGTTACAGGAGCTTGCAGTAGATCTCTGTATCGAGATGAATTGCATGAACAATGGAAACCTGTAATGAAATAGTTCAATCATGGTTGATGAGTGCAGTTAGTGAGATCTTCTGAGTGGAATAGTTATGCTACCAATGCCTATACAGTAAGAGAAGATTTAAAAGAGAGATTTTATAAGGTCAATCGAATAAGGATTTATCAACTACATAGGGAGATCAACACACTGTCACAAGGTACCGACTGTGTCTCGACTTACTATACTAAATTGAAGAATCTCTAGGGTGACTTCGATGCACTTATACCTTCACTTAGTTGCGCTTGTCCAAAACCAAAAGAATATGCAGATCACATCTATCAGCTTAGATTGATTCAGTTTCTCAGTAGTTTGAATGAGTCTTATGAGCAAGCTAGGAGACAAATTCTGTTGAAAGGTGTTACTCCATCCATTAATCAAGCTTATGCTATGATTATAAAGGATGAGATTCAACAACAAAATACTTGTGTGGCAACTATTAATACAATACCAAAAACAATTGCTATGAATGTTAACAGAGGACAAAGCTATAATCAGGGAAATCAGAATTACAAAGGAAGAAGATGTGAATATTGTCACTACACTGGACATTCTAAGGAGAACTGTTACAAGCTAATTGGCTATCCAGCAGACTGGAAAATAGGAGGAAATCTGGTTTTAACAACTCAAAGGCAAGTCCAACTAACTCTCATTATGGAGGGCATGGAAATCATGGATATGGAATTTTTGGGGATCAGACTGGACATCACCTAGCAAACAACATTTCAAAAGATCATCCAGATCAAACTCAAGTGGCAACAACTAGTCATGATGTGAATAATGCCTTTGTTACCAAAGGACATGCATTCACTGATAGAGAATACAAGCAAATAATGAACATGCTGGGGAAAGACAACAAGGACATGATGCAGACCAACTTGACAGGTATGGCTAATTGTTTTTCAACAAATGCTAGCTCACATATTTGGATAATAGATTATGGGGCTTCTCATCATATAACAACAGATAAACATTTGTTAACAAATAGTAGATGCACAACTGATTATCATCATGACAAGATGAACTTACCTACAGGTGATAAGGCCACTATATCACACATAAGAGAGATATCTCCGTTTAATAATGAAAGTGACAAGGATGTGCTATGTGTTCCTGATTTTAAATTTAACTTATTGTCAGTGTCAAAAATAACCAGGGAACTTTCCTGTTTTGTTTCCTTTTACCCTGATTTTTGTGTCTTCCAGGACCTTTACAGTGGCAGGGTGAAGGGGATTGGTAGGGAGGAAGGAAGTTTATACATACTTAGAAATGAACCTAAGATACATAACAATTGTGGAACTCAAAACAATTAGAAAATAGTTGCAGGTGTATCACTATAGGACTGTGGCCTATGGCATAGAAGACTTGGCCATCCTTTTTCTCATATTTTGAAATGCTTAGATTTACTGCATAGTAATAAGGATGTTGAACTACTGAATAGTTGTTCTGTCACGACCCAAGCCTAGGGCCTAGACGTGACATGGCGAATGAGGAACCCGAAGGAACCCCAAACAAGTCTCTCAAACTTGTCATCACACTTCATCGGTCGCGGAAGTACATTCAACATTAATTAACAGGAAATAGGGACTAAGGGCAAACCATTTCAAAATGACATCATAGAACAAGAGTCAAGCTCATTTACAAAATACTCGTCCAACGCACACCTCTACATACATAGATAGGACGGGGCCATGACATTCTACCGGCTCCCCTCATAGTCAAAATACAATTGCAAGCTAAAGTCTCAAAACATAGGAGTAGAAAACATAACATAGCCCTCGAATCATTGAGGACTCACCAACAACTCGGATAAGCACCATACTAGCCACGTGAATGAAGAGAAGGATCAAGAGTAACTCCGGTCCCTACATGGTGACATCATGTAGGCAAAATATGCGTTAGTACTTGGAATGTACTAAGTATGCGGGGTGCAACACAACAATAGACAAGGACACAATCGAAATACAAGAAATAGTTTCATAGGCATTATGAATAACAATATGAGGATACATGATCAAAGTGAAGTCAAAACATGTTTAAGTAACTCTATACTAATAGTAGATATCATATGTGTATACATGATCCAACCAATTTATAACCCCAACTTAGGATGGGGGATGCCGTTCACACCCGGACACCCTGGTGGCAAGGTATAAACCCCTCACATGGTTGATGTTGGTCACACCCCAAGCATCCTAGGTGGTGAGATATAAACCTCTCACATGGTTGATGTTGGTCACACCCCAAGCATCCTAGGTGGTGAGATATAAACCTCTCACATGGTTGATGTTGGTCACACCCCAAGCATCCTAGGTGGTGAGATATAAACCTCTCACATGGTTGTCCGGTTCTTTTCCCCCGGACCGGGCATGGTCATGCAACACTTTATATAGGAAATTCTCATTAGGCTCTAATGCAATCTCACGTATGAAATGAACATATACACAAGCTTAGTTTGTCATCAACACATCTTTGGAGTTCCATACATCTCATAACTCAAGCTTTAAAGCATCAATTTATCAATTCTCCATAGTTGGACATTTTGTCAAACACCTTGAAGGCATGTAATGGAATCAAAGAGCATGGGAAATAGGGTAGTAATTATGCAGCCAAACCAATGAACAACCTACAACAACACCTTTTTAACACCCACAATACCACATGAAAATCTCCACATCCATTCCAAATTTAGGTTCAAGTTCTAGGGTCACAACATGCTCAAAACAATCACTTTTCATGTTTAAAATTCAATGTGTAGGAAATTATTACAAAGAACAAGACTAATATATGAATCTTAACTTAAACCATGAATTAGTGAGTAGAATAGAGTCTAGGCACTATGGGTGGAAGGACCCATGAGTTCAACATCACATACCTTGAGTTCTTATGAAGGTCTTGAGAGTGTCTTCAATGGAAGCTTGCAACTTGGGACAAGAGTCTCTTCAATCTTGAGGAAGGTTTTGGATTAGGGTTCTTGAGAGAACTTGAGAGAAAATGTGTCTAAGTATGGGAGAGGTGTTTTGGAAATGTTTTAGAGATGAAATTTGAACTAATGCTATATAGGAAATAACATATGCCCTTTGGAAGAAAAATTCGTCCAACACTTAGAAAA
The DNA here is from genome assembly GCF_900185275.1 of Solanum verrucosum. Taxonomy (NCBI): domain Eukaryota; kingdom Viridiplantae; phylum Streptophyta; class Magnoliopsida; order Solanales; family Solanaceae; genus Solanum; species Solanum verrucosum. Next base: position 1,772,075 of record NW_026020354.1, read on the forward strand.
AAAAAAAGGGGCGGGTGAACAGTAAAAAAGGCTACTGGAAATTGCATTCCCTGCCGGACAGACTTTACGAAAATGGGCATAACTTCTTCGTTCGAACTCCGAATGAGGTGAAACGAAGTGCGTTAGATAGCTAACTCAAAGGGCTTTCCATGGATATATTATTGGCCACCAAATAATTTGTGTGCTAGGAGATATGACCCTCCAAAGTAGACCCTCGAAAAGGCTTCACTTGGAAATTTCGGATTTTGATACGGTTGCTCTAAAATTTGGGTTAGACCCATTTCCCACTCAATTTGACCCCCTAAACAAGAATATGAAGTCGGATTTTCGAAAAACGAAACGGATTTTGAGATATATGGAAATTACAATTATAGGTGTTTCCGAAGCACATTTTCGGGCATTTTTGGGGTCGTTTCAATATCTCCCCCTTGGGAACATTCGTCCCTGAATGTTAAAGAAACATACATGAGACACACAAACATGGCAATTTCAGCCCACATAAGGATGCAACAATGCACTTACACCTTATTTCAAAAACCTCAACATAATTGTAAAACCACAATGAACCAATTGTCAACTTAAACATGAATGTCTGCAATGACATTATCATGTTTAGTGATGTTCAAGGAGAAACTACCTTCTCCTAGTCATAACACACCAACATCAACATTTCTCATGTTCATAGGAGGAACTACCTTCTCCTAGTCATTACATAGTCCATACATCATTAAGCACATATGCAAGTTTCCATGTTCAATAGCACTCTTTCAAGGAGGAACTTCTCAACTCCTTACTAAGACATGCTCATACCTTATTTTCATGAAGTACAATAGATCACTTATAACCAATGCACTACAACATGAGGGAAACAACTCATACAACTCATCTTTCTTCAAAAACACAAGTTTTTATGGAAATGCGCAAACCTCATTAATTCACATAAACATGGGAGGAACTACCTCCTCTACTCTTTAGGAAAGTTTCCACCACATAAGGAGCTAACATTCCATTTCATAAGAACACATTCAAGCATGTTCATTTAATTCACATCATCAAGTCAAGTATGCCATATTACACACAATGCACAACTTAGGAGAAAAAAATCTCCATTTAAAACACACATCATACAACATGAGAGAATAGGACTACTTCTACGAACTCAATATGCATGCAACTTAGACATATTCCGTTTCATTGGAGGAATTTCCTCCTCCAACTCAAATCATGCTTATCATATGATCTTCGGCCAATTATGCAATTACTTCTTAAAAGCACATTTAAACCATTCACCTCATGAATCACATAGGTTACTTACTCTAATTGCCTATCAACATGAGGGGCATGAAACATGAAAACTCATTTTTATCTCAAAACATGAATTCTCAAAAATATACCTTTCATAAGGAAATCATCAGAATATAAAAATCACACATGACTTCTAAAACATAACATAGGCCCATCTAGGAACTCTTGGTCTCAAGCTAGAATAGGAATGGAAGAAAGAGATGAGGATGTCGGGATTTCAACAAATCATGCTTTTTAAGCACACCATCCCCTCCTTAGGAGGAAGCCCTCACTACAACCCTCAAGAAAACTTTTTCCAAGCACTCCTAAAGACATAACCAAACTCACATTTTGCCATTTTTGCAAAAGTCTATGGTCCTCAACATCTAGCCATACCACCCTTATATGACACAATCAAACACCAAATCCATAATAGGAAGAAATTGTACCCAAATGTCATCCTACTCAACAAGGTGATAACTAGTACACACTCAAGGGCCCTATATTCTTCTAACCATCCGAGCCCTATCATCAATAAAAACACACCAAGTATGCAACCCATCCATACTAAGAGTCACATCAAGGCTTAACATGCCAAGTTTCACTAAGTCAACAAGAGTATTCCTAGGGGAACAAGGTAAGAGATATTCTTCACAAACCCCTTTTTTTTCTAACTTTAAACCATTAACCGGGGTAAAATCCGAAAAAGGTTCTATTAACTCATCCGGAGAACTCTAAGCCTCATAGCCTCATAGCCTTATAAGGCATCATACAAGATAAGGTAGTACCGGAAATCAACATAACACTTACTCTCATATGAAATTACCACATACCGGTACCTTCATCCCAAAAATTCTTCCAAGTCAACCCTAGTAGCATCCTTTTCTAAGGCCGTCACTAGGATATCACTCAAGATCTCATATGAATCTACCAATCCGGGTCTAGATTGCTCCAATTCACTAAACCACATAAGGTGAGAATTCAAGCAAACCTATCTCATAAACATCAAGGACACTCAATAACCTTACCATCTAAGCATATTATCCCGCATTGGGGTAAGCCTAAACTATCTCATTACACAACATGATTCTCAAACCAATGAGGATCTCACTCCTACCCTCTTTTAAAGGAGCTTAATCACTCAACATCTCTAGGTACCACTTAAGAATCACTATTCGTCAAAATCCAACACATCATAAAACTCATAAGGACTAAGTTGAGTTATACTAATCACTCACATATGGCCATAACTAAACCCATGAATATTAAGGACGACACAAAAAAAATAAATTCGCGATATTCTCTTTATCAAGTCACGAAAGACAAGTATTACTAAAATTACTCTTACAAGGTTCGTCACCTTAGATAACTCCTTTATAAACTCTAGAGGATCTTCCTCTATCTTTGGCCCATGGAATTTCCGCAATTCAATAAAACATAAAACACATACCGGAACCCTTAAGATCCACTACCACTCACTCTTTGAGACTTACGGGTAGACATCCTTTCTTGGTTAAACCTTAGAGGAACTTAGAGGAATTTTGACCAAGAAACCTTTCTCTTTTTCACTAAAGTTGGATTAAGACAACTCTAGACCATGTCAACCCTTATCACCACTTTTGGTGGGGTCTACCAACCAACTATGCCTAGGTATTATCTAAGCACCCTACTTAAGTGACCATACTTAAGATCAATCTTAAAATACAACAACTAACCCTTTGAAGTTGGTCAACACTTATACTTCTTATTCTTCACCTTAACTAGATGGTACATGCAACCCTCAAAGTCAACTTCAAAACACAACATAATCCCGACCTAGGGCATATAATTTCTTTTCCCATCTCCACTCTCGGATAGGCTCCTTTGGGAATCAACAATTTGACCATACGGGTTCTACCATCAACTAAACATAACCTCACAATTACCTTGCTAGGTAGGCACACTATCTCCCCCTTTGGAGTAAGCCTACACAAGTTCTTCTAACCAACACAAAGACAATTATGAAGCATTAATCACACAAAATACAACTTCATAATCTATTCCATCAAAGCTCACAAGTCACATAGCCATAATTGGCATTACAACCACTCGCTCCTTCTAGCAAGAACCCTTCAAGTGGTCCAACTTTAAACACCATAAGACAAGGAATAAGAGAGAGAGCTTATAGATCTATGGCACGACTTAGAGAATGAAGAAGTGAAACATTTCCTAAAATGTCTCATAGCCTCCTACTCATAGTTGTGGTGCACAACACAACCATGAATCGGACTCTAATCAACGCGGTGTGTTGGACTCCGAGGATCTATCAACCTAGTGCTCTGATACCAAGCTTGTCACGACCCAAGCCTAGGGCCTAGACGTGACATGGCGAATGAGGAACCCGAAGGAACCCCAAACAAGTCTCTCAAACTTGTCATCACACTTCATCGGTCGCGGAAGTACATTCAACATTAATTAACAGGAAATAGGGACTAAGGGCAAACCATTTCAAAATGACATCATAGAACAAGAGTCAAGCTCATTTACAAAATACTCGTCCAACGCACACCTCTACATACATAGATAGGACGGGGCCATGACATTCTACCGGCTCCCCTCATAGTCAAAATACAATTGCAAGCTAAAGTCTCAAAACATAGGAGTAGAAAACATAACATAGCCCTCGAATCATTGAGGACTCACCAACAACTCGGATAAGCACCATACTAGCCACGTGAATGAAGAGAAGGATCAAGAGTAACTCCGGTCCCTACATGGTGACATCATGTAGGCAAAATATGCGTTAGTACTTGGAATGTACTAAGTATGCGGGGTGCAACACAACAATAGACAAGGACACAATCGAAATACAAGAAATAGTTTCATAGGCATTATGAATAACAATATGAGGATACATGATCAAAGTGAAGTCAAAACATGTTTAAGTAACTCTATACTAATAGTAGATATCATATGTGTATACATGATCCAACCAATTTATAACCCCAACTTAGGATGGGGGATGCCGTTCACACCCGGACACCCTGGTGGCAAGGTATAAACCCCTCACATGGTTGATGTTGGTCACACCCCAAGCATCCTAGGTGGTGAGATATAAACCTCTCACATGGTTGATGTTGGTCACACCCCAAGCATCCTAGGTGGTGAGATATAAACCTCTCACATGGTTGATGTTGGTCACACCCCAAGCATCCTAGGTGGTGAGATATAAACCTCTCACATGGTTGTCCGGTTCTTTTCCCCCGGACCGGGCATGGTCATGCAACACTTTATATAGGAAATTCTCATTAGGCTCTAATGCAATCTCACGTATGAAATGAACATATACACAAGCTTAGTTTGTCATCAACACATCTTTGGAGTTCCATACATCTCATAACTCAAGCTTTAAAGCATCAATTTATCAATTCTCCATAGTTGGACATTTTGTCAAACACCTTGAAGGCATGTAATGGAATCAAAGAGCATGGGAAATAGGGTAGTAATTATGCAGCCAAACCAATGAACAACCTACAACAACACCTTTTTAACACCCACAATACCACATGAAAATCTCCACATCCATTCCAAATTTAGGTTCAAGTTCTAGGGTCACAACATGCTCAAAACAATCACTTTTCATGTTTAAAATTCAATGTGTAGGAAATTATTACAAAGAACAAGACTAATATATGAATCTTAACTTAAACCATGAATTAGTGAGTAGAATAGAGTCTAGGCACTATGGGTGGAAGGACCCATGAGTTCAACATCACATACCTTGAGTTCTTATGAAGGTCTTGAGAGTGTCTTCAATGGAAGCTTGCAACTTGGGACAAGAGTCTCTTCAATCTTGAGGAAGGTTTTGGATTAGGGTTCTTGAGAGAACTTGAGAGAAAATGTGTCTAAGTATGGGAGAGGTGTTTTGGAAATGTTTTAGAGATGAAATTTGAACTAATGCTATATAGGAAATAACATATGCCCTTTGGAAGAAAAATTCGTCCAACACTTAGAAAAAAAAAAAGGGGCGGGTGAACAGTAAAAAAGGCTACTGGAAATTGCATTCCCTGCCGGACAGACTTTACGAAAATGGGCATAACTTCTTCGTCCGAACTCCGAATGAGGTGAAACGAAGTGCGTTAGATAGCTAACTCAAAGGGTTTTCCATGGATATATTATTCGCCACCAAATAATTTGTGTGCTAGGAGATATGACCCTCCAAAGTAGACCCTCGAAAAGGCTTCACTTGGAAATTTCGGATTTTGATACGGTTGCTCTAAAATTTGGGTTAGACCCATTTCCCACTCAATTTGACCCCCTAAACAAGAATATGAAGTCGGATTTTCGAAAAACGAAACGGATTTTGAGATATATGGAAATTACAATTATAGGTGTTTCCGAAGCACATTTTCGGGCATTTTTGGGGTCGTTTCATGTTCAATCTGCCCTCTAGCTAAGCAGATTAGATTGTCATTTCCTATTAGTAATTCCAAAGCATCTATGTCATTTTAACTTGTACATATGGACCTATGGGGACCATATAAGATTCCTATATTTGATAAGAAACATTACTTCCTGACAATTGTTAATGATTATAGCAGATATACATGAATTCATTTACTGCAGCTTAAATCTGAAACAATTGTAGCCATAAAGAATTTCTTCTTAATGATTAAGAATCAATTTGGTCACATCATAAAGACAGTAAGGTTAGAGAATGGGAAAGAGCTCTTCAACTCCTAGTGTAAGGAGTTGTTCCTGAATTTAGGCATCTCACATCAGAGTTGTTGTCCTCACACACCACAGAAAAATGGTGTGGTAGAGAGGAGACACATACATATTTTAAATGTAGCTAGGGCAATCAGATTCCAATCCTTCATGCCCCTTATATATTAGGGCTTTTGTATCATAGTAGCAATATTTCTCATCAACAAATTACCATCATCAGCCCTTAATGGTGGCAAGACTCCATATAAGATGATGTTCTCAAAATCCCCCAAACTTGGTTATTTAAAAGTCATAGGATGTCTTGGCTATGCGCCAGTTATTCCAAGGAGTGACAAGTTCTCAGAAAGGACAAAGTTTGTTGTCCTGATGGGGTACTCAGAAACACAAAAGGGATACTTGTTATTGGACTTACACACAAACAAACATCTAGTCAATAGAGATGTTGTTTTTCAAGATCATATATTCCCCTTTGCCTCTCCACAACTTCCTAAAGAACCTGTCACAAGTGTGCTACCTGAATGTTCTGAAGATTATACTTTTCTGGAAGTGGTAGTACCTGAGGTTTGTCCAATTATTGTTCATGTTGCTGCAGACATTGGTGAAGTCCCTGCATAGATATTGCCCAACATTGACACCTCAATTGACATAGATGATTCAATAGATGTCCAACCACTTGCAACCTCTGCTAGGATGTATACTAGGAAAACTATACCACCTATGTGGATGAAAGATTACTCAGCCCCTACAATGGGACACAGCAGCAGGTACCCTATTGCTAATCATCTCAGTTATACTCATGTGTCCTCAAAGTATCACAGCTATCTTGCCACGTTTTCAACCTTAATAGAAACTCAGACCTTTAAACAAGCTAGTACAGATGATAGATGGATTCATGCTATAAAGCTTGAAATCAAGGCACTTAAAGACAACAAAACCTACATGATAGTTGATTTGCCTAAAGACAAACTACAGTTGGTTCTAAGTGGATCTAAAGATTAAGTATCAAGATAATGGTGAGGTTGAAAGGTTCAAGGCCAGGATTTTAGCCAAGGGCTATAGTCAACAAGAGGGAATAAACTACCATGACACATTCTCTCTAGATGCAAAAATAGTTATTGTTAGATGTGTCATTGCTTTAGCTGTTTCAAAAGGCTGGTCTCTTTACCAAATGGATGTATACAATGCTAATGTTTTTTTACAAGGAGACTTGGATGAGGAGGTTTATATGGAGATGCCTGAAGGTTTTAGAACTCAGGGGACCACTAAAATTTGCAAGTTGATCAAGTCCTTGTATGTCCTTAAGCTGGCTTCTAGAACAGGGGAACATCAAACTCACCAACACTTTATTAGCAGTAGGCTTCATTCAAAGTTCTCATGATTACTCCTTGTTTACCTTGAAGAAGCTAGAGGGGATGGTTATTATTTTGATCTATGTTGATGACTTACTCATTACTGGGGATAATGAAGGCACTGATCAAAGAAGCAAAAGAGACATTGCATAAATAATTCAAACTTAAAGATTTGGGAGAGCTTAAATATTTCTTGGGAATTGAGGTGTTAAGATCCAAGAATGGCATCATTCTGAATCAAAGGAAGTATATGTTAGAGCTGATTTCTGATACATGTTTAAGTGGTGCAAAAATAGCAGTTACTCCATTAGGATCCAACTTGAGATTGACCTCAATGGAATTTGATAAGGCTACTGGATTACATGGAGATGATATATTAACAGATTGTTTAGCTTATCAAAGGTTGGTAGGTAAGTTAATGTATGCTACACTTAGTCAATTTATGCAACATCTGAAAAGGTCTCATTGGGAAGCAACTGCTAGGGTGGTGAGGTATTTGAAAGGAACAGTTGGCCAAGGTATCTAGCTAAAGGCTCAACCTACCACAATATTGACATGTTGGTGTGATTCAAATTGGGCTGCATGCCCTGATACTAGAAGGTCAGTAACAAGGTATATTGTAAAGTTTGGAGAGTATATAGTGTCATAGAAATAAAAAAACAGAAAGTATTTAGAAGATCAGTTAAAGCTGAGTATAAAAGCATGGCTTAGGTTGTAGCAGAAGTAACTTGGTTGATAGGGCTATTCAAAGAGCTTAATGTGTCTATTCAGATGCCAATCACAGCAATGAGTGATAGCAAATCTAGAATTCAGCTGGAAGCAAACCCTGTATTCCATGAAAGGACCAAACACATTGGAATCGATTTCCACTTCATTCGAGACAAAGTCAAGGCTGGAGTTATTCAAACAGTGTATGTGCACACACAACTGATGAGTATGAGATTTAGACTCATTTGGGGATTTGTTCATATAGTTTTAGTGTCCTCAAATGCTTAATTTGTGCTATAAACTTATGTTAAAGCCTTGATTTTCAGGTATATGGATTGAGGAGCACAGAAAGGACACTAACAGGCAAAAAGTAACAAAACTAACTGAAGAGGTGAAGAAAGGAAAGCTTGATGATCACCAAGAGAACTTGGCGAATCGTCGAGTGGCTATTTTGACCAGTTAAAGTTCCAGTGTGCCAGCCCTGAGGGAAGAAACTAAGTCGGTGATAGAAAAGGGGCAGTCGACGAATCTTCGATCAGTTCTGCGATGACAAGACTGATCGCCCAAAATTACAAAACTTGAGGATATTGAAAGCCAATGAAAAAAGGCGATAAAAGAGAGCAATGGGCGGTTCGCCGAACCAATCAGTGAACCCGACTTACCTCGCCTAATGGCCCTTCATGGCTAATTTTTGGCAACTATAAATTGAATTTTGAACTGTTAATTTAGGAGCTCTCTTTTCCAAATTTTAGGTAACTACCATTTTAGAATAGTTTCTTAGTAGACTTGAAGGTTTTTGGCGATTCAATTCAGAGATTTTTCAAGTGGGTTACTAATTTTTTTCAATTTTGAGCATTGTAAAGACTTAATTACTCTTACCAAGTTTATGGCTAATTGATTTGGTAATTGTTTTTACCTTTTTATGATGTTTGGCTAAAACCCCAAATCTTGGGGTTGTGATCATGTGATTATGGGTTGAATTAGTGTATGGGTATTGTTAATTACTAGTTTAAATGCTATATTGATGTGGGATTAATCATTAGTTATGGTTTAATTTATGAATAGTAGTTGCAAATGTTGTTCTAATTTTGTGTTCTTAGCTTACTCGAGAGAGATGTTTTAGAACCAAGGCTATTGATTAATGGTTTGTAGGTATTGGGTTGAGTTGGGTTCAGCTCGAGAGAGTGAATCCTAAATCCAATCCTATCCATCTAGCTCGAGAGAGTGGATGAAGTAAGGTGTGGTCTATTTTTCATTGTTATGCTCGTTGATGTTCGAAAGAAATCACTTGATTCAGGATAGTTGTTCGAGAGAAAACTATCTCCCTTATAGTCTAGCCTACCCACTGATTTGTAGTTGTTTACTAGTAGTTTCAACTACCCATATATCAAAAATTGCCTATAATCGATCAGATCCCAAAACTCCTCTCCTTATTGTTATTTCAAATTGTTTGTGACTACGTTGTAGTTGATAATTGCAAACAAAATCCCCCCATTTGACATTCGTGTCACCCATTTTGATTTATTTCATTCCTTTTCCGATAATGTCTACTCCTCTAACTAGCTAGATCACACTTGTACTTCTTGATTAAATTTGGACACGTACCGCTCCCAGTGGGTTCGACCCTAACTCATTTGTTGGGTTTTATATTGCTTAACGATTGTTTGATCTTAAAATTGGATGAAGTGTATTTGATAAACATTAAAACATGCATCAAAATGACGTCGCTGCTGGGGAGTGGTGTTGTTTAAAATTCTTTTAGTGAAGTTGAATTGTGATATTTTTAGTTATAGTTGAATCTACTTATTTTAGTTTTTGGTTTTGTGCTGCTTGTGAACAGAGGAGGAGATTAGTGTTAACGGAAGTAATGGTAGCCAAGTGGGCCACCAAGATGATGTTGGAAACCTAAATAATGTAAATAACCCAATTCCATTGGGTGGTGTGGGGGCAATACGTCTACCTCCGGCTGAAGGAAGCACTGTTTTTCACATTACTAGCGCAATGCTTCAGCTCCTACAGTTGAAAGGTTTATTTGGGGGGATGGCTCATGAGGATCCCCATGAGCATATTTGAAGCTTCGTGGACGTTTGTGGTCCATTCTCATTTAAGAGCTTATTGCAAGAATCAGTCCATCTCAGGTTGTTCCCATTTTCTCTGATGGGCGTGGCTAGTAAGTGGTTGGCTGAGTTTCCAAGGGATTCCATCACTTCTTGGGACGAGCTTATTACCGCATTTCAAGTGCGATTTTTTCCCCATCAAAGATGATGACTCTTAGGGATAGCATCCAAGGTTTTAAATGCTTGGAAGGTGAGCCAATCCATGAGACGTGGCTGAGGTTTAATAAGTTGGTGTTGCAATGACCAACTCATGGACTTCCAAATAATGTGTTGCTGCAATACTTCTATAGGAGCCTTGACTTAGTGAACAAAAGAGTTGTTGATCAACTCGTTCTCAGTGGTATAATGCAACAACCCTATGAAGTAGCGTCTCAACTCCTTGATAGCATGACCAAGATAAATCAGGCATGGTACACCCGAGAAGACCAAGTCTCTTCTCTCAATTTTAGAATGACAAAAGAGCAGATTGAAAAGGATCAAGAAAAAGATCAAAACATGGACAAAATGATGACTCAGCTGGATATCTTGGCTACAAATTTCATGGGTGTTGATACAAAGAGTGTTAATGTTGTGTGTGTTAGTAACCTAACTAGAGCATCCAGCTAGGGTTCTAGAGTTTGATGTTGAGGGTTAAAGTCATAGATAAGACTTCCCGTACTTAGAATGAGGGGTTTAGGGGTCAAACATCAAGGCATGTGTTACACACCGTAATTTTAAAAGACCATCTAAGGTTTGGTTGAGGGTAGCAAGGGCAAGGGCCAAGGCAAAAGGGGCAAAGCCTAAGCCAAAGGCAAAGGCTGCCCCAACCTTGGACAAGCACTTCCCAAAGACCACGACCACCTTCACGACCAGTGTTCTTGACCACGGTTCTTGAAGGGGCTCGTGAAGTCTCCTTAGGTTTGTGGGAGGCAAGGCCTTGAGGCCTAGCTACTCCCTAAGGGACCACAGATCGTGAGAGGTCTCGTGGTCATGCCTTAGGTTTATGGAGGGAAAGGCTCAAAAGCATAGCTACTAGTCCAAGACCACGATAAGGACCACGGTCAGTGGTGAGGACCACAACCTTTGGTGCATCTCGTGAAGCTTGTACAGTTGGCTGCCAAATAGAGGACTTAATGGGAAATTCCAAACGTGGGAGTTATTGGATGGGGTCATTTTACCTAGTCTTAAAACCCCTATATAAGATATTTTAAGCTTATAACTACCCATTTAAGTCAATTTTCACAAGACCTAAATCAAATCCCCAAAATAAGTCTTCTCTCAAATATTTATCTCTCTAGAAAACCCAAGACTTGAAGAAGAAGATAGACCTTGAAGCCTAGGTCAAGAACAAAGACTCCTTGTTGAAAGCTTGTGTTAGGTTTTTGAATTAAGATATTTTAGATTATTTATCTATGCGTTCTTCCACCCATAGATCACCCTTAGTTTTTCCCCAATTTTGAAGAAAAAAAACAATCTAAGCTAGGATTTCTTCCTATGTTGTGGGTAGTGATGGGAATGATTCTAATTAAGTGGATAATACCCAATTATGATTGATTTAGAACCTAATTATGATATTATGATGAATTTATGTGATTTCTAAGGTAAACGCTAGATTAATTGATGAAGTTGAATTAAGTGAGTTACTGCCATAAAAGGTGAAATTTAAGGTTCTTAGGTGATCTTCTAGATTCAATGCTTTGAGAAGTAATTGTCTAAGGTTAGAAACATATGTACATAGATTGAATTAGAATAGAACATATATTATGGACCATGATGAGTAATGATCCAGATTGGGGATATATGATGAATTACAATTAGAACTTGCTTAAAGAAGAAACTTGTGACTAGAATGTCTTGAAATATATATGTAGACTGTGAAAGGTCTTCTCACATAGAATGATTCTTTGTTGAAAATCTAATCAGCTAAAATGAATCAAAGCATGTTAGATTAGAATAGCTTGAAGTTGTGGCATATGTCCCCTTATGTCTGGCTTGGCTTGGTAAGACAAGACCAAGGTTGGTAGCTTAGGATTGAGGACCTATACTCTCCTAAGGGTAGCTTGACTTAGCATGGTAAGATGCATGTCAATAGTATCTTGAGTTAGGGATAGTGATGGTATCCTAGGATTGAGGATTTATACTCTCCTATTGGTAGCTTGAACTAGCATTCTTAGGATGCCTTCAAGGGTAGCATGACTTGGTTAGGCCAAGACCATTTCATGGTAGCTTAGGATAGAGGACACTTACTCTCCTAAGGGCAGCTTATGATTGAGACATCATACTCTCCTAAGGGTAGCTTACACTAGCATCTTAGGGTGCTTGTAAGGGTAGCATGACTTAGTTGGTCTAAGACTACTTCATGGTAGCTAGGATGGAACACTTGTACCCTTCTTAGAATAGCTTGGATTATTATGATAGTGTACCTTCCAAGGTAGTTAGCTTAGCATAATACAGTTATGTTAGCAAGATGATTAGCTTGGTCTAGCCTAATAGGGTGTTATTATTAGGTCGTCTACAATGATAAATAGTAGTCATTTAAGTATGATAGCCTAAAGTAGTACTTAGTGTGGATAGTAGTATGGGATGTTATTCATACATTGCACAAGTATGACTGGAAGCTACTTATGATATGTCTCTTATATAGTGTAGACTTAGCTTGGGTTGTTGATATAGTTGCCTCCCATGATATGCTTGACCTAAGGTGATAGTTCCCTTGTCTATTGAAGCAAGCTAAAGAATTAGACCAAATGAATGGTAGGTATGCATATGGTGACCTCAAGGTTATGCTTAGTGTGAATGGTATTATGGGATGCCCTTCATGCATTGCACAAGTGTGCTTTGATGTTTCTTAAGGGTATATCACTCTTATGATATGAAAGCCTAAGACTCTTATATGCATGTAGACTATGATTAATATGACCAAAAAGGGGTGTTTAGCTTGGATGGTATTATGGGATGTTATTCATGCATTGCACAAGTATGCTTTGAGGTTACTTGATTTTAGTCCTTTTATGAGATGAATGGCTAAAAGTTAAGTAAGGCTTATATGATGTTTATGTTGGAGACTTCTCTTATGATTTTGATAATGTCTCTTATGCTTATTGTTGATGTTCCATGAAGTATTTCATATGATTTTGGATTATGTCTTATATTGACTAACCCTTGTCTTATGCTCTTATGATTATGCTAGCTAACATATTTAGTACATTTTTTACCAACACATACTTTGCCTACATTCTCATCAAATGTAGGGTTTGGAGATTGAGTTCTACTCTTGGAGATAAGTTTCTAGAAGTTGCAAGGAGTTGAAGAATTAGTGAGTCCTGATAGCTTCGAGGACAACACCCTTTATATCCTTTATATCTTCTAATTCATGTTGAGACTATTGTATGGGCTGTGTCTCAAGAGTTTATTTTAAAGTTGTATTAGATGGTTTGAGACAAAAGTGTAGTAAAGACTTCCGCTTGCATTTTATGAAAGTTTTCGATTGTGTGGATAAAAGTTTTTAAATTTTCCATACTTTTCTAGTATCTTATGTTATGATATGTTAAGGTCTTGTATGAGACCCCTTCGGGGTCAAATACACCATGTTACACCTAGGGGTACCCTTGGGTCGTGACAAACTTGGTATCTGAACACAAGGTTTAAAATGGTTCTAGGACTGTCTCAAACCACGTCTAGTAGAGTCTTGTTTACAAATGTGAAGTGCGCCATATTTATGAATAGGAGGCTATTGGATGCTTATGAAATCTCACTTCTTCATTCTCTAGGTTGTGCCATAGAGTTTTGCTTTATTAGGCCCTTCTTCTAATCTGTGCCCGTTGATTTTCAGGGTATGTCAAATACAAGGGCAAATGCTAGGAGAGAAGAGAAAGGCAATGTGGACCAAGATGTTCCTCTCCAAGTTCCACACCAAGCTCCTCCTCAAGCTCCAAATGACCCGCCAGTTGAGAATGTCACTCTTGTGGAGTTTAGGGCTTCTATGCAATTGTTGGCTCAAGCCTTAACGGCGCAAGCCAATAGTGAGATTGTGGCTCCGACAAACCCAATAAGGGGGATGGTTGTTTCTAGGGTAAGAGAGTTTTTAAGGATGAACCCTCCAGATTTTAGTGGCTCCAAGGTGGAAGAGAATCTGAATGGGTTCATAGAGGAGGTTTATAAGGTGTTAGCTATCATGAGAGTGACTTCGATAGAGAAAGCGGAGCTAGCCGCCTATCAATTGAAATATGTTGCATGCCCAAATATGGTATGAGCAATGGAAAGATGCTAGGTCGGTAGAAGCGGGTCCTATAGAATGGGAAGCATTTAAGTCAGCTTTCTTGATAGGTTCTTTCCCTGGGAGTTAAGGGAAGCTAAGATGGAAGAGTTCGTCAATATTAAGAAAGGTAACATGAGTGTTAAAGAGTATGCCTTGAAATTTACTCTTTTGTCTAAGTATGATCCATCCTTGGTAGTAAATCCAAGGGATATGATGAGTAGGTTTATGATGGGGGTGTCTGATATAGTAGAAGAAGAATGTTGTACGACAATGCTTGTTGATGATATGGATATCTCACGCCTCATGGTGTTTCCCTAACAAATGGAAGAGTCAAAACTCAAGAAGGAGAAGGCTAGGGAGAAAAAGAGGTCTAGGATGGATAATGATAAGTCCTTTCATGATGGTTCTGATAGACATGGTCGTTCTAGGAATGGACAAAAGTTTTCCGGACAAGGATTTTCTAATGCTCCTAAGCATAAGGATGATAGGGTGTCTACCCCTAGGCCACAAGGGATAAGTAATGAGTCTCTATGGCCCACTTGTTCTAGGTATGGTAAGAGGCATGAGGGTAGGTGTTTGGCCGGTAGAGAAGGTTGCTTTAGTTGTGGTAAGAGTGGCCACATGATGAAAGATTGTCCAAAGGCAATGGCTACAAGAAGAGAGGGTAATCAAGTTGCTACTAGTGGTCTGGATGAGAATGCTCAAAACAAGAATAGATTTTATGCTCTCCAATCTAGAGAAGATCAAGAGTGATCTCCTCATGTCCCTTCCGGTATGTGTTTCATGCTTTATTAGATTCCGGTATGTGACTTGTTATGTTGGACTTTGAAGTTGTCTTTAGTATGATTGATGTTTGAAAGAGCTTGTGTAGGCTTACTCCAAGGGGGAGATAGTGTGTCTATCTAGTAAGGTTATTGTGTGATTATGTGTTGCCATTATTTCCTTATATGCATGTTCATGAAAATGCTTAGGTCTTGTTAGAAATTACTTATATGCATTGTTTTTCCTCATGTTATAGTGCATTTGAGTCAAATTGCATATAGACTTCATGAGATGAGTTAATAAGCATGCCTTAGTTTGGAGTTGAAAGATTCCTCCTTGAATAAATGTTTTTTTTAGAGTAATTTGCATTTAGGCTCCATGAGTGTATGTGAGTATGTTTTAGCTAGGAGATGTTAGTTCCTCCTTGAAAATGAGTAGATATAAAATTTCATGTATATTGGGTTGTTAGATGTAGTACCTACTCCCTTGTGTTGCATTGAATGTGTTTAGCTCGGAATAGAAGTTTTCTTCCTTGGTTGTGTGCATTTATATGTAGTGCATGCATGTCGGGATGCTAGTCTAGAGTTTTTTTCCTTAAGAAGTGTTTAGAAATGTCATTCGGGGATGAATGTTCCAAAGGGGGATATATTGTAATACCCCGGAAACTAGTAGACCTAACTAGAGCCTCAAGCTAGGGTTCTAGAGTTTGATGTTGAGAGTTAGAGTCATAGATAAGACTTCCCGTACTTAGAATGAGGGGTTTAGGGTCAAACTTCAAGGCACGTGTTACTCCACGTAATTTTAGAAGACCATCTAAGGTTTGGTTGAGGGTAGCAAGGGCAAGGGCCAAGGCAAAAGGGTCAAAGCCTAAGCCAAAGGCCAAGGCTACACCAACCTTGGCCAAGCACTACCCAAAGACCACGACCACCTTCATGACCAGTGGTATTGACCACGGTTCGTGAAGGGGACTGTGAGGTCTCCTTAGGTTTGTAGGAGGCAAGGCCTCTAGGCCTAGCTACTGCCTAAGGGACCACGACCCGTTGTCTTGACCACGGATCGTGGGAGGTCTCGTGGTCATACCTTAGGTTTGTGGAGGGCAGGGCTCAAAAGCCTAGCAACTGGTCCAAGACCACGAGCAGGACCACGACCCGTGGTGCCTCTCGTAAAGCTTGGACAGTAGGCTGCCAAGTGGAGAACTTAATGGGAAATTCCAAATGTGGGAGTTATTGGATGGGGTCATTTTACCTAGTCTTGAAACCCCTATATAAGATATTTTAAGCTTTTAACTACCCATTTAAGTCACTTTTCACAAGACCCAAATCAAATCCCCAAAATAAGTTCTCTCAAATATTTCTCTCAAATACCCAATTATGTTTGAGTTAGCACCTAATTATGATATTATGATGAGTTTATGTGATTTCTATGGTAAACCTTAGACTAATTGATGAAGTTGAATTATGTGAGTTATTGCCATGAAAGATGAAATTGAAGGTTCTTAGGTAATCTTCTAGAATCAATGCTTTAAGTAGTAATTGTCTATGGTTAGAAACATATGTACATGGGTTGAATTAGAATACAACATATATGATGGACCATGATAAGTAATGATCTAGATTGGGGATATATGATGAATTACAATTAGAACTTGCTTAAAGAAGAAGCTTGTGACTAGAATGTCTTGAAATATACATGTAGAATGTGAAAGGTCTTCTCACATAGAATGATTCTAGGTTGAAAATCTAATCACCTAAAATGAATCAAAGCATGTTAGATTAGAATAGCTTGAAGTTGTGGCATATGTCCCCTTATGTCTGGCTTGGCTTGGTAAGACAAGACCAAGGTTGGTAGCTTAGGATTGAGGACCTATACTCTCCTAAGGGTAGCTTGACTTAGCATTGTAAGATGCATGTCAAGAGTAGCTTGAGTTAGGGATAGTGATGGTATCCTAGTATTGAGGATTTATACTCTCATATTGGTAGCTTGAACTAGCATTCTTAGGATGCCTTCAAGGGTAGCATAACTTGGTTAGGCCAAGACCATTTCATGGTAGCTTAAGATAGAGGACACATACTCTCCTAAGGGTAGCTTAGGATTGAGACATCATACTCTCCTAAGGGTAGCTTACACTAGCATCTTAGGGTGCTTGCAAGGGTAGCATGACTTAGTTGGTCTAAGACTACTTCATGGTAGCTAGGATGGAACACTTGTACCCTTCCTAGAATAGTTTGGACTTGCATGATATTGTACCTTCCAAGGTAGTTAGATTAGCATAATATAGATATGTTAGCAAGATGATTAGCTTGGTCTAGCCTAATAGGGTGTTATTCTTTGGTAGTCTAGAATGATAAATAGTAGTCATTTGAGTATGATAGCCTACAGTAGTACTTAGTGTGGATAGTAGTATGGGATACTATTCATATATTGCACAAGTATGACTTGAAGCTACTTCTGGTATGTCTCTTATATAGTGTAGACTTAGCTTGGGTTGTTGCTATAATTGCCTTCCATGATATGCTTGACCTAAGGTGATAGTTCCCTTGTCTATATGAAGTAAGCTAAAGAATTAGACTAATTGAATGGTAAGTATGCATATAGTGACTTCAAGGTTATGCTTAGTGTGAATGGTATTATGGGATGCCCTTCATGCATTGCACAAGTATGCTTTGAGGTTTCTTAGGGGTATAGCACTCTTATGATATGAAAGCCTAAGACTCTTCTATGCATGTAGACTATGATTAAGGTGACCAAAATGGGTGCTTATCTTGGATGGTATTATGGGATGCTATTCATGCATTGCACAAGTATGCTTTGAGCTTACTTGAGAATAGTCCTTTTATGATATGAATGCCTAAGAGTTGAGTAAGGCTTATATGATGTTTATGTTGGAGACTTCTCTTATGATTTTGTTATTGTCTCTTATGCTTATAGTTGATCTTTCATGAAGTATTTCATATGATTTTGGGTTATGTCTTATATTGACTAACTCTTGTCTTATGATCCTATGATTATGCTAGCTTACATATTAAGTACATTTTGTACTAACGCATACTTTGCCTACATTCTCATCAAATGTAGGATTTGGAGATTGAGTTCTACTATTGGAGATAAGTTTCTGGAAGCTGCAAGGAGTTGAATAATTGTTGAGTCCTCATAGCTTCGAGGACAACATCCTTAATTTCCTTTATGTCTTCTATTTCATGTTGAGACTACTGTATGGGCTGTGTCAAAAGTGTAGTAAAGACTTTCACTTGTATTTTATGAAAGTTTTGATTGTATGGATAAAAGTTTTTGAAATTTCCGTACTTTTCTATTAACTTATGTTATGATATTCTAAGGGCTTGTATCAGACTCCTTCGGGGTCAAGTACTTTATGTTACACCTAGGGGGTACCCTTGGGTCTTGACAAAAGTGCAATTTGAAGCAATGTACAATGATGAAGTGCAATTCCTAGCCAATCAAGGAGTAGGTTATCATGAAAACTACCCAAGACCGGGTGGAAGTTAAGGTTGGAACAGAGATGAGGGCTGGAGAGACCGTGACAGAGATTGGCGTGATCGTAACGCCACTTGGAAGGAAATGGAGGGTGACAAAGATAGGTATGTCCCTCTCGATGAGCATCAAAATCCCAAGGAATCTGAAGGTGCCCATACAGAAGATATTCTCTCACGCATTCTCAACAAAGTTGAAGGGTCGGACAAAGTATTGAAAGAGATGAAAGAGGATGTCTCAACTCTCAACCAGACGGTGACCTCTCACTCAGTCTTTATTAAGCAGATGGAGACTCAAATGGGTCAAATTTCTTCGCATTTGAATCCAAGACAACAAGGGGGGTTGCCTAGTGACACATTTGCGAACCCAAAAAATGAAGCTTGATTTGGTATCCTCATCGTTCCACAAAGTTAACTAAGACGCTTCTTGGGAGGCAACCCAAGTTTTTAATGATTTAGTTTTTATTTTGAATGACGGGTGTTGATTGTACAGGTTGAAAAGTGAAGAGTGTTGGAAAATGGGCAATTTGGCGAGCCAAAAGTCCAGTTTGCGACACGCCAAACAGGTCGGCGAGTTCGACTTGGACCGCCATTGGCCCCACCAAACTTAAAGTGGAAATTTGTAAAACTCGGCGGGCTAAAGATCTAATCGGCGACTTGCCGAACAGGTCAGTGAGCTCGATTTTGTCCACCGTTCGAACCTCCAAATTTCCTAGAGGTCTTGTAAAACTTGACGAGGTAAAGTACCACTCGGCACATCACCAAGTGGGTCGGCGAGCACGACTTACTCCACCGATGGTGCCGTGAACTGAAAGGTTTTAAAGGCCAAACTGTTTAAAATTTCAAAATCTTTCATATTTTCTCATTTTCAACTCTCGTACTCTCTCACCCATTAGTCAATCTTCCATATCTTACTCTTGTGCCCACATTTTTGTGTGATCTCATGCTCGGAATTGGAAATATTTGCCGCCTAGCTATTCAAACTTAAAATTTGGCATTAAGGTTGGTTTTCCGAACCCCGCACTTTAATTTTGTGGTTGAACTCAAATGCAATAGGTAAATGTGTTGTTGTTTGATGTTGGGTAATTGCTTAAATTGTGTGTATTGTGTTGGTTTTCTGGTCTTGATTTGAAATGCTTGCCTAAATGATTAAAAATGATCGATCCCCGTGTTTTGTTTGTTAAAATCGGTTTTAAAATTGTTGGGTTGCAGTTAATTTGTATTGGGTCTAGTTGGGTGAAGTTTAAGTAACCCCAAATTGTGCCAAATGACGTAATTTGCTCAATGATGGAGCGTTTGACGTCATTCTTAAGGGCAAAAGTTGTCAAATGGCCAATTTTTGCCAAATCGAGGGAAGTCTGAGTACCCCAAGGGAATGGGTCGTATGGATCTACCTCTAATTGCATGATGTTTGTGTTTGATTTTTAATTCTGGGACTACGGGGTTGATTTTGGGAATCGGAGTTGAAAACTGGCATGTTGGACCATTTGGCGAGCTGCGTCGAGCTCGCCGAGTGGTTCGGCGATTCACCAAAGTCCACCTTTGATCGCCCTTAATTTAATTTTTTAGCTAAGTTGTTCTGTAACTTTTGGCAGGAAGCTAAAGCTCGACGAGTTCACTCGGTGACTCGCCGAAAGGTTCCTTTGATCCCCTTTATGTGCCCCTAACCCTTAAAATAACACTATAATATTCGGCGGGCTAGTCCAAACTCACCAATTTGTGTCGGCGATTTGCCGAACGGCCCTGAACATCGCCGACATGCCTTGATTTTGGAAATTTTTCATGTTGGTACTTTCGGCGAGCCCGATCTGGCTCACCTAAGTGACTCGGTGACTGGTTCGGCGAGTCATTCTGCAACTTAAACTCTGCAATTTTCTTGAATTATTTCTAACACATTTCTATGTGTTTTGCAGATATGGCTAGACCCAAAGTGTCAGGAAGAGACATGCCGCCCCATAAGAGGGCAAAATAAATCATTATAAATGAAGATTCAGCAGCATCCAAGGAAAAGGCAGTTAAACTCCCTATCAAGGAAGGGAAAGGCAAAGGAAAGGGCAAGGCTCCCGTGGTTGAGTCACCGGAGGTCAGCTCTGACAGTGAGGGAGTCTACGCGACTCACCTTACCTCATCAGACAACGAGGGAGAAACCCAGGATTCTTAGGCCTCAATCTCTGAGCCTGAGGATGACCAGCTTCTACTTTCCCAGAGAGCATAAATTTGCTCCAAGGGGATTCATGATCTGTCTAGGATCCAAGTGCCCAGACTCCTCCTTCTCCTCCAACTTCAACTCAGACTTTTCTCCCAGTTTCAGATCAAACTGTGGTTCCAACACCACCTGTACAAAGTCCTTCTCCACGGTCTCTCAACAAACTAAAGGTCGAGGGACCGAGGACTATCATTGGGGAGAAGAAGTTGTCCACAGATGGTGTGGTGGACAGATATCCAGAGATATGGAGCACCCTTAAGTCCCTACATTCCTAATTAGGTCCGGGAGTTTTACTCAGCCTACGAAGCTTTGACACTATAAGGAAAGAGGAAGGCCACTACCTTCAAACCAATGGACTATGTGGTTGTCCGGGGGAAGAAGGTAAAATGTGATAGTGATACTATAAACGTCATCTTGGAACGCACTTACAATTTTGGAGATGACTACCAAATTATGATCAAGAAAATGGCATTGGAGGATATAAAAAGTTGGCTGGCCCCACTTTTTTCTGACCATACTCCTAGGTGGACTAAGGTCGGAGTGCCAATAGAGAAGAAAGACCTCAATGTGGCAGCGAGGTATTGGTTCGGGTTTATTAGTATCACAATCATGCCATCCCAGAATGAATCTATCCTCCACCACACAAAGGCGGCCTGTCTTGGATCTATTATCGCTACGAAGAAACTCAATTTAGCTGTGATCATTAGGCAAGAGATAGCCATGAGGGCCACGCAGCGCCAGACATTTCTTCCATTTCTAGTGTTGATCACCAAGCTATGCAGACGGGCCCGTGTTCCGCGAGATGAGAAGGTGGATGTGGAAGTGACTCCCACTTCCTCTACTGATATCCGGCGTATTGAGGCCGAGTACTTGAAGGATGAGGCTGAAAGAAGGAGAGCATCTCCGGTGGACATGTCCTCGACGATTGATATTGAGACATTACCTGCACAGGCAGGATTGCCTACTCCGGCCACTGAGCCTTCAGGTACTTCTAGCTCTGTTCCCTCTGAGACTCCGAGTTCTTCTGTTGCTCCCCCACCTCCTAGATCTGCAACTAGTACTACTACATCTAGACCCCTCTCACCCAGGCCATGTTTCTAAGGATGGGGCACCTAGCCCATTCTCCTGATGTGCGTGCCTCCCAGCTAGAGGTCGTGGTTCCCAGGATGATTGAGAGAGCTCTCACCGGTGCATTGAAGCCTCTTAGAGATTCTATAGATGCCCTCACGGCGAGGATAGAGGTGTGTCAGAGAGGTCAGGGAGTCACTTATGATGTGATGGCTTTAAAGGCCACGATTGCGGAGTTGAGGAGAGATATGGACCAACTAAAGTCCACAGATATGTCTCTAATTTTTGGGACCATGGAGATCCTTGACGATCTAGGCACAGATATTCCGGCCTATTCTAATGTGCCTCCAGCTACCACCG
Organism: Solanum verrucosum; assembly: GCF_900185275.1. NCBI lineage: Eukaryota > Viridiplantae > Streptophyta > Magnoliopsida > Solanales > Solanaceae > Solanum > Solanum verrucosum. Next base: position 1,794,361 of record NW_026020354.1, read on the forward strand.
GAGATGAAGTTAGAGTTGATTTCGCGACTACAGAGTCCGAGGCTAAGACTGATGAGGAGCAGCTTGGTGTTCAGGAGTAGACCACCTATGAGGGTCTGACTGATTTCGAGGAGGCTATGGTACATTCCATTGTTTAGAGTGTGACCCTGGGCACTGATACCTCGACAGATGGAGCGACTGAGATGAAGACTTCACCCCAGGTTTAGCCTAGCAGGATGATATTTTTACTTCCTTTTCTGTTGTTTTTACTGAATATTTTTATTTTAGTTGCATTTGAGGACAACTGCTTCTTTTTGTTAGGTGGGGTGAGGTATTTCTATACCTACCTTTTGTTATTTTGATTTTTTTTGTGAATATTAGGCTGATTTTGTTGATATATATATGCCTTGATCTTGATTCTGTGGATGTTTTAGCTTGTGGCCCTTGTTTTGAATGGAAATGGGTTTGAACCTAATTTTAAAATTTTCACCACCTCTATTGTGTGTGATTGTGGTTGTTCTTGTGCGAATTTGAGTATCGGTTGTGATCAATACCGATGACTTGAATAGTGCTCTTAATTGAACGAAATGAATGTGCCGCTACGATGAGGCCAATGAAGTTGCATAGACAATGTGTGAACTTTTAGCATCTCGTTGTGACTAGCCGGTTATCGAGTGAGTCTCTTGTGATGAACATTGCACACTAGCTAGAAAGTATGGAGTCTTGTTTGATATTGGTAGCAATGCCTTGTGTGATGAGATTACTTTGAATATTGTGTGTGATGACACCTAGAATTTGCCTCGTTGGTCTAATTGATTGAGTGATGCAAGCACTTGAAATGATCTTAGGCAACAATTTTGAAGAGTGAAAACAATTTGACAATATACCTCTTTTGTGGCCAACCTTGTGAGATGTATGAACTTTGCTTGAACCCTCTTGAGCCTTACCCTTTACTTGGAAGAAGCTTGAACAATTGTGACCTCTCTTTATCCATTCACCCATAACTTTCATGAAGTGTAGTTTGTTTGAATAGTCAACTTAGTCTAAAAGCCTAAGTTGGGGTGTGGTGAAAAGAGAAGGAAAGTCAAGAAATGTGAAAAATCTCCCTTTGAGTAATGGTTTTGAAAAATATGGAACCCCTCCATGTAAAAAAAAAAGAAAAGAATAAAGCAAAGAAAAAGAATGAAAAAGTTGTGAAATAAAGTAGAGGAAGTTGCAAAAGAAATGGGGTGTCCGGTAATTCATATGAAGTTGGATAATGGTGTGGATTATGAGCATGATTAAAATGTTAAAGAAAAGGAGGAAAGTGATGTTCAGACCGCACTTCATGAAGGTAGAAGCTACTAAGCCTAAATGACCATACCTTGACACTCAGCTCCGTTACAAGCCGTAAAAAGACCTTTGTCATCTTGAGTGAGCTGTCGCGAATGTTGATTAGAAAATAAGGGCAAACCTATGGGTGAAATCATGCATGTGTTCATCTTTGTGAGTGTGACAATCGTATGTGATTCCGAAACTCTAAATTGTTGAGGAATTTTGTGTGAATATGAAATCATCTTTATTGTGAGGGCATTTGAGTACCTTTGTTGAGCTTGAACTTGCATTTGAAGCAAGTATTGTGAACTTGAGCATCTTTGATAATGGTGAGTCACAAGTTGAATCTTTGAGTGCACCATTGATCATTACATGAGTAAGTTGAATCTTTTTATGTGCATTCATATTGAGTTTTATGCAGTACTATTTGAGACATCCTTTTGAACTGTTGATCTTGAGTTTTACTTGAGGACAAGCAAAAGTTTAAGTTGGGGGTGTTGATGAGTCTGAGATTTGGACTCATTTGGGGCTTTGTTTATATAGTTTTAGTGTACTCAAATGCTTAATTTGTGCCATAAACTGATGTTAAAGCCTTGATTTTCAGGTATATGGATTGAGGAGCAAAGTAAGGGCACTAACAGGCAAAAAGGAACAAAACTAACTGAAGAGGTGAAGAAAGGCGAGCCTGATGATCGCCAAAAGCACTTGGCAAATCGCCGAGTGGCTATTTTGGCCGCCTAAAGTTCCACTGTGTCAGCCCTAAGGGAAAAAACCAAGTCGGTGATAGAAAAGGGGCAGTCGGCGAATCGTCGATCAGTTCCGTGATGACAAGAGTGATCGCCCAAAGTTACAGAACTTGAGGATGCTGAAAGCCAATGCAAAAAGGCAATAAAAGAGAGCAATGGGCGGTTCGTCGAACCACTCAGCGAACCCGACTTACCTCACCTAATGGCCCTTCGTGGCTAATTTTTGGCAACTATAAATTGAATTTTGAACTGTTAATTTAAGAGCTCTCTTTTCCAGATTTTAGCTGACTACTATTTTAGAATAGTTTCTCAGTAGACTTGAAGGTTTTTGGAGATTCAATTCAGAGATTTTGCAAGTGGGTTACTGATTTTCTTCTATTTTAAGCATTGTAAAGACTTAATTTCTCTTACCCAGTTGATGGCTAATCGATTCGATAACCGTTTTTACCTTTTTATGATGTTTGGCTAAAATCCCAATTCTTGGGGTGTGATCATGTGATTATGGGTTTGAATTAGTTTATGGGTATTGTTAATTACTAGTTTAAATGCTATATTGAAGTGGGTTTAATCATTAGTTGTGGATTAATTTACAAATTGTAGTTGCAAATGTAGTTTTAATTTTGTGTTCTTAGCTTGCTCAAGAGAGAGGTTTTAGAACCAAGGCTATTGATTAATGGTTTGTAGGTATTGGGTTGAGTTAGGTTCAGCTCGAGAGAGTGAATCTTAAACCCAATCCTACCTATCTAGCTCGAGAGAGTGGACGAAGTAAGGTGTGGGTTGTTCTTCATTGTTATGCTCGTTGATGTTTGAAAGAAATCACCTGATTCGGGATAGTTGTTCGAGAGAAAGTTATCTCCCTTATACCCTAGCCTACCCACTGATTTGTAGTTTTTTACTAGTAGTTTCAATTACCCATATATCAAAAATTGCCTATAATCGATCACATCTCGAGAATTCCTCTCCTTATTGTTATTTCAAAATGTTTGTGACTGTGTTGTAGTTGATAATTGCAAACAAAATCCCCCCATCTGACATTCGTGTCACCTCTTTTGATTTATTTCATGCCTTTTCTGATAATGTCTATTCATCTAACTAGCTAGATCACATTTTTACTTCTTGATTGAATTTGGACATGTACTGCTCCCTGTGGGTTCGACCCCAACTCATTTGTTGGGGTTTATATTGCTTAACGATCGTTTGCACTTAGAATTAGATGAAGTGTATTTGATAAACGTTTAAACATGCATCATCAACAACAAATAGCTGATTTGCTAACCAAAGGGTTGAGTCATACTCAACACTTGCACTTGTTAGGCAAGCTAGGTGTGCTTAACATCCTTCACCCTTCAACTTGAGGGGGAGTGTTGAATTCCATTTTTCTGTTATTCTTGTACACAGTTGGTTATTACTGTTTAGAAGTAGTTATTAAGGAATTAATCAGTTAGTGGGTTAAAAGGGTAATTAGTTGTAATTGGATGGTTGATAAAAGTTAGTTAGAAAATGCATTTCGGATGAATTGAATCTGAAATGTAAGTTTATAAATAAGGCACAAGTGTAACATTCACGATATGATGAAATAAAAAAAAATTCTTCCTCTTTTCTGATTGAGTTTTCTTCCAGAACCTTCAATGGTGAATTGAGGTCTTTAGCTTAGATTTTCACAGATGTTATGTATACTTTCTTCGTTCGCGTTTGACTATGACGACAATGTGTACTCTATGCTTTTTGTGATCTTTGGTGTCCATCTACCGACATGCTTTCTACTTTCATTAGAGAGACGTTCATATTACTTTGAGACTGACGGGCGATTGGAGGTCTTCCTATACAAGGATTCTTTTATGACGAAGTCGTTCCCTCAGCGAAGGAATTGACACACATATGGATATTAAAGGAAAATTGTTTCTTCCCACAAGTTGCTTATATTTATTTTGGCCTTCTATAGATTAGCGAAAGCTTATCTCCATGAGGTTATCCATGACTAGGTAAAGTTCTGGTTAAGACTTAAGAGGACCTAATATATATGACAAGCCTCCGTAAAAGGTGTCAAAGGTACGAGCCACGAAGCCAAGGTTGAACCATAATCCTTCTAGACATATTGATTAGACTTCCTACCTCGGACTGAGGACGAGAATGCTCCCTTTGGCGAGCTAGATGTGGATGAGAATATTTTGTCAGCATTCCTTACTTATTGGCTTTGCAAGCTCATGCTTCCAAACAAGAAAGTCGACTATGCGCGTTGAGGTATGGATTCTCGATCGAACTCAATATAATTGAAGAATGAGGGTGATCGAACTCAATAATTATCTAAACATTATACTTATAGTAAGAAGTTCATTTAATATGTAATAAATATTATTAATTTAAAATTTAATAGCTTCACAACTTCAAATTCTATGTCAGCCGGGAGGACTTGATGGATATGAGTGACCTTCATTTCCTCATTATCTATTTGTCAATCAATTGTTGTTTTGAAGATTAGGAAGAATAAAGTCATGATGATAAAAAAAAAAAGTGATCCTTCATTAAGTAAAACTCCCGTTTAGTTGGGATCATGAGTACTAAACAACAAGCTAAATGATAAAAACAAATTAAATCTAGGAAATGATTAGTTTAATCATATGCATGTATGTGAACGACAACGCACCATTGCTAGGACACGTGGTTTTAATTAAAAAGTTACAAACGATCATCGATGCTCAATGACATTTGTCATGCTTTGATGAGTTCAATATTTTGGAAAGTTACAATGACGTGACATTAGACCAATGGAGATGTCTCGAAGTCAAACCCTTGATTAAGAAAAGCACTAGCTATCCATAGCTTCAAATTACCAAAGTTTATGTCCACCTCATCACATTCTCTCACCTGCATATCCATTACACACAAAAAAAAAAAAAAAAAAAAACGAGACAAAGGATCACTATACATAAATTTCCAATAAACGATAGGTGTAAATGAATTGATAATTAACTAATACTTTCTTCGTTCAATTTATTTATTTTATTTTGATTTGACGTATTGAATTCAAGAAAATAAAGAAACACTTTTGAATCTCGTAGCTTAAACTAAAGATATCTGAAATGTATCAAAATATTCTTTAATTTTGAGATCTTAAATATATCATGTGGAAAGTTGAAACTAAATACTTGTAAGAGACTTTTTTTAAGAAGAAAATGGAAAAATAAGACAAACTAATCGAAACAATAATAAGTTTGGTAACTTACATTAAGAGTGAAGGTGAAAATGTAATCATTGGTAGAAGTAGCCAAGTTGGAAGTTTGAACATTGAATCCAGTGAGAGACTCAAGAGCTTTGAAAAGAGAAGCTGCAATTTGTCGCCCTTTGTTGCAAATTAATCTCACGTAAAATCCTTTTTCTTCTACTTGATTAATGTCCATCTGCAATACCATTTATTTATTTATGTTTTTGGTAAGTATTAAATAAGTAATTAACAAGTTTTTGGTTTTAGTAAAAACAAACCTTTGTTATCCTCTTGATTGCTGGATAATAGCTTGTGAAATTCATTTTCTTGGCATTTTGAAATAGTCCACTTTGATTAATTGATGACTCAAACTCTGCTATTTCTACTTTTAGTTTCTTGGCTTTCGTTTGCAGTCCTTGTACGTATAATATTGCATCTCCTATGATGGAGGCTTTATCCATCTGCCAATACAAAACTTCATCAAACAAAATCATGCACCAACAATGTAAAATTCACTTTTTTTTCCGCTCTACGGATGAATAGTGTTTGCACTTACCCTCCCGCAATTGAGGGTGAAGGTGCTCAACCACTTACGCAAGCCTCACTTCCGTACATTATCAATTTTTCAAGTGTCAATAAGTTATTAAACTTACATATTTCAATTTTTCCCTTTTTGTCATATCCGTTATAGTATTATATTTAGCAACAGTAACAGTTTAACTTAAATCTTTTCATTTTATTTTTATTGAGGATATGTTCACACTAATTATTATGAGTGGCTTATATTGGACGACAAGTTAAAAGAATCTTTCTTTTCTTCTCAAGCTTTGTTTCGGTCAAACACCTTAACATAAATTGGGATGCTAAGAGTATATACCTTTGTGATATTAGGAACTAAGGATCGCAAAGCGTAAAGCTTTTCCTTCATTCTTCCTCTCCTTTTGCGCTCGGAAATCAAAGTTCTCGACCGGTCAGTCCTCGTGCCTTTGGTTGTTGGAGTCATTTTGGTGGTAGCCGTTGTGCCAGAAGATTCATCACAATCTTCCTCTTCTTCTTCATCATCATCATCATCATCATCGAGCTTGATTTCACCAGGAAACGAAGTATATAGGGAAATAGGATCAGGCAAGCTTGTATCATAGAAATCCATGGATATTGGCTCAAATTGGGCATTGGCAGCGGAAAAACAACCTGTGATATGTTCACAATCATAGTTTGGGCAAAACTTTACAATAGGGTCAGCAGTTTCACCCCTAATAAGCTCAATGAATTGTTCAAAATTATCCTCGTCCAAGAAATTAATAAGCCCAATATCATTAACATTATTTTCCATTGATGCATTACCACTCTCCATTTTAATTAAGATGGATAAATAGTGAGAGAGGTCTAGTGGGGATTTATAGATGTTTTATTTTATGTATATTAATATTATACTATGTGAAGGGAATCGAATATAGTTACTTGGAGTTGTTAAAACTAATATTAAAACCCTAAGGGTTGTTGACAAATTTTAATTTAATCTACTTCCGCTTCTTACTATATTGAGGCATCAAATGAACCTTCACCAGATTCGACCTCGTACTACTTTTGGTTTAAGTACTGATGATGTAAGGAAGGATGTCATGATCTAATTTTACTTATCTAACTAAAGATTCTTTATATTTTTATTTGTGCCTCAATATATTAGTATCACGACTAAGACATCATTTAATATGCTCACTACTCTCACTTAGGGACGGAGCTACGGTGTCTTTAGGGTGGTCAATTAAACACTTTTCATTGAAAAAATACTTGGATGAGTACCTGCTAATAATTAATTATTAATTTTAGCGATACTTTTTATTTATTATCATTTATAGCAATGCTATGATAAATCTGCAATATGTATTAAAAGTTAATTATGTATGCAATATATATGTATTATAACTATTTTAAAATATATTATGTGTTTTGGTAGAAATTGACACAATATATTAAAATGTGTGATAAATATATTATTCATCAATAAAACTTGTATTATATGTGTTTTATAGATTGTTCTCTATAATATGTATTGAAACTATATTATAAATGTATTAAAAGTGATCAAGTGAAAAAAAATGTTGTTGCTATAAATAGTACGAGTAAATATTTTCTTAATATAGTAAAATTATGTAAGTTTCCCAAAATTATATTATGTATAAGGGGTGACAATTTCAGCTGATATAAGTGAAATGAGTCGATTTTTCTCATATTAAATTAAACGGATCACTCATATTTTCTTAAAGGGGAATTTTCACATATAGTCACTCAAAAATAACTTAATTATGCTTCATAGCTACAGTTTTCTAATTATCATTCATAGCTACATGTTAGAGGGAGGAGAGAGGAGTGATTGGGAGAGGGAGGAGAGGGGCGAGCGAGAGAGGTGAATTGTATATGTATATTTGTCGAATTGTATATGTATATCTATCAAATAATGGTATATATGTAACTAGTATATATATTTATTTGTATATCTAGTGACCAAGAATGGCCGAGGGAGGAGAGAGGCAAGTAGAGAGGGAAGAGAGTGGAGAGAGGCAAACTGTGTGCGCGCGAGATCGGGAGAGAGAGAAGAGAGGAGAGCAAAAGTGTGTGTGTATCTGGCAAGCGTGATCGGGAGAGAGAAGAGAGGAGAGCAAGAGTATGTGTGTATAAAAGAGGACATGCGGCGTAATTATAGCTAAAATTAAGTTGTGAGACGTAATTAATTCAAACTATAGCTATGTTAGCTAATTAACTAGTATATGTTTGTTTTTTTCGCGTAATTTTCCCGTTCTAAAATGGGTAAATATGGACTTTAACCTATTTAAGCTCATACAAATATGAACAAAATGGGTAAAATGAGAATCCATATATACTCATATATCACTAACTTATAATAAAATTCTCTAGTTGCCCTATTTATTTTTGAAAATAAAATATGAAAAATTGGGGGGGGGGGGGGGGGGGGGGGGGGGGGAAGCTGGGCTATGGGTGGGGGCAATTTTTATTTTTAAAAAGATGTGGGTAGGAGGTGCCCTGGGGTGGGGGTGGGGGTAGGGTTGGCAAATCTTTTTTCATAAAAAAGAGTTTTAAGAATTTTTTTAATGGGGGTGGGCGTGGTGGGGGATAGGGGTGTGGGGTGGGATGGGGTGGGGGTACAGGGCAAAAAAATAATTTCTTTCTTCTATATGAAAAATTATGTTTTGAAAAATAATAATATAGAGATAGGGTGGGGTAGTAGGGTAGTAACAATTTTGCTTTGATTTAATATATTTTGGCTTTAGGAGATTAAAGTGGATTACAATTATTTTACCTAAATCATTTTTGAGCAAAATCATATTTGCTCATATTTAATATGAGTGGATTGTGATCCAATCTATTTTAACTCAATCTATATTCAATTCATCCAAATCCAATCCAATCCACTTGTTTGCTACCCCTAGTTCGAAGAAAGAACCTGTAGCTCTTAAAAACTATGACTTAAAGGATGTTTGGATTGACTTAAAAGTTGGTCAAACCTATTTTTAAGTCAATTTTTGACTTCTGGAAGTGTTTGACGAATATAAAAAATGACTTAAAATAAGTTACGAAGTGTTTGACAAGGTAAAAATGACTTAAAATAAGTTAGAAATCAAAAGTAGGTCTCCCTCTACTTTTATTTTTTGACTTAAAAAGTCATTTCAGTTTGACTTTTTATTTTTGATTTATAAGCTACTTTTTTTAAGTCAATCCAAACAGATCCAACTTGTAATTTTTACTTTTTACTATTTCCCATTTTCAAGAAAATTAATAGTTGTAGCATTATTTAATTTACTTTTTACTTTCTACTATACTTTCTTGTTTAACTATATAGGTACCCCGTTATTTAATTTATTGATGAAACCACCGCAAAAACCTATGACACAAGCTAAGCCCGTGGATGGAATTTTCTATATGAGAATCTTTCATCCAATTAAATATAAAAGCTCGTGCTTGCGTTGTGCAACAAGTTGTGTCACACAAGCGCACCATCTACCGCCACTAACAATCAAATATTAACTTGATTTACTTAATTTAATAGAGTATGATCTCAAAAATTAATGACTTTAGAAAGAGGTGGACGTTTGGTATTCAGTTCGGGATTCTCAAATTTTGAATTCGATAATTGGTACATAGTTAAAAGTAGATATCAAATATCAAATTTTTAAATTTCGGTTTGATAATTCTATAATCGGTAAATTAAATTTTTGTTTGGTACAGTATTCGGTAATACCGTATTGAAGTTCTAGCCGATTGTGTTACAAAGTTAATTCTCTTTCTCCAATTATTTCTATTTTTATATGTGGAGGCACAATATAATAGAATATCAACAACTAAGAAGACATCAAGAAAAACAAATCGATACAACTAAAAGATGTGTGTTTGAGTTGTTTATATTTAGAGAAAAGACATAAAGTGATACCTGAACTTGTCCCGAATTTTCAAAAAAAATCTTAACTATGTGGGCGTCCTATTACCCCACTAAACAATCTTGAACTGATATTATTACATAATTTTTTGTCCACATTACATAGAGAGTGTGTGCACTCCCTCAAAGAGAGTGAGCAACCTAAAATAACTAATATAATTTTATTTTTACAAGTATTTTATTATAAAATATATTTTCTTATTATTTTAACTTTTTTTCCTTATTATTTTTTCTCTTTCTTTCTTCTTCAAAAATTCATTGTCATCTCTATTGAAGCTTCTCACTTTCAATGTCACCATTTTTACCACAACTTCACCTTCGTTTTTTTTACTACTATTAGTTTTACTTTCTTTAATATTAAAATTTTATCTAAATATTTTCTTACATTTCGAACAATTTGATAAACCCATTAGATTTCAAGATGACTAGCAGGTATCATATAGCTTTTTTTTTATCCGATTTCGATCAAGTTCTTTCAATTTTCGAGAAATTCATTGATTCTTTTAAAATTATCATTTCTAATTTTGAAGTTATATGAAAAGGAATAATTGTTGATACCTTCAAAAATTTAAATTTTCTTAGAAAAATAATTAGTTTTGTTGTCAATAATTCAATAAAGTCTAGTAAATAGTATGATTTTTTTTAAACAAAAAAATCACTGAAATAAAGAATTTGATTGGAGAAGAAGAAGAAGAAGAAGAAGACGAAAAGGAAAAGAAAAAAAGTGGAGAGGGGTTAAACTTGATGTTGGGGGTGGGGTTAAGGGCGGACTCACGTGGGTTCCAGGGGGTTCAGTCGAACCCCCTGGGCAAAAAATTTAATTGTATATATAAGGTAAATTTTATGTAATTTTGTAGATATATATATTTTGAACCCTCTTAATAACAAGGAGAGGTTGACAACGCAGCGGCAAGTCCCCTGAAATTATGCTTCATGTCACTAGTTCGAATCCCTGTGATAACGTTTTATTTTTTCTTTTTTAGTTTCAGTTTTTTTTAAAAAAAACCAGTTCTGTTTTTCAAGTTTTTTTTTTAAGTTTTTTATTTTATTTTTAAAACGTGCTAAAAGTATGGTTTTAAACCCAATAGAATTCCAGGGTCCCATTTCTAAAGGCTTGTTGACACGTTTATATTTTTATTTTTCGAACCCCCTGAACGAAAATTTTGGTCCGCCACTGGGTGGGGTGAGGGTGGGAGGTGAAGAAAAAGAAAGAAAATGGAGGGATGGATCGGCTTGAAAGTTGGGGGGAGGGGTGGAAAATGAAGTAGAATTTAAGATGAAATCAAAATTAAAATAAGTCAAAAATTAAGAGAGAGAGAGAGAGAGAGAGAATAAAGAAAAAATAAGATAAAGAGAAAACTTAAAATGAAAAAAAATTATATTTTTAATTAAATTAACATGTGTCATGTAATGATTGGTTTGTGAACAAACTTGCTTCTTAAAATCTGGGGCTGATCGAAAAATGATACAATAATATTAGTTCATAATTGTTTAGTGGGGTAATAGGACGGTCGCAAAGTTAAGGTGTCTTTTTGAAAATTCGAGACCACTTCAATAATGACTTTATGCCTTTTCTCTAATGTTTATTCTTTAACTTTCTTTTTGGAATTATACTAATGAGGAATGAACATATTAATATATGACATTCATTAAGTAAATAATTCGGTATTCAGGAAATACCAAATATCAAATGGTACTAATGTTTCATAACTAGAGATCAGTTAGTTGATAAATCATCAAAGGGGATGAGATTATGGATGATGATAAGTAATCATAATGGTAATTTTACCTAGCAGACTTAAGAAATCAAAATCTAGATTCAAGGAGATCAAACAAACTTACAAATTCCAGTTCAACGTTGTTGCTAAACTAATTAAAATCTCAAAATAAAGACAATATTCAGAAGCAAGGATAAAATGTTGAGAGTCTTTAAAGATTTCTAAGTTTGATATGACACGATCAAATAGCGTATATACGAGTTACATGTTTAAAAATCATCTATGTGAATGTAAGATGTAAGCTGCCTCAAGAAAAATTATTAGTGTAAGACCAGTTTTTTACGCACTCATGAAATTATGTTGTGTTCATGACTTAAATGAACATAATAATGAGAACTAAGAACGGTGAAGGATTATTTGTGTGACATACGTTATCTAGGTAGACATAAAAGCTTGTCGATTTAAAGATATTAAATCTATCGATTTAACAATTTGCCAATGTATGTTCACTATGAGAGTTCAAAGGAAACCATACTTATCCGTATGTGATTAATTCTTATTTTTATATATATCACACAATTTTTTGTAATTCATATCACATTGTACTATAAGTCGGAAGCTACAAAAGTAAAAGTTGAAATACCATTTTACCCCTACACTTAAATTTAGTACATTATAAAATCATATCATATTTTATACTATAAGTGGGAAGCCACAAAAGTAAAAGTTGAATTACCATTTTACCCCTACACTTAATTTAGTACATTATAAAATATTTAATTAATTAAATATTTTTAAAAAAAATCAGAGCATATTATGATTAAATATTAAAATTGGAAAAAAGTGTTGAGTCAAATGAAGAAAGACGAAAATAACCATGGAAAGATATTAGATAGTTTTATCCTTTTAAAAATTAACTAATTACATTTTTTTTTATCTTTTTTTTTTTTGTATTTATTTTCATTGCACTTGATATCATACGAACTATTTTTTTTTTCCTCTTATTTATTTATTTATTTATTATTTTTCACTTTTATTTATTTTAAATTCATCTTCATGACTCATATTTAATAATCTACTAAGGAATTTGACCGCGCGAAATCATGAAAAAGCCTATTAGTTTACATGATGATTCTTATTAATAACGACATACTAAAATAATAGAAAAAATAGTTTTAGTAATATTACTAAACATATTTCATTTTTCAACCTTTATTTAAATATAAAAGAGAATCATACGGAAAACAATAAAGAATAGGAGAAATCAAATATTAATCTAAATTTTCAGAGTAATGAAAAATCCGCACTGAGTGAAATTTAATATTGTCCTTTGATAAAAGATTTTATGATAGAGTACCTTTTGCCACTTTCTTATTTCATGTTTTGGACATATATATTTTTTGATAATATAGTTACTTTTTCTTTTGACTTACTTATATAATTCAAAGCAATTTGATCGAGTTGGAGATAAGAGAGAAGAGCTGAAGTTATTTACTATTATTGTAATAAATAAAAGGTGTAAACATCTAAATTTTTATTCTCCTTAATTACTTTTTAGATCTTTTTAATTTACTCTTAATTTCTTTTTAAGAGATTTTTATGAAGTTCAAACTAAAAAAATCACATTTTTAGTGTATATGCAAATCTTACGCCCTAAAGAAAAGAAAAAAAAAAAATTCATGTTCTTGACTCACAAGAAGGAATCAAACGTGAGGAGGCATGTTAAATATAGGAGTAATAATTAAGTAAATTGAAGTGTGCTAATGGAAATTATACTTAATTGTGCCCTATAAAATTGATTTATGTTAGAGATTTTTGGATGTCAATAGAAGGAAACAAACTAAATTGAGATTATAAAGGGAAATGGTTGATTGACGAACTTTGTCGGAAGAACATAATTTTTTTTCTTACAAAATGATGAAAATATGTCTGCATCATAAGGTTTCGAGCAACTTTAGTGGCTGAAATTAATAAGATGAAATTGAGGTATAATTAAGTTAATTCTTACTACATGATAAGGATATTATTGTAAATATAATTTAAAGAGTTATGTACTTGTAATTGCCTTATAAATAGCACAAGTTCAAGCACTTGCTATTCACGCATGCCTTAGTTTACTTTCTCCAATCTCTCTATAACTTAAAACTTCAACTTGGTATCAAGAGCACCATGATTTCCCAAACTACTTCCGCTCAAACTTCTTCCTCAATTCAAGTCGTCAACTCTCAATCCTCTTTGGGTCTTCCAAATCCTCCAACTATTTCAAACATTAAAGGTTTTGTACCTTTTGAATTGACATATCTTAATTATCTTATTTGGAAAAAGATTTTTCTTATCGTTCTAAAAAGCCTCAATCTTTTTCCCTTGGTTGATGGATCTATTCCATGCCCATCCTCAACTCATGATAAGTACCGTTTGTGGATTCAATGTGAAAAAATTATTCTAAGTTGGATTAATGTCGATTTCTCCCCTCCGGTTCTTGATTCACTTCTCAGCTACACTTGCAACACTTCCAAGCAGGCATGGGATATTCTTGCTTCCTTTACCTAGATCAGGTTTCATCCTCCTCAATTCATTTGAAATCAAAATTTCAGAATTTAAAAAAAGGTTTCCTGTCCACGGAGAATTATCTCCAACAACTGCATTCACTTTCCTGTTCCCTTACTGCAGTTGAAAAATCTGTTACTAATGATGATTTGGTGACCCAAGCATTGCAGGGACTTCCATGGCCACCTTCTTATTGTACTTTTTTTTCTGGTTTAAATACTACAGGAACACTTTCGTCCTTTCTCGTTTTGCGTCCATTGTTACTTACTAAAGAAGTGAATATTAATGCGACCAACAATGAAGATTCTCTCACACTGCATTAGTGGCTTCTGCTCAAGCACCACCACTTTCTCAACCTCCTTCTTCAAATTCATCTCATGCTAATCAATACCCAAGAGGATCCCATAATGGTCACGGTTGTCGCCGAGGTAGAGGTCGAAATCAATACTCTTCTTGCCCTAAATTTTTATCTCACTGTCTGATTTTCAACCACACTTTTACTTCTTCTTCGGGTGATGGAATTCTTGGGCGACCTTTCACCTCGACTAAACATTGTCAAATTTGCTTCCACTTTAATCATATTGCTTTGGAGTGTAGGAATCGTTTCAATCATTCCAATGTTCCCAAATTACTAACAAAATTATTTGCCGCTATGAATTTGGAGGAAGTACAACCATTAGTATGGTATCCTTATTCTGGTGCTTCTGCGCATGTGACGAACAATCCATCACTTTTATCATCTTCATCTCCTTACAGTGGTTCGTCACAGGTGATGGTTGGCAATGGTAATCTTCTTTCTATTTTATCTACTAGCACTTCTTTTCTTCCGACATCTTCTAAGCCTCTTCTTTTAAATAATGTTTCATATGTTCCTTCTCTTCAGAAGAATCTAATGTCTATTCACCGCTTGTGTGTTGACAATAATTGTTTCATTCAATTCACTAAATCTATTTTTTTGTTAAGGACAAGAAGACCAAGCAAGTCTTGCTCCATTGTAATAATAATGACTCTCTCTATCCTATTCCCTCGACCTCCGATCGCTCCTGTCATGTTGCTCTCTCAAGTGTCATCTCACCTTCCTATCTTTGGCACAAACGTTAAGCCATCTAGGGGAACGTTCTCTTGCAGCTTTAGTTAGTAGGGGGTTCATTAATTGTAATTCCTCTTCTGGAAGTTCTTGTTGTAATGTTTGTCATCTAGGAAAACAATCGAAGTTACAATTTCCTCTTTCTCATAATATTGCACCTGCTCCTTTTCTTTTAATTCATTCAGATGTGTGGCAAACTTCTTTTAGTTCAAATTCTAGTTTTCGTTATTATATCTTATTTCTGGATGACCACACCAAGTACTCTTGGATTTATTTAATGCGAAACAAGTCAGAGGCATTTGATAAATTTAAAGAATTCTATAACATGGTCGCAAACATTTTTCATTCCTCTATTCCTTATTTTCAATCAGATGGTGGCTGAGAGTATAACAATTCTCATTTTTGTTCTTTGTTTAGCGAGCATGAAATTATTCATCGTTTCTCATGTCTATATACCTCTGCTCAAAATGATCGTGCAGAAAGAAAGCATCGATCTAAAGTTTGTTTATTTCTCGGTGTATCTCCGCGACATGTTAATAATCAGATACACTGTCTTCTCTTTCATGCCCCAATGCCTTATTCATTTTGGGAAGACGCTTCTCTATTTAGAGTTCATTTAATTAATATTACTCCTCTTCCTATTCTAAATTTTACTCCACCTTATGAAAAATTGTATGGTAAACCACCCGATTATAGTTTACTTAAGGTCTTTGGGTGTTTATGTTTTCCTTATGTTGCACATTCTTTTGCTCACAAGTTTCTTTCACGATCTAAAGTTTGTTTATTTCTCGGTGTATCTACACAACATAAAGGATCCAAATGTTTGGATCTATCCACTGATCGAATTATTCTATCACACCATATAAATTTTAAAGAATCATCTTTCCCGTATAGTTCTATGTTTCCAGTGAATCCTAGTACTCTTAGAGTTCCTTTCTCACAAACCACCCCTCCTATATTTTCTTCAATTCAGTTCCCTGATATGTGTGCTTCACCAATTACAAACTTTGATTTTATCTCCACGTCCAATACAACTTCTTCCCCTTCTATCTCTATATCTCCTAAAAACATGTCTATTACTTCTCCTAGGACTCTAACTTCCTCATGTTCAAATAATCAGTTTTCTCAACTAGCTACCCACGTACATGTTGTGTGCAATTCTCCTATTTTATCTCCATCACCTTCTCTTGTGCATAATTCACGTATTCTAACTACTCTTCCTTTATTCCCACAAAATCAACAACCTCTTTCTTGTGAAACTACCTCCACTACAGATCATGTTATGCGTCTTTCTCGCCAAGATGTATCATCTTCTTCTAATTTAATTTCTTCTCCAGCTTTAAATCCTAATCACTCAATTAGCCATGCCTATTTCATCTGATGATCGGGTCACTAAAGCCATGTGTTTTCCTCTCACTTAATGTCTCTATTTCCATTGCACCGGTTGAGCCAAAATGCTTCACACAAGCATCCAACGACTCTAGGTGGCTTAATACAATGAGTGAAGAGTTTAAACCTCTCGTCCAAAATCATACATGAAAATTAGTTCCTCCACCTCTTAATGTGAATATAGTAGGAAATAAATAGGTATATCGGATCAAGTATGGTCCTACTGGCTCTATAGACCGCTTCAAAGCTCGTTTGGTTGGATGGGGCTTTTCTCAACTGCCTGGTTTAGATTATACATAAACTTTTGCTCCTGTGATCAAGTTAAGCATTGTTTGTGTAGTGTTATCTTTGGCTCTTCTTAATAATTGGTGTATGCATCAATTAGATGTATCTAATGCCTTTCTACATGGAGAGCTAAATGAAGTTGTTTATATGCATCAACCCAAATGTTTTGAACATTCAGATTATCCACAACATGTGTATAAGCTAAGTCGTGCCATTTATGGGTTGAAACAATCGCCTAGAGCGTGGTTTACTCAACTTGCAACTTATCTTTTGGACCTTGGTTTTAAGCAATCTACTTCCGATCACAGCATGTTCACTTTTCGACAGGACGATTTTATTTTGATACTTCTTATTTATATATGTTGACGACATTGCTGTTTTTGGATCCTCACAACCGCTTGTTTATGATTTTATTGAATCCATGAAAGCTGAATTTGCAATGAAAGATCTTGGTTCCCTTCATTACTTTTTAGGTGCGGAGATAGTTCACAATCCTGCAACAGAAATATATATCAGACCTTTTGCATCGATTTGATTTGGCCGAAGTTAAGCCTGTCCAAACTCCTCTCTATAGTAAGCTTGATTGACATTCTGTGGATACCTAACTTCTTGATGATCTTTCTTTGTATCGTAAGATGGTCGACAGTCTTCAATATTTATCCTTCACACGACCGAATATACAATATGCTGTGAATATGGCATCCCAATTTCTGTATCAACCTTGTCTTATTCATCTTCAAGCCGTTAAGCGAATCTTCCGCTATCTTAAAGGCACTCCTGCTCATGGGTTGCAGTTGAACAAAATATTTCCAACTCCTTAACTCGATTCTCAGACTCGAACTGGGCGGGATGTACAACAACTCATCGCTCTACCTCTGGATTTTGCATTTTCCTTGAGAGTAATTTGATATCTTGGTCTACAAAGAAACAACCAATTGTTGCACGCTCAATCACCGAAGCTGAATATCGTGCTCTGGCTGTTGCCACAGCCGATGTTATATGGATACAATATCTTACAATATTAGGCGACAACTAACAACAATTCTTACAACATCAGACAAAAATATTTTTCAAATTAAAACCCAAGCCAATCTCAAATGTAAATTACACTGCTAATATGAAAATGTGGCATAAAGTAAAGAATAAACAATAGAAAAAATGCACCTGATAAGTACTATACAACCATCCGATGTAAATTGAGTAGCAATATCAACAACTCAAAATTCAAAATCAAGACAAAACACTTTTTTAATTACTGCTAATTTTTAGTCAATCAGTCACATCTTGGAATAGGAACGTTTTTTAATAATTACTGCCATTTTTATAACTGTTATAATTACTACCATTTTTACAATCCCTTTTAGAAGAAAGAGTTATAGGTAATATATAAATTCTCATAATCAGGAAAGAGATTAATTTTTTACAAAGATTTTTCCAAAGAAAATGAAGAAAAAAAATTCTAAAATTCTATTGAGGCCGACGAGGCATGCCACATCAGCGTGATTATTTTCAGCTTTATATATATAGATTTAGAATAGTTTCAATTATGTAGTGAAATGTTGTTTTCTGTAAGAGTTTTTGGCCAAAAACATCATTTATCTATATCCAAAACTTAATGTACATCCTTCAACTATCATATTGAACAAAAATCATCCTTAATGTATTCAAAACTTAGCAAGTTCATCCTTCCCTAAAACTTCTGTTAAAAAACATTAACAGACTCAATCCCATGTGCAAGTCACATGACTATAAGCAACCTAAAATGAGTCCAGTAATTGTATAATGTTCTTCTTCTCAAAGCTGAAGCTTTTTTGAGTTAATTTTTTACCGGCAAAGTTTGCCAGGAATGAATTTAGGATTCTCCAGCTTAATAAAAATCGTAATATAAGTTGCTTTGTACAATGAATCTCAATATTGGCTATTCTTTTGTTGCTATCATGATTTATTTTCCATAGTTATTTGTGGTAACTTTCTTACATATGTAATTCAAAGACCTTTCATTTATTTGTTGTGCTTGCCTTCTTTTTTTATCCAAGTATTTTCTTCGACATGAATCTGCTCTTATTGTTCTCTCTCTCCATTTTCACAAGACCCAATAATTTTTTCTTAAATTGTTGTTAAAGATTTTTTATCACCAGAACATCAACAAATTTCATTGCACCCTATTTTTAATTAGTTTCAAGCCTTTCTTCCGTCCCAAAATCAATACCCAAATCAAATATAATCACAGAAGAAGACTCGTCCTAGCTTTGTTGTTTATTTCCTTTCTTTTATTGTTCATATAGACTCAGCAAAATTGACACATACAAAAGCTAACTTGGAATAGCTTTAATTTTTTTAGCAGAACAAAGAAATTGAATTGTGGCTGGTTTGAGGAACTTGATATTTGGGGTGTTAAGAGTCATGTGCCTTGCACATAGATGGGTATGTTAATGTATTTAACAAAATTTTCACGAAGGATGAAACTTGCTAAGTTTTGAATACATTAAGGATGATTTTTGTTCAATAAATTAGTTGAAGGATGCACATTAAGTTTTAGGTATAATTAAAGGATGTTTTTGGCCAAAAACTCTTTTCTGTAACGATGAAAACTCAGTGTAAAAACCGTTTTTCGCTTATCAATGAATACACACGAGGAAATTATAGTAGTTGGAATATGATAGGTCGGGACTTTTCATCTTTGATGCCCTTTTAATTAAGCAATCAATGTAAAAAATTATAATTTACAAAATGGCTAGTTAAGAGAGTTGCCTGTGATTTTTCTTATGCACAAAAAATGGAAAAACAAATGAAAAGATTGTCAAAAATATGAGAAAATAAATAAATACCTTTCCCGGATTATGAGAGGTGCCATATCAGCTTTTACATATCCTCCCTTCTATATAAATAGATTTGATTGTTAGTCTTAATATCTAACTCTCCTTCTTTTCATACTCATAACTTCCTATTATTAAGAGATGCTACATATAAAAGTTCTTAAATACATTATTTGCATTATAATTTTTTTGTATTTCAACCTCATTTATTTTATCCTTTGAGCTTCCACATGTATTAGTATTATAATTATCTATTACTCATATTTCTTATCTTGCTTGCACTATATAAAGGTATACAAAAGAATAGTAGATTACGATTTTCATCTTTCTGTAAAAAAAATTATTGTTTTTGATTTTGCTCATTACTAATGGGACAAGTAAATTTATTTTTCTTTGTGTTTAAGAGCTTATATTTATAAGGTTACATGAAATTAATATTATTATTTACTATTTGAGTCATGCTTTATTTTGATTTAGTAAAGAAGATTCTTTAATTTTTATTGATTGTGGAAAAAGGTGTTGATAAGAACCCAAAATATTATGTACTGATTTTGTATTTCTTCTTCCATCTATATTGTTATGATCAAAGTCTTAAGAAGGATATGTATATTGTATTTTTTTATTTTTTTTTAATTTGTTTTTTCTCATTATTATACTTCTTTAATTTGATTTTCTATGAATTTTCAAATGTCGTAATTCTATAATTTTAACCATTTTATCAATCTATAAAAAAAATACATGGGACAGTCTAGAGACTAGTTTTCATAATGTAGTCATTCCCCATTCAAATATGGATTATTGGGTTTCTTTAAAGGCTAAGCTTTAAAGATGGGGAATAATGAAAATTGGAAAATGGAAGAAAATAGGTTGAAGAGAAATAAAGTTCATTTCTCCCCCATTGGTTGTGAAGAGGAGACCTTTTTGTACTTTTGAGGTAAAACACTCATCCTAGCTATTAAAGGGTAGAGAAGAGAGACTCCCAAACGCATCATCGTCATCATGGCTCACTCGATTTCGATTTTGACTTCGACTTCGTATTTGATTGAATAAAATTTCTTTTCATTTTCACTAATTAATTTTCTTTTTTTCCTAATAGTAATATTAATTGATTGATTCTTAAAATTTGTAGGGAAAGAACCTGTTTCTTTCAAACAAAAAGTCACTTCCCTTCGACAGAAATAATCTATCTATATTCTATATATAAAAGGAGAAGAAAAAGTGACACGTGTCAGCACCACAAAATTTGTAGATATATTAAATAATAAATAACAATTTAAATAACAAAACATTTTTAAAAAAACAGAAATTAGAAACAGTTTTTAAAAAATTGTTTACGTTAAAAACTGTTTTAACGTAATCTTTTTTTTTTGTTTAAATAAAATGAATATTTTTGTTCCTAATAAAATGCTAACTGCCTTTTTCTAAAATAAATTTTAAAAATATAAAAGTTAAAATTGAAACTAAAATTAAAATTATACATGATATATAGATAATGATGCTAAATTTTAGGTGCAAGTAACAACAAAATACTTAAAAATTAAAAAGCAGTTTTTTAAAGATTTTTTTCCTTTTCTTTTAATAGACTATATTTCATACATAAAATAAATAAAATAAAATAATTCAAAGACCAAAAATAGGAACTTTAAAAAACTTATACGACATAACTTTTAACAATATTAAAATAAACTCAAATTCACTTGCCATTTATTTGAAAATAAAAAAAATCATTCTGCACCATAATTACAAATACCAAAAAAATATAAACCGCCAATTTATTTGAAGAAAATAAAACCTCTGCATAATAAATTTTACATAAAAAAAAAAAATAGAACCAATTTTTTCTATATACAGAAACCTATTGATAATAGACCATCTCATCCACATCTATCTATATATAAAGAAAAATGGCATATGTGTCATCACTACAATTAATCTTCAAATTTCAGTATTTAAAATCTAATTTAAAAAGAAATATGTTTTTTTTTTTAAAAACACATGTCAGTTTTTTTATACGGTTAGAATGAGATATAATTTTAAATTTCAAAAACACAACTGCATCATTTTGAGGAGCATAAATAGGATGTCTCTCTAACAAACAAACAAAAGGCAACAAAGAGCATTCTTCTCTTTCCAAACAGGAAAACTACCGGATTGTGATGAGACCAGCAAAAATAAAATAAAATAGGTATAGTCGATCTTTTTCTTCTTCTTTTTCTTAAATATAAGCTTTTCTATTTCTTTCTTTTTCTTTAGATTTTCGTATGAAATTGTTTTTTCTTAGATTAAAGATATGTAAAATCAAAAATCTATATAATATTAATTTTATCAATATAATTTTTATGCAAGCCAATGTCTAGAAATGCCGCAGGAAATGTTGCAAAAGAAATTTGCAATGAAACAGAAAGATTAAAGCCGTATCATTGGAACATGGTTCTTCCTTAATAGTATTTATTCTTATAAAGAGTTTCTACTATTTATTGATGTAAATTTGTTTTCGGATTTTAACTATATAATTTTATGTATACATTTTTTATGATTGCTTAAAACAATAATACTTATGATTTTATTTTGACTTTTTAGATAATACAAGTTTAGACTATCAAAATGGGGATGCCTACAACGAAATGATTTGTGTTATACAAGATATTTCTGTAACTTTTAGGATTAAAATCTATATATGTCATTGCCAGAAAAAAGCAGTATTTTTTAAAAATAATAAAATTGTCTTTGAAAAAAAAAAGGTGTATTGGTAGTTAATTATTTCAAAATTAGTGGGACTAGTTTAAAATTTATGTATACGTGTAAACTTACACAGCAATAACTATTATAAAATTTCGAATCCTAAAAAAAGATTTTAAAAGAAAAAAAGAAAAATACTTAAATTAAATTTCAAAATAGAAATGCTAATTTTTTTGGTTTTCAAGTTTAAAATAAAAAATTTTAACTTTGAAAATATAAAAATAAAAAACACACGGAAGTTCTACATCTAAAATTTAGTTTTTGAGCCTAATTATTTTATAGAACTATCAAGCATTATCTAATTTTATGAAACTATCAAGTATTATCCTTTGAAATATCTTAATTTAAATTATTAAAACTAATTAGATATCCTCATACTACAAACCTACATATATAAGTTTCTTTTAAAATTCATCATTTAAATAATATTTAATATTTTGAAGTTTTACATCAATTTCTTTTTTGTTATTTGTAATAAATATTTTTTTAAGGAAAATACAACATATAATCTCTATGTTTTGTCCTACTTCTAAACAAATTGAAAAACTTTTAAATTAATATTATTTAGATTATTTATTTAAAAAGGCTAGGTATGGAAGTTTCTTTTAAAATTTATCATTTAAATATTTAAATATTATTGAATATTTTAACTTTTATATCAGTTTTTTTCTTATAAAACATAATCTATGTTCTATCTTTACTTATATATATATATATATATATATATATATATATATAATCGAACTAATAATATAACCTATAATCTATATGTTCTATCTTTACGTATACGTAAAACAAAAAACTAATAATAATGATAACAATAATAATATATTAATGTATTAATTTTTTTTAAAAAAATAGCCAACTAAATATGTCGTTTTAATCTTATTTTGAAAAAAATAGTAATAATTATCCAACTAACTAGGATGTTTTAAGACTTCCCATTACACTCCCACTTCTAACCAAATTTAAAAACGTTTAAATTAAAATTATTTATTTTTAAAAAAATGCGTATGGAAAAAAAAGAAGGTGTTTTAATAATTATTTTGTAAAAAAAATAATTACCCAACTAAATCGGGAATTTTAAAACCTCCCATTACACTCCTACTTCTAAACAAATTGAAGAACTTTTAAATTAAAATTATTTATTTAAAAAATCCCACGTATGGAAGTTTCTTTTAAAATTTATCATTTAAATATTATTTAATATTATTTTAAATTTTATTTCAGGTTTTTTTATTTGCATTTTAAAATAAATATTTTTTTAATAAGATATAACCTATAATCTAAAAAATATAACTAATAATAATAATAATAATAATAATAATAATAATAATAATAATAATCCAAGTATAATGTTATGATAAACATAATTTAATGTCTTCTATGTTTATTATTATTATTATTATTATTATTATTATTATTATTATTATTTATTTATTTATTTATTTATATAAATAAATTTATTTATTTTTACAGATTTTCAACCTTAGCACAAGATACATGAGGAATCGTCATAGTAAAAATTATTAAAATGATAGTCGTTATCACTATCATAAACATAGAAGGTATTAAGTTATGTTTTCATAATATTACTTTTAAAGGACAATCAAATTTCAAAATTGGAAAATAATTTTATGAGAAATAAAATTTAAACTTTTGAATTTAAGATACATAATATTTATGATCTAGCTAGCGTTAAATTCTATCTTGAACAATATCACTATTATAAGTCATCATTTAGCAAATTTAAGACTATTCCCAATATTATATAACAACATTAAATTAAGTTGAAAATAGCGATTTTAAAATATACGATAAGCTTTTAATTTTCAATTTTTACCTTTTTAAATTTGAATTCAAAGATAACTATAATTACATATAATAAGCTCTATCGGATAAAATTCAAATAAACATCCTCTCATTTATATCAATACGTTTTCTGATATAATTCAAATTAAAATTTAATATATCATCTACATACATTGATAAATCTAATATAGTGATTGTACTAATTAAGATTATTTTTAATTTTATATTATATTTTACACAAATTAATACAATAAATAATATTTTGAATCTTTTAAATTTGAATAAACATATATAATGTTTCAACATGTTATTTAGTCTTATGATATCAAATATTTCATATGGAAGGTTAGAATTGATAAATTATTAACACAATTTTTTTATTCAAACTACATAAAAAGAATAAATTTTATATATATATATATATATATATATATATATATATATATATAATATTTTAATATAATAAATTAAATTGTGTACTAATGATATTAATTTAATATTGCTCAAATACACAAGTTAATGGTTTGTATTATTATATTGTTATTACAATAAATTAAATATATTATTTAAGTGCATTATACATTTTATTAGTTATTTTTAATTATAAAATTATTACATATTAAATCATCCGCGCAACGCGCGGGCACGTATACTAGTATATCTAAGCATTGAAAACTATAAAGTAATTTAAAATATATTAACAAAAAAATTATAACTATTAGATTTTAATGTATATAAAAGTAAAATTATATATTATGTCGGTTTGTTTTGGATTCGATTTAACTTCTTCTTTTCTTGTCAATACCAAATCAAATAAAGAGTGGTCAGTTTTTTTCTCAAGGCCAAACCAACCAAATCAAACTACAAGTCCTTTTTTTTTTAGTTTGACTTAGTTCTCGGTTCAATGTTACTTGATGGTTTGACCCACACACCGCTAGTTGGCATATTACAATTAATTAGTTGTTGTTTTTTTTACATAAATTACTTATACTTTTTGGATTATAGTGTATGACTCTACATTTACTATTTTATCTTCTTATCGTTTTGTCTCTATTTACAATACACATACTTTCACCTATATATATAGGTATACCTTGAGAGTGGAGAGAAACTAATTCATTATAATACATTTTGTTATGAGAGTTCTGCGATTAGAGTTTCAATTTTTAAGGTATGATATTTATATTTTTGTTGTTTATTTCGTATGTGCTCTTTAACTTTATTTTAATTGAAATTCTATATAAAAAAAAAACTTCATTAATTCACATGTATGTTCTCTTAGACTTTTTTTTTTCAATTTTTTTTTATAGTCACAATTAATTTATCTTGATTTAATTTATTAAATTTGTTTCTTTAGCTGTTGTGACAACTCTAATCACATACAAGACTCACAAGAATAATTACTTTGTTATTAAGTAGGTGTTTGATCATGAAAATATTTTTTTATTTGGATTTTTCAAAGTTGATATTGAAATTAGAGTTATGTTTGACCAAAAGTTATGTGATGTGTAGGACCTGTTTGAGTTTTTTTTTTCTTTGTTGGACTACCATTGTGGAGAGAAAATGGCCACTCACTTTCCAAGGCAAAAGGGACGACAGTCTCAGAAGGTAAAACCTAAGTTTTAGTAAGTTCCTATGAACATGTGACACAGTTAGAATCTCAAGAGTTTATTATTTTTTTACTTTTGATTGAATATCTACATCAAATTTTTATGATTTTAAAAATAAATTTACATATTTGAATTATATAAGAAGTACCATAAAAAATAAATTTACATATTTATAATAAATAATAATTCAAAATATATAAAAGACAGAAAAAAGTTATGTCAAAAGATGCATTTGAATCTCAAAATTTAGAAGTTGCTATATAAAATGAGATGGAAGAGTACATTATACCTTTTCTTAGTATTTACACCTTCAATTTTCATTTGTTGTTTGTTAGAGTATATTAGACTTTTTTTAGTATTTACTCCAATTTTCATTTGTTGCTTTTCTGATTTTGACTTGCGACAGAGAGTCTAAGAATGTACCAAAAACACAGTAATGTTGAAAGTATAAAAAATACTCATTAAATTAAAGACTTGACAAAATAAATAATTAACCTGTTTTCCTAAAAAGAGCTAAAAATAACAATAAATCAAATAGATTGAAAAGTAGGAAGCATTTGTTTTGTCCATAGCAATTGTTTCTCACGCCCCGAGCCTACACCCTAGGCGGGACTGACAATTGAGAACCATTGTTGGCCCCAAGCGAACCCTTGGCCAGGCTAGACTCTCAGCGGAAGACTTACTCAACAGAAAATGTACTTAAACATAATCTTAACAAACTGTCTGAATAGATAAATTGAGAATGTTGTAGAAGTAAACATTCAACTAGCCAAAATGGCAACTCAAGTCTTATAACAAAAGCAACTGAAATGCAAGACTAAAGAACTATATCTATCTTTCTATGAAGCCTCTAATACTATGAGGGATATTGGAACAAGACCCCCGATCATCCTAACAATTGAAATACTAAAAACAATATGAAAAGGGATCCTCCAGAAAGTAATGAGGCTGACCAAAATGACTTTGAATGCTCAACTGGATGAACGAATCGCTGGATGATGATCCTAATTACCTGTATCTGCATTATGAAACGATGCAGGCCAAATGACATCAGTACATTGAATGTACGAGCATGCAAGGGGAAATCTAAACAAAACATAAGCTTGAACTGAAATCTGAAAGAAACACATACCTCTTCTCAACTAACTCATCTTCAATATAATGCAGAAATAAATGTGCAATACAAAGAAAAACTTTAAAGCATGTAGATAAAAACTCAGTCTATAAAAGGCACAACAATAACTTAGTTTTGTATATGAAAATACAAGTAACTCTTTGTATATAAGAATATAAAATATCTCTGTGTGAGTTTCTCTAACCGACAACCACCACTACGAGCTAAGTGATGGTAAAACGTCTTACCTCACGCTGCCAGGACCATCTTATACCTTGTCGGGGGTATAGAACCTAACTCACTAAGTGGATCCACTAGTTTATGCTAAGCATCAAGGAATCCTCTAAAGAGTATGACCCTTGTCTACCCATGTTTGCTACACGATTTATGGAGACTTTGAATTATCTGAACTCAAATTCATCCCCAAATCAGTACTCAATACCACTCCCAAAATATACTAGCTCATATGTTTAAAAACATAATTCTTTTTGTGGTTTGAGATTATTACTCAAAACCTAGCTCAAAAGCTCTTTTTGAAATCGGTGTTTCCTCTCTTGTTTAAATGTGAAATATTTTAACTCTTGGGAATACTTAGTTCCGACATAATATTTTGAAGAAATTAACTTCACTCTTACTCTTACTCAACTCAATGCTCAAGTCTTTAAAACAAGTTTAAAACAATTGCGAAAGACTTTTGAAAGACTCTAAGAACTCTTTAGACTTGATTCTTAACTTTCCTTGAATTTGAATTATGGATTCAAGGTTTATGATCTCATGTTATGGATGATATCTCGATGTTTACACGTACCTTATAGTGTAGAAATCAGTTAGAAAACATAGGTATGATTCAAGAGAACTCAAACAGAAAGAAGTGGGAAAGGGTAGAGGGTCTGGCGACCCTGGCGTACTGAGTGGCGCATGGCGCCAAACCCTGAACTGCAGAAGCTGGGTTGGGGTGCACTTAGTGGCGCGAAGCCCCAGAGCCTATCCTATAGACACCTTATGCTGGCGCACTGAGTGGCGCGGTGCGCGAGCCCCCTACCCAATAAAACCTAAGAATTTTCTTGCTCGTTTTCCAACCCTAAATCATCTAGATTTGATTGGTTTCTTCCCCAAACACATAGATTCGAATACCCAACCAAAGTATACAAGAATCTACTCAAAAACAACCTTAAATCTCATCGAATCATCTCAAGAAACTCCTCCAAAACTCAACAATCAAGATTCAAATGAAACTTCAATAAGATCCATCAAGAACTCATAAACTCAATTTTCGAGAACGTAAATACGCTGAATTAAATCATGAATGGCGCGTGGGTGAACGAACCCAATTCTATGAAAGTCTCACATACCTCGTCGGGATTAACCCTTGGCGAAATCTCAAGAACGCGACATACATTGGTTTTTTCTCCTATTTTCTCCTTTTTCTGATGTAGAAGCATTAGTCAAACCAAATGATATGACCGGAAACTCATAATGACCATAGCGGGTCCTGAATGCTGTCTTAGGGATATCACGTTCTCTTACTCTCAATTGATGATAGACAGATATAAGGTTTATCTTAGAAAAACAAGTAGCACCCTGAAGTTGATCTAAAAGATCATCAATTCTAAAAAAAAGGATACTTATTCTTGATAGTAACCTTATTCAACTGACAGTAATCTATACACATTCTAAGAGAACCATCCTTCTTCCTCACAAATAAGACCGGAGCGCCCCAAGGTAAGACACTTGGTCGAATGAAACCTTTCTCAAGAAGATCTTTCAACTGCTTTTTTAACTCTTTCAACTCGGCTAGAGCCATTCTATATGGCGGAATAGAGATAGGACAAGTATCAGGAAGAATATCTATACCAAAGTTTATTTCTCTCAGGAGGGACTCCGGGAAGATCATCTAAAAAGACCTCTGGAAACTCACTCACGATTGGAACTGACTGAATAGGCAGTGTCTCAACACTAGAGTCATTAACTCGGACTAAGTGATAGACACACCCCATGGAAACTAAGTTTCTCGCCTTAAGGTACGAAATAAAATGACCCTTAGGCACTGCTGAACTACTTCTCCACTCTATAACTGGCTCATTAGGAAACTGGAACTTAACAACTCGAGTTCTACAATCAACTGAGGCCTAACAGGCATGAAGCCAGTCCATACCTAGAATAACATCAAAAGCTACCATGTCTAACCTGACTAAGTCAACCATGGTATCCTTGTGATTGACAGAAATGACACAATCACGATAAACTCTCTCGGCTAGAAGAGACTCACCAACAAGTGTAGAAACACTGAATGGCTCAAAAAGTTGCTCAAAATTCATGGATATATATGGAGTCACAAAATATAGACTCGCTCCTGGATCTAGTAAAGCATAAACATCAAAAGTAAAGATTTTGATCATACAAGTGGCAACATCTGGCAAATTCTCTTGCTCTTGGCGACTGTTGATAGCATACAGACTGTTTGCTCCTCCGTCTGCCCCTGAAGTAGCTCCTCTAGGTGCAATTCTGTCTAGTGGGGACGCTAAAGAAGACTGGGATCTATTTCCCCCATTACCATTACCTTGTCTGTTCTTAGGGCACTCTTTCATAAAGTGATCATTCTGACCACACTTGAAGCAACCAGTTGAACCATCACGACACACTTCTGAGTAGGTCCTACCACACTTAGCACATGCATAGGTCCCATTTCCTCCTTGTGCCACACTACATTGAGATTGTGCAGGTCTAGCTCTGAAATTCTGTGAATTCTGGTTCTTGAACTTACCTTTGTTCCTTGATGCAGGTGCACTAGAAGATGATGGAGAAGGTCCATGTTGCTTGTGTTGAAAGGAAGACTAGTTCGCATTGCTCTTCTGCTGCCCGGACTCATTTTCTAATGTCTTAGCCTTCTTATTTCGAAATGCTTCTCTATCCCTCAGCTTATCTTCCTCAACTTGTTGCACATGGATCATCAGCCTTGTTATGTCCATATCTTCTATCAACATAGCTGCCTTGCCTTCCTTACTTGACAAACGAGATAACCCAGCAACAAACAGACTCATCCTGCTCCTGATGTCAACAACCATATTTGGGGCATAACGGGACAGTTGGGTGAACTTAAGGCTATACTCATGCACGCTCATAGATTCTTTCTTAAGAGTGAGGAATTCCCTTACATTGGCCTGACTTAAATCACGGGGAAAGAAATGTCCCATGAAAGCTTCTTCGAACATAACCCAAATCACAATTGGTGCACCCTCATATCTACTCTTCTTCCATTGATCGAACAAAACTCTAGCAACACCCTTCAGTTAATATGCAGTTAGTTCCACTCGCTCAACATCAGCAACATGCATAACCTTAAAAAAATTTTGCAACTCTTCCACAAAGTTTTCCGGATCCTCAGTGACACTTGAACCGGTGAATTTTGGAGGATTCATCCTTAAGAACTCACAGATTTTGGATGTATCACATCCTGTCAATCCCCTCTCTGCTGACCAGCTTGGTTGGCCACCACTTGACTCAACATCCGAATAGCTTCCCAGAACTCAGCATTAGTGACCTCTCCTTGGGGTTTCACTTCCAGTGCATTGGGGACCCCTTGATCCTGAGGATTAGCATCCTCCTAGCGGGTCGACCTCGGACAGCTTTTCGTGGAGGCATGATCTGAAAGATACACGCAAGCACGAATTAGAAAGAAACTTTATAGAAATGAACTCTATTGCATGAAAAGAGTATGAAAGAAGTGAGATAGTTCCTACATGTTGCAGCCTCTTAATTATAGATGTGGTTTGCTTCACACCGATAAGTAGGACTCTACACACACGGCTTCACAAACACCCTAGGACTCTTGAACTTTGTGCTCTAATACCAAGTTTTTCACGCCCCTAATCTATACCCTAGACGCGATTGGCACTCGAGAACCATTGTTGGCCCCAAGTGAACCCTTGTCCTGGCTTAAATCTCATAGGAAAACTTACTCAACATAAGGTAACCTTCAAAGTAAGGCTTTAACTCAAAATAACTAACTCATAATATTTAAAGAAACATTCACTAGCCAAAGCGACAACACAAGTCTAGAGTCATAACAACTGAAATGAACAAGATTCATGAACTATTGTCATACTATCTATCTATGAAGCCTCTAATACTATGAGGGATGTCGGGACAAGACCCCCGATTATCCGAACAAACTGAAATACTGGAAAATAAGGAAGGGATCCTCCGGAAGCAATGAGGCTCACCAAATAAATCTGGAACTCAACTGGATCAACGAAGCGCTGGATGCTAATCCTCGTTACATGTATCTGCATCATAAAAGATGTATGCCAAATGGCGTCAGTACATGAAATGTACGAGAATGGGAGGGGATATCTAAACACAAGACATAATCTAGAACTGGAACTGAAAGAAACAACTTACCTCGTCTCAACTCAACTCAGAGATACTCAACTCATTTCAGTATAAAGCAGTAGTAAACATACATTATAAAGAAAAGTTTTTAAAATAATAGGTAGCAACTCAATGTATTGAAAAATACAATATAATTAGTTTGTATGCAAGAATACAAAATAAACTTTATTTGTATATGAAAATACAAAATAAACTTTGTGGGAAATTCTCTAACCGACAACCATCATTATGAGCTATATGATGATACAACGTCTAGCCCACGCCAGAACTGTCCTATACTTTATCGGGGTATAGGACCTACTACTAAGTGGATCCACTAGTGTATGCTAAAAAGCATTAAGGAATCATCTAAAAAGTATGACCCTTTCTACCCATGTTGGCTACATGGTTTATGGGGACTTTGAGTTATCTGAACTCGTCCCCATATCGGTACTCAATACTACTCCCAAAATGTAATTAGCTCATATATTTAAAAACATAACTCTTTCTGTGGTTTGAGATTATTACTAAAATATCTTTCTCTTAAAAGAGATGGTACTCAAAACTGCTCAAAAACTCTTTTAGAAATCAGTGTTTCCTCTTATCTTAAATGTGAAAATATTTACTCTTGGGAATACTTAGTTCCCAAATATCATTTTAACGAATATAAACTCAACTGTACTATTTCTCAAATTGAAGTGCTCAAGTCTTAAAACAAGTTTTAAAAGGCTTGCAAAAGACTTCTCAAAGACTCGAAAGAACTCTCAAGACTTGACTCTTAGCTCTACCTTGAATTTGAATTATGATTTAAAGGTTATGATTCATGTTATGAATGATTTCTAGATGTTTAGAAGTAGTTTAGAGTGTTTAGAATCAATAGGGTATGAAGTAACAATTTAAAGGAACTCAGACGGGTTAAACAACTGAAGACAGGTCGGGGCAGGCGACCTTGGTGCACTGGTTGGAGCGGGGCGCCACCCCCTAAACTACTGAAGGGAAGTTGTGGCGCAGGGCCCAGGTGCCAAACTACAGAAACACTTCTTTGGCACACTGGCTAGCGTAGGGCGCCATTCTCTGCCCAGATTTTTTCGATAAATTATCTTACTCGTTTTTTAATCCGAGTTCGCCTAGAATATAATGGTTTCTTCCCAACTCACTTAGATTCAAATACCCAACATTAGTGTATGATAATCCATTCCAAACTACCCTCAAAATACTTAAACTTATCTCAAGAACTCATCAACAACCTCAACAATCAAGATTTCGAATGAACTTCAAGAAAACTTATCAAGAACTCTAAATCTTCAACTTCAAGAACGAAATTGCGCTGAAAATAACATGATTGATGTGTGGGTGTACGAACCCAACACTATGAGAACTCACATACCTCTTAAGGATTAAACCCTTGGCGAAACAACCTTCGAATCGCAAGAAAGCTCTATGAACGCCTTGACTTTTCTCCTTTCCTCCTCTTCTTAAACTTCTCTGAAAACCCTAGTGTAGATTAGGATTTGTAAAACTGAACCGAATCATTTTAGACCCCTAAGTATTACAGAAATTTTCTTAAATCTGAAAGGGTAGGGAAAAGACCAAAAATACCCCTCTTAAATCCGGGTAACTTTCCTTAACTGGATAGACAAATTTCAAATGATCATATCTCCCTCACACGAGCTCAAAAATTAGCAAACTTGGTGGCATTGGAAAGAGGATTACAAGAACTTTCATTTGATATCTTATGGGCTACCTAACTCACTGAAATTTATGATCGTTTGAAGTTAACCCAAAACTCATAATTTAGCATAACTTGCCACAATTTTCAAATTTACTCTTTCCAAAACAATTCTTTCTAATTCTAGTTCTTTCTAAGGCAGAATGTTACAACTATCTCCACATGTGGAAACATCTTGTTCTTCCCCCGAACTACGTTTTCATTTTTTCAGAATATGTTTCATGAACGAGTTAAGGTTAGAACGGAATATAATGTTCTTGAATTGTTCTTTATTAAAACCCAAGAACCCTCCATAAAGGTATCCTATTTCCATGAATATTCTTACCGACATGAGTTTTACAAGATTTCTTCTATGAAATTATTAACGATTATGAAAGTAACAGTTTCTATCTTATAAAGAAAGTTTAATAATTTCCTAATGATCTCTTAATAATTTCTTTATGGTTTCTTGATGTATTCTTGATAAATTCTTGAATGTTTTTGTGTTATGAACCCTACAATTATGAGCAGAAAATCTATTGAATTGGGTATAAAAGATTGCTATTCAAAGCATTGTTAAGTGTTTTGTCTTCTATAGGGAGTAGTAAAGATAAAGATAACTCTGATATTTTAATATGATTATCAATTTATATAGCAACCTACAATTTTATTTTATTTTATAATAAAACTAATAATTGATTAACACCCCTCCCGATTTTTTATACGAAAATGAACCAAAAGTTTGTCAAGCTATTCTCTTGTTGGTAATGTCCCAAGTCAGTTTCGCTTACAAATCTCACATGTTGTATTTTAATAAAATTTGACAAAAAAATCATCGTTAATACATGAAAACATTTGAAACTTTTTTGAAGGAAAATATTTTATTCATAAACTCAAAAGTTCTTGAATTTTAATTCAAGTTCTCCCAATTATGTATATTTCTGTATTTTCTATATATTTCTATATATTGAAATAACTAGCAACATCCCTAATAATAAAAGTAAGAAATTAAATTATACTATGACTAGAAAATCTATTTCTATATGAATTAGGACAAACAAATTCTAACTAGACATTAATTAAATAAATATCAAAAATAACAAATTCTAAACAACTTAAAATTTCTACTCCAACTTTGAATTATCATTCCAACATTCTTCCGTAATTCAAAATTGTAACTCTTGCCTTTTTCTTCTTGTCATTGTTGTTGTATTGGAAAACACTTTTCTTCAATCTTCAATTTTTTTTGTCATTGTTGTTTTATTGGAGAACTTCTCTTCAGTCTTCAATTGTTGGAGTACTTCTCTTTCATTCTCATTTTTTTCTTGGTTGTGTTGGAGCACTTCTCTCCCACTTTCAAGTGTTGAAGAACTTTCTCTCCATCATGATATTTTTCTCTTGTTTGTGTGGAGCACTTCCCTCCAACTTTCAAGAGTTGGAACATTTTCTCTCCGACTCACGATATTTTTTTATCGTGGTTGTATTGAAGCACTTCTCTCCAACTTCCAAGGTTGATGTCATTCCGACAAACTCCTTTTTTTTCAGAACACTTTCTCTCCAACTCCTGTTGATGCCCTTCCTACCAACTAATTTTTTTTGTGTTGGAACACTCTCTCTCGAACTCTTGTTAATACCCTTTCCACCATCTCTTTTATTGGGTGTTGAAACACTTCTATCCAACTCTCGTTGATGTCTTTTCCACCAGCTATTTTTTTTAAAAAAAACTTCTCCAACTTTTAATTTAGAGAAGAGCTTCTTTCTCTTGTGTTTGCTTGCACTTCTTTAAATCTATAATGTTTTTGTAAGTTTTTCGTCCATCATAAAAAAAAAATTCATGCATATATCATTCGTCTGGCCTTTATTAGCATGATCATTGGACAGACAGGCGGCATATATGGGTCATAGTCGCCCGCCAGCAGTGGAAACTCTTAGATATTTTATATCGTAGAAGATTTGATGTCAATTATTTGAAGAAATTTATCAAGTTAGGATAAAAATACGATAAGAGAGTCTTTGGTAGAAAGAAAATATATTTTGGAAAAATAATTTACTTATCTATTAGTGTTCAGTACGTAAGGAAAAATTATGATCATAAAATAGGTGTATATACAACAATAACATATCCAATGTAATTTCATATTTATTCTTATCTTTGTGGGATATAGAGATTGTGATGAGCCATGTATCTTTCATATTTATTCAAAATGAACAAGCGAGAAAGATAAGAGAAGACTAATTTGCATCTTTCCAAATTTCCAAATTCTTAGGGGTTTCACACATGAAGGTAGAGCAGCTTCTTACAGTTATTAGTAGTTATTTGTCGACAGTTCTGTATGATTACTAAAAGTTATATGTCTTAATTATCCCAATTGAGTTATTTATTGACAACTCTTTATGATTACAAGATGTTGTGTGTCGTTATCTCAAATGATTATGAAGTAGTTGTACTTAGCTATTATATAAATGATAGATCTAGTAACATGTAGGTATATATCTTTATATGAATTATTCTGGAGATATAAAAGACATGTATCTCTCTTTATATTTTCTTTCTTTTATTCAATATAAAACCTCTATTTTTATCATTGTTATCAGAATCAAGTTGATATTTCTTGGTTAACACATGAACCAATGCTTTCCAAAGCGAACCTATCATGTCAAATCATGATCAGATCATCCAATCATTGACCATTTTCACAACAAAATCTAAAGTCCTAAATGCTTTGGATATTGGTGTGATTGCATTAAAAGCACACAATACTCGGAATTAAAAAAAAAATATTAAATTTTACTTGAAGAGTGTGGGGTATAAAATTTGGAGGCATAAAAAAATTTATTGGTGTTCGCACACAAAGATGAAATTTTTGAAGTATGAAAGAGGAGATCCTCAAGATTGAATTCTGCAAGCAAAGAAACATTTTCAATATTATCAAACACATGATATATTTTTATTTTTAATCAAAGACCACATGGGTCAGGATTTTTTTTTAAAAAAGAGTAAATATATACAATATTGTGTGGGTTGACCAAGTGTACATCCCACCAAAATAAAATAAACAAAAGAACGAAAAAAGAAAATCAACCCACGAAGAAATATCAAAAAAAAAAAAAAAGAATAGGAAAGTGAGAAGTTGAATAGTTCTTGCAGCTGCAGTTCCTCTTTCTCGATCCATCACTAAATGGTGTTGAAACTCGATTCAATTGGGTGTAAGTATTCTATAACCATCAAACATCTTAGTATTTTGTCTACTAACTTCCATTTAAACGTCATCTCAATCTATCAATGATAAATGGTTTTAATCTTTTTGCTCAACTTTCTTCTCATAGATTCCATGTCGATCCAAGCTCATGTAGATTATTGTAACGACCTGATTCCGTCATTAGGAAAAATCCAATGGGGAAAGAATTGGACCAGAAAAACTTTTGAGTAGTAACTTGAAATTTCCTAGCCTAGTCCAGATTTGGACGAAATCAGAGTCAGGTGAGTCTAGTGAAATATGGTAATGAATAAGAAGTGTAATAATGAAATTGATTGTGTGAGTGGATAGCTCAGACGCTAAGGAACCCGTACGACTTTACAGAATTGAATTCGGGCAAGTAGAACTCTCGAAATTGATCTTAGCGTGAATGGGTGTTTTCTGAGTGTCGTGGGATAAATGTGTGTTGTGAAATGGGGGCTTGGAGCTCTTAATTCGACATTCTATTTTTGTGCAAGCCGCTATGGCGGGATTATTCCCTCTAAGGCGGGGACGCTGTGGCAGGTTGGGGGCCACCATAGCGGGACAGTCATAATTTAAGTCGAAAATAAACCCCAAAATCAATTTATTCTACAAGTTTCGACTTTGAGAGCTAGGAGACAACCCCAGGTTCTTTCTTGATGGTTTTTCACCATTCGTAAAGCAAAAGGTAAGGTTTTAACTCCTCGAACCCATTTTTCGATCCGTAGAATGTAATCTAGTGGGTGATTATCAACGGGGGAGGGTTTTGATCTGGAAATTATGGTGGAAAAAGCCCTAATCTGGGTATTAGGATCTTGAGTTTGGTCTAGGGTTATTGGGTTTGTTATAATCTGGATAATTAGACCTTTGATTGTTGATCCTTGCGTATATTAATTGTTTGTAGAACTAGAACAAACGGAAAAAATCCGAAAAAGGAAGATTCAAGTGCCTTAGAGGATTCAAGCTTGGGTTCGAGGTAGGTGATGGTTGTGATTTCATGTTGGTGTGATATATGTTTGTAATTGCTCCTAATCGTAAATGGGGATAATTGAATAATTGTATGCCATGAATCACCTCTTATTGTATGATTGTAAGAATATACATTGTGATTGCGATTGTGGTTTGCTGAATGGATTGGGTGTTACGTTCCGACACACTAACTTGGATCGGTTGCCACGTTTCGGCATAAATATGGGATCGGTTGCCACATTTCGGCATAAATATGGGATCGGTTGCCACGTTCCAGCATAAACATTGGATCGGGTACCACGAACCGGTACATTAACAGTTTGGGTATGGGTTCCATGAGAGGATCATTGAATTGGGTTTCGTGAGAAGACCATTGAATTGTGTTGTGTATCTACTTGTGATTATTATGTTCATATCTAATGGTGATTGAGGTTGAAAGACTGTTTGTTCTGAAATGATAACCAACCTGTATATCTTGAGAATTGTGAAATTGTGCGTTGTTCATAAAAAATGACTAATATTGTATGTGTTCTGTATATGCCTATTTTATAATGTTGTGGTTACTTGCATGTGTTTCACTTATTGGGATAGCCGCGTGATCCTACCAATACATTGTGGTTATGTACTGATAATGCACTTGCTTGTTCTTTGTTGAATGCAAGGCATCTTCAGGCGGCTATTGATAGACCTCAGCTAGGTGACTATTGAGCGTGACCGGATTCAAGGGTGAGCCAATTCTTTCAGGCTGCCATGGATCTTTCTTATTTAAGTCCACTCTTTTCGGACTTAGACTATTTGTTTAAGGTGTTTGTTTAGTTTCGGGGTTGTCCCCCTTGTTCTTAGACTTGTTGTTAGTAGAGTTTTGGTACAATGACTTTCAGGTTCTAAGGGTTAAGACTTCCGCATTAGTTTGGTTAGTTATTTGTTTAAACCTTTGGAGTTTATGGAAATTCCGTATTTCTTTTTGTCATTTAAACCTGCTTATGTATCTTTAAATGCGTAGTATTTGGTTAAGTTGTAGTAGTGATTCTGCCACCGGAGAGTTAGTGTGAGTGTCAATCACGACGGTCTGGATCGTGACAATTATATGGATCTATTGTTGGTAATCCATCCATTTAACCTATGATAATTTCAAGGTTTGATATGGATTTAATGTCTTTGGAAGGAGATGTGTTGGATCTTGGATCATTTTCCTTAGATCAATGGTGAATATTTATTATTAGAATGAGTTAGCGAAGATTATACGAGGAAAACAAATTCGTCGAGTGTCAAACGAAAAAATGAATCCAATCAACTTGAAAAATAAACCCTTTTTGTAAAAGTTATACGTTTTT
This sequence comes from Solanum verrucosum, assembly GCF_900185275.1. NCBI lineage: Eukaryota > Viridiplantae > Streptophyta > Magnoliopsida > Solanales > Solanaceae > Solanum > Solanum verrucosum. Next base: position 1,832,772 of record NW_026020354.1, read on the forward strand.
ACACTTTCAGATGAGAATCTGTAAAGTATTCAACAGATTGAATATGTGTTCTAGTATAAACAAAAATCTATAAAACGGGCAACCCATGTGCTAAATTGGCCAAAACATTATTTACTTGAAGTTTTTCTTAGAGAGATTAAAAAAGACCTTCATGTGGGTGTTAGGATTTACGAGCATTGGTATGTGTATAAAGCAATGAGCCTAATTTTAGATTATGAAAAAAATAAGGACCAAATCGATCTAGTAACTCACCTATTTGAATTCTGTCTCATGGCATTCATCAATTGGGACTTCTCCAGCGGCTCGAGAATTCTTGAATTTTCAATCATGTCGCCAACCAATTACATGTCCTATTCAACTGTCATCGCTTTCAAAAACTTGTCCACTAAATTTTGAGCAAATTTGACAAGAAAAAGGCTTATGTTATCGTTGTGGAGAAAAGTTCACCCCTAACCATCGCTGCAAATAAATTTTTTTACACATATATAATTAATAGAAGAGAAGAACAATGTGTAAAGTGTAGACAGTAGTTTTGGGCAAAAAATCTGCTTCAACTTCAAAAGTGTTGATATTGGTGAATAGTAATCTGACACATAGTTTCATAGAAAAAAATTGTCAAATAGATAATTGTGAAATTATCAAATGCAAAACTTTGTCAGTAAAGGTTTCTGAGTTGGGCATAATGCATAATTTTTTTTCTTTTTTCTTTTTTCTTTTTTCTTTGATGGCAGAGACATGGTATTGGATATACAATGTCTAGTATTTCTAAACACAATATAAACTAATTGATGAACAAGATGCATGTTTCTAATCTTTCAATTGAATGGGGAAGTGTATAAATTGCAAGGTGTTCCTCAACATATATTTTCAATTAGTCCTTGAAGAAAAGATGTTGATTGGAGATCTTATGCTTAAAATTATGAAGTGAAGGACGGCCATATGAAGGCCCAATCAAGAATATCAAAAGCATAGGTATATTTTAAAAGCGTAGACCTCTCTTTTAATGTTGGTGATGTTGTCCTTTTACATCTTCAATTATATGGCCAAGAGTCTTTGGTCAATCTCCTAATTCAAAAGTTGTTTTCTCGTTTCTTTGACCCTTACAAAGTATTTCGTAAATTAGGTTATCTCGTCTATCAACTTGAACTTTCAGCTAGCTCCAAAATTCATCATATCTTCCATGTTTCTCTCTTAAAGTCCACTCCTTCTTCTTACTTGCCTTTTCAGCACCATTAAATGATAAAGTCGAGCTCATTAATTGTATCACTTGAACAAGTTTCGAATCATTAGAAAAACCCAATTACCAACCCGCAACTTGAGTTATTGATTCAATGGATTGGTCGACCTTTCAAAAAAGTTAGTTGGAAAAATCATGATCTATTAGTTGCACAATTTTTTGATTTTTTCCTTAAGGGATAAATCATCTTTTTAGGAAGGGTATACTGATAAGCCACGTATCTTACATACTTATTCAAGAAGGAGGACGCGGAGAAAGATAGAAGACAATAATCTATATCTTCTCAAATTCCTTGAGATTTCACCCATGGAAGATTGACAAGTTTCTTAATGTTATTAGGATTATTTATTTGTTGGCAGTTTCTTAAAGTTGCTACAAGTTATATGTTTTTATATTAAATGGTTATGGATTAGTTATTGTTAGCTATTATATATGAGTAAATTTAATAAATAACATATTTAAGAGTTGTTATTACCAGTACTAACATGACATTCTAATTTTCAATACATAGCATGTAACAAATAATTAAAAATTAACAAATTTAAAATAAAAATAATAAAAACAGAAAAAAATGAAATAAAAGAACCATAAATATAGTAATTTATAATTGACAAGATAAATAATCCCTTAATTTTCTGTCAATTTGTTGATTCTTATTCTGATTATTTCTTTCTTCCTTCTTATTCTCAATTTTGGTGACTATTCAGATCAGTGTATTAAAAGGTGGGGGCGTGAGGTGAGGCGTTTTATACAGTACAGAGCGAGGCGTAAGTCCCGAAACATTGGGCGTAAGTCCCATGGATCTACAGGATGTAGTCTCATGTACATTCAATTTTATAATTTTATTACTAATAAAATAAGCAAAAGTAAACCTTTCAATGATTTATGATTTTTATTTGAGATAAGTATTAATAATCAATAATCAAGAAAAAAAGTATTATAATTACTATTTGAGAAATATCATTACACCAATAATAAAAATATAATGTAAAACAAAAAAGGTTAAAAAATAAATTTAAAACACCCGGCGTACGTTCTTACTCCCAGAACTTACGTTTTTATGCTCGGGGCTTATGCCTCAAATTTTAGGACTTACGTCTTATGGATCTACGTCTTTAGTTTACGCCCCGGAGCGTTTTTGGTACGCCTCGTCCCAAGACTCGCCCCAAAAACGATTTTGAAAACACTGATTCAGATTTTTTTGAAATTTTATCACCGCAAGTAATAGAGTTTATCCAATATTTGATTCAACATGTAGTCTTTTTTTTCTTTAATCGATCTTTTTTGGTTTTTTGATGTCTTTTTATTCCGATCTTGTTTTTTATTTTTTTTAATCTGTATTTTTATTTTTTTGAGAAACAAGAATCCTAATTTTTAAAATTTTGATTTAGTTTTTTTTTTAATCTGGAACTTGATATTTAGAGGGAGAAAAAAAGGTATTATTGAAATTTTGATCTCGTTTTTTGGTGTGCTTTTTTGTATCTAAAATACTTTTTTTTAAGGTGAAATAAGCATTCTTAGTTCTAAAATTTGTTTTTCCTTATATAAATAACTAGTTTTTCGACACGTGCGTTGCACATGATTACCAATTTAGAAAATATATGTTATAGTAAATAGTATTTTGCTTATTTAAGCGAAGATTTGAATAATAACCTTTGCACAAAATAATGTTGCAGATTTTTTTTGAATGTTCAATGTGGATCATCATATATATCTCTTATTCACGCGAACCTATGAAGATGGTCTATGAAAATTTTTATTAGTTAAATGCATATACTTATTTCAATTTGCTGAGGTTCAATCATGTAATTGGCCGTATCTCAATAATATTACCTTATAGACGATATTTGTTATGTATTTTTCTTGTCATCTAACCAGATGTGTTTTTGCACGTGTATTTCACGTTAAACTGTTCAGATATCATATGAACATGTGAAGAGAACAACTACATTTTATTTTTTAGAACTAAGTTTTGTATAATAATTTTTATTTTATAAGTTATAACATAATAAATGATATTCTTGTTGTTGACTCTCATATTTTACTTCTCAATTGACTGTGTAAATAAATCAAAGCTAGTTATCTGACTGTCCATAGTTAACTGAGAAATGTTTCCTTTTTTTTTTAACAGAAAAACTAAAAGTTGTAATTAAAGAATATATTCTATCTGTGAAATCATATATATATATAATCACATGTTTATCTTACACCCAATAAAGTTGTAGTTCATATACTTGTAAACAATTTTTAATCTATTCAATAAAGCATGATTCGTCCAAAGAAAAATAACAACACTATGTAATCACATATATAGGGGCGATATAATAATATGAAAAATTATTGGTCAAAAGTTAGATAAGAAAAGATGAAAGATAGAAATAATTAATGTAATAACTATGAGAATTCATAATCTTATAACTAAAGAATGTTAAAGAGTTTGAATAACATTTGCAATAATTAGTAATAACTAAGAATTAGTGTGCAATAGTTGTATTTCTAATAAATTTTATACTAACATAAATAAATAGGACTTTTAATTTATATTGCTATATTTTTATATAGTTATTAGATTTTAATTTAGTGTAGGGACAAAATGAAAATGTTGATTCCATACTATTGAAAATAAAATTTATTTTGTGAATGATAATTTTTAAATGATTCATATATATTCACATATTTTCACATTTGTTGTTAGTTTCTTTTATTTTTTTAAAAAGAACTCGGAACTATTTAAAATAATATATTTTGAAATTAAAAGATCTTGTTAACTTGATAATACATTTGTGAAATATATAATACTTTAATTTAAATACAAATACCTACCCAAATATTTATATACATATGAACTTTTCTTCGTCTAAAATATTGTAATATTAAGAAATAGTAAATAAGTAAAACAAAAGGGCAATGTTTATATAGTAATAACTATTTTGAAGCAAACTTCCTAACATTTTAAATCACATAAATAACATTGATAAATAAAGTCATTCTTTTGTATTGAGCATCAAAAAAAACAAATTGTGACAATTCTCTAACTTTTGAGAAGTTTAATAATTTTGGAAAAAGATGTTGAGAAGCATATAATTACATCACAAGAGAAAATGTTTAAAAAAAAACAAATGAATTTAGACTACATCATGTTAACTTCATATATTGGAACATTACATATTAATGTATATATTATGCAAATTGATGGCCTTTCGATAGTCCTAATCGAGAAGTTCATCAGTCAACAACTCTGAGGGGAAAAAACAAGGCAGTTCACTCAAACATCAAAGATGACTATCAAAAGGGGAGCTAAAGACAACCGCATTTTGACAATAATAATGATGGTGTGTTCCTTCACAAACTGTTAAAAAAGAAGAGAAAATGTGAAGGTACAAAATGCAACATAGAGACACAAGAGAAATATTGAGTGAAGATAAAGGACAAATACGTTTCCTGTAATCCTCAAGATAAAATTTCTCCTATTTTTGCTGAACTCTTCTATTGTTGGTAGAACATTGAAATATATCATCAACGGGATTTAACACCACAACCATGAACTTAGCAAGTTACAAATTGACCATTATTTGCAATTGATTTAATTTTGATATGATAAAATTACTGCAGAAAAGGCAGCACCAGGTTGTCATAAAACTAATGGCACAAGTAATAAACTAATAAAATTGTACATTTTCTGTTTTCACCAAAAAGAAATCTTTTTTTCCACTCACAACACGCTGCAATCAGCATATACTAAGAGCAAAGGCATCACTTATAGCCTTATTCAAACTCACTCAATGACAATAAATCACACGAAATCTTTTAAAATGCAAGAAGAAGAAGAGTAGATTAAAAAAATTGTGGTTGAAAAAAATGAGAGTAAGTCCCTCTATTTATAGTCAATAAAGGGTGGTATAAACAAGTATTTTTTGTGTCTTATCGAAAAAATCATGAACTTTTGAGAAGTCATAACCCTTTGGAATAGTCAAAAACTTATTGAAAAAGTCACAATTCTTTAGAAAAGTCACAACTCATCGAAAAAAATCACAACTTATCAGAAAAGTCACAACCTAAGTTAGGAATATTATAGTAATTTAACATTCAAGTTAGGAGTTCATGCTTTTAAGGTAATATAGATATAGATAGATAGATAGATAAATAGATTCAATAATGTTTAGGTATGTTGTAATATTTTTCATATGCAAAAAAAAAATATTCTAAGGATATAAGGTAATACTTACGTCTCTCACTGTATTTTCTATGCTTTTTATCCCATATAAAACCTCTGTTTTATTCTAAAGATACGAGGTAATACTTACGTCTTTCATTGTATTTTCTATGCCTTTTATCCAATATAAAACCTCTATTTTTATCCTATTACTTCTAATAGACCCTCGACTAAGTGCAATCAAAGCAAAACTGAAAGCAAAATAACAAGTTTGACAAAGTAAATGAAACAATGTGCATGAAAAGAAGAGACTAGTCCCTTACCTCTTCCACATAAACGTATGACAACACTCTACTCCCTCTTTTACCTTTAACCTTGATCTCCATACCTTTTCTAGAGTCATGTCCTCAATAATTGAAGATGTGACATGTTATATCTAATCATCTCCACTTAGTTGTTCTTAAGTCTACTTCTACCTCTCCTTAAGTGAACCTCTCACACCTCTTTTTTGGTGGATCCATACATCTCCTCTTCACATGTTCGACTCATTTTAATCTCGTTTGCCATGGAAGTCACTCCCACTTTATCTTATATAACTATACTCATAATCCTATCTCTCATAATATTTTCATACATTCATTTGAGCAACATCATCTCTGCTACCTTATCTTTTGAACATGTGCATTTTAATCTGACTAACACTTTACTCCATACAACAATATGAATCTAACCACCACTTCATAGAACTTACCTTTAAGCCTTTATAACACATTTTTATCACACAATACCCTAGGTGTGAGCCTCCATTTCACTCACCCTCTAGTAATACAATGTGCAAGATAATCATCAATCTCCATGTCACTTTAAACTTAAGGGTAAGGGTGAAGGTTTGGGAGATATAGGGGTGGGGTGACTATGAAGTATGCACACTTGTGAAACTTATTTTATCTACTTCTACTAGGAAGTCATTTTCCTACTGAAAATGTTTTCCAAAACTATTACTAAGCGACTATGAAAAAATTGAAAAATATTTTCTCCAGACTAAACACACCCAAATGTCACCTAGAATGTTTAACATTACCATTCCTGAAGAGAGCATCCCAACGGTCAAACCTTTAAACTAGAATTTGTTTCAGAGAGAAGGGAATAATTATTGGCAATGACTGTTTACACAATTGCACAAACACTAACATTGTCCAAAAACAGGGGCTATGAACAAGTTACACAATAATCTTAATTTCCACAATGAGAATGTTCTGCGATATAGTGGGAGAGAACATTCCGATCAGTACTTGAGACCTCCCTGTTGGTTGCTCTTCTGCACAAAATTAGCTATACAAAAATTGTTCATCGGGTGAAGAGGACTGCCCTCCCAGAACAATTACAGGATTGGTGTCCAGGAATTAGTAACAATTTCACCAGCAAGATTTTCATTCCCCGCTTGTCAATGCAGAAGCAGGGATTCCATGCTTTTGAAACCATTCTGGCATATGAAATCTATCATACAGCACAGGCCGCACATCTTTTTGCTTGGAGAGATGCTTGAGAAGTGGAAGAATTACCTCCAAAAGCTGATACAGAATTAAAAAACCCGAGTTGAAGTCAACGGAGCATAGTAGCTAAATTTGAGGAATAGATTCCGTACATGGTTTTCTTATTTATTAAACCTGTATATCATGTGGTTGTCCAGCAGAAAATGGAATGCATGGAATTCCATTTAGAGGTTGTAATAAGAAACTGAATGGATTGTTATCAACAATGACCATTCGGCTCAAGTCCTTTGAAATGCATAATAAATCCTTCACATGTTCTCGGTACTCCCTGTGAGGTAAGGAAAATGTCAAATTCACAATAATAAGCTGAAAAGAACTTTTTAAATAATTGTTGCATCAACAATAAGCTGAGTTAACAAGGACACAGAAATCAACGCGATATGCATACCACAAATTTATGGACCTTACAAATGTCATAATATTTGATCTGAACCATTAGGTACAGGAAAATTCATTATCTTATATCAGTAATCAATTTCTAATGTCACGACAATCTTTCTTTATCTTGGGGACATCACATTCATCATTTTCCTGAGAGGGAGAAGCTTAAATTAGACATACTTGATGGGTAATCCTGTTATAAGTATAATTTAGGTAACTCCCTTTTATTCCCTACAAGTACTATCATTAAGAGAACATGAATTCCATAAAGAAATGAGGTCCTTTCACGAAACAATCCAACAGGATTGATGTATCATAGGAGTGATATTGATAAAAATTATGTAACGATAGATCCTTATCAAAACGCATAGAGTGTACTAATGAGTTGATTAACGATCCACATACGAAGAAATGGCACAAAACAAAGAATCCACTCCTCTTTTCTATCTAACAACGATAGAAATTAAGCCGTCTAAGCATGTGACAAGCATTAAGCATCAAAGAATCTCATACAGAGACATGTTTTCTGTCCAACATGTCTTAGGAAACCAGATATATCACAATTCCTAGTCTCGAGATTTAGAACATTCCGTAGATAGTCGCGAGCCAGTACTAAGGTTAGAGTATAATCTACAATGGGTTTCACCAGTTTTTGATACAGAAATATAAGTGGACCCAATAATAACCACTGAATCGGGAAACTGTCCAACATAAGAGATGAACTAAGAGGCTTGAAACTTTTTTAGAAACATTGACATTGATCCACCATGCTTTTCAACAAATTAAGGATTTAATTTGAAAATCATACACAGCCCAAACACTAATGGGAGACAATCTGAGCTGGACGTAATGATCCTCCAGGTGGCTAACCTTTTCTCAATTTTTTCAACAATCCCATCCCATATCTCTAACTCCTTGTGGTGGTTACCCAGAGGCATCCCAAGTATGTAGTTGGGAGCTTCTCAACTTTACAACTCAAAATATTAGTTAGGCCAAAGGACAGTGCACAATTTCTAGTGTGGGGTGGAGAACTTGCTTGGATGCCTTCTATATTATTTTATCAGGTAGTGAATAATTTCCCCTGGTTTTGTTTTCGGTTCTTTTCCAACCGAGTCCTTGAACTGTATTTTTTTTCTTTTAGTCATAGGTAGAGACTTTTCCCAATGATGGATGGATAACGACCGTCTTGAGGAAAATTAGTCATTAGATTTATTTTTTTATTATTATTTTCTTTTTAGTAGTAGTAAAGGAGGGAAACGAAAAAACCCTTTTTGACTTGGTTGATGCTAATCATATTTAGGTCTAAGCTTGAGTAGTACTTTCATGTGAGTGCTTGAGTGTTTAATTTATTTTTATTTTTTTGAGAAGGTAACGATTTGTATTATAAACCAGTACTTATGTAGTACTGAAAGCCCCTTTACAAAAAAGTATGAAAATCTAGGAACAAAAACAGCAAGCCTAGCATGATTCTAATACTTCTAGGATTGCTTCTGCACCTATAGGGGAACTCTTTGTACACAAAAAACATAATAACAGAATACAATCTGTTTTGATCATTTGTAGGGATTTGCTTCTGTCCTCAAAGCTTCTAGCATTCCTTTCTCTCCAAATGGTCCACCAGATGCATGCTGGAATGGTCCTCCAATAACTTCTATTCTTTGCCTCAATTCCTGCTTCCTCCCAACTTGAGCTTGAGTGTTTAATATAGTGTTGTGAAAGGCAATCGCCAATGGCGAGAGGCGAGGCGAGGCAACCCTTCATCGCACTTTAGCATTGTGGCGAGGCGATCATCAAAAGGCAACGCCATGGCGACAAAGGCGAGAAAGGGGTCGCCTTTTGTATTTTCTTTTTAAAAAAAAAAGGCGACCAATTTAGGGTTTTAAATGTTAAAAGGTAATTTTAGGATTTTCGACTAGACTCCTCAGGCGACTAGCTAGAGTTTTTTGGCGACTCCAAAATCCAACCAATATGTATTTCTTCTTCAGATTTCTTCTTCCTCTGTTTCTATTTTCCTTCTTCTTCAGAGTCACTTCTACCATTGTTTTTTTCTGTTCTGTTTTTTTCTCATTCAAGTTCTAAGTACGTATTATCTATTTTCAGCTTTTGAATTGAAATATTTTCTTATATGTTATTGCTATTGAGATTTTGATAATTGTGAGAAGAGAAGAGTTTGAGAGAGAACTCAGCTTGATTATTCCCACAAGCTATTGGGGTTTAAATAGCTAAGTATACATGTCCTAAAAAGGAAAGGAAATCAATACCTAATCACTACAAATCAAAATCAAATCAAGCTAGAGTAAATCTAAGAGGAAATCAAGCTACCTACTATATTTACATATGCTATAGAAATACTAGAATATTCCTAGGATTCTAACATTCCCCCTCAAGCTGGTTCATATAAATTATATGTACCAAGCTTGTTACATATATAACTTGTTTTGGGACCAGGACTTGGTGAATATGTCTGCAAACTGATCACTTGACCGCACGAACCTTGTGACTATGTCTCCTGAAGTACCTTTTCTCTAACAAAATGACAATCAATCTCTATTTGTTTGGTCCTCTCGTGAAATACTGGATTCGATGCAATGTGAAGTGCAGCTTGATTATCGCACACAAGTTCCATTCCTTTAGTATCTCCAAATTTCAACTCCTTCAGTAGTTGCTTGATCCATATGAGTTACATGTTGCCACTGCCATAGCCCGATATTCTGCTTCTGCACTAAATCTAGCAACCACATTTTGTTTCTTACTTTTCCAAGACACCAAATTTCCCCCAACTAGAACACAATATCCCGAAGTGGATCGTTCTGTCAGAGGGTGACCCTGCCCAATCTGCATCTGAATATCCAACATTTTTCTCATGTCCTTGGTCTTCATAAAGAAGTCCTTTCCCTGGAGCAGATTTTATGTATTGAAAAATGCAAATAACGACATTCCAATGACTATCACAAGGAGAGTTCAAGAACTAACTTACGACACTTACCGAGAAGGTAATATCAGGTCGAGTCAATGTGAGATAATTCAACTTTCCTACCAACCTTCTATATCTTCCTGGATCGCTAAGAGGTCCCCCCCCCCCCCGACTGGTAGGAGCTTAACATTTGAATCCATTGGAGAATCAATAGGCCGACAATCTATCATCCCTGTCTCTTCAAGAATATCAAGTGCATACTTCCTTTGTGAAATGGCAATTCCTGAATTGAATTGAGCAACCTCAATGCCCAAGAAGTATGTCAATTGACAAAGATCCTTAGTCTGAACGTGCTAGAAAAGGTGATGTTTCAATTTGGTAATTCCCTCATCATCATTGCCTGTGATAACTATGTCATCAACATACACTACCAAATACATGCACAAACCTGGAGCAGAGTGACAATAGAACACAAAAAGATCAACTTAACTTCATACATTCCAAACAACTGAATAACCATGCTAAACTTCTCAAACCATGCTCGAGGAGACTGCTTCAGGCCATAAAGTGCATCAATTTATCCATCAATCCCAACCTTCACTGTATCTATCCACCGACAACCAACTGTAGATTTATCTGGAGGTAGACGAACAAGCTCCCAAGTACTACTAGAGTGTAAGGCAGACATCTTCATCAATAGCTTCCGTTGCCCAAGTTGGTAATCTTGTTGCTTGTATCTCACAGTCCACCACACTTGGCCCTTGGGTTATGGACTCAGGTGCTTCTGACCACATTTCTGGTAACAAATCTTTATATTGTCTAATATTACTTACTCTCAGTCCCTTCCCACTGTTACATTAGCTAATGGTTCTCAGATTATGGCAGCCGGAGTCGGTCAAGCCAATTCCTTACCTTTCTTGACTCTAAATAATGTTCATTTTGTCCCTTTAGCCTCTTGTCAATAAGTCGTTTGGCTAAGGCTTTAAATTGTTTCATCTCATTTTATAGTGACTTCTTTGTCATATAGGACCTCAGTACGGGAAGGATGATTGGCGAAGGGCATGAGTCAAATGGACTTTATTATCTCAATTTTCACAAATCCACTATAGTTTGTTCAATCTCAGACTCTCCAGATTTAATCCACAAACGATTGGGACAACCTAGTTTATCCAAACTTCAAAAGATGGTACCTAGCTTGTCCAAATTGTCTAAGTTAGATTGTGAGTCATGTCAATTGGGGAAGCACACCCGAGCTACTTTTCCACGTAGTCCTAATAATCGTGTAGTCTCTTTCATTTAGTTCATTATGATATTTGGGGTCCTTGTAGAGTCAGTTCTACATTGGGTTTTAAGTATTTTGAGTAATCATCATTGAAAGTAACAAAATACTTAAAACCCAATGTAGAACTAACTCTACTAGGACCCCAAATATCATAATGAACTAACTGAAAAAGAGACTCTGCACTATTATTAGGACTACGTGGAAAAGTAGCTTGGGTGTGCTTCCCCAATTGACATGACTCACAATCTAACTTAGACAATTTGGACAAGCTAGGTACCATCTTTTGAAGTTTGGATAAACTAGGGTGTCCCAATCGTTTGTGGATTAAATCTAGAGAGACTGAGATTGAACAAACTATAGTGGATTTGTGAGAATTGAGATAATAAAGTCCATCTAACTCATGCCCTTCGTCAATCATCCTTCCCGTATTGAGGTCATGTATGACAAAGAAGTCACTATAAAATGAGGCGAAACAATTTAAAGCCTTAGCCAAACGACTTTTTTTTTTTTTTTTGAGAAAGTTAACTGGCATTATCAACATAGAAGTACACCAATAGTGAACTCATGTAGTAATTACATCAAAAGGATAGAGGGTTTACCAACAAGAATCAAAACACCTATCTCCCTCATAAACTATCTAAGAATAGGGTGATGTCCCCCGGATCCTTTGGAATAGAATGGATACACTAAAAGTAAAAGGTCACTAAACAATTCATTTTAATGCTTTGGAAAGGGATGCTCTTGTTCTCAAAACATCTCTGATTTCTCTCACTCCATATTGTCCACCAGATGCAGGCAGAGACAATCTTCCATTTCTCCTTGTGTCCTAACTGATTTCCATCTCTATTCCAACATGCTAGGACTTCTGCAGTATTTCTAGGCATGGTCCATGTGATACCTCTCAGGTTAATGAAATACTTCCATAGTTTCTCAGTCACTTTACAATGCAAAAAAAGATGGTTTATTGTCCGTCTCAAATTTACAAAAAAAACATCTGGAGCATAAGTCCTTTCCTCTTTTCATTAAGTTATCTTGAGTCAGAACAGATTGTCTTGCAACAAGCCATGTGAAGTAAGCCAATGTGGTATCTTCCCTTTCCAGATCATCTTCCAAGGCCACAACTCCTTGGTTTCAGTTGAAATGTCTAGTAATTTGTAGGCTGATTTCACCTTGAACTTGCCATCTTTCTCCAGCTTCCATGTCAATTTGTCTTCCTCACAAGTGAGGTTCTTGGCTTGTTCCAAGGTATTATAGAACTGAGTCATTCTCTCCACTTCCCAATCATTGAGGAACCTTCTAAAAATCAGGTTCCATCCTTGTTCATTTCTGACTTCTACAATTGTAGCTATTTTCTGTTGATTGAGAATATAAATGTCTGGGAACTGTTGTCTCAAAGGTGTTTGTCCCATCCATATATCATTCCATAACAAGGTTTTCCTCCCATTTCCCACATTAATCACAGAGTTGCTCCAAATTCTTGGTCACTGATTTCTAATAGTTCTCCATAGACCCACACCATAAGGAGTATTAACCTCCTTAGTAGTCCATGATCCTTCCTTTCCATATCTTGCAAAGATAGTGTCCTTCCATAAGCTCTGATCATCTGTTGCTAGTCTCCAGAGCCATTTTAGCAGAAGGCTCTTATTGTGGGCTTTCAAATTCTTAATTCCCAGACCTCCCTCTTTTTTGTTGGAAATAACAGCATCCCACTTAACCAAGTGAAATTTCTTAACCCCTTCCCCATTACCTTGCCAAAGAAAAATTCTTCTAATTGTGTCCAGCCTCTGAATGATCTTCCCAGGCATAGGAAAAAGGGACATCATATAGGTTGGCATGGCATCAAGAACACTGTTGATAAGTGTGACTCTACCACCCGAGGATAAGTATTGACTTTTCCAGTTAACCAACTTCCTTTCACATTTTTCTACCACAGAGTTCCAGATGCTCAAAGATTTACTCTTAGCTCCCAAAGGCATGCCAAGATAGGTGGTTGGAAGTTCCCGTATCTTGCCACCTAAATTGTTTGCCAGGAGGCTACAGGATAAATAAAGCTCTTTCCCCAATTGATATGGAGTCCAGATATTGCTTCAAACAAAATGAAAATAACCCTCAAGTGTTTCAGTTGTTCACTTTCTGCATCACAAAATACTAATGTGTCATTAGCATATTGTAGGTGGGAGATAGACACTCCCAGTGAATCCCCCTGACTCACTTTGAAGCCCCTAATTTTGTTATTAACCTGAGCAATCTTCAGCATATCACTTAGACCTCCCATAGCTAGGATGAAAAGAAAAGGAGAAACGGGGTCTCCTTGTCTCAATCCTCTCAGAGGAAAAGAAGCCAGATGGTGAGCCATTGATCAAAACAGAGAACTTCATTGTGGTCATACAAAACCTCATCCATTTTATTCAGGTGTTGCCAAACCCCATCCTCCTGAGTGTGCTCCACAAATATTCCCAGTTCAAGTGATCATAAGCTTTCTCTATGTCTAGCTTGACTTTGGATATGGTTCTCACATCTACACATTCATTAGCTACCAGAATGGCATCCATAATTTGTCTACCCTTTATGAAGGCCATTTGTTGATCATCTACTAACTTTGGCATAACCCTCTTGAGTCTTTCTGTTAGGATCTTTGAGATGATTTTGTAGAAGCTCCCAATTAGGCTAATTGGCCTGAAATCTTTCAATTCAGATGCTCCCACTTTCTTAGGAATCAGGGCTATAAAAGTGGCATTAAAACTTTTCTCAAAATAGCCCTGATCATGGAAGTTCTGGATGGCAGCTACCACTTCCTCCTTAATCACTTCCCAGCACTGTATGTAAAAGGCCATTGAGAAACCATCAGGGCCTGGTGCTTTATCCCCTGCACATGAGAACACACTGTTTTTGATTTCTTGTTCTTCAAATTGGCCTTGCAATGCAATATTATCCTCTTCACTGATAATGAATTGGAATCTAGGATTGAATTGAGGTCTCCATACTTCTGCCTCCCTGTATAGTTCCTGGTAGAATATAATTATTCCATCTTTGATCCCAACTGGTTCAATAACATTAGCTCCATTTATGATCAATTTGTCAATGTTGTTGTACCTCTTGTGACAATTAGCAATCCTATGGAAATATTTTTGAGTTCCTATCCCCTTCCCTGAGCCAAAGGGCCCTAGATCTTTGCCTCCAAACAACTTCCTCCCTCTTTGCAATTTCCTCCAACTCCACTGTCAATACTGCTCTCAAGTAGGACTCATCTTCAGATAAAGTTCTCTGATCTTCAATCAAATCTAGATCAGCTAGTTGGTTGAGAGTGCACTGTTTCTGCATACCAAGATTGCCATGAAGTGTTTTGCTCCAATCTTTCAGCTCGACTTTCAGTAGTTTCAACTTACAAGCTAGTATATAGTCTTGTCTTCCCACGTAAGTTATAGAATTCCACCAATTTTTAATTCTTTCATTGAAGTCCTGAGTTTGTAGCCACCAGTTCTCAAACTTGAAATAAGATGTTTGCTTCTCCCAGTTGCCACATTCCAACAACAAGGGATTATGATCAGATGTAACTCTAGGTAAGATTGATTGATTAATCTTCCTAAAGGAAACTTCCCATTCCTCGGAAATCAAAATTTTGTCTAGTCTTGCTGCAATTTCTTGTCTGTCCCCTTTCCTCCATGTGAAACTACCACCTTTCAGTGGTAAATCTTGTAGTTCCATATCCTTTATAAAATCTAAGAAATCTTCCATCGCCTTATTCAATCTCTTGCAGTTCTTCTTTTCTGATGGGTACCTTACTACATTGGAATCCCCAGCCACCACCCAAGGTCCACTAAACAAACTCCTTACTGCCCCCAATTCTCCCCATACTTCTTCTCTTTCGTCTCTACTGTTTGGAGCATAGACACTAGATAGATGCCATTCAAAAACCTGAGTTTTCCCTGTGAACTTACATGTGATACAGTAAGCCCCTACTTCACAAACTTCACCCTCCCAGATACTGCTATCCCATAAGATAATGATGCCCCCTCTTGTTCCACGTGCCTCTAATTGTGCATATTTAACCCTCCTGTTTGCCCAAATCTCTTTTATCACCCCTCTTATATCTCCATTAATTTTTTATTCCTGAAAACAATACACATCTGCCCTCCAATTGTTCATCATGTTTTTGATCAGTAGCCTCTTCCTTGGATCATTGAGGCCCCTTACATTCCATGAAACTATGTTAACTTTCATTTAAAAAATCTAAGAAACAACCCCCCCAACTTCTTGTACCATAGCTCACGAAGTTACTAGCTGGTTCCAGATTCTTGAGTTCTCTTGGGATCTTTTCTGTTGGAGTCGTAGGAACTATGGCTCCAGCCATCTTCTCAATTGCTTCCCTCTTGCCATCAATTTTCATGAATAGATTCAGATCTGCTTCTTCACATCCAATAAAGTGCACTCCAAATTCTTTGCTAAGCCTGATAATATTCTGTTGGACCTATGAAGGAATTTTGTTCTCTGCTGCTATACCAATGTCCTGTTCTTCTGAATTTAGTGGTATGATATCTTCAATTATACCTTCCCCATCTGCCTTATGTTCCAGTACATATCGTTTCCTGTTTGTGTTTCCGTGGTTGTTCTTTCCTCTGTTTGGATGATCGACATATCGGTCTTCGTCCCTTATATCTGCTAGAAATTTGAAATTCTCATCTCTGTCTCCATGGAATAGATGGACTGGATCGCCTTCCTTGTCTGGTGCCACTAAATTCCTGTAATTTGCTTGTATTTCATCGAGTAAAGGCTCTGAGGTCCAATCTGAAATATTGGCCTACTTTTCATTTTAAGTTACAAGCTTGTTGGGCCAATGGGTCCAGGCCCAACTCTTTTCCTTTCAGCTGCTTAGTATCACGTGCCCTGTTAATAGATTCAAAATCTTTTGTGCTTCCCACGTGAAAGTTCCTGTCACCAGCTGGCAGAGGAGTGGATTTCGAAGTTTCACCCTTCTGCAATAACCATTGGTTTGAAGACCGAGTCCTCCTATCTCCTCCGATATCGTATGCACTATCTCCGACGAAAAACCTTGCCGGTGTTTCATCCCATACTTGTATGATATACTTGATACCTTCAAAAGCTATCTTCACCTCCTTCGGAATGGAATTTCCGTTGGCTTTGACTAGTATTCTTGCCCACTTTAGGTGATTGCGAAGATTTGTTTCCTCCTGTGTCTTCACCCAGCCACCGCAGAAGTCCCCCACTGCTTTAAATACATTCTGAGACCACAAATATAAAGGGAGGCCCACTAATCTGATCCACGATTGGCTTATGGCAACCCTAGATTGAATTGCACCAACAGTCGGCGACCACCATTGCAGCCGAATTCCTTGATTCTTCCACAACCATCTTCCTCTAAGAACATGCTCGGCCGCATTTATGGACGTAAACTCGAAGAGAAAGCAGTTGTTTCCCATCTCGTAAACGTTAAGGCCGTGGGCTTGGTTCCAATTTTTGCTTGCCCATCTACGAACTTCCGACAGGGTGACCATCTCAGATCCAATTGTTGGAAAGCTACCAACAAGGCTCTTGCCTAAGAGCTCATTTCAAGGTTGATTGAGGCCACCATTTATGAGGATGGTATCCCCTCTCTCCTTTATGACTGCACTATTGATCTCTCTGGACGACCATCTGCTCCTCCTCACCGACTCTGCATATGGAATCTCTTTATCCACCATTTTGTAATTCTGATTGACTGTCTTATTAGCTTTGTAATAAATGAACTTTTCAATTTTGGTAGCCAGATCCCACCAACCAGCATTGCATGAGATTTCTGGGACTATTAATACTGCTCTGCGCTTGCCTTCAATGCTGATAATGCTTATATATCTTCCTTTGTTGTTAAAGTTTCTTGCACAGAATAAGTGTGAAACATGCTCCTGTCTTCTCCATCTTCTAACTGTGTTTCCTTTCACCTTTGACGCTTCCTTAAGGATCGAACAGATTCATTCCATCGATTTCTGAGTAAAGCTAGCTCTGCTCATCATGATCCTTCCTCTCTCAGTCGAGTCATACCACATCTCTGCTCATGATTCATCGCTAGCTATGTCATAAGACTTGAATCCTATTGCGAAGAAAATCATATCTTCATCCATTGATTAGAAGAAAAAGAAAATAGGTTAGAAGAAAAAGAAGATTATGCCGGTTTGAAAGAAAGAAAGAAAGAGGAGAGGATTCCGGTGACAGAAGGTCGCCGGAGGGGAGTTCTGATCTCCTAGATTAGGAGAGAGAAAGATTTTGGGGACATGTGCCTGGGAGAACTTTTTTTTAAATTAAACCTGAGGTAGAGCCTATTTGGAAAGATTAGCCAAACGGCTTATTGACAAGAGGCTAAGGGGACAACCAGGGACAAAAAGAACATTATTTAGAGTCAAGGTAAGGGATTGGCTTGACAAACTCCGGCTACCATGGTCTGAGAACCATTAGCTAATGTAACAGTGAAGGGACTGAGAGTAAGTAATATTAGACAAAAAAGATTTGTTACCAGAAATGTGGTCAGAAGCACCTGAGTCCATAACCCAAGGGCCAAGTGTGGTGGACTGTGAGATACAAGCAACAGGATTAACGGGATCACCAACTTAGGCAACGGAAGCTATTGATGAAGATGTCTTCTTACTCGCTTGATACTGAAGAAAGTCATTGTATTCTACCTCAGAAAAAGAGAACAATTGATTGGTGGGATTACCAGTGTATTCAGTTTGAGCAACATGAGCATTCTTTGGTTTACTATGTAGAGAGTAGCACACCTCACGGGTATGACCCAATTTGTTACAATGACCACATCTTGGTCGTTGTTTCCCATGTCGGCCTCCATGCCATTTTCCAGTCTAAAATGCAGTCTGAGATGCTAGGACAGAAGAATCTGCAGGTGGAACTAGATGACTAGACGACATAGGTGGTGCAGCTAGTCGTAACAATCGAGCAAGCAGGTCATCCATAACAAGATCAGTAGAGCTAGCCAAAATTTGATCTCGCACTGAATCAAGATCAGATGGAAGTCCAGCAAGTGTAACAACTAGAAACATCTTCTGACGCTGCTCTAATTGCTTTTCAACATTTCGAGTAGCGGGCATTAACTCATTAAATTCCTCCATAACCGCCTAAACCTGTCCAAGATAAGTTGACATATCCAAGTCTTGCTTTTTAAGGTTAGTCAACCAAGAAATCACATTATAAAAGTGGGATATGTCATTTGTGTATAGCCCATGAGCCTTTTCCCAAACTAAGAAGCAAGTTTGGAATGGTCGAAACAATGGCATCAACTTTGAATCAATAGATTTCCATAACAGACTACACAAATTGAGCACCAATCTTCTCCCATTCGTCCCTATCTTTTACAGTAATATCCTGTGTATTCAAGTGATCCTGAACACCTTGTCCCTTGCACCATAATTGAACAGAGGAGGACCAAGATATTGTTTGCACTACCTGTCAAAGGTTCTGTGGTGATGCCATGGTTTGGGCAGGTGGAACTCACAGATTTAGTGCTAAACATATCGGATCCGAGAGACATGAAAAAAAGATCTATTAGTGTTCAAAAATAAAGTAAATTCTGGGGAAAAAACTGAAGAACAGATCTGGAAAACTGGAGAAGATCTGGAAAACTGGAGAATTGCTTGTTGTCTTGCCGGAAAAAGTTGCTGGAAAAAAAAAACTACCAGAAAAGTGGCTGAGAAACATAACCTGCAAGGATTCCGATCGTAATGGTGGTACTGGTATATGCACAATACCCCTGGAGAGTGTCGGAATCGCAGAACAATGGAGGTTTTGCTGGGAAAAAAAAATTCAGTAATTTTGTTCTCTTATTATATTTATTTTCTCACTAAAGAAAGCTCTTATACCCTGTGAAGATGGATCTTGGGCCTAACTCAACCTCAAAATCTAGCTTATGAGGGAAGGATTGTCTAAGTCCATATAAGGAGACTAAATTCCCATCCCTTTTCCGATGTGAGAATTCTTAACAATTATTTATATATGAAATTAAATATTTTATTTTATTGGTATTAATTGGGCCACACTTCAAAAAGGCGAGCACCTTGCCTTGTAGCAAGGCAAACCCTTGTCGCCTTTTATCGCCTTTCGTCGTCCGAAAACACTGGTTTAATATAATAACAGATTTTCTAACACCTAGGCTCAGGATAATGACTATATATAGTTTATTCTTATTTTGTAGTTTGTTATGACTCTATTTGTCTTAGAAGTAAAATTGATTCATCTTGATTAAGACTTGTGCCATTTGAGGATTTCTTGCTTATTCCGTATTTTGCATCTTAACGTAGAACTTGTCTTGTATGTTATTGAAGCGAAATAAAAAATATTGCTCTATTTAGAAGATGATAATATGCTTTCTTTGATATGTTTTGCAAACTTCAGCTTTTTCAGATATTGTTATCACTAGTTAGTCCTTTGAGCCTGTAACATTTTGTTTGATAGCCATATTTTTATCTGGATCCATTTTGTTGAATCCCTAGTTTTTGCATCTTGCTTCCTGGAACACTATAGCATAAATTGTGACAAAATTGTTAAATCTAAACAAAGGGATGGTCAAGTGTAATCATCACCAAAGATAACTAGTAAGTGATAAAAGACTAGTATGGAAGGGGGAGAGTTCACTGTAAAATCAGCATATCAGCATACAGAGAACTCAGGTCTACGGAGGAGCAGCATGCAGGATGGCCCTGGAGGATGATCTGGAGAACAGAAATTCCCTACAAGGTGAATTACTTCACATGGCTCTTGGCAAAGCAGGCAATCTTGACACATGAGAACTTAAACAAGAGGAAACCCAATCTATGCTCTAGTTGCTATCTATGTGAAGAACAGGTGGAGACAGTCAACCATCTCTTTTTACACTGTAAATGGACTGATCAATTGTGGCAGATGTTTATCTAAAAGAGGAAGATTAAGTGGACAAAGCCTGGGAGTATTATAGAAGTCCTACAATGCTGGAACAGGGATGGAAATGCAGGAAAAAATGAGGAGATGGAGGATTGTCCCAGCTTGCATTTGGTGGACAATTTGGAAGGAAAGGAATCAAAGATGCTTTGAAGGAAAACAGAACAATATCCAGAAGATAAAGACTAATTGCCTAGGGCTTTATTATTTTTGGTGTAAGCAAGTAGTGATAGAAGATGCTGAAAATGTGTTTAATATTATTGACTGGTTGTAACTAGAAGATCCTAGGAATGATGTAAGTAAAACTTTTTGGAGAGGGACTACACTTTGATGTAGTATACCTGTGGATATATAGAAGTAATGTTACCTTTCTCAAAAAAAAAAATGTGACATGAAAAAAAAAAGATAAAGAAAAATTGCTTGAGAAAAAAACTGATTGAAATGTTATTGAGATGATGAGAATACTAGTGAAAATAATGGATGAAGAGAGACTAAAAATAAAGAGAAAAAAAAGAATGGGAGTCATCACACAGAAGTATGGCTTGCAAAGCCATTAGTCAACTGAGGAGGTTCTAGGAACCTTTGATTGTAGTGTGTGGAAAACCATCAGAAGATTATGGCCCCAGTTCAAAGACAACATCTCACTATAGGTGGGAAATGACAGGAAAATTGATTTCTAGAATGAAATATGGATTGGGAAGAGTGCCTTAAATCACTTTTCACTTTTCCCAGATCTGTTCAATCTACAGGACAATGCCACAATTTCCAATGGTGGAGCCCTCAGGGTTGGAACCTCATTTTCAGGAGAGCACTTAATGATTGGGAGATTGAGAGGATCACTAACCTGTTTCAGGTCCTTCATGCCACTCCAGGCATCTCCAATGAACCTGACAAGCCTATTTGGCGACTGCATAACAAAGGAGTGTTCACAGTAAAGTTATGCTACTGGATAAACAATGCTAATCAATCACAGATTAGATTTTGACCATGGAAGTTAATTTGGAAGGTAAAATTAACTTTAAAAGTCTCAAGTTGCTTAGTTGGTGTGCAGAAAGGCATGTTTGACTCGAGAAGTGCTTCAGAAAAAAGGGAGACAAATCTTTTCAAGGTGCTTCATGTGTGATCAAGATGCAGAATTAATAGAAATCTATTCCTCCATTGCAAAGTGGCTGCAAACCTGTGGAACATGTTCCGCTGTATACTTGGTGTGTACTGGGTAAAGCCAAGGACCACTAAGGACTTATTATATAGCTGGGAGGAGATAGGAAGAAGAGATTCTGGTGAAGATTGGTGGGAGTTATTCCCAGCTTGCATTAGGTAGACTCTGTGGAAATAAAGAAATGCAAGATGATTTGAGGATACAAGAAACAACATCCAAAAGATTAGAATGAATTGCTTTAGCCTTTTGTAATTTTGGTGTAAACAAAATATGGTGGGGGATATAGAACTTTTTGTTGATTTCCATGGAAATTTGTAATCTCCCATAAGTTAGTTTTGATATGCTCTGATGAGATTGTAAGTGACCTATGCTCATCATTTGTTTGATGATGAGAGCCTATTGTGAATACACAGTTACCTTTATCTCAAAATAAAATTATTTATTGAATCATTGCAATTAGAAGTAATCAACCAAACCACTTCTTTGTGAAAACACTAGTTCTTTGTGTAATAGTAGTTTATCAGAAATATTTTTCAATCATCAGTCCTTGTGGGATCCAACCTTTGATTGTTTACAATTGTTGTATTACTTGAGCAACCACGTACACTTGTGTGTGCAGGAGCAACACAGGGCCGTCAAAGTAATTTCATTGTTAATAAAGGCCATCAAGGTATACTCATAAAGTCTGATTAACAAGTCAACTTTAAACAAATTCTCACTTTCTCTTATTGTTACCCCTTTTTTTGCTCTACCCACATTGAATTTGTCCGCTACAAAGAGAGTTATACTTGTATAATATAGTGAGATCAATGGGGGATCAAGACAAAAAATTAGTTACGAACAGTCACCATCTATTAGCAATCTATGGAAGGTCAATGGCTTCACATGCAGCATATGGCATCTGATGAGGCAGCACGACTTCCACTCGTCTCTCTCCCTCCCTCCCTCCCTCCCTCCCTCCCTCCCTCTCTCTCTCGCTCTCTCTCTCTCTCTCTCTCTCTCTCTCTCTCTCTCTCTCACACACACACACACACATATATCAAGGTCAGTGATCAAACATATGCACACGAGAAGCCTCTGTAAGATTCTTCTGCTTTCTATTTTTAGCACATGAACTGGAACTTATTTTTGGAGTCACATTCAACACCTAGAATAATGCTAGGTCAGAATCTGTAGCATAGGAATTAAACAGGAAAAGGAAAAAACATAAGAATAGCAATACTGACGTGCTAATTGTTGAAGGCCGATAAAGTCTCAAGCTAAACCTATTTCCAACATCAATTTTGTCAACAAGAGGTCTTGCATAACCTGCACACAGATAACAATGAGAATTAACCATTTATAGATGAACCTGTGAATTAAGGAAGATAACAAAATAAATCTCAAATTAACGGGCCAACCTTCAAGCCCAGCAGTAAACAAGACAAGATTGGCAAATTCACTGAGTTCTTTTAGAAACTCATGCAATCCAGGACGTTCAAAAACTGTGACATAATTGATCTTAGGTTTGCCTTCGCATTCCTAAAACCATCCAGAATATATGAGATAAAAAAAATCAAGGAACTTGCCAGATAATCACTCAATCATAAACAGAAGTGAAAATATAACCTTGTCTGAAGATGTGCACTCAAGCTCAAACCACTTTAATCCAGCCTCTGTAGCCTGGGTGCGTACGATATTGGGCAAACTTGATGTCTCATAGGCACAAACTAAAGTTTCATCCAAGTCAAGAACCACCTACAAGCAATATTTAAGAACTTGAGAAAAAGCTCAAAAAGAACATTTTGCTAAACAAAGAAAACGACCCAGTCGTTCAACCAATCTAGTGCACTTAGTACTAAGAAATTCAATAAATAATTTTACTATCTGCTTATCTGACAGCCCACCAAGATTATATTAACCCATCTCTAAGTCCCCCAATCTCTCTTAGTAGTCAACTTTCTGTAAAATTTGATCATAATACTCTTACAGATTCTAGAACGTCTTTGAGCTTTAATTTTATTCCATCAAATGAAGGGTATCAATTCTTCAAACCAAGAGGTAACCCTATTTTATTTTATTTTTTGATAAAGGTAAAGCAACCAAGAGGTAACCCTATTCCAAAGCGTGCATGAGGTTTCCTTCAATCTGGTGATCCCAACAAAAATAAATCATTAGAGCTTGTGGCCTCAGTAGGCCAATTCTAAAAATCTCTTCAATTGATCAAGGGAGCTCCGTTTTCAGTAGATGAGATAAGGATGACAGATATTATCTCAATGCTTTTTTTCACATAACTCTTAGCAGTCCCCTAAAACCGGTACTAATGAATCTATAGTTCTCAAATTTTCATCGACCAGAGGGGTTTATTTGAAAAAAAGGAAGTATTTCAGGAAGAGGGCATTTAGTAGCAAAATGCAAGACTGAAAGCACCACAAAGCATGCAGACTCTTCCCCCTCTGCAATTGCAATTCGCATTGAATCTACCACTGATCAAAAAAGACCCAGCAAGCAGAACATAGGATACCAAAACAGCTGCTATGCTAACAATGTATTAACTTTTCAGGGAAATATCAGGGTTAACAGAGGTCCTACTAACAAAGAACTAGAACATACAGGAAGAGCTACAAGACACAAAAGAAACGCCAATGAATCAACTACACCTTTGTAGCAGAATAATTGGAGTTGGCTATATGAATCCTCTATAACAACACTGGTCACAACAGAAATGCCACATCATAAATATTCAGATGATATAGCAAGCCATGGAATTAACATCAGTCACATTATTTTTCCTTTTGGATAAGTAGCATCAGTCACAATTTAAGCAGCATACAAGTCGCAGATCAGCATATAGACAGGACCATTCAGCTCCAACAACTCCTAAAGTTTAAACCTCTTCCATCAATTCTCAGGGTCTCTCTTAATTTACAGCTACTCTCGGACATGGGCAACATAAAAAAGGAACAGAAGACACAAATAGTCACCTTAGGACTTGTTCTTTTTTATTTTGGTGAAGTAGCTTCATTGATGGCATCAAGAAGATGCAAAAGTAGTACAAAAGAGAGTAAAAAAAAATTGTCTCAGAAAAAAGGAGTTGTGTTAGAAGAACAATAGGGATGAGAGAATTTTAGATTTCATTGAAGATATGGGGCGAATTGATCTTCAAATGGAAAATCCAACATTCACCTGGTACAAAGGGGACAACCATGAAGTAGCTTCCAAAATAGATAGAATCTTGTTTTCAAAAGAATGGGATGAACGCTTCAACAACTTGAAAGTAATCCCACTTCAAAGGATTATTTCAGATCATGTACCATTAGCCCTACAAAGTGGGACTTGGAACAAAAATAAAAGGTATTTCAAGTTCGAAAATTGGTGGCTAGATACTGAGGGGTTCACAGATAGAGTCAGAGACTGGTTATTCTAAGACGATCACTTAGTTAATAAAATGATTCAAAGTTGATAAACCAACAAAATTTCTGTTCATTTTTATACACAAACACCAAAAAAAATGCTGGCAGGGATCATTCTCCAGATATCAGATAGCTTTATACACCTTCCATGTGCTCCAGTTTTCAATGGCTCTCTTAATACTCTGAGGCCCAGCAAGCCATCTTCCCAATAGACAGAAGAAAATAATCACAATAAAGGATACAAGAACAAAAAGAAGAAACTAAAAGAAACTATACATGTTTAAAATAAAAAAAGAAATCAAAAGAAACAATATAAAAACTACCGGCAATAACTAGAATCAGCATATGCTATTTCTTGTAAATCATAGCAATTACCCCTTTCATTTCACATATATATTCTGAAATATTGACATTCAATAAAGATTCTGTTCGTTCCCGTTTTTCATCAATGCCATATTTCACACTTTTTCTGTCCTCCCATCCATCACAACTTCCCTCTTCATTCATATCGGTTATCTTCTTCTTTGATATGTTACTTCCTTCCCATTATCAAGTTGCAATTTCCATTAAATACCTCCATCCTAATACATAAGAATTTTTAATTGTTCGTTATATACATAGCCTACACAAGCAAGTGTCACGTCTGATCTTCTATTTGCAGTTTGTCTATGTTAAAGGCTTAAGCACACTAATTTTTTTTTGTTTTGATGAAGTAATTAGTTCTATTTTTTTTTTTTGAAACTGGTAAGGTTGAATTCTTCAGCATTAAGGGTATGCTGGCTACCTCCAAAAAGGGATAATTACAGATTTCCTATCAAATCTATAATCTGGTCTATATCATCTATACAAAGCTGTTTACACCAAAAAAGTAGAGATACTATACAATTCCATTTAACTTTGTGGATGGAATTGGATCTATCTTCAAAACATCTTCCATTTCTTTCCAGACTGACCACCATACACATGATGGTATTAGCTTCCACCATCTCTTTTGACTCTTACTGCCTCCCCTCCTAATCCAACAGTTCAACAAATCTGATGTATGTTCTGGCATTGTCCAGTTCATGCTTGTGATGTTGAGAAACAAGTTCCAAATTTGAGCAGTAAACAGATGGTAATTAGTTCTATTGCAGGCATCAAGTAGATGCATAATAGTTACAAAAGCTTAGTAGCAAAAGGTCAGCTATCCTTTACATTGTTAGTTAAGAGTCAAGGAGCTGACAAAGTTCAAAAATGAATCAGGGGAATCTAGAGGGGATAAATAAACCCAACTATACAAAAACATGAGGCAATTAGCTTTTAAAGATGGGCTTAAAATACACTATTGGACTACCTACAATGACTTAGGTAGTCCATTAGGTAGTCCAATAGTTTAAAACACACTATTGGACTACCTAAGTCATTGTAGTTTAGCGTGCTTCCACCTCACTTGGTGCCCCTGGGGATGGAGGTGGTTTTCCCATCCCATATGAGGCCTCTTCAACATACATACATACACTAATTAAAGTATTAGATATAACAGATCCTGCAATATCCGAGCCTGTAGCAAAGCCCAACCATAGCCATGTCGGACTGCATAACTAAAACTTTGCTAACCGATTCATATGTTGTTATCATTTGTCCTATTAATCTGATTTGCATGCCATAGTTGCACTATCGGCAGTAAACCTTTCTAAGCATGCCAACTTCCAATAGACAAAACAAAAAAAAATATATAAAAATAGAATCAAAAAAGAAACCAAAAGAAAAAAACTAGGACTACAAGCAACAAGGAAAACCAAGCCACTCCTACTTCTTGTAAACCAGAACATGTTCCCCTGTACACTCAAACCTTTTTATAGTGGCAGCATTTGTCTAAATATTTTATAGCTGCTATAGTGAGGTGTTGTTATATATGTATACTAGTAGTTGACGTTTACAAAAATATGCAAAATTAGAAAGATTATGAATGTAAAAAAGGCAAACATCAATTGTGGTCTTTTTTCTCTCAAAAGATAAAAGGCAAACAGCAATAGTCTTTCCTCATGAAGTTATGACCAGAACTGATGAAATTTACTGTGTGCATGACATTAATGATGATTATCACAAATATTTTGATCTTGTATATTTCTTACAAAATATTTGAGTATAACCGTTATAGAGCGGTAATTTGACAAAGAGTATACTGCTATAATGAATGTCCTTCCTCTTGTAGTTCGAATGTTGTCATAGAGAATTTAAATATAACATCAAAAAATAGTTTTGAGAAAATCAAGCCGTCATATTAAACTGTCGTTATAACGAATGACAACTATAGAGAGGGTGGTTGACTGTATATTCCGACATATCAGTACTTATACACATTGCACTCGCCCAATATTTCATCAATTTCATACTTTTCTTGTCCTTTTCATAGTTCACTGCCCTTCTTGAACTACCTTCCCTTTATTTAGTTGTAATTTCATTGGCTTTTTAAAAGAACTTATAAGCTAAAAGTTAAAAGTCATAAGTTGGTAATACCCAACTTTTGGTTTTTAGCTTATTCTTGTACTGTTTCAGCCTAAAAAAAGTGTGTAAAAACACTTTTTGTCATTCACAAATGCCTCAAAAAAAATTTAAAAAAAAGAGCTTAGAAGTCAAAAGCTACTTGAAATAAGCCAATCCAAACATCCTCTTATGCAATGGCATGTGTGATCTTCCCTTCCAGCTAGTCTGTAACAATTACATCACTAAACCACCTTTGCTATTGTCACTTAGCTTGCTTCGGACTCATATGGCTCCTCTACCGATGGAGAAGGAGTACCACATCCTATATGTTCCACTGACATACATACATGGAAGTAATGGTAATATTTTGAAGCAGAATTAGAGATCCTCTACAATACCAAAAAGGAAAACAATTCTACACATCACCACCTCCTAGGAAATAAATTGGGGAAAAGCATGCACATGCATGTCACAACAACAACATAACTAGTGTAAGACCCCACTTGAGGAGGGTAGGATGTATTTAGACCTTACCCCTATCTTTGTGGGGTAGAGAGGCTGTTTCCGATAAGACCCTCTGCTCAAAGTTTGGTTTCTTCAGTGAACAGTGAACATAATTTAATGTAAACTAGATTTGGTTGCAGTGTTAACTAGATTTGGGAATTAAAATTTAACTGTTTATGCCCATGCATTGCTCTTTCACATTGAATCATTAAGCAACTTCCCTTTCTTGTTTTTTTCATCTACTGTTTCCTTTGGTACTTATGGTTATTGCAACACTAATTAAGCAAGAAAAAAGTTACACGAGATGACCTACGGTAAAACTCCTTAGTCCTTACCAAGTGGAATACGTAACAGTAACCTATTCATGCACCCAAGAACCGATTATTAGTTAGATGTGCAAACTGAAATAGAGTTAGCAGCTCTAGAGTAGCAGTGCCAGAATATTTAGATACGTGATGAGTCTTAGTAATTTTCATTTAGTGTTGCTCAATATATTCTTTCATCTTGTTAAACAAGGTCGAGAATAAGCTTTAAAATATTTGTATAGGAAGGTTGCTTACCGTGAGTCTTTGCTCTCCGTTAGCATCTGGAACTCTTCCGGCGGCGATTTGCAAGGTAGAAACAGTAAGAGGTGGCTGGTGCGGCGGCTCCTGAGACTCCGGCAGCTCAACAATAGGGAGCGGCATGAACTGCGGCGTAGAAGAAAGGAAAGAGGTATTACGAAAGCCGACATAGGAAAGTACCTGACTGAGAGAAGGCGTTCCTCTAACGATCTGAACAAAGATCTGAAAGAAGAAAAGAAGCCAGTTAAGCAGCGACCTCCACGCAGGTAGAGTCCTCGGAGCGTAAACATCGGCGGCCTGAGCCAGCTCGGCCATAGGTTCACCGGTAAGGAAAGGAGATTCACAGACTGCTAACGTGCAAATTCTGTGTTGGTAATCGTGGGTCTTCTTCAGTCGCAAATTGGAGTCTGGGCGGAGGTGTAGCTGTCAAGGTGGTGCCTCGACAAAGAAGTCATAGTCATTGAATTGAAATGTAGATAGAAGAAGATAGATTAGCCAGAGAAAACGAAACGATGCATGGGAATCCTCACGCGCCGGTGAAGAGAGTGGCCCTTGACGCTACATGTTGTAGTGCGAATTACAATTAAGTAATATAATAATGTTTTTCTTCTTAATAGTTAGCGACTTAGGTAAAATGCCCCTTACGTCACATCTTATTGAAATTTGTTAAAAAAAAAATTGTTAATTCTGAAGCTCTACTTATTACTATTATTTTGATTTTTTGATGTCTTTGGGTATATACTTTAGACAACATATTTTTTGATGTCTTTGGGTATATGCTTGACAGAACATGTTGAGTCCTCTCTAATTTGCCAAAGTTTGTCTTACTTGGTACTCATTTTGAGTGGTTTTTATTCGATCATTTTGAATTTTACCCAACTTATTTCTTATTTTAAATTGCAATACAAACAAGTTAAACAACATGTAAATCAAACATCGTTCAAGACATCTCTAATTTTCAAAAGTTTGTCAAACTATGTCTTCATTCTTAGTGTCTTCCATTTAATCATTACGAGAATAGATATATATATATATATATATATATATATATATATATATCCAATGACTTATTCTTATTCTAACTAGCAACATTAACATGTTAATCAACATGTAGACTAAGTTTTTAAACTCTAAGTTTGTCTTATCACTGGTTCTCTATCAAGAATCATATGATAATTGTCAATCGATTTTGTTTTTGGTCTATTATATGTCTTGATCGATCTAGCCACAATTGATTTAATTATCATTAGAAACATTAGCTCATAAGAGTCCATACTTATCATAGTTTCCTTGTTAAAAGTAGATTTAGTCTCTCTTGAACGGCAAATGAATAGTTCCATATTATATTCAACATGTACTTTATAATATGGAAACTAAATAATTGTTGTGTTGTTAGATAGAATCTATAGTAAGTTCACACAATTTCCAACAAGAATGGCCAGCCTAATAGTTATTCTCACAGTGTTATATTAATTTTTACAAATACGTCACATTATAAGCTAACCCATTTACTTTGTAAAAGAGAATTTCTTTTTAATTCTGCATTTTCCTAAAGTATCAACTTTGTTATCTTGAATTAGCGACAATACAATTATTGAATTTCCGGTTTAAACATTATCATACTACTATTGCTAGACTTGGGGCAATCAAACTCCATGTTAGGTTACCAAAATTTTTATTCATTAACGCATTTAAACACTAGAGTAAATCGAGTTAATTACAATTTCATTCCTCACAATTGTCTGCACATCCTAACAACTTGTATTTTTCATCTAATTCTTAGTAGCGGGCCATTACTTAACATACAATATTGTTGATCCAACAGGAACATAGTCAACATTAACATATAGTTGATTAATACGTTCAAGTATTCCACGCGTTTCTTCCAAGATTAAATCCACACCACTATTTCCTTGACCTTTTGTTTATATGTTGTTATCTTGCGAGAAAAGACATAAAGTGACACCTGAAGTTGTCCCAAAATTTTAAAAAGACATTTTAACTATGTGGGGATTCTACTACCCCCTAAATAATTTTGAATTGATATTATTACATCATTTTTCGATCAAGTCCAAATCTTTTGAAACAAGTGTTATCACACATCAATCATTACATGACACTTGTTAATTTAATTAAAAATATAATATTTTTTCCATTTTAAGTTTTTTCGTTATTTCTCTCTCTCTCTTACTTTTTGACTTATTTTAATTTTGATTTCATCTTCCACCCCTCGTCAAGTTGAACCCCTTCCCCCTTTTTTTCTTTTCTTTTTCTTCTTCTTCTCCAGTCAAATTCCTTTCTTTCAATGATTTTTTAAAAAAAACACATACAATTTTCTAGATTTTATTGAATTATTGATAACAAAATTAATTATGTTTCTAAGAAAATATAAAATTTTGAAGGTATCATCAATTAATTTATCTCTTTTTCATATAACTTCAAAATTAGAAATGATAATTTTAAAAGAATCAGTGAATTTCCCAAAAATTGAAAGAACTTGATTGAAATCAAATAAAAAAAACTATAGGATACCTTCTAATCATCTTGAAATCTAATGGGTTTATCAAATTGTTCAAAATGTAAGAAAATATTTAGATAAGTTTTAAAATTGAAGAGAGTAAAACTAATAGTAGTAAAAAAAAGAAAAGGAAGGTCAAGTTGTGGTAAAAATTGTGACATTGAAAGTGAAAAGCTTCAATGGAGATGACAATGAATTTTTGAAGAAGAAAGCGAAAAAATAATAAGGAAAAAAAGTTAAATTAATAAGAAAAAATAAGAAAATATATTTTATAATAAAATAAAATTATATTAGTTAAAAAGTTAAATTAATAAGAAAAAATATGAAAATATATTTTATAATAAAATAAAATTATATTAGTTATTTTAGGTTGCTCACTCTCTTTAAGATGATGCATACACTCTCTATGTCAGGTGGACAAAAATGATGTAATAATATCAGTTCAAGATTGTTTAATGGGGTAATAGGACACCCACATAG
Organism: Solanum verrucosum; assembly: GCF_900185275.1. NCBI lineage: Eukaryota > Viridiplantae > Streptophyta > Magnoliopsida > Solanales > Solanaceae > Solanum > Solanum verrucosum. The sequence continues at coordinate 1,864,290 of NW_026020354.1, forward strand.
TTAAGATGTATTTTTGAAAATTCGGGACAAGTTCAGATGCCACGTTATGTCTTTTCTCTTTATCTTGCACCCAATTTGAAAGATACAGTCTGTCCCGACATAGTGCTTTTTCTTGTCTCACACTTTTTTCTTGACACTCCAGTACACTGTTGAAATGAATATGGCACATAGTTAGCACGAAAGAGTTTATTGGCTTTCGACATGTCACTAAATAATGTGCCTTATATAGAAAGTTATTAGAACATGTAACTCTATCTTAAAAGGTCCACATTTATGCAGACCATATATATATATAGCAAGGTTACCTATTGTGCGATAGAGATGACACATCCAATAGTGAGGTAGAAAAAGAACCACACTGATTTGTGGTACGAGAACTACTAGCAAGATGCATATTTTATACTGTTCTTTATCAACTCGAACCAACGGACCACATCAATCTTCACTATCATAGTTGGCATTATCAGGACTATAATATCTACTACCAATATCAATATCAAGCTTCACAAGTTGATTTTCTATTTCTTAGGCATTCACAGAAGTGTTGGAGTGGTATTGGTGCCTCTGCCCGGTGCTTCAAGCCTCATTATGAAGTAAAAGACTTTGTTTCCTCATAAGCAAACTTCACTTCATTGTACTGAAGTAGTAGTGATCACGCCACCTTAATTCATTTGAATCCATCGATCCTCACAAGTACCATCAATTGGAAAACGTTAGTTCTTACTCCTATGTAGAAGGTTTGGTTGTCTACGAAGTGATTAATAACCATTGGCCCAGCTTTGTTGTGTTTAAAGCATGTAATGAGAGGACACTAAATCAAGAGCATGATATACCATTATAAGTCGAGTTACATATAAAATAGGTGGTGAGTTGTTCGCACTCAAGTCACATTGCCAAAACGATGTGAATCTAAAGGTTGCTTGGGGGGGGAGGAGGGGGGGGGGGCTAATTGGAAGTACAGGGGAATAAAGGTAAACATGAGATAACATTCTATTTGTAAACAAAGCATTAGTTCCATAATCGTTATTCATTATCTGATGATCTAGTTGCGTTCATGTATAAATGAAGGCTCTTGGTTGCTTTTTGGTTTCTCCGCAGATATTGGATTCACAGTTTTGACATGTAAGTGTGTGCCCATTCGAGGGGCATTGGAGGTAGTTTTATCGAGTCACAAAAGAAAGACAAGATTAATTGTTGCCAATAACCAAGAAGTAGAAGGTATAATGTCACGCCCCGAGCCTACTGTCATGATCCAATCCATCGGGTTGTGCGGGCACCTACTCTAACACCTAGATAGGAGAACCTTTACACCCAATTAAAATATGAAATGCAGAAATAAACAACTTTTCAATATATTAACTCATTTAGTTATGAAAACCATTTGTCAAACTTGATGAAACACACTGTCTTGGAAAAATACATAAATCCCTCCCTAGGTACAAGAGATTCTAAGAATATGCAATATTTAAATTAACAAGACACAACTCCCACCATAACAAAGAGAGGTAGAAGTTGTCGAAGATCATCTTAGTCTTCACCTAAGAAACATCACTAATCTTGCAACCAGACTATGTCAAGTGACATATAAAGAGTAGTATTAATACAAACAACATGTACTGATAGGCATCATCGGTCGACCTGAATCCACCACATAACACTACTAAAAAACTGCGAAAAAACGACGGACGGTGTCGCTCCAAAAAGCGACGTCATTTGTCACGCTGTCCGTCGCTTTTTAATAAAAATAATTATTTATAAAATTATTTTACAAAAAGTGACGGACGACATCTCTTAGTTCGTCGCTTTTTTTCGCGGAATTTTGAGCCAAATATATATATAATTAATAATCATTTATTTAATATGTATAGCGACGTCGTCCGTTGCTTTTTTTCACGGAATTTTGAGCCAAATATATATATAATTAATAATCATTTATTTAATATGTATAGCGACGTCGTCCGTCGCTTTTATTAAAAATAATTAAATATAAATTAAAAAGTTAACCACGCTGTCCATCACTTTTAATATATTTTATTTTATTAATTATTATTTTATTATAGCAACGGACGACATCTTTAAGTCCGTCGCTTCTTGGTCAATAATATATGGTCAACACTTAAATAAGCGACGGACAGTGTCGTTTAGTTCGTCGCTTTTTGGTCAAAATGTAGGTCAAACATTTTTTAAAAATCGACGGACAAAGAGACGATGTCCGTCGCTTTTCATTTAATTATGTTACAGCAGTGACGGGTTTTCCCCCAAATTTCCCATTCTCTTTCTCTCTTTTCTCTCTCTTCTCTCTCTTCTCTCCCTTCTCTCCCCGTCACCGGACCACCGATTGTCGCCACCACCACCGTCCGTTGCCGGCGCCATCATCCTCCCCCCGTCGCCGGCCAACCCCAGCTGCCACCCCACCCAAAAGAATTCCCCAACTGCCCCTTCTTCTTGTTATAAGGTTAGGGTTTAATTTTAATTTTATTTTTTTTGAATTCTAGTAATTATATTTGATTTCTTAGTTTGTATATTGTTTTAGTTTGTTGAATTGTGTTATTGAATTGTTAATTGTACATTTGATTATTGTTAGTTAGGGAGAGAATTGAGGATTTAGAAGTTAGAAGTTAGAAGTTAGATTAGTTTAACATTGATAGTTGAAATTTTGGTTAATTGAATTATATTCTTGAACTTAAATAGAAATTCTTGAACTTGGAAATTCTAGAAATTAGATATGAGCTTGAATATAACTAATTTTTGGATTAGAAGTGTATATTTGACTAATTTTATAGATTAGAGATATGAACTTGAATTAATTAGGAATTAACTTGAACTTGGAACTAGTTAGCTTGAATATATAACTAATTAAGTTTAGAAATTAGATATGAACTTGAATTGAAAACTTGAACTTATTAAAACTTGAATATATGTATATAACTAATAATCTTGGATTTGAAGTTTATATTTAACTAATTTTAGAACTTTCATATGAACTTGAACTTGAATATAACCAATTCATGGATTAGAAGTTTATATATAATTAAGTTTAGAAATTAGATATGAATTAACTTGAATTTAGAACTTGAACTAATTGAACTTAAAACTTGAAGGTTATATATAACTAATTGAATTTGTGATTTTAAGACTAGTTTGAATTTGAAATTATAACTTGAATTTACTATAAATTGAACTTAATTAGGAATATGAACTTGAAATGTTGTTGAATTTAATTTATTAGAACTTAATTTTTATTCTTATTAGAACTTGGATTTTATTTGAACTTAATTAGAATTTTGTAGTACTTGAAAATCTTAATGACCTTAATTAATTTGAACTTAATATAAATTAATTAGAACTATATTAAACTTAATTAATTTATAATAACTTGAAAACTTAATTAGGAATTAATATAAACTTAATTTGAACTTAATTAATTAGTATTGATTAATTAATTAATTAAGCTTTAACTTTGTAGATCTTGAACTAATTGAACTTAATTAGACCAAACAAAGCATATTTTGAAGTTGAACTTAGACTTGAACTTGAAATTAGAACTTGAACTTAGAATTTGAACTTGAAATTAGAACTTGAACTTATAATTTGAAGTTGAACTTAGACTTGAACTTGAAATTAGAACTTGAACTTGGAACTAATTAAGTTTAGAAATTAGTATATATGAACTTGAATTGAAAACTTGAACTTATTAAAACTTGAATATTTATATATAACTAATATTCTTGGATTTGAAGTTTATATTTAACTAATTTTAGAACTTTTCGTGCTAGGCAACTGAGGAAGCTCAACATCTAAAAAAGTTGATACAAGACTATATTGCTTCTTTCATCAAAGTAGGAGATAAGGTTGGTGCTTCTAAGTTTCTAAAGTTCAAGTACAATTGTTTTCAATAATGTGTTTGTGTCCATCGATCTAGTATTGATACTTAGCTTTAATTTTGTGATAATTTTTTTGTGTCCATCGAGTGTTTGTTAAGCATAAGTACCAACACTAATTGATCCTATTGATGACAAAATTGATTTTCTTGCAAGATCGATTTGTGTCCATCTAGTGTTGATATTAAGCTTTAATTTAGGAATAATGTGTTTGTTTAGCATAAGTACCAACACTAGTTGATCCTATTGGTGACAAAATTGATTTTCTTGCAAGATCGATTTGTGTCCATCTAGTGTTGACACTTAGCTTTAAATTTTGAAATAATATATTTGTTAAGCATAAGTACCAACACTAGTTGATCCTATTGATGAAAAAATTGATTTTCTTGCAAGATCGATTTGTGTCTATCTTGTGTTGACACTTAGCTTTAAAAAGTTGTTAAGTTGTTAAAGTTAAAAAGTTGTTAAGTTGTTTAAATAAGTTAAAATAAATAATGTGGTTAAGTCAATACTAAACTAGTTTTAGGACTACTATTAGTTTGAATTTGGGATTTTAAGTAATTATTATAAATATATATTAACTATGAATTAATGTAGTAAAATTATTATTAATTTTTATTTATAATATAATTGAATATCTATATTTTTGTAGATAGATCATCGTTTGTGGATGTATAATATGTATTATGAAACTGGTGCTGGTTTGAAACCCGAGTTTATTGACGGCGTTAGAAATTTTATTGAACATACAATGACACTTGACTTTTCAAGAATAATGGATTGGTTAGGTGTCCTTGTAGTGCATGTAAGTGCTTAATTTTTTTTAAACCAGATACAGTTATGGTTCATTTGTACCGTAATGGATTTAAGCCTAGATATTTTGTATGGATTGATCATGGAGAAAGTGATGGATTTGATGGTATGTTTTATAATTCGATGCCTGTGGATGTATATAATATGTTTGCACCACATGGACAAATTAGGGTTGAACATGTTAGGGTTGAACATGATAGGGTTCATGAAATGATCAATGATGCTTTCGGGGTTCAAAGTGGGATGGAACCGGAACAATATTTTGATGAAGCTCCTAATGAAGAAGCAAGACGCTTCTATGATCAATTAGAAGAGTCTAGTCGTCCACTATGTGTAGGGAGTCCGCATTTTGCCTTGTCAGTTGCGGTTAGATTAATGACTATTAAATCAGATTGGAATGTTCCTAATGCGGCTATGGACTCAATGGTTGATCTTTTGGGTGAACTAGTTAATTCGGAGTTTAACATACCAAAAAACTTCTATCAGGCATATCGTTTAGTGTCCAAGTTAGGATTGACGTATGATAAAATTCATTGTTGTACTAATGGCTGCATGTTGTTTTACAAGACTGATAGTGAATTAGAAAATTGTAAGTTTTGTGGACATGCTCGTTATAAAAGGACTTCGGCTGGAAAGATGGTCCCAGTTCAAGCGATGCATTATCTTCCTTTCATTCCTAGGTTAAAGAGGTTGTATGCATCGATGAGGTCTGCCCTACATATGAGATGGCATCGTGAATATAGAAGGCCGCCAGGTGTCTTGTCTCATCCATCTGACGGCGAAGCATGGAAACATTTTGATAATGTATATCCTGATTTTGCTAGTGAACCAAGAAATGTTAGATTGGGGTTGTGTTCAGATGGTTTTACACCATTCTCTAATGCAGCTTTGCCTTATTCATGCTGGTCGGTATTTCTTACTTCGTATAATCTTCATCCTGAAATGTGCATGACCAGTCCCTACATCTTTCTAAGTTGTGTTATTTCAGGTCCCCGTAATCCAAAAAGTTTGATTGATGTCTATCTACAACCATTGATAGATGAGCTCAAACAATTGTGGTTTGAAGGCGTTTTGACTTATGATATATTCACTAAGCAGAATTTTGCTATGCGTGCTTCTTTAATGTGGACTATTAATGATTTTCCTGCATACGGGATGTTGTCTGGTTGGATGACAGCTGGAAAGCTAGCATGTCTGTATTGCATGGAAAATAGTAAGGCATTCACTTTAAAGCATGATAGAAAAAATACATGGTTTGATTGTCATCGCCAGTTCTTGCCAATGGACCATGAGTTTAGAAAGATGAAAAATGCATTTAGGAAAAATAAGGTTGAAAGTGACCTCCCATTTCCATTACTCACAGGGAATCAAATTTGGGAGAGAGTTTCTCAATTACCTAAAGTTACAGAAGCTTCACCTTCTAGACTTCCTGGATATGGTGTTGAGCATAATTGGACCAAACAAAGCATATTTTGGGAGTTGTCATATTGGAAGGACAATCTGCTACGACATAATCTTGATGTGATGCACATTGAAAAAAATTATTTTGACAATTTGTTTAACATAGTAATGGATGTTAAGGGTAAGATAAAAGACAATCCAAAAGCCAGAATGGACTTAAAAGAATATTGTAGGAGAAAAGAGTTATGGCTGCAGAAATTACCTAATGGTAGAATAGTTAAGCCCAAAGCCAGCTTTTCATTCACATTGGATGAGAAACGTGAAATTTGCGTGTGGGTTAAAAATTTAAGGATGTCGGAGGGCTATGCTTTGAATTTAGAAAAGCGGGCAGATATGAATGAAGGAAAATCGATAGGTATGAAAAGTCATGATTGTCATGTGTTCATGAAAACCTTAATTCCTATCGCTTTTAACCATCTACCAGAAAGGATATGGAAACCAATCACAGAGGTAAGTCTTTTTTTTAAAGACTTGTGTTCTGGAAAGCTGTTGGAAAGTAGTTTAGATAGGATAGAGGAAAATATTGTTGTTATTACTACTAAGTTGGAGAAGATATTTCCATGTGGTTTCTTTGATGTGATGGAGCATCTTCCAACTCACCTTGTACAAGAGGCCCGACTCGGAGGTCCGGTTCAAACAAGATGGATGTATCCATTTGAAATATTCACTAAGTTATATATATTCGCCAAGTCTTTTATTAATATATATATACATATATACATGCAGAAAAAATGGTAGATCCAAGCAAACAATTAAGCAAAGGGGAAAGATCGAAGGATCATTTGTTCAAGGTCATATTGGGAGAGAAACTGGTGATTTTTATTCTTATTACTTTGGTGATGATGTGTCATGTAGGAGAAACAGGCCCAATCGCAATGATGAAGGCGATATTGATCCTTCATTTACACCGATATCAATTTTTAATCAAAATGATCGAGGATTTAAAAAGCATGGAAAGCGAGGCTTCACTGATATGAAAATGTAATCAGCTGTGACACATATTTTGTTTAATTGTCCAGAGATTCAACCATATCTCAAGTAAGTGTTAAAAATATGTTATCAAATTACATACTAATAAGTGTTCATTAACTAACGAAATACTTGAATGTAAAATGATCAGCTTGTTCGTAAACACATGGGGTAATGAAGCCATCTATACAGAATTTTCCAAATGGCTATACAACTATGTAAGTGTGCAATCACTAAGTATTTAATAATATATTCATGTTATACTAAATTATATTACTTGAAATAACAATCACGTAGGTTTACGATGAATATTCAAGTGTCCAACATTTGCAATTAGTGAAAGAAGTAGCACTTGAACCGGAATCTCAAGTACTGACAATGAATAAGTATTGTGTCAATGGGTTTAAATTTCAAATTGAAGAAGTTTCTAGGAACAAGAAAACAAATAATAGTGGTGTCTACATACAAGGTGATGTTGATGGTACTGGCCAAACTATTGAATATTATGGTGTCATTCATGAGATTATTGAAGTGAGGTATTCAGGTTGGCCTAAGAAGAAGATTGTATTGTTTCGGTGTGAGTGGTTTGACCCATCACATAGAGGCACAAAGGTGGACCATCAACATAATATAATTGAAGTTAAGCACACCAGGAAATACAGAAGTTATGATCCTTTTATCATTGCACAAAATGCTAAACAAGTGTATTACGCTCCATATTCATTGCGTAGAGACAAAACTGATTGGTGGGTTGTTATAAAAAGTAGGCCTGTGGGAAGAATTGAAATTGATAGTGTCTTAGATGTGGCGTATCAAAATGATGTTGCAATTGTTCAACAACAAGTTGATGTTGAGTTGGAAACCACACTACAACATCCTTAACACATATTAGAAGAAATATCTGATGATAAGATACTGAATGTTGAGGAAGAAATATCCGAGAATGAGGAAAATGAATCATTTGATGACGAAGAATGGGATGATAATGTAAATGAAACAACTGAGGAGGAAGAATGGGAGAATGATGGAATTGAAACAAGCGAGGAAGAATAGTGTAGAATGAAAGCTAGCTAGTATATATATGTAAGTTAGTGTATTTTGCTAATTTTATTGAATTTATGATTTTTATATATATTATACATGTAAATTTGCATACAGATGTCATCAGGCGGTGACGGTGATAGACATCGTGAGCATCTTGGAGTTAGACAGACTAAACAGGATAAAAAGAAGAAGTCTAGGAGACCCATAGATCCTGAGGATATTGCAGGATCTATTTCTTCTGTGCCAAAGTGCATCAGCCATGATACTCATATACTTGCTGGTCCATTTGGTACGGCGGATCCTCGGCAATATTATCCTAATTACCATCGACCAGTCGGTGCTTCCTCTACTTCATAGGCATTGCCTTCACTACGTTACGAGGACCTACCTTTACAAGCTATTCGTCGAACACGACCCTTATCGACAGGTACTCCATCTCCCATAGGTACATCTCTTCAGTTATCTGCCATGAGGATTAGAGATTCTAGTAGCGAGCAGTCATATGCTATGGCCGGTACGCCTCCATTGACTCAACATTATGTGCATCCTGATGTATCACCCTCGACTACAACTACACCTAGTGCTATTCCAAATGATGAGATGCCTCCTCTAGTTCCTGGCCAGAAGGACAAACTTGGTAGAGTCATGATTGAGCCGGATGGATCATCGTAAGTTTGTTTTGTTACCTATTTGTTAGTTTATTTTATTTATTTCTTATACTTTAATATATTATTCATGAACTAACATATTTATTATGTGTTTTGCAGGTGGCATCCGGCAAAGGATGCTGCCCGAGCTTTAAAAGACTGTGTTAGAAGACTCTATACACAGGTTTATCACTCTTGGAGCGAGATCCTAAACAGTATACGCCAGACGATGTTTAATAACTTTAAGGTATATCTTTTTTAGTTAAGTTTAGTATACTTTACTTTTTTTTTACTATCGATCTAATTAACGTTATTCAATTTTTTTATTCAGACTATGTGTACTTGGGAGCCGAGGCACAATCATGTCATTACGACAACATTTGAGAGGAAGGCATCCGCCAGACTGTCTGCCTGTCTAAAGAAAGTTCGGGATAGTGCTGAACATCCAAATTAGATGTTGCCTTATGTTTTTGATGAACTAGGTCTGTATTGGAACACAGACAAGTTTAAGTCAATATCAGGCCAAGCCAAAAAAGGCTAGAGGAAGTCTTAATGGTGGCTCGTTGCACACCAGAGGTGCAAAGTCCGTTGGAACAATTGCAAGAGAGATGGTAAATTCTAATTCAAACTTTTAAATAAATAATTAGTTGATTCATATATATCGTTATAAATTTCCATTTTTATTTATAGGAAAAAGAATTGGGACGCACTCCCATTGAACCGGAGGTTTTCAAGAAGACTCGTGTCAGGAAGAAAGAAAATGAGTCGGATCCGCATGTGTGGATGGAGGAAAGAGCCGAACGAACTTTTGTAAGTTATTTAATATGAATAATATATATTAATAGTGAATATATTTATGATATGTATATATATTGATGTCAATTTTTATATTTAATATGCAGAATGACTTTCATCAGTACGTCGCTGAGAATCTAGATAGTTCGGTCCAATTGACACCTGAACTGTCCACCCAGATTTGGAAAGAAAAAGTGGTAGGGGGGACACACAAGGATGGATGCTATGGTCTAGGATCTCGAAACGATGTAAGACAACTCCAGTCAGGCTTAGAAGGTATTTGATTGTCACGTCAAGTCGAGGCACTTGACGGTGTACAGATTACTGCTATGTCGGCTCAAATAGCACAACTTACATCGGCACTGGAAGAGTCGGAGCGGAGAAGAGTAGCTGAACAACAAAGCATGAGCAGGACCATTCAGTAAATCAAAGCACAAGTGATGAACCTTGCTCATCGACCTACTACTTCGGCTCCTGAGGAAACCGACGACGACACTACTGATGATGAAGATGATTGTGTAGAACCCACTCCCTAGTTTAGATCTTTGGACATTTATGAATTTTTTGAAATTTTGGAACAAATTTTGAACCAAATTTTGAAAGACTTTATAAGTCTTTAAATTTTGATTTAAATACTTTTGAATGTTATTTTAAGTTTCTTGTTTTATGTATATTGTTTATAATTGTGTGTGTTTGATTGGACTGAATAGTATATAATTGAATTGAATTGAATTTGCAGGTGGGCAGATGCTATCAAAATAATTGCAAAAAAGCGACGGACAACGTGGTTTTGTCCATCGCTTTTCTGGGTTTTAACTTTTTTTAAAACCCAGAATTGCGACGGACAGCATGGTTCTGTCTGTCACTTTTCTGGATTTTCCAAAAAATAAATTCCATAAAAGCGACGAACAGGGTCCTTTTGTTCGTTGCTTTTTTGGGATTTTCAAAAATAAGATTTCCACAAAAGCGACGGACTGCGTCTCCTTTTGCAAATTAAAAAAATGAAAATGAAAATTGAGCGACGGAGTCCATCGCTTTTGTTAAAAAAAATTCAAAAAAAATAAAGTCAAACAGTGACGCAGTCCGTCGCTTTTGGAAAGGGGTCGAGCCAAAAAGCGACGGAAGTGATTGCGTCGCGTTTTCGTCGCTTTTGGCCAAAAAAGCGACGGACTGCGTCACTTTTATCCGTCTCTTTTTGGAAGTTTTTTAGTAGTGTAATATCATAAAATAATCAGGAAAATATTAAATGTTGAAATAAAATTAAGACCTCGATCCACTTAGTCATCATTCCTGCTACAAGTAGCCTTACCTTGGAAGTCAGATGCTCTATTCACAAGTCACCCCTCCTTCTTCTACTGCTCACTCCACCACCTAGGTCATTCCACCCTCATACAAGAGCATAACATAAATCTTTTATCATGTAAGGATTTCCCAAATACGAAGCCTCTACTTACTATATATGTCAACCGATATAATACTCTCCCTCAAGCTCCCATGCCAATACATTGGCCCTAACAATGCTCCAATTATACAAAATATGAATAGGTAATCACAATTTAGAAAAGCACATATATACAATTTTAATCCCAATTATAAGATGGCTCGGACTCCCAGCCCTCACCTAGACTCAACATTCGCATGAAACATGTCCCACGTGATCACATGCATCTCAACCAGTCATACCTAATTCATCACACACTTCCAGTAACTCAAACCACCAAAGATCCTGAATTATCATCTACAATGTTTAACATACAATTCCGGTCTATACAAGAATCATTCCAACATTTAAACACATTCTCAAACACTCATAGACCAACAGGTAACAACCACAGTACAAAGAAGTAAATTTGGTTTTCTCATGAAACCCACACATAAATTATTAGCGTATCAGCATGGTATCCGAGCCAATCATTAATTGTTAATGTACTGGCGTGGTATCCGAGCCAACCATATGATATCTCATACCATGTGTGGTACTCGAGCTAACCGTTAGTAAACCTGTACCAGCGTAGTACACGAACCAACCAACAATCACATGCAACATGCAGAATCACAATGAACAACCACACTAGCTAGAAGCCACAAGTAAATTAAACAAGTTCGTTGCATGAGATTATCAACATGATGTTATTTCACATTTATCCCTTATCATTTTCCCACATGCATTGCATAAGTAATACTATAAAGCAGTTAACATGCACACATCACGTAACTTGGAAAACAACAACCATCACCTATCCGAAGGATTTCTTCTCGAATATTTCCTCATCAAAATACGATCATCCACAATTACCATCCCTAGGATAACACCCAATAGACACCATAAGTCTAACATCACTAAGCAAATACCATCATCTGTCTAAATCGCAACTAACCACAATTTCAACCATCTAGACTCTATGACAAAAGGCCTAAGCATGAAGTCTCCTAAAAATCTACAAGATATTATATAAATAAAGATAGGTCTAACTACTTGATTAAGAAAACCTTAGCCTACCTGGGTGGCAAACAACTGTTGAAGAGCTTTGAACCCAACCTTCTAGCTCCGCAGGTTGATTCCTGGCAAATGTAGACCAGAATTTCATGGGTGTTGACCCCCTTCACGCTAAAATTTCTCCCCTCCATTATTCTCCAACAACGACATTTCAGGGTTCTTAAAATATCCCTAATCTATTTTTACATCGAAAGAAGAGAGGTCAAATAGAAGAATTCACATTTCCCGAGTTCTAGTCTACTATAATGGATAACCTACCTCCATAGGTTAAATAACCCCGCTATGGTGGGATGATGTCAATTTGACTCAAATTTTAAATTTGAATTTTTTTTGTGTATCCCAATTTAAAATGGGCGACATATTTCAAAATATTTTGAAACTCCGCATGAGATGTCTTTGAATAATGACGGACTAGATTGTTACACCATCACCCTGGACGTGATCGACACATGATGTCATTATTGGCCCGAGTGTACCTATAACATGATATTAGACATGATCATACCTATGAACAAAAATAAATTTAAAAGTATTTGGAAAGACAAGTCTTGTAAAAGAAATATTTTGCATAAAACATAAGTTATAGAATTTAAATCATTATTTAAGTTTAACTTTGTTTTTTTTACTTAAAAGCTACTTTGTTTTAAGTCAATCCAAACGAGCTCTCTAAGTTCAAAGATGACCTGCTATTTGAAGGCATAAAACGAGCAAATTTTAGGAATAACAAAGATAAAAATCATATTAGCGCTCTATAGCTACAGTTTTACTATTTGTGTTCCATAGCCAAATTATGTTTGCTATGGAGCATCTGATTTATATAAATCACGGCGATTTGTATAAATCGAACGTCCGTGTCTATGAAAATTGTATTTGTATATGTATATGTTCTTTGTGTTAGGCTGGAGTGACGAACGAGATTAGGGGAGAGGCGAGCGAGAGAGGGCATATAGTGGAGAGATGTGAATTGTATATGTATATCAGTTATATAATTGTATATATAAATATATAACTACTATGTATATGTATCAATAATTTTGTTTGTATATCTGCATAAAATTTGAATTCATATACGATTGAATTGAGTTAATATACAATTGAATCGAGTTAAAACATTTGTATTTGTGTATCAATTCTCTCTCTCGCTTTATACAAACAAAAATTATACATTGTATTTGTAGAAAGCGAGAGAGAGAAATGCAAAAGAGAACTGGGCAGAAAAATATTTGTATTTGTATAATTATAAGTGTATAGGACAGAGATATATGTATTTATATTTGTATATACAATCTCTCTCGCTTTATACAAACAAAAACACAATTTATACATTTATGTTTGTATAAAGTGAGAGAAGTGAGGGAGAGAATGGAGAGTGGCAAGCGAGATTCCAAAGAGAGGGGAGAGAGGCGAATGACAAAAAGTTTACTGCGAATTGAAATTAAATGAAGTTGTAAATATATCATTTATTTTGAATTAATAGTTTGGTCCCTTGAAAAAACTTGTAATTTTACACGCCTATGATTTGACAATCTATGAAAGCCAACATGTTTGAATTGACCCTATAGGCTATAACTATAAAAAAAAAAAAATATATATATATATACTATACATTTCTTATATATAACATGGTATTATGCCTTTAAAGACATCAATCACATAGAAGCAGTTTTTATCAACAAATATAACCAATAGAATTCTTTTCATTATTTACCCAAAAAAAAAACACAAAAATTATGAATACACATGAAGAGTACATTCATATCTCACAAAACTCAAAACTGCATTGGGAGACTAAACTGGCTTATCCTCCAAAGGCAAAACAAAACAGGTTTTCCCTATAATATCTACAAGAAAGCATCAGTAATGAAAATTAAATCAGCAATTGGTATATGCAACAGAGAAATTGACAAATATGTACTCATTGAATCAATATCCACAACACAGAACGAACCTTTGCCCCGTCAGGAAACCGTTGTTCTCCGAGAACCACAGCTTCAAGCTGGTGATATACCATGAATAGTGAACAAACATTACCAAAAACAAGTAAACTTGGATTCTACTCATACCAATGGGAAAGCCAAGGATGATCTAGGGCCTCTTTGGCCGTAAAGCGTTTTTGAGGATTTATCTCAAGCAACTTTCTTACAAAATCAAGGAACAATGGATCAGAAACTGACAGCTGATGCTCCAATGACATTTCCTCGGGGATGATGTATTCCAGTAGACTAGTATCCTAATACAGAATTCCAAACATAAATCAGACGTTGGACAATTGTATTATTCTATATTTTATTCATATATATATTAAGTTGCTAAATTCAGAGAAAGAAAATGGAGCAAAGAGAATAAGAGATGAAAGCATGGAAAGACTAAACATCCACGTGAATACCAGCACAACAATTGCTACATTTGTTAATAATAGATTCTTGAAAGAATTAAAAGGATGAACTAAGAGGCAAACCTCATTTATATGATAAAGGTCATAATCCTTTGTGAAATATTTTTGTGTCTCTTGTCCCCTTTCTAACATGTCCATGTCTACAGGACCAAGCATTCCGATCACACGTGCAAGCAACATAACAACTGCTTCATTTGGAAAAAGCACCTACCAAACAATACAAATGTTTAGAGTGTTTGCGTATAGTTCCTGCAAAACATATGCCAATGAATCCTCTCAAGGAAAAGTAGGAGCATACCTCTCCAGAGCACAGCTCTCCCAAGATGCAGCCAAGAGACCAAAGATCAATTTTCGCATCATAAGGGAGGCCTAAGATGACTTCAGGAGCTCTATAGGAACGAGACTGTACATATAAGGACAAGCTGTCTGACTGAAAGCAACTGCTTCCAAGATCAATAACTTTTATCTCACATCTTCGATAACTTTTGATGAGAATATTTTCAGGCTTCAGATCACAGTGGATGATCCCCAAATTATGCAAAAACACTAGTGCCTCCAAGCACTGTCGAGTTATGGTCTGTTAAGGAACAAATAACCAACACAATTATATTTTTTGGTTTCGGTGCCAATTTTAATTTACTAGAACAAACAGACCTGCAGCCTGCTCATTGTAAAATAATGCTCTAGATCAGATTCTCGGTTGTATTTCTGAAATTCATATAAATTTGCACGGAGAAGTTCACAAACGATAAAGAGGTGTTCCTGCATGTTATAAAAACAAAAAAAAAAGAGTACAGTTAATAGATATGGAGCATCAGATTCCAATCAATATCTTTTATATACCAGACTTGAGCAACAACAGAAGTTTCAAAACCAAAAACACTACAAGAGATTAAGTAATAATTGATAAGATACGAATGATGTATAAGCTAGATGTGATTCAAGAAACTGGTATTGCAAACTATCTATGGCGTTTCAACATTTTTGTCCTAAGGTTATAAATAAAAGAACAATACTATATGACTGAGACCTTATGATTCTAAGTCCCAACATACCCACAAAAGATGACTGCAGTAGAAAATGTGAATGTTAGAGATGGATATGCGGTCATGCATAATTGAACAAGCCTAGAAATGATCATTTCTAATGGAGAGTTTAATAACACACTTGAGGGATAAAAAGAAAGAAGGTTGTGTGAAGTGGTCTGGCCATAGCCCATGACCACGTAGACCTTCAGATGTTGCAATGGACGAAGGTGTGAAAATATGATGATTAAAGATGATAAAATAAACGAGATCAGCCTAAAATCACATGAAGGGAAGTTGATTCTAAAAGACCTAAGATCTTTGGACCAATGTACATTTATTAGTGGAAGCAGAGGATTCATAAGCACGATGCAGACTTAACTAGTTCAGATCAAACTAGTTAAGGATAAGTATGATATAAGAGAACACCTAGTTCATCATAAAAGTCAAATCAGTTAGTATCAGAATGAACACGACCTAAAAAGAGAGGGAAGCATATAGAGGATTCAATATTCATGTAACTGACTTGGGGTTGAGGCATAGTTAATTGATGAATGAAGGTACTAAAGTGAGACATAATCTCTGGAGAAGTGTCGAAGAACAGACCAGTTGTGGTGTAACTAATGTAACAGTTTTCTAGTTAACGCAGGAACTTATCATTTCAATTCAAAAAATATCAAATAATTTCTAAGTCCCACTAAAATTTGGAACTTATTGTGTTTGGAGTTATATTATTCTTCATTGAACCATAGTGGTACCCCGTACCAGGATCAGGGCTCAACCAAGTACAATGTTTGATCTTCAAGTCTTCTCCCATGTATTGTGGGAACGGGACCAATGCCCTTGCTAAGTTTATAGCTTGCAAATTCAGCCATCATATATCCAATCTTGATTAAATCAAAGTTCAGTGTTTATATCCTACCAGTGTTTGCAGTTTTAGCCTTATAACACACACACACACACACACACACACACAGATTGATAATATCTTTAATCACATTAAACTTTCAATCTCCAGTAATTAACACTTTTGACCTTAAGAGGATAGCATGAGAAGATTACATGGATTGAGTTCCAGAGGATACTTTACATACCAGCAAGTACCCGAGGAGGTCCAAGCTAAACACCAAACAGACATTATACTTACTTTAAAAGAATAAGGACAATCATTAACTATCATTTCGTAGCCAGTGAGTTTGAGTTGAAATTTTGAGATGGCTATTAGTACTAACAACATAAATTCCATGATGGCAAGAGCTCTCTCGAGACAACTATGCTCGTAAATCTTCCACCAAAATCTCTACTTGATGTTTAGATTGGTCGATAACTTTATAGTTGTCCTTTCTATGCACATCTCCCTTATATCAAAAAGAAGAAAAATGGTAACTTCTGAATGCTTCTTGTCTTGTTCATTTAGAGGTTGGATGATTAACTTTTAGTTCTTTATAAGCCTTGATTCAAATCAAAGGACTCGGAAGAACATGCGTTTTCTCAAGCATACCTGATGGTAGAAGTAATCATATAAGCGCAGTATATGGTGCTCGTCACAAGGATCATTCTTGTTCACAAACTTGAGAAGCTTAATCTCATCCAAACTCTGATCAAAGAAGTCCTTGTCATTCTTTATTATCTTCAAGCAAACGTCTACTCCAGTGTGCATATCATGAGCCTGAATGACTTTGCTGAATGCAGCTGAACCAAGGTATTCTGTTACATAGTATCTACCGGCGATAATACTATTTAGAACAATAGGCAGGTCTTTACTCTCCTCAAACCCAGTCCTGTGGATGGCATAACAAATGAGTACATCTGTTTTCTACAAATGAACAGGCAAGAAACAAGCTCAATATTTCCATTAAATGTTAGAACAACTTTAGTGCCCAGCGGAAATGATGGAATGAGATGTTGATTTGATATGCAAGTCGAATAATCAAACATTGCTCAATCCATATAAATACGCATATTTTGTTTTCACTCACTCATCGATATTGGACTTGAGCTTTGGAGGTATTGATATGAAAACAAACCTGTTTTTTCCTGTGTATAATTCTCAGATTAAATACTTCAAACTCATTTTCTCCTTCAAACATCAAAAGCTCATCTGAAGTAGCACCTCCCTCATCATCTGCTGCCTCATCGGGTTCATTGCCTTCCAAAGCTTCCAGTCTATCATCTTTTGGTTCATAGTCTCTATGCACATATGAGTGGTAATCTTTCTCAATAGCCTTAGGTTGAAGGTCACGGGTACCTTTGATATCTCCAACCCAGTCAGTATTGCAACTTGTTTCAATGAAATAGTTAGTTTTCGTCTCTCCAGTTGGTTCATACTGAAAATAGTTAGTCCCTGTTAAGTTGATATCGATATCTTCACCATAAATCCCTTTTGGCCCCTTGCAGCAAGCACAAAGTGGGGATGAACAGCTAAATTGACCTTTCCCTTCAAGATGCTTTTGTTTATCCAAATGATAATAATAATCTTTCAACCCTTCATCTATAGGTGATTTACACTCCCAATTGGCGGCACTGTGTCTCTCGGACATAACAAACTTGTCCTCACTAGGATCCCCCACACCATCTGAGTTCCCAAAGTAAGGTGGCATGGGAAAATCTTCATCTTTCTCCCGATACCAGAAGAGGTCATTTTGCATATCAAAATCATGATAATCTCTTGCAGTACCAAATTGAGATAATCTATCAGATGATGATTGAGAAGTGGGAGCAGCCGTAGTATGAATTCCATATGGATTTGTAAATTCTGCACCAGAGACAACACAATAAACCTAAAAAAAAAGAAAAAAAATATGCACAACAAACAAAAACAAAAGGGAAGCATGACACAATATGATCAGTTGTTGAATTGAGTAGCAGCAAAATCTTAAAATCCTTAGGCAAGAGCAATAACTAGTAGAAAATAAGGAATAAATACATCAATTGTAGTAATAACCTCTAAATTGGGTAAAGAGTTACCAGAGGAGCAGAAATCGGTAGCAGAAGAAGGCAAGCTAACAAATTCTTCGTCAGAAGAAGAAACAGAGTTCTTATTAGAAATGAGGTTAAGAGGAGGAAGTGGAGGAATAACAGGGAATAAGAATGTTTCATAATCCAAAGAAGCCAATTCAGATTTCTCCATAATATCTTCCATAAGAGCTGATTCAGATTCTGAGAAGCCATTATTCTTCAAGAATTCAAGTACTTGTTTAATTTCAGAAACAGAAGCCATAGTAGAAGAAGAAAAAAGTCTACTAGTGGAAAAGAGGTGGGTTCATGAGAATGGAGTGAAAGAGGGTCAAAAGTGGCAATTCTGAGTTGGATTTTGCATGTTATTATTATTATTATTATTATTATTATGTTATAACAAAGAGAGTTATGACTTTCTGCTTTTTTCTTTTTTCTTTGTCTGCTGTAAAACTCAAGCTAACGGCACCATAAGGAAAACAAAGATATCTTACCAACTTTGACAATTATAAGGTAGTTGTTACAAACAACTGGGGTCCACACAGTGAAAAAACATTTCTCCCTGTCTTTTTTTTTCTTTCTTTCTTTCTTTCCATTTGTGGTTTAAATTTTCTACTCAAAATAATAGTCTTTCGAATTGGAGAAGAGAAGCTAACACTTATTTTTTAGTGATGAAAAAGGTTTACATGGTCTGCTCCCCTTCCCGTCCTTTTGAAATCAGTGAAAAGGAATAGGCAAACTTTTCACAAAAGTAAAATTTCCTCTTAAGAAATACTAAGGGTGAGACGGTCCGGCCCTACGGGGTAACCCAGTCCCAGGGTACCCATGCAATGGGGAGGATAAGGGATATTCGGGACACCGAATGACACGGGACCGCAGACTGTCTGACTGTCCCTGTACGGTTTGGTCCGACTCCGACCCACTTGAACCGATTAGTCCTGATTTTTTTTTTCTTTATCTTTTTAAATAAAACTAGATGTTGGGGACCGTTGGTCAACCGGATAGACCCCCCCCCCCCCCCCCCACCCAAACTCTATTAACCCTTTAAATTTTTATTTTAATCCTGAAGTTTCATAAAATATATTTTAATCCATTTTTACATTATAAATATCCTTTTATCCCTCACTATTTCTCACAAATTCTCTCAGTCTACTTGAGTTGGAGAAGACAAGATAGCACTTATTTATTTTAGTGATGGCAAATTTTTCACTAAAGTAAAATTTCTTCTTAGGAAATACCATGAAATGCTATTTTCTTTCTCATGCAAAATCCTAGGCCTACTTACATTTGAACCTTTGTCATAATCACTCTGGACATTTGACAACCTCTTTCAATGGTTGGTCAGTTCATTTTGACCTCGACTGAGCAATTTATAACCCTTTATCACCTAGAAAAATATGTGTTTATCACTCTCAAACAATTGCTAACTCTAACAATCATTGAGAACAAGAGGATATCCAAATTTCGCAAGCCAATGAGCCTACAAAACAAAATATGATTCCTACGATAGTGTCAAATAGATGTGTAGTGAATCGTCTATCTCATCAAAGAAGTAACCCTTATTAATTGTGAGCTAATAATAAGGTTGATGAAGGTAGAGGTGTTACAAATGGATGTGATTGAGAAATTGAACTATGCCATCATAGAAAACATTTCTTATAGTGGCCATCTCTCGAGGAATTACGAAGGATCATTTCTCTTCAATATGGAACAAAATGTGATTGTAAAATGATTTTTTCTGCAGTGGGCATGTGTTGAGTAGGTGTGCAATTAAGGAGGATCTTACTAACATCATGTCAATGGTTTTGCATTATCTGAAATCAAAGGATAAATGGTCATATTTGATAGACAAGGTTTCATATTTATGATTCCAAGTTTAAGATTGATGGAGAAACTACCAAGACACTTGCATGGATTTCTTTACCAAATTTACTATCAATTTTTTTCCTTTTTTACAAAGGTAGCTCTCTTCTCATTGGTCTTAGCTATTGGGAAACCTCTTAACTAAATATGATATGGTGAAAAAAAATCAACTTGGTTGTGCGAGGGGTGAAGGTACATGTGGATTTTATTATTTCTAATTTTCTCATGCAATTCAAGCTAAATAGTTTAGACGAGAGTACTTGGACAATAGGGATTGAGAAAGTAAGAATTCAATATGCTTTTCTTCCATGAGCTTTGGTAGGTGGTAGAGTGGTGGGTAATCCAAACAGTTGGAACAATGTCAAAAATGCCAAAGGAGTAAACAACAAAGAGGTCAATAAAAAAAGTAATGAGAAAAAAATGGTGATAGATACTAACAACAAATTTGAGGCTTTATAAAAAAAGAAGAAGATAAAATATAGGATCAAAAGATTAGAGGAAACTACTTGAAAGCAAAAGGGGATTGACTATGATAAACTAGTATTAGCAGTTAACAATGAAGAAAAACATATAAAGAAAGGCAAAATACTAATTAGATATCAAAGGCTTTTGAAAACAAATAAGGAGAGACTTCTTCCATGCAACCAGACACAAAGCCCTAAGGTGAGCGAGTAGAAGAAGAAAAAATTTTAGATACTAAAGAGGGAGATTTTAGTGATATTAGAGCAAAAACAGATAGTGAAACTCGTAAAGAAGAGGAAGAAGGTTTAATGTAAAGAAATATAGCAGGTGATGTCAAAAATTAGGAAGAAATTGTAGCCAAGAGATCAAAGACGAAAAAAATAGGAAGATAAACACTTATCCTCCAAGATCTTTAGATTATGATGGTGAAAGGGAACATGAAAGCGTCAAGGAAAGGTATTTTACTGCTCAGGAAAAATATTCAAGAAGAATTATCAATTTTTGAGATGAAAACAATATTACAATTGTTGATGAGACTGAATAAGGGAACATTACAAGTGTGAATTAACAATTCATACTGATTTATAAAGTAAAAGTAGAATATGATAGTGAAGGAAGAAACAAGGAAAAATAATAAATATAAGTGGACAATGAACTATTGTATGATGACAAGGATAGAACAAAATGTTTCAACTATTATAAAGGTAAGGAAGACAAATAAAAAGAAGGATTTAGAAATTACTATAGTTAATAAGAAAGTACTAAAGTTGTAGTTATGGTTAAAAAAAGGTCAATTCTATGACATTATTACAAACATTGTCTCTAGTACCATATTGAAAAGGGACCACCGGATACCCACTTATTGAAGAAAGAAAATCAGAAGGAGATAGGTTATATGAAGAATCACAACATTAGAACTTATAGCAAGTTGAAAAACATGTAAATATTTCTCCAAGATCAATGAATAAAGGGGAAAAAGGGCGAAGAAGCAGCGCATCACCGAAGTGTGAAAATCCACCAATGTTTTTCCAAAGAGGGTAATTAATAAAATAATATTAAACAATGATTAAAACTTTTATCTGAAATATTAGTTATGTTAAGATACAACAAGCCTTTTTGTAACACCTCAGATTCTGAATGGAAAGAATTTGCAACTTTTAAAAGAATTTGGTGCCAGTCCGACGAAGCCACCCACGGACCATGGTCTGACACACTAATGTAGGTCTGGTCCGTGGATGGCCAGTCAAGTTTTCAAATATGTCAAGTTTTATGTATTTTTCAACGGTTTACCAGGACGGTCCGTTGTGCCATGCACGAGCCGTAGGTAGGTTTCGTAGGTGAGACCTACGGTCATGGCCCATGGTCCGTCGATGGACCCACGAGCCGTAGGTACCGTCCGTCATTGAGAGCCATAATTAAGAGTCTCTGATATCAACCACGACTGACCGGGACGGTCCGTGGTCTGACCAATGGACCGTCGGTCCAGCCGTTTGTGAGGTCCGCAGTTATTTTCTTAGGGATTTTTGGGTCTTTTCCTAATTATTCTAGACTAATACTATGTAATTTTACCCTTCACCTAAAGCCCTATGTAAGTGTTTTAACCCCCCCCCCCCCAAATATCCCCAATTGAAATCATTCTCTCAAATTCTTAAAAGAAGAACAAATCCTCCTCTCAAATATTTCTCTCTCTAGTAGTTAAAGAAGAAAGCTAGGGTTTGCAAGTCAAGTCTCCAATTCCACCATTGAAGTCAAGCTTTTGACATTGAGGTATGATAGTTTTTATCCATGGAGCCCTTTCCTCCATGGAGTTCCCAAATTCTCTAATTTACAAAGTTAGAAATCCCTAATTGAGTTAGGGTTTTTCCTCCATGTCATGGGTTCCTTAAAATATTGATTTATTTGATTGTTTTATGATCTATCAAGCATGAATTGAGATAATTAAATGATTTTAGGATGAATTCCCATGAACCCATGTCTAACTTATGTTTTCTAGAATTATGAATGTTCTTATGGAATTGATGAGATATGATGTAGATTACTTTGAGAGTAAAAGCATATATGTTGTTGTTGTGGTTAATTGTTGTGAAGGAATTGCTCACATAACTACCTCATGCATAAATGTGAGAGGTTTTCTTACATAAGGGATTCTAAGGTTGAAATGTCTTCTCACCTAAAATGAATCAAAGATAAGGAGATATTCTAAGAATGATGTAAGCGGCGATTACCCATGACCTCTAAATGAAAGACAAGAGGCGATTACCTATGTTTTATGATGTAAGGACAAGAGGGGATTACCCAAGTTCCTTAAAGAAAATATGAATAAGAATAATAGATATTCCATGGGAGTTATGCTTAGCACCGGGTGGACAAATGTCGATTACCCACGTCCCATAAATGATGTGCCAACATAGGATTGTCTAGATAGACATTAGCTAGTGGATCCACATAAGCTAGAAAGTTCATGGTCTTATCTTGGCAAGTAGGACACACCTTTTCGGTGTGAGATACACCGGATTCCATGTTAGTAGCTCACATGGTCTTACATGTCGGTTAAAGGTAATTCTCCCACATTAATGAATCAAGCTTACTTCAAGAAGTATGTCACATGTCTTTAAGATGATGTTTATTTGCATTGACCATGTTTTATGACTATCATCTTCTACTTACATTCATGATTTAGCTTGGTCATTGCACTTTATGAAAATGTCTCTTTTCTCATGTTTTCAAATGTTTTATGCATGACTATCATACTTGGTACATATTTTACTAACACATACTCTTGCCTACATTTCCCCAAATGTAAGGACCGACCTTATAGATTTGCACTTCCATGGCTAGGATCTCATTTAGAAGATTGAAGTTTGGTGAGTCCTCATATTTCGAGGACTGACATTGATTTCCCTTTTTGTCTTTACTTTATGTTTTGGGAACTTTATGTACGGGCTACGCCCCGATAAACTCTTATGTACTAGATGGCTTTGAGACAGTGTTTAGATTTCCGCTTTTCTCTATAAAAGTTTTATATGTTGAGACTATCTTTTAATCTTTTATATTTTAGTATCTTGTATGATGAAAGTTAAGTGGCTTGTATGGGGGATCTCGAGGTCCTATACGCCATGTTGAGCCTACGGGCTACCTTGGGTTGTGACAAACTTGGTTATCATAGCATAAGATTTAGAAAGGTTTTAAGAAGTCTCATAAGCCACGTCGAGTAGAGTCTTGTTCATGATTGTGAAGCGTGCCACATTTATGAATGAGAGGCTATAAGATGTTTAAGAAACTCCATTTTTTTCACTACTCTAAAGTCGTGCAATAGAGTTTAACTCTATAAGGTTTCTCTCCTAATCCTTACCCGATGCTCTACATGATATGGCTACTCGAAGATCATATGCTAGAAGAAATGTGGGAGAGAATGTGGAATCAGAAGCTCCTCCTCAACGACCTCTAGTTCTGGCCGACCCTTTGGCCGAGCAAGTGACTAATGCAGAGTTTAGGGCTGCTTTTCAAGTATTAGCTCAAGCTATGACGGCCTAAGCCAATAGGGAAGTTGTGGCCCCCATGAACCCAAATGTGGGTACATCGGCATCTAGAGTGAGGGACTTCACTAGAATAAATCCTTCGGAATTTTGTGGTTCTAAGGTTGAGAAAGACCTTCAAGAGTTCATTGATGAGGTTTACAAGGTGTTGATGATCATGGGAGTGACGCCGGTGGAAAAGGCAGAATTGGCCTCTTATCAACTTAAGGGAGTTGCTCAAATATGGTTCAACCAATGGAAATAAGGGAGAGAAGAAGATGTTGGTCCTCTTGATTAGTAAAAGTTTAAAGTTGCGTTCCTTGATAGGTTCTTTCCCCTTGAGATGAGGGAGGCAAAAGTTCTTGAGTTCATCAACCTTCGTCAATGAATATGAGTGCGAAGGAATATGCTTTGAATTTTACACAATTGTCTCGATATGCTCCTACTATGATTGTCGATCATAGGGAAAGGATGAGTAAGTTCGTTTCGGGTGTGTCTTGCCATACTGTTATGCTTGTCAATGATATGGACATTTATCGTCTCATGGTTCTTGCTCAACAAATCAAAGATGAGAAACTTAAGGAAAAGTCTAGGGAGGCAAAGTGGGCTAAGACCGATAATGGTAACTTCTCACATTTAAGGTCCGATGGGCATGGTCGTTCTATGTTTCAACAAAGGTTCTCGGGCCAAGGTTCCTCCAATGCTCTTTCTAAGTTCAACAAAGATAGGGTGTCTAATCCTAATCCTCAAGGAGGAAATGGTAGTAGTTCTTCATTGCCTACTTATGCTAAGTGTGGAAAGAAACATGAGGATAAATGTCTGACGTGTTCCAATGCTTGCTTTGGTTGTGGTAAGATGGATCACAAGATAATGGATTGTCCCTCAGTTGCTAAGAATGAGGGAGATAGTCATCGACGGGTCAATTTGTTTATTATCTTAAAGCTAGAAAGATGATTTCTAAGGGTTGCTTTTATAATTTATTTAGGGTGGATGATATAGATTCCGAGCCCCTACTCTTGAGTCAGTCCCCGTTGTAAATGAGTTTCTGGAAGTGCTTCCAGATGATTTACCTGGTATTTCTCCTGTAAGAGAAATAGACTTCGGTATTGACCTTCTCATAAATACGCAACCTATCTCTATTCCTCCTTATCGTATGGCCCAACAGAACTTAAGTAATTAAAGAAGTAGTTGAAAGATTTGTTGGATAAAGGTTTCGTCTGACCAAGTATCTCTCCATGGGGTGCTCCAGTTTTGTTTGTTATAAAGAAAGATGGTTCGCTTCGTATGTGTATTGACTATCGACAATTGAACAAAGTAACCATTAAGAATAAGTATCCTCTTCCAAGGATAGATGACTTGTTTGACCAACTTTAAGGGCCAAGCTATTTTTCCATCATTGACCTCCGGTCAGGTTATCACCACATGAGGATGAAAGAAAATGATATTCAGAAGATGACTTTTCGAACTCGGTATGACCATTATGAGTTTTTGGTATTGTCGTTTGGTTTGAATAATTCTCCTGCGGCATTTATGAATTTGATGAATAGGGTGTTTAAACAATACCTTGACATGTTTGTGATTGTGTTCATTGATGACATATTGATCTATTCGAGAAGTGAAGACGAGTATACCAATCATTTGAGGATTGTGTTACAAGTCCTCAAGGACCAACGATTCTTTGTAAAGTTTAGTAAATGTGAGTTTTGGCTAAGGTATGTGGCTTTTCTTAGGCATATTGTTTATGGTGAAGGCATTGATGTAGTTCCTAAGAAGATGGATGCAGTCAAACGATGGCCTAGACCTCTAACCCTTTCAGATATTAGGAGTTTCTTGGGTCTAGCTGGTTACAATAAAAGGTTTGTTGAAGGGTTTTTTTGGTTGCTTCTCCATTGACGGCATTGACTCAAAAGAAGGTTACGTTCATATGGTCGAAAACGTGTGAAAAAAGTTTTCAAAAATTGAAAGATAGACTTACTTCCGCTCCGGTGTTGACTTTATCGGAAGGGGCAATGATTTTGTTGTTTATTGTGATGCCTCGAGAATTGGGTTAGGATATGTCCTTATGCAAAATGGGAAAGTCATTGCCTATGCTTCAAGGCAACTTAAGATTCATGAAAAGAATTATCTGAACCATGACCTTGAACTAGCGGCAGTTGTTTTTTCCTTAAAGATTTGGAGGCATTACTTATATGGTGTTCATGTAGATGTTTTTACTGACCACAAGAGTTTGCAATATGTGTTTAATCAAAAAGATTTGAATCTTAACCAAAGGAGATTACTTGAATTATTGAAATACTATGACATGAGTGTTCTCTATCACCTAGTAAGGCGAATGTGGTGGTGGATTCTCTTAGTCGATTATTGATGGGTAGTGTTGCTTGCATTGAAGATAATAAGAAAAAGTTAGTTCGAGATGTTCATAGATTGACCCGATTGGGTGTTCGGTTAATTGACTCTACCAAGGGTGGTGTTGTGGTTAACAATGGTTTAGAATCATCTTTTGTGGCTGATGTGAAGGCCAAGCAAGGTCTTGATCCAACTTTGGTTGAATTGATAGAAACGGTGCTTAAAAAGTCCGTAGAGGCTTTCTCCCAAGGGGGATATGGTGTACTTACATATCAAGGTCGTTTGTGTGTTCCTAATGTAGACGACTTGAGAGAACAAATCTTTTCTAAAGCCCACAGTTCTATGTATTCCATTCACCCGGGAGCCACCAAGATGTACCGTGACTTGCGGGAGATCTATTGGTGGAATGGGATGAAGAAGGATATTGCAGAATTTGT
Source organism: Solanum verrucosum (assembly GCF_900185275.1). NCBI lineage: Eukaryota > Viridiplantae > Streptophyta > Magnoliopsida > Solanales > Solanaceae > Solanum > Solanum verrucosum. The sequence continues at coordinate 1,891,395 of NW_026020354.1, forward strand.
GGCTAAGTGTCCCAATTGTCAACAAGTGAAAGTTGAGCATCAAGAGCCAGGAGGTTTATCCCAAGATATTAGCATTCCTACTTGGAAGTGGGAAGACTTGAACATGAACTTCATACGTTGGGTTGCCTTACATCCGGTGACAACATGACTCAATTTGGGTTATTATAGATCGGATGACGAAATCGGCTCATTTCATTCCCGTCAAGGTTTATTATTCGGTGGAGGACTATGCCAAGTTGTATTTGAAGGAAATGGTGAGGTTGCATGGAGTGCCTCTAACCATTATCTCCGATCGTGGTACCCAATTCACTTCTCAGTTTTAGAAATCTTTCCAAAATGGTCTTGGTACTCGTGTTAAGATTAGTACGACCTTTAACCCACAAATCGATGGGCAAGCGGAGCGTACTATCCAAGCTTTGGAAGATATGTTGAGAGCATGTGTAATTGACTTCAAGGTAATTAGGATGATCACTTGCCTTTGATTGTGTTTGCGTATAACAATAGCTATCACTCAAGTATTGGCATGGTTCTATTTAAGGCCCTATATGGTAGGAGGTGTAGATCTCTAATAGGTTGGTTTGGGGTGTGTGAATTTTCCCTAATAGGTCCCGAGTTGGTAGATGAGGCTATGGAGAAAGTTTGACTTATTAGAGAAAGGTTGAAAACGACGCAAAGTTGACAAAAGTCCTATGCCGATGTGAGAAAATGAGATCTTGAGTTTTAGGTAAATGATTGGGTCTACTTGAAATTTTTTCCCATGAAGGGTGTAATAAGATTTGGGAAGAAAGGAAAGCTTAGTCCCGTTATGGTGGCAAATATCAGATTTTGAAGCGAATTGGCAAGAGTGCTTACAAACTTGCATTGCTAATGAATTGGCATTAGTACACCAGTGTTTCATGTATCATTGTTGAAAAAATGTGTTGGAGATTCGACATCTATAGTCTCCTTAGAAGGTTTGGGAGTTAAGGAGAATCTTTCTTACAAGGAAGTTTCGGTTGAGATTTTAGACTGGCAAGTTAAGAAATTGAGGAAAAAAGAAGTTGCTTCCGTAAAAGTACTTTGGAGGAATCAGTTAGTTGAGGGTGCTACTTGGGAGGCCGAGGCCAATATGATGTCCTATTATCCTCATCTGTTTCCCTCCATCCCTACTCAAGCTTGAGGTATTTAGCTCCTCATGGTATATTCATTAGGTGTCATATGTCTTAGATATTCCCATGATTTCCTCATTATGCCTGATTCATGAAAAGCTTAAATTTGGAAGAAAATGAGTTTCCTTGATTTATTTCTACTAGTTTATGTGCATTTGAGTATGAGTTGCGTATAGACTTCATGATATGATGTTTTGAACATGCGTTAGCTTGGAGTCGATGTTTCCTTCTCGGATATGTGCATTTATGAAGTTACATGCATGATGGGCAGTTATATTAGGTTTCTACCTTCCCAATGATGTCTTGAATCTCATTCGAGGACGAATGATCCCGAGGGAGAGATATTGTAACACCTCGAATTCGGAATGGGTAGAATTTAGAGCTTTTGAAAGAATCTAGTGCCAGTCTAATGGAGCTGATACGTCCAAACTTACACTTCAAATAAGAAGTCTAAACGGTCGATGTCAATTTACAGAACTCAACTAGAGTTGAGGTCGATCCCATAGAGAATTTCTTTACAGATAAGGTTTCACTATCGCATTTATTCGAATGTTGTTATTATCTCCTAAACAAATAACAATGGAACGTAAATTGGGTTTGGTAGAAATGCTCTAATTACCAAACTTGCAGTCAAAATCTAGATTCACGACTAATAGACTATTTCGTTGTAAGGTTGATTCAGTTAATTAAAGAAACCAGGATTGTGTTCACCATAACATTAGTTCAAGTGTTCTTCCGTAATTGAGCATCAGACAAATCAATATTTACAAAATCATTGCGAGTTAAATTTATCTGACACTTCTCAGCCAAATAAGATAATTATCACTCATTTTCTCTTGACCCTAGAGTGTTACTAACATTGACCCTCGCTTAAAATGATAAGGTGTTAAAGATCTTTTCTCTCGAACTCAAGCTTTAACTCCAATTGGTTAATCTAGTTCAGCTTTTTCCTAACTAGTATTTTTCTCTTGAACAAATACCAGATACAGGCTCATCTAATGCGTGCACTCACTAGATGCCAATGATTTCGAAAGCTAATAACTACAGAATGTAAACATAGACTGTTCTTTACTCGTTTTACGGAATCGTAACTAGAATTTCATCATGGATCCCACAACTCGAGTTGTGATGTTTAGCCACTCATGCTTTCACGTAAACAATCAGTAATTAGGGATGAAAACATATTGAGAAAGACTTACGAAAGTAATTAGCAAATCAACAATCACTTTGATAATCTGATAGACTGAATCCAAGTTTCCAACTGGTAACAATAATCAAAAATCCAAAAATTGAAAGCTAAGAGTAATTATATGTTCTTCGTCGTAAAACGTCAGATAATGAATAATAATCCAAAAATGACCTAAAGTAATTCAAAATAAAATGTTTAAAATGAATCCTAGTTCGATATCGAATGGCTCTATGGCCACTTCTACGGTTCGTAGCGGACTTCATGAGCCGTGAAGCCATCCGTGATCTTCCCTTCAACTTTCCCAAAGATTGGGTCTTCAATGCCTTCACTGGAAAATGCACCACGAGAGCTACCATGGTCTGTAGTAAGGACCATGGCCCGTGAAGTCTCCCGTGGTCTTCACTTTGAGTTTCAACCTTCTTTCAACTCTTCATTGCTTTCATACTGGTTCAGCTTCACGGCAGGTACCACGGTCCGTGGTGAGGACTACGACCCGTAGAACCCTCTGTGGTCTTCACTTGGTTATTCCTGCTCTTCATCTTCTCAAGGCTCAACACTGCCTCACTTTCACGAGCTCAACCACAGACCGTAATGAAGTTCATGGTCCGTGAAGTTGGCCGTGAACTTCACTTGGTCAACATCAGTTCTGCTTTTTTTTTCCACTTTTCTATACAACCCAGATTCTGCCTACACATTTAACAAACCCATCAAATAATCCAAATTTTCACTTAATTCCAGTATTAGTTCATATTTATTAAGCATCAAATGTGTCACAATTTCGCGGCACATCAGGAGCCACTCACGGATCGTGGTCCCACACATGGACTGTAGGTATGGTTCGTGGATGGCCAATCAAGTTTTCAAAAATGTCAAGTTTTTTGTATTATTCAACGGTTCACCAAGACGGTCCGTCGTCCCATGCATGAGTCGTAGGTAGGTTTCATAGGTGAGTCCCAGACTTAGAGAGATTTGGAGGTCAAGAGGTGAGACCTACGGCTGTGGTCCACTGTTCGTCGATGGACCTACGAGCCGTAGGTACCATCCATCATTGGGGGTCATAATTAAGAGTCTCTGATATCAACCACGGCTGACCAATCCGTGGTTTGACTAACGAACCGTTGGTCCAACCGTTGGTGAAGTCCGATAGTTATTTTCTTAGGGGATTTTCTTTTCCTAATTATTCTAGCCTAATACTACGTCGTTTTACCCTTCACCTAAAGCCCTATATAAGTGTTTTAACCCCCAAAATTTGCCCAATTGAAATCATTCTCTCAAATTCTTAAAAGAAGAACAAGTCTTCCTCTTAAATATTTCTCTCTCTAGAAGTTGAAGAAGAAAGCTAAGGTTTGCAAGTCAAGTCTCCAATTCCACCATTGAAGTCAAGCATTTGGCATTGAGGTATGATAGTTTTCATCCATGGAGCCCTTTCCTCCATGGAGTTCCCAAATTCTCTAATTTATAAAGTTAGAAATCCCTAATTGAGTTAGGGTTTTTCCTCCATATCATGAGTTCCTTTAAATATTGATTTATTTGATTGTTTTATGATCTATCAAGCATGAATTGAGTTAATTACATAATTGTATGATGAATTCCCATGAATTCATGTCTAACCCATGTTTTCTAGATATTGATGATTGAAGTGGGTTTTAAATTATGAAAGGTGAATTATGGAATTATGCATGTTTTTATGACATTGATTAGATATGATGTAGATTGCTTTGAGAGTAAGAGCATATATGTTGTTGTTGTAGTTAATTATTGTGAAAGGATCGCTCACATAACTACCTCATGCATGAATGTGAGAGGTTTTCTCACATAAGGGATTGTAAGGTTGAAAGGTCTTCTCACCTAAAATGAATCAAAGATAAGGAGCTATTCTAAGAATGAGGTAAGCGGCTATTACCCATGACCTCTAAATGAAAGACAAGAGGCGATTGCCCATGTCTCATGATGTAAGGACAAGAGACGATTAGCCAAGTCCCTTAAATAAGTGATGAGTAAGAATAATAGATATTCCGTGGGAGTTATGCTTAGCACTGGGTGGACAAATGTCGATTACCCACGTCCCATAAATGATGTGCCAACATAGGATTGTCTAGATAGACATTAGCTAGTGGATCCACGTAAGCTAGAAAGTTCATGGTCTTACCTTGGCAAGTAGGACACACCTTTTCGGTGTGAGATACACCGAATTCCATGTTAGTAGCTCACATGGTCTTACATGTCGGTTAAAGGTAATTCTCCCACATTAATGAATCAAGCTTACTTCAAGAAGTATGTCACATGTCTTTAAGATGATGTTTATTTGCATTGACCATGTTTTATGACTATCATCTTCTACTTACATTCATGATTTAGCTTGGTCATTGCACTTTATGAAAATGTCCCTTTTCTCATGTTTTCAAATGTTTTATGCATGACTATCATACTTGGTACATATTTTACTAACACATACTCTTGCCTACATTTCCCCAAATGTAGGGACCAACCTTATAGATTTGCACTTCCGTGGCTAGGATCTCATTTAGAAGATTGAAGTTTGGTGAGTCCTCATATTCCGAGGACCAAGTTTTATTTCCCTTTTTGTCTTTGCTTTATGTTTTGGGAACTTGATGTACGGGATTCACCCCGATAAACTCTTATGTACTATATGACTTTGAGACGATGTTTAGATTTCCGCTTTTCTCTATAAAACTTTAATATGTTGAGATTGTCTTTTAATCTCTTATATTTTAGTATTTTGTATGATGAAAGCTAACTGGATTATATGGGGCCTCTCGGGGTCCTATATGTCATGTTGCGCCTAGGGGATACCTTGGGTCGTGACACTTTCCCAAGCTCCAAATGTTAAACAAACATCATTAGTTTTATTTAGTTACCTTATGAAACCTTTTCAATAGGCCAGACATATTCAATAACTAGTTTCATGGTACGTGCGTTCCATGTGCGTATTGTATATATAGTATACGATGTTGTAAAATAGAATTAATATTACTAAATTAAATCTTTTTAGTAAATAATTATAATTTAAAGAACATAGGACAAGTTCTATTAATTGATTATTAAAGATTGTCAGAGAGTTTCTTGTATTTTGAGATCAAAATGACTAGATATTATTGAAACATTTCAAAATACATTCAAAGTTTAAATATGGGGAGAAAGTGACATTTAATTAGTCGTATTATTATTTACTTCACTCAATTTTGTAAACAAGTTTAGCCAATTTTTTTTATAAAAAATATCAATACAAAAAATGTCACCAGTAATCTTTCCTCTTAAATATTCATACTTGAAATTTAGTATGTGCATGACACTGATAAGGATTACCATAAATATTTCAATATTTTATCTTTATACGTAATTTATCTTTTACCAATTAATATTTGAGTAAGACTATCATAGAGAGGTAATTCTATAAAAAAAAAGGTACTTTATTGTTATAACGAATGATGGGTAAATTGAGGTTTGAGTGTTCAAATTTTTAGTTTGACCAATTCTTTGTTTTAGATATACATATATATTTTAGTAGCATAATTTAATTTTAATATATGAACAACATCACCTTTGGTGAAAAATATTTCATTTATTTAAGTTTCTACCTTATCTTTGTAGAATTGTGGTCTTCTTCTTATTCCTGACATAAAATTTTCTCAAATTAAAATTAACACAAAATAATAGGAAAAAATTATATGGAACGATACATAGTCAATGAAGAAGGAAGACGCAAATAAATTTTCATGCTATATTCACTATAGTGTTCCATTTGATTAAAATCTCTTGTAACCAACACTTTACTTTCTTCATTTATTTTTACTTGCATATATATTAAAAAATGATTATTATCATGTCTATATTATCATATTATATGTAAAGGTGAAAATCTATTTTTTATTCAATGGACAACATTGATACCCATTGTTTTAACAAAATAAAAAAGAAACTGCTTAATTTGAGGGTAAAAAAATAAAAAAAACCAAAGAAGAAATATCTTACCCAAATCATGTGACTTTTTTCATATTTTCTTATTATTATTGTCTTTCCCACAACTCTTTGTCACTGTTAACTCATGAAAATCGTAAGAAAAATGCGAGTGTGAATTTATGAATGATTTGCTACAATTTGTTCAACAACACTTTCTTATGTACCTCGAATTTCGTTGAATTTTGAACTTAATCAACAGTTGCAAATAATCCTTAGATTTTTTAAGAAGAAGAAGAGTAGAAACCTTTCAAAAATCGTAGTTTAAAAGTGAGAGGAAACCCTCTATTTATAGCTAACAAATAGTAGTATTAATAGGTGCTAATTGTTCCTTATCAGAAAAGTTGCAACCTTTCGAAAAAGTCACTGCTCATCGGAAAAATCACAACGTTTTGCAAAAGTCACAACTCATCGGAAAAGGCACAATCCTTTGAAAAAATCACAACCCTTCGGGAAAGTCACAATTCATCGAAAATGTCAAAACCCGTCAAAAAAGTCATAACCCTTTGGAAAAGTCACATCTCTTCGAGAAAATCATAACCCTTTTAATATGAAAGCGTATCTAATTTAACATAATACAAATAATTAAATTAATAAATAAAATAAATTGAGTACTTTTAATTGAGGGTATTATAGTAATTCAACATTCAGTTCAGGAGCTCATATTTTTAAGGTAGTAAGTATAAGTATAGAATAGATATAAACAAAGGCATGGTATGCATCCAAATGGGGCTAATTGTAATGGAAAGATCTATTTTTTTATGAAAGAAAATGTGTACGTGGTAGTAAAAATGAATACAGAGAAACATATAACCTTGAAGTTAGTTTTACTAGAATAGAATATGCACATGATAAACACACTAGTATATGCTAAATATGAAGTTGGTGAAAGACTGTTATTGTGGGATTGTACTTACCAGTTAGACACTTTCATATCTGTACCTTAGTTAGTGCTATTTTTATTTTTAGTCTTTGCTAGAAAATATATGAGTCTACACCTAAGTACTTGCTATCTTTTTATGTTTTATGAAGAGTAAATTTTCATGAAATCTAGAAAAATCCTTTATTTAGAGTACCTTCCTAACTAGTGTTGGACTACATTTTTCTGAAGTTTCTATAACTAAAAAAGAACTAAACTAATCCTAAAAATACTAAAAATAAACCTAATCGTTTAAGAGGGACCTATTTCAAGAAAAGTATCAAAATAAAAGTTAAGAAACCGAAATAATGATAATGAATAAAATTCTTGATAACAGAACGAAAGAACACCTATTATGAGGATCTTTTTTTCAACCACAAACCAGTTGATTAAGCACTATGGAAGTGCACCTATTGTGAGGATATTTTTGATCCACAAACTAGGTTATTAAACCAACTTCTCACGCTGTAATATTAAATGAAGCGAAAGCAACTCGTGATTGTAATAGTGTAGAACATATATAACGCACGCAACCAACCTTTTTAACGGTAATTATTCAAGTGTTTTGTAGGTATAAGGTTCCAAGCACAGAAAAATTGGAAAAATTCCAGACATGTCAATTAAGGACATATATACTTGTCGCAAATAAAGTGTGAGATCATCCTAATTCCTTTCAAACTTAATGTTTCTAGACTAGTTCTAATTTGAAATATGATAATCTACTATATATATTGTGCTATGATAGTTACTATGTATTAAAGACTAGACAAAGGGAAAGCTAACGTTGGTTCCACTATTAAGAACCCAAAGCTTCTGCATCTCATGCACCCACATATCATTTTTTCCTACACTTGATAGTTGGGTCCAAGGGTAAACAGTGATTTAAGACACACAAATAGGAGAGAGACTTCCTTGATGAAAGGGTAGAAAGAGCGATCCTAGAGGTACATTAATTCCCTTAGATACTATAGGGGTCGTTTGGTAGAGTGTATAAGAATAATACAAAATATGGTGTATTAGTAATGCTTGCATTAGTAGTGCTTGCATTAGTAATGTTTGCATTAGTTATGCCTGCATTATTTCTTATACACTGTTTGGTTTGATGTATTAGAAATAACAAATCTTGCATAATTTCTATTAAAAAATGTATGTTTACAAAAAATACCCTTCACACTTTATTTCTTTGTACACTTCCTTTGCAACAAGGTTCTTTGCTAAAACATCAAAAAAATACCTTTCCTCTTCCGTGTCAACTCCATTTCTTTGCAGAAGAGTAGCTAGTTAAAAGTTCACGTTGTTTTTGCATAATGATATGACAAATTGCATTTCAACTATGCATACAAAAAAATGACAATGAATAAAATATAATAGACAGCAAGACACAAAATCTCTCAAAAGTTGAGATGAAATAAATTATTGTCCGTAAAGAATGGTCTTTTCAAACTATGTAAATGCTGATTAATAAAATTAACAATTCAATGAAACAATGTACTGTAGCTTTATTCTTAGCTCACGTATGTTATAGGAAAATTAGTTTACTGCACAATCTATTGTTCTGGTTGTTCAAAAAAATTATATTCAGTTTACCTTATATCCATAGACAAAGTACAGAGAAGATAAAAAGTTTCTAAACCAAGTACTATGGAAAATGTTTTTATAAAAGACTTTGAGGATAGTTTTGTAATTATATAATCTAATGCAAGTGTTAAACTGCTATGTATTACTAATACCTAGAATTTCTTGGTATTAGTAATACACAACTTAATACACAATATAGTGTATAACTAATGCTTGCATTAGTTATACATGACATAAAAAAGTGTACCAAACAAGGTATTACTAATACACACACCTAATGCATGCATTATTTTTCCTAATACACTCTACCAAACGACCCCTAAGCATCTAAAGTTTCAATCCTGAAATACAGTAAACAGGAAAAGAAAAATAGCAAGCAAACAATAATATTTGTATTTGAATTAATGCGAATGTTACAATCTTTATAAAATCTCTTAAAAAGATATGTAATCGCCTGATTCTTCTCTCCACAGATGTTCTTGATTTGGCGGAATACTTGCGGCTCAATACTTGGTCCACATATGTTCTTGATTTGGCGGAATACTTGCGGCTCAATACTTGGAGCGAAGACTTCTTTGTATGCGGAAGACTTGCAGATCACCACTGAAGAGCAATTATGTATTTTTGTGTGGATGTATGTGTCTAAGTTGGGTTCATCTTGTCAATTTAATGGACTGACCCAAATGTTATTTGGACTTGATTTAAGTCATATAATTTTAACTTAAATATTAATCCGACTTTATTAACCAGTAATTTGACTTGGTCAACGTATCATGAATTTAAGATTTAATTCAAATTTAGTATGGATTTATCAATAAAACTTCACTGTCTACAAATGCCCCTTGCTTCGAGGCTTGTTGGGGTGCTCGATTTATCGAACTTGTAAAGACAAGCCTTGAAGTATTTGTGAAGCAAATATTTTTTTTTCGTAGTTGATCTTTCAAGAAACATTTGAAGCTTCATGAGAAATGACTATGCCGATATGTTGATGTCAACATTTACCAAAGACTTCATGACAACATTCTCTAATTTGTAAGAGATCATTTGACTTTCGGTTGTTTATCAACTCATTTTCGACTTGAAGTGTTTCGAGCTCATGAAGACTTATCGCATGACATTTCTTCATAGTTTGGTAATTTTATTTGGGTCATCAACTACAAAACGACCGCCAATTCGATGAGCAAGGATTGCGTCTACAAGCTTGACTTGGTGATAAGAGCTTGTGATTTCGACACAAATTTTAGGCGTTGCTTTCTTTGGGGTTGAATGCCCTGTCGGTGGAATTCAAATTCTCATTACGTGAGTCTATTCTCCTTCGGGGTATTTTTTTTTACTCCCCATGTAGTTTCCGAGAAAACCTTACCATAATTTGGTTTCTATGAGATTTCCATAACTCGACTTCTTTGGAAAATTTTCATAATTTGATTCTTATGAAAACTTGTCATAATTTGGTTTCTATGGAATTTTCATAATTTGATTCCCATGGAAAATTTTCATAATTTAATTCCTATGAAAACTTACCATAATTTCCATAATTTGTAGGAACTAAACTTTCCATCATTATAATTTTCCATAATTTGTAGGAATCAAATTGATGTCTTCATATTTTGAAATCTATATATACCCACATTTACCCGGTGATTGTATATCGCATTGCCGCATCATCGAGTTCAATGGAGACCTTCTCTCTCAAGTAAATTCTTTTTCAACTCTGATTTTCGTCACCCTTTTTTTTCAGCTCAGTGCGACTTTGGTAGAAAATTCATATCTCATTGTAGGGATATTGAAATTGTGATCCATTTGATTTTCCAGAAAATAGACTCATAGAGCTACAACATATCCGAAAATCACGATCAGACAACTCTAGAATTTACTCAGGTGATTTTTTGAACTCAGCCTAAAATTCTGATAAACTGAACGCATCAGCTTTGTGCGACTTCGCGGAAAAATTCATATCTCGACGTAGGAATAACGAAATCACAAGCGGTTTCTGGTGTTGGAAAGTAAATTCATAGGGATACATCATATATGAAAATCACAATTAGATTGCATCTGTGTTGATTCAGTTTTCTATTTGAAGTCAGCCTTCCACCAACCGCAAAAATAAAATAAAATTGCGGTTACCACCTTCACTTTGGACATGTTCATACGAATCTGAACTTATTCTTTTGTTTAATTTTTTTCCAGATATTTGATAGAGAAATACAACTTCGATCCCGCAACATGATGCACTTCCGCGACCGAGATTCGCTGCATCCTCTTCTTGAAATAGTGGGCAACGACCAACAAAATCCAAATGCCAAAGTTCTACTTTTGGAGGTTCAACCTCCTGCTATCGGCGTCTTCTCCCTTGTTAGTGGGGCATATGATGAATCTCTTCTCCTTAAAATGGTCAAAAATGGATACCAAAGACGTTATGAGAAACTTCTCGAGCAAGGCTACTAGCATGAAAGTTCCTTTACTGAAATCCGCGATTCATCATGATGCAACATCTTCCAAATCTTCTCATTCTGATGGAAGTTTCAACAATTGGCGTGTTCCCTCTTCTAACTTTGGCAATGTTTGCTACACACCTGGCTATTGGGAATGGGTAGAGGACGTGCTGCCCCGCCACAAGGAGATTTTGGAGCTCATCAAGGTCTATGACGCAGTATATACTTCTTTGTTCACGTACGATTATGACGACAATGTACTCCATGCTTTTTGTGAACTTTGGCGCCCATCTACCAATACGCTTTATACTTTAATTGGAGAGATGTCCATATCACTTTGGGACTTACAAGCCATTGGAGGTCTCCCCGTACAAGGGCACTTTTATGACGAAGTCGTTCCCTCGGCGAAAGAATTGACATAGACAGATACTAAAAAAGAATTGCTTCTTCTCCAAAGTTGTCGATATTTGTTTTCGGCCTTCTACAGATTAGCGAAAGATGATCTTCAGAAGGTGTCCGTCCATGATTGGGTGAAGTTTTGGTTTAGAGGACCTAATAGATATGCCGAGCCTCTGCATAAGGTGTCAAAGGTACGAGCCACAAAACCAAGATTAAACCACAATCCTTTTGGACATATTGATTCGAACTTCCTACCCCAGACTGACGAGGAGAATGCCCCCTTTGTTGAGTTAGATGTGGAAGAATCACTTAGAGATGAGACTAGCTTGGCAGCCTTCTTTACTTGTTGTCTGTGCAAATTTGTGCTTCCGAATAAGAAAGTCAACCATGTGCGCGCTAGTGTTTTTAAAGTTGCGAGCTTGATGGCTCATGGAAAGAAATTCTCCTTAGCGGTCCCAGTTCTTGCAAGCATATATCGCGGCCTGAAAGAAATCTCTACTTCTTCAAACTTGAGTGTGGCAAATATAATTTTCCCCATACACTATGTATATGGTTGGATTGGGGAATACTTTGGGACTCATCATCGTGCCAATCGTTCATATCGATCGATACCTCTTTGCAAAATTTATGGCAAGAAGATGATCAAGTGTTTTGATTTTACTGACGCCCAAAAGTTATTTCAACAGGATGATCCCCGTCGCCTCCATCATTTAGCAATGTTGCAAGGGAGGGATTTTCACCTTACTGATAATGGCAAGATTTCAAATTCGTGGAACGAATATCTCATAAGCCTTCGTTCAGGCAATGTAACCCTTAGGCATGATTCAAATTTCATCGTGGAGTCCTACAACCCTATCAGATTTAGTCGACAATTCATTTTTTGTCAAGATGTTCCCGGAGATCTTATGGAGCGTCCTTACGATGGTACACTATTAACATTGGTGCAACTTTGGAATTCCTCTTTTCGACTTAATACTTTTTCTAAAGTCATGATTCCAACGTGCCCATTAGAGGGTGCTCCTTTAATGACCCGCAAGTATGTAGACTGGTGGCCATCCCAAAGGCTGAATACTTCCCAAGGAAACCTCCGCATCATTTTGAAGAAGACGAAGCAAGACTTTACATCCATTTCATCTAAAGGGGCTTCTGATCATTCAAAGAAAAAGTCACATCCTTCTTCCAAAACTCAAGTGAAGTCAAATGATACTCTGCAAGTCGCTAAGACCTCATCCAAGTCTAAAACCTTGAAAGATGGGGATGTGCCTGCGAAATCAAAATTGAGGCACCTCACATTAGCCTCAAAGGCGACTTCACCTGCTCCCAAAGTTGACCATGGTTCTTCTGGAACAAATGAACTTCATGTATCATCAGTCAATGGTAATGACCAAACGTCAAACCCTGAGACGCATTGTGATGAAATTTCTCATATGTATGCTTTACCGGATGGTGTTGGACGACCCAATGCATCTCTTAGTCCAACAGATCGTCACTGGAATCGTCCAAAAAGAAAGGCACAAGAGCTAGATGATGTTTGTTGTGGTATTGATATTTTAGATACAATTGTCATTGATGACAACGACTTTGTTGATGAGGATTCGAACTCGGCCTCGTTGTTTGAATTGGCAAAACAAGTAAGGTCCCCTCTTTTTTTTAAAAAAAGTTTTGAATCTGATCATCTTTTTGTTCTTACTTCTTTTTTTTTAGTTGGACCTTCAAGAACTATATGGTGGCGACCTTAACAATGGCGCGGTTGCAAATTTCACAGTAGATCTTAATGATCTTGATGCGGCTGCAAAAGACTTTCATTCTTCCATTAATGATGATCAGCCTTCATTGGAAGTAGTTCCACCAAGAAAGTCACCTTCTAATGACGTGATGCCTTCATTGGAAGTAGTTCCACCAAGAAAGTCACCCAGTAGGCCATTGCGACCTGGTGCTCCTACTTTTGAGCCACAAGAAACCATTTACCGCGCCAAATCAACCTTTGTTTCTGAGATGTGGGGCACATTGTGTGGATGGATTACACAATTTTCCTTAGGTTCTTCAGATGGCTTTACAGAATTGGAGTCAAGTATTACTTCAACTCTTGAGGAGATTAGAAAGGTAAACATTATTGATGTTTCTTCTTTAGAGGATCATGTCAAGAATTTCTTCAAGTCGTACGCAGAGTATGATACTTTAAGATCATCAAAGATGACTAAAGAATCACACGAAAAGGCCCTCTCTGATGCACAACGCCATCTCGATGATGCAAAGCTGGCTAAGGCTGGGCACCGGACCGGAATGGGACGACCGGACCGGAATGGGACGACCGGACCGGAACGAACCGGTACCGGACCGGAGTGGGACGGTTTGATCGGGTTGTTGACCGATACCGGGATGAACCGGACCGGAACTACCGGGATGGAGGCTCAGTTCCGTCCCGTACCAGTATATACCGGGATGGATCGGAATGGACCGGAACGGAACGGGATGGGATAAACGGGACGACACATATAGCTATTTCAAAAAATAATTATTTTGTTTGAGTTATTTTGAATTACGAAAATATGAATGTTTTTTTTTATTTTCTAAGTTATATTAGTTTATACTATTTGAGTTTTAAAATTTATAATAATTTTACTTAAGTTTATTTTAAAGATATTTTTTTAAATTTTTACGTATATAAGTTTGTAAGTTAAGTTTAATAAAGTTTTTTTTTAAAGTTTTTGAGCTTATGTAGTTATGTTATAAGTTTTAAAGATTTGAATCTTTTGAAGTTTATAAGTTATTAAGCTATTAAGTTATACTTATAACTTGTAAGTTAAATAACTTAAGTTTGTAATTTTAAAAAATTAAATAAACAAAAAAGAAATGCTAATAAAAGTAAATAATGACAAAAATATTATTTTTTATTTTAATTAAAAATGGTTTACCGGGACTGGACCGGAATGAACCGGGATGAACCGGTACCGGTATACCGGTACCAAATCATGATACCGTTCTGTTCCGTTCCGTGTACCGGTTCAGTGTATCCCATCCCGTCCCGAATACTATCGGACCGGAATGAACTGGAACGAACCGGAACGAACTGGAACGAACCGAAACGGTACCGGTACAACCCGTTCCAGTGCCCAGCCTTAAAGCTGGCACATGAAAAGTTGGATGGATCCATGGATAAACTTCAAGCAACTCTAGCAGATGTGGAGAAAGAGAAGTTGAGAGACTAGCCAAGCTAGAAGGGGCAGTTGAGAAAAGTCGCCAAGAAATCATAAGTTCAAACTTTTGCCGTAGTTAGATTTCTTTATTTATTTGCTTAGGATTTTCTAATTCGCTCATTATGGTGTAGTGGTTCTTTTTTGAAGCAATAAAATAGTGACTTATATTTCAATAAGAATTTTCTCCTCTTGAATTTTGATTGTTTCTTTCCACGAGACCCCTTTCCTTATTAAAAAAAAGACTCCATAAGCTAGCGTTTATATGAGGATAGCAACAAAACGTTAACTTTTCAGCTTTCTTCAGCTTTGTGCACATGATGAAGAAAATTCATAACGTGAAGTAGGAGCACCGGAATAATGAGCTTCTTTTTTTGTTGGAAACATAACTTCGAGATCTTCAATCTATATAAATATCACGTCCATAGGATTTACGGATTAATACAGATTTGTCTCCAAAGTCAACTCGAAATCCGCGTGCTTGAATTTTCAGTTTTTTTCAGCTTTGCGCACATGAGGAAGAAAATTCATAACGTGGAGTAGAAGTGCTGGAATAATGAGCTTCTTTTTTTTTTGGAAAGACGACTTCTATATCTTCAATCCATATAAAAATCACGTCTATAGGATTTACGGATTAATACAGATTTTTCTTCAAAGTCAGCTCAAAATCTGGGTGCTTGAATTTTCAGCTTTCTTCAGCTTTGCTCACATGTGGAAGAAAATTCATAACGTGGAGTAGGAGCGCCGGAATAATGAGCTTCTTTTTTTTGTTGGAAAGACGACTTCGATATCTTCAATCCATATAAAAATCACGTCTATAGGATTTATGGATTAATACATATTTGTCTTCAAAGTCAGCTCAAAATTTGGGTGTTTGAATTTTCAGCTTTCTTTAGCTTTGCGCACATGTGGAAGAAAATTCATAACGTGGAGTAGGAGCGCCGGAATAATGAGCTTCCTTTTTTGTTGGAAAGATAACTTCGATATTTTCAGTCTACATAAAAAAATCACATCCATGGGATTTACAGATTAGTACAGATTTGTGTTCGAATTTGGCTCAAAATCTGCGTGCTTGAATCTTCATTTGAAAGAATTAGCATGATATTCACATGGCGACGTTTTTTTTTCTTTTTTTCTTTTTATTTTTTATTCTTATGACTGAACCTAGAGTAATAATACTCTAAGCTGCCTACGTACCTCAGTGAAGAGGATCAAGTCATTACGTAGTTCAGAGAGTGATTTTTTTTTTTTATTTATTATTATTATTATTATTTTGTGTCCTAGCTTTTGCCTAGGCCGCCTCTTTCGAGATTTTCAACCTAGTGGACATTTTTTTTTGGGGCCGTACACAGTTTATACTCTTGCGGGCCAGGAGCATGACGCCTCTTCAAGGATAGTACTTCTTCAAGAATTTTCCATTGATGGGACCAATCCGCAAGCCGTCTGCATCCACAATTTTGTAAGCTCCGCTTGAATAGAATTCTTGAATGACATATGGTCCATCCCATTTTGATGTGAACTTGCTTTTCGATTTATGAGATATGATAATTGGTCTTCTTACCACAAGGACTTGATCACCGACTTGGAAAGACCTTAGGTGAACCTTTTTATTGAAAGCACGAGAAAGACGAGCTTGATAGCACTCAAGACTTTGTTGAGCTTCCAACCTTTTCTCATCGAGAGATTCTAACTCTTCAAGGCGCAGACAAGCATTTTATTCTTCAGTAAGTCCCTCTTGGATGGCAAGCCTCAATGACGGTATTTGTCGTTCAAGTGGAAGGACTGCTTCAGTTCCAAAAACAAGAGAATAAAGAGTTGTTTGAGTCAGCGTGCGATGAGTCGTCCGGTATGCCCAAAGAGCTTCTTCCATTCTATCATGCCAATCCCTTTTAGATTTGGAGACGACCTTCTTTAACAAGTTGCACAAGGTCTTGTTAAATGCTTCAGCTAGTCCATTTGCAACAACATAATACATTGATGAATTACGTTGCTTGAAGCCAAAAAGGTCGCAGATCTTATCCATCAATTTATTGGTGAATGGTTTTCCATTATCTGTTAGTATATAATTAGGAATGCCAAAACAATAGATGATGTTCACCCTGATGAAGTTTGCAACATTTTCCTTCTTTACTTCTTTGAGGGCAACAACCTCAATCCATTTTGAGAAGTAATCTGTCGCATCCAAGATATACAAGTGACCACCAGAAGATTTAGGTAGTGGTCCAACCATGTCTAGCCCCCAAGCATCAAATGGCCAAGATGCAATAGTCGGATGTAATACATCAGGAGGTTGGTGCATAAAGTTTGCAAGAAATTGGCATGCTTGACATCTTCAAGCATAATCCAAGCAATCTTTTACCATTGTTGGCCAATAATACCCCATTCTTTTTATATGAAAGTGTAACTTGGTCCCAGATTGATGTGATCCACAAACTCCAGAATGTGCTTTTTGCATAGCTTGAATCGCTTCTTCTTCCCCCAAACAATGCAAGAGGACTCCCTCGAATGATCTTCGATAAAGAGTATCTTTGTAGTAAAGAAACCAAGGAGCACGATGACGAATTTCAGTCTTTCTCTTTGGATATTCTGGAAGTATATTGTAACACAAGTAATCAATCAGGTCATGTCTCCAATCGACTATCTCAGCTTGTGAGACAGCTACAAGATGTTCAAATTTGCTCTTTTCATCCACATCCGATGGTACTATCCATTTTTGGCAGATAGTGATTTGCGCTTGATCAGACAGTTAAAGTTGAAGCCAAAGCGGCTAAAACATCAACTTTCTTATTCTCATTTCTTGGAACATGTTGAAGAGTTACATCTCTGAGCCATCTAATCAGTTTTTGTGCATAGTCATGATAGAGACGCAATTCTGGCTTTTTGACTTCATAGCTACCTAATAATTGATTGATCACTAGTTCAGAGTCTCCAAAAACTTGTAATTGCAATAGCTTCATATCAACCGCCATTTCAAGCCCAAGTATTAAGGCTTGATATTCTGCAACATTATTGGAGCAACATTGCATTAAGGTGAAGGAATACGTCGAGATCTTCTCTCGAGAAGTGACAAATATCACCCCAGCGCCAGCTCCTTCGCGATGTGAGGCCCTATCAAAATACATCTTCTAAGGCGGTTGAACTTCAACAACCATTGCATCTTCATTAGGTAATTTATTAGTGAGTTCCCAATCATCAGGTATCTGGTGGTCTGCTAAGAAGTCTGCCAATGCTTGCCCTTTCACAGCCTTTTGAGGAACATACACAATTTCAAATTGCTGAAATTAGAGATACCATCTTGCTAGTCTATCATTGAGGACAGGTTTCGACATCACAAATTTGATGGGGTTGGCTTTAGAAATAAGACGGACGACGTGAGCTTGAAAGTAGTGCTTCATCTTCTAAATTGAGAAGACTAAGGCCAAACATAGCTTTTCGATTGACGAGTACTTCAACTCATTTGGTGTCATCATCCTACTCAAGTAGTAAAGGGAATTTTCTTTCCCTTTGCCATTCTCTTGGGCTAAGAGTGCTCCCACTGATCTTTCTTGAGCTGATATGTACAGTATCAATGGCTTTCCAGGAACAGGAGCTGCTAAAACTAGTGGTTTTGTTAAGTAAGACTTGATGCTCTCAAAGGCATTACTACAAGCTTGGTCCCATTCGAAAAGAGTGCCCTTTTTCATAAGGCGGCTGAATGGTTGGCACTTTCTTGCTAGATTCGAGATGAATCTCCTAAGATATGCTAGCTTCCCTTGCAGACTCTTCAATTCATGGATGTTTCTTGGCTGTACCATCTTCAGTATTGCATCTACTTTTACTTGATCAATTTCTAATCCTCGATGTCGTACAATGAAGCCAAGGAATTTTCCAGAGGTAACTTCAAACGCACATTTCAAAGGATTCATTCTAAGTTGATACCTTTGTAGTAGATCAAACACCATCCTCAATTCTTGCAAGTGATCACACTGTTTTCTTGATTTCACTACTAAATCATCAACATAACATTCAACATTTTTGTGAAGAATGTTATCAAAGATGTTTTGCATAGGTCTTTGGTATGTTGCTCTTGCGTTCTTCAAATCGAAAAGCATTACTTTGTATCAATAAATGCCCTTAGGAGTGCGGAATGCGGTCAACTCTTCATCCTTTAGCGACATACGGATCTGATTGTAGCCGGATGAACCATCAATAAAAGACATCGCCTCATACCCAGTAGTGGCATCAATCATAAGCTCAGAGATAGGAAGTGGAAATTCATCTTTGGGACATGCATTATTGAGATCCCTAAAGTCAACGCAAACTCAAATTTGCCCATTCTTCTTCCTCACGGGGATAATACTTGAAACCTATGTGGGGTACTTAACTTCACGGATAAAGCCAGCCTCAATAAGATTGTTAACTTTAGTTTCAATCACGGGAACCAATTCAGGCCTAAAATGCCGTTGAGCTTGCTTAATGGGACGTGCACCGCTTTTCACAGCAAGATGATGGACTGCTACCTTCGGGTCTAATCCAGACATTTCTTTGTAACTCCAGGAAAATACATCTTTATACTCTTTGAGTAAGTCAACGTAGGGTTTTTCCTCATCACTCGCAAGTGAAGCATTCACATAGGTGGGTTTTGGATCTTCATCAGTTCCAAGGTTGATTTCTTTCAATGCATCAACTGTCACATTTACTCATTCTTCAAGTTTGGGTGGCGCATCTTTTGCATCTTTATCTTCTGGTGGTTCTCTATCGTTGAAAAATATATGGTAACACCATGAAACATTCTCCTACCCTCCATCAATTTTAATTAGAGAAAAAATATATCTTTCATCTTGTGTAGTGACATGATATGAAGAGCCAACACTTTCTTCATCTTCATCACGTTGCTTGGTGTAGAACACAACATGCGACTTTGCCTTTAGTACTTCTCTACATGAGACCACAATGTTCGTCTGCCGCCTCATTCTAGAAAGGATCAGACTTTGAAAGTCTTTAGGAGCATTTTGAGATTTTAGTAAAGCAGATGCTTGTATACTCTTGCTATTTCTCCAAACCTTGTTTTTCTTTCTCAATGGCCCTAACCTCTGAAATACAGAAATCTTCTTCGTTGAGCTTCCAAGTCGAACAAAGACAGAAGGCCTTTTGTTAGAATTAGTAGACTCATCTTTCACAGTTATGTAATTGTTGCTTACCCTTTTTATGGAGATGTGGATAGGTGGAGGTTGTTTGTAGCCCAACCCTTCACGTTGTTGCCTCATAGCAAGTTCTGATGGAAGCTTCCCTAATTTTGACGGTTCGTTTGGATCGAATCCAGGTTTTGCTAGCAGCATGTAAGCATTAGGATCAAAACCTTCTTATGTACGCTTCATTGGGAGTTCTTCATATTGGGGTGATTTAGGGGCAACAAATTTTTTGTGAAGTAATGACTTAGGAGCCACATACTTCCCAAAGTAATTTTGTAGGTGACTTCATCATATCAATTCACCTTACAGGGAGGGTCAAACCTTCCAGCGCATTTTCTCGCAACTCGAGAGAGTGTCCCTTGTCCTCTTTTGCCTTTGGGACATAACAAAGAATGGGTGTGACCTTTTCACTTGAAAAAGCACCAATCACATTAGGCATCTTGTTTGGATTGCCAAGCTTTGGATCTTCCTTGTTTGTGACTTTTACCTTACTGACCGCTACCTTAGCCATATTGTTAAGGAGTCCGACATCTCTGGATGCAATGTTATCAAGTTTTGTGGAATATTTCTTCAAGTAAAACTTTGCATCAGCAAATTGAGCTTCAGCTTCAGTGAATGGATTATCATCTGCAATAATCCTTTTTGCAACTCCATCCTCATAATACTTCAAACATTGGTGGTAGGTAGATGGGATTACTTTGTTCTCATGTACCCACGATTGACCAAGAAAATTTTTATATGAAGTCTTTGCATAAATTACATGTAACCACACGCTTGATTGCAACTCTCCGATGGTGAGGTCTATTTTGATGGTCCCTATGGACCTTTGTCCTCCTTGATTGAATCCTTGGATCTTCAAGTGACTATCAGTAAGATCTATTGTTGATATCCTAAGTTCTTTCATTGTGCGAATTGGAAGGATGTTGATTCCATATCCTCCATCATCTAGGATTCTATTCACCCTTTTCTCACGTGCAAAACGAACCATGAATAAAGGGCGATTATGAAATGTGTCACCAAATAGAAGATCATCGTCAAAGAATGCAATTTTGGCCATACATGCATTTTCGACTCCAAAAGATGGCTGTGGAGCATCTTTTGGTGCTGTACATGATGGATTTTCAACTTCAGGAGATGGCTTTAGAGCATCTTTTAGTGATGGATATGATGGAGTTGCATCTTTCGCTTCCTTTTTATCGACATTACAACATAGAGCTTTTGTGCCATCGCCTGTGAACTTGGTGTAACACCAATTTGGTAAATATTCTCCTAATGTAATGGGTCGCCGCAACTTTTGGTAGTGGTGCACCTTTATTTCCTTCTTCTTTGAATGCACGATCAAAGTTTTGGTTTTGGGTCTCTTTATCATCTTTTCCCTGACGTGTTGTTTTGTTGACTCCTTATGCGAACTCACTTTTCTGAGTCTACGGCGAGTCACAAGAGTCCAGCCCCAATCATCAAGATCATCTACTAGGTCTTCATCTTGTCTTGTCGATCCCTCTCCTACAGAAGCCACATCACTTAGTATAGGAAGAGATAACAAATTATTTACATCAATGGGCTCGAAGTCTCCAAACTTAATCATTCTTGTTTGATTAATGTTTGGAATGTCTTGCTCCATATTTTCTTCAACAAAATTGCATGTCATGATCGGATTGGGTAAGTTAGAAGCGACACTGACTTGATTTGAACTCAATTTCTCATCTTCAAGTTCAATCTTCCCTTCGTGAGCTAAGTCCATGATTTTATCCTTGAAGATGAAGCATTTCTCGATAGGGTGTCCAACCAGCCAATGATATTTGCAGTATTTTGGATTATCACTCCTCCCTGCTTCATCTGGTCGTTTCATCTCTGGTAACTCAAAAAGTTTTATCTCAAGGAGTTCATCAAAGATTGCGGAAACATCTGAGTCAAGAAATGGGTAGTCCTTCCGCTGCATTTACTTTAAGGTGAGCTTTTGATTTGTCCTTCCTTCAAAAGGATTCGCTTTTGCGCTCTACGTATTGCCAACCCTTGTGGTGAATTTCACATGAGAGGCATTGACGTTCATGGATTCTTTGTTTTCAGTCTTTGGCAAATATTTTCCCACTTTCTTGAATTTTTGCCTTTCTTTGACTTTGCGGAGTTCGTGGACAGGTGGTGTTTCAGTTCCGACCGACGACATGCTCAACTCCATATCATGAGCGCGAGTGGCCAACTCTTCAAAAGTTTTAGGCTTTATGCCTTGCAAAATATAGCGGAGAGCCCAATGCATACCTTGAATGCACATCTCTATGCTCGAAGCTTCACTAAGTCTATCTTTACAGTTTAGACTTGTATGCCTCAATCAGTTGATGAAGTCAAAGACCGGTTCTTCATTTCGCTAACGTGTGTTTGTAAGTTCCACCATGCTTACAGTACGTCTTGTGCTATAGAAGCAGTTGAGAAATTCTTGCTCCATTTGTTCCCAACTATCAATGGAACCAGACTCAAGGTCCGTGTACCAATCAAAAGCATTGTCCTTAAGGGAGCGGACAAATTGTTTGACGAGGTAATCGTCGTATGTTCCAGCATTGTTGCAGGTTTCAATGAAGTGCGCCACATGTTGCTTTGGGCTTCCCTTACCATCTGCTGAAACTTTGGAGGTTGATAACCGGCATGCATTTTCAAACTATCAATCCTTGCAGTGTATGGCCTTGCATATGTCAAGGAGGATTTTGTAGAAACCTTGTACTTGTCTTTAATGGTCCCCATGATGAACTCCCTGATTTGGTTGATCAGGATCGTTCCTTTCGAAGAAACTTGAATCTCTTTAGCATATTCAACTTGCTTTGTGGGGCGATCGACAATCTCTTGGACTTGCGGAGGTTTTCCAGCTGCGTAACTTGATTCTTCGTCCATCATACCCTCCACCCTATCAGTTAGCTTAACAATTCGAGCATCTTTGTAACATCCGACAATTTAAAATGAATATGAAGAAGCTTGAAATTGGAAGTAGGCATTTTTGGAAAAAAATTCAGAAACTGTCTTTATCAACCTCTTCACATCACTATCTTATTGTAACCTATTCAATTAAATTCAAGCCAACAAACTGTCTTATATGGAGGACATAAATGTCTCAGTTAATTCAATTGTTGAGATTAACTTACCTCATTACAAAGAATGAACTAACAAAAAGTATTTGTTCCACTGGAAAGACAGCTAAGAAAGTTGTGGGAATTGACATCTATACAATTTTTATTTCTCTATACTTTTTGTGAGATTTCTACATGGTATCAGAGCTTTAAAGCCTTTTCACTATTTAATGTATCAGATCCAAAGATCAGAATAATCACAATATCGAAATACAATAATCTCTTCTATAAACATTCTATCAATCTACTCACTGCACTATCTTATTGCATCATGTTCCATTAAACTCAAGTCAACAAACTGTCTTACATGGAGGACACAAATGTCTTAGATAATTCAATTGATGAGATTTACCTACCTCATCACAGAGAATGAACCAACTAAAAGTATTTGTTCCACTGGAAAGACTGCTAAGAAAGTTGTAGCAATTGAGAAGGATACAGAAGAGAACAACAATATTGATGACTGCAAGAGATGGATGTGTTGCTAAAGAGTTGTATCTCAAGCACCTTGACAAAAGAAAGCATGTATATCATTGTAAGTTGCTCCACTGTCAAAGATATGTGTGAATTCATGAAAGAAGCTTATCTTTACGCAACAAAAAATAAGGATTCCAGCTCAAACAACAACTGCAAAGTGTTAGGCTAGAAACCAAAAAAGATTGATGAATATATTAAGAAATTCAAAGGAATATGTGATGACCTT
This sequence comes from Solanum verrucosum, assembly GCF_900185275.1. Classification (NCBI taxonomy): domain Eukaryota; kingdom Viridiplantae; phylum Streptophyta; class Magnoliopsida; order Solanales; family Solanaceae; genus Solanum; species Solanum verrucosum. The sequence goes on from NW_026020354.1 coordinate 1,915,219, forward strand.
GCAGCTATTCACAAACCTCTAGATGAAGATATCAAAGTATTTAATTTTGCTAGAGCTCTAGGTCTCAAAAACAAGACCCTTAGGACTGTCATGCTAGGTTAGACACCATATCCCACTCTTAATCAATTTGATATTGCTCTCATTGGTTTTGATATGACAAAGGATAAAAAACAAGAAAAACAATTTTTTCTTCAGAAAAACATCAACATACAAAATTGACATTTAGTTTGTGAAACGTAGCCTTTGTTTCCTAGTGATTCAATGAGTGACTGTGGATAAATTCGTTTTCATTACAAAATCAAGGACATCCGCTGCAAGTATAAGGTACTCACTCTATCAATTTTGCAATGAATTTTAACACGTAGACATGTATCTTGCAAAGATATAGAATAATTTAACATTCTCACAGTGAGAATATGTGGGATTGTTGGTAGTGTGCTCAAAATTATATAAAGGTTTACCAAAATCACAAAACTTAACCTTACAAAGAAACAAAGTGTTTATCATTGACATATTTAATCAAGTTAGAGAGAAAAACATTGTACAACTTCCAAATAGTAGCAGTATCATACAAAATAAATTGGCTATCTAAGTATTTTATATCAAAGTAGGAACTACATTTCATAGTGATGCTACAATTATTATTTTAGTATATTTATTATTTCCACTGCTTTTGCTTTTTTAATAGAGATCTCAAACATAAGTCTCGCGGAGATGGTGTATGATTTGCTTATACTGGGCTCTGTAACTACTTTCGTTTCCATGTTGGACTTGTGCTGTCCACGGACGTTCCTCATCTACTATTAGGAGTGTACATGACCGGTTTGGTACAAATTTTTTAAATATTAAACCAAACCAAACTATTCAAACTCGGATTTTTCAGGTTTTTCAATCTCAATTTTTTTTGGGTTTTTCAAATACCAAACCATTTGTGTCGAATTTTAAAATTTTAAAATTAGCCCAAACTAATAAACCTCAGATTTTTTCGTTAAAGTATTCATAACCAAAACAAAATTTAAATATTTTTTCCAAAATCTATGGTTAAACGTATGGTGAAACTTTACCCAAAAATAACTTGTCAAAAACATTTGGTAAAAAAATAGGCTAATTTTTGTAATGTGACTTGTGTAATATTGAGTGAATCAATCATTTAGACTAGGCCACTAGGGTCTCTTAATATTCTTCTTACAAAAAAAAAGAAGTGACACAATGACAAGATTTTTATTTATGTTGTATATGCAACTTTTTGTAGCTTAATTTTAGTAATCTAAACCACTTATATAAAATAAGATATCCATTAAATGCAAAAACTAAGTTTTTAGAGATTGTAGGCCACACTTCTGATTGTAGATGAAAACATTAACACCGCCTTCTTGGAAATTCACTATCAGCTTGGATAACTTTTCAAGATTCAACTTGTAAAAATCGTATGCAACCATGACTTTTTCATGATGGCTCCCAACCATCGTGGGATCCATCTACTAAAATATTTTCTCGTCCTCTACGATTAGATGATTCCATCAGATCTTCTCTCACTTTCATTTCACAGCCTCCAAGAGAGGATCATCTTGTCATTACGGTTTATGATGCAACTATTCTTTCCTTTAAGGATGAAGAACCTGATGACTTGTTTTCTATATATGTCACTTTCTATTACATATTTCAGCCTCAATACCACAATTCTTTTCTCGAAATGGGTCTCTAAATCCTTGATTATTTCATTCTTAAAAGTAAGATTTTTAGATCATTTGAAGTCCTAGTTCACTCCTCACCTCGAGAGTAATATAATGACAGATGCAGTTTTCTATTTCATCGATGAACCCGGGGGGTCAATTTTTTTAGCTAATTTTCTGTCCAATTTTTTTGCATCAAAATGGGTATCATTAGTCCTGTATTAATGTATATATTCTATTTTTATAGGATGATAGTGATCCAAGGCTCTTTAGAAGGGAAATGTTTCCGAGTGAAGAATCATAATTTTGATTCGGTTTTGAGGTCGTTTATAACTTTCTTTATTTATACTTAGATAAATTATATTCTATATTTTATAAGTTTCTGCTTGTAAAGATAGTGGTGATAATTTCTTCTTGTAAAGATAGTGATGATATTTTCTAGGATATCCATCATCCAATTAATATCTATATTAAATTGTCATATCAATAAAATACCAAAATATTGAAAGAAAAAGGAATATTTGTAAAAAATAAATTAAAATATATACAAGTACTTATTAAATAAAAATTAGCAGTTTTCTAATTTTGCCTCCATTAACAGGGCCAAACACTTATTGTGTCTAAATTCACATGCAATGTACGTATTCGTACAAGTAATATAGTGGCTTTATGTAGGAGCAGAATATCGAATCCACTAGTACAAGCTTGTTAGAATATACCTAGCTTAAGTTAAACTATTGAGATGAACAAGTGAAATTGTAACTAAGAGAAAGTTGATGTGTTTTATTTGTTGAAGATGAAGAAAGTTGATGATTGGAACATGTCAAAGGAACAGGTTCAAGAAAGTTGATTGACGTGTTTACTGTTGTAGAGTTAGACTCACACTAGGACTAGACTACTAAATTCTAACTTATGTACGACTAAGTTGTTGTATCGTGTATAGGGCTAAAATCGAGTATAATAAGGTGTTTCAGTTACAGTAGTAATACTACTCATGTAAATAATATATTTATATTGTAGAGTATATGACTCTTCTTTTATAAAAGGAGCATGTACTCAACAGTTTTAATCATCTATACAATTTTTTATTTCTCTATACTTTTTGTGAGATTTCTACATGGTATCAGAGCTTTAAAGCTTTTCCACTCTTTAACGTATCAGATCCAGAGATCAGAATAACCATAATATCGAATTGCAATATCCTCTTCTATCAACATTCTATCAACCTCCTCACTTCACTATCTTATTGCATCCTGTTTCATTAAACTCAAGCCAACAAATTGTCTTATATAGAGGACACAAATGTCTCAGTTAATTCAATTGATGAGATTAACCTACCTCATCACAGAGAATGAACCAACTAAAAGTATCTGTTCCACTTAAAAGACTGCTAGGAAAGTTGTAGCAATTAAGAAGGATGTAGAAGAGAACAACAATATTGATGACTGCAGGAGATGGATGTGTTGCTAAGGAGTTGAATCTCAGGAACCTTGACAAAAGAAAACATGTATGTGATTGCAGGCTGCTCAACTTCCAAAGAGATATGGGAATTCTTGGAAGAAGCTTATCTTCAAACAACAAAAAATAAGGATTTCCAGCTCAAACAACAACTGCAAAGTGTTAGGCTAGAAACAAAAAAAGATTGATGAATATATTAAGGAATTCAAAGGAATATGTGATGGCCTTGCATCTATTCACAAACCTCTGGATGAAGATATCAAAGTATTTAATTTTGCTAGAGGTCTAGTCTCTAATACAAGACCCTTAGGACTATCATGCTAGTTAAGACACCATATCCCACTCTTAATTAATTTATAATGCTCTCATGAGTTTTGATATGTGAGAGGATGAAAAAACAAGAAAAATAAATATTTCTTCGGAAGAACATCAACATACAAAATTGACATTTAGTTTGTGAAACGTAGCCTTTATTCCCTAGTGATTCGACGAGTAATTGTGGAGCAATTCATTTTGATTGCAAAATCAAGGACATCCGCTGCAAGTATAAGGTACACACTCCATCGATTTTGCTATGAATATTAATACATAGACATATATCTTGCAAATATATAGAATAATTTAACATTCTCGTAGTGAGAACATGAGGGATAGTTGGTTGTGTGCTCAAAAACTATATAAAGGTATACCAAAATCACAAAACTTAACCTTACGAAGAAACAAAGTGCTTATGGTTAAGATATTTAAACAAGTTAGTGAGAAAAACATTGTACGACTTTCAAATAGTAGCAATATCATACAAAATAAATTGGCTATCTACTATTTTATATCAAAGTAGGAACTACATTTCATAGTGATGCTACAATTATTATTTGATTATATTTATTAATTCCACTGCTTTTGCTTTTTGAAACAGATATTTCAAACATAAGTCTCGCGGAGATGGTGTATGACTTGCTTATACTGGGCTTTGTAGCTACTTTTGTTTCCATGTTGGGCTCGTGCTGTCCACGGGCGTTCCTCATCTTCTATTAGGAGAGTACATGACCGAGTTGGTACGGATTTTTTAAATATTAAACCAAATCATTTGTGTAAAATTTTAAATTTATAAACCAAACCAAACTAATAAAACTCGGATTTTTCAGGTTTTTCAATCTCAGGTTTTTTTTCGGGTTTTTCAAATACCAAACCATTTGTGTCGAATTTTAAAATTTTTAAATCAAACCAAACTAATAAACCTCGATTTTTTTTCAGTTTTTGGATTTTTTAGTTAAAGTATTCATACAAACATATAATTAACTTGTTCTCCAAATATTTCTTTAGTCCAACGAAAATACAACTATCTAAGGTGTTTCTTAAGAAAATAACAAAAAATAAAAGATGAGTGATGACACTAAATTATTCAATAAAAAAAATAATGAAATCATATAAAATAAATATTGCAAATTGATATGTCATAATGAAAATGATCATAATTTAAAAGTACTAAATCATGCTAAAATAAGTCTAATGAGTATTAATTACATGAATAAACATTAAAATTAGATTATATATTTTAAATGTTTTAACCAATGTAAAACTAAACAAAAAATATTCAACATTATTATCATTCTTAGTTATGAATTAATTTATTTTGGTAGCATTAGTATTGATTTGATTTCAAATTGAGCTTTATTAGAGTTACTAATATCTATGGACTATAACCTTTATTGAACCATTCAAAATTTTAAGTCTAAAAAAACTTGAAAAAATATGTTAAGATATAAAAGTTATGAAAACGTATAAGTAATATTTAGAAATTACATCAAAGCAAATACTTTTCTATATAAAATAAATTGTAAAAATTATATATATATATATAATGTCAGGTTGGTTTGGTCTCGGATTGACTTTTTTTAGTTAAAACCAAATCAACCAAAGTATAGTCGGTTTTTTTTTTTCAATACCAAACCAAGTCAAACCAAATCACTAGTCGGGTTTTTTTTCCAGTTTGACTCGATTTTCGGTTCAATTTTGTGCACTATATATATATATATATATTTATTTATTACTCCTATTTAGAAATGGGAGTTTGGGAGGACCAACATTGCACTAAAGAGTTGGACTAAAAGCTATAGAAATTGTACATTGAGCCCCACCAAAAAGATGAATTATTCTTTTTTTCTACTTTCCATTCTCCCCTTTTACTCTCTTTAGTTTATCTTTCATCTTAAATTTTTCATAGATCTTTAAAATATTTTGAATTATTAATTATTATGAATTATAATGTTTTGATTTTTACGTAGTTTACAAATATATAAATTTCATTTTTAAAAAATTGAAGATGTCATACGCAAATATATGGTCAAACTTAAACTATTTGATTCTTGAGAAATAAAAAGTGTCACATAAAATGGGATAGACGAAGGATAACTCTCAATTAAATTTATTTCACTTTTTAGTTTCCATTTTTAACATAATTTTTGAAGTTGGATTTCTAGGAATTCTATAGTAGACCCATTTAAATTTGACTTTTTTTGTTTTAAATTAGAGAACTTGGCCGCACTTCGCACGATCATTAAAATTAAATATTTTTGATTAATTTTATATTTACTCTGTTGTTTAATCGTAATATTATTATTTGTTTTAATAATACGAAGATTGTGAAAAAAATAAAGCTTCACGAATTTTACATCTATTAAATGAGGAAGAATATATTTTTTTATCAAATAAGTTAAAATATATTTGCTAATAACAAATTTGTAACACCCCGTATCCGAAAATAGAGATTTCAGATTTCTGGTGTTACAGGTGGCACTCACGGACACCATCCACGGACCGTAGATGGACTCACGGTCCGTCCTGCAGATCCGTGGTTCGTGACAGAAAACTTCCCCAGAACTCAGTCAGAAAATTTGGCTGAGTGTTGACCCACGGCCGGACTTACGGTCCGTAAGTCAGGTCACAGACCGTAGTTCGTGTCCGTGGATCGATGCCCCAAAAGCCCAGCTTCAGTCCTGAACTACGGTTGACCAGCATGGACTACCATTCGATCCACGGTCCGTAGGTCTGACCGTAGATCGAAGGTTAGCAGCCAGTTAGCTGAAAATTCTGATGGGTCAACTTCAGATGGTCATAAATTTTATCACAAAATGAATTATGTGTCCCATGACCTATGGTATGATAGATAATTGAATTATCTTTCCAACGCCACCGAGTTTGCTAAATTACGACCTCCGAGTAAAAAGTTATGCTCGTTTTAGTGAAGGTCTGTCGAACAGGCTTGACTTACGGACGCAATCTACAGACCGTAGATTGACCTACGGCCCGTAGGTCCAATCCGTAGGTCACTCCGACAGCAGTTGATTCAGGGGTCCTTTGGTCTTTTCCTATTTCGTTTAACCCCTTAGATACGTCGTTTAGACCCTAAATCATGAGGTTTTAATTAGTTTAAGCCTAGAAACATAACTAGAACTTACCTAAGTCAAATCATTAATCAAACTTAGAAGAATTAGAACGTTAAAAGGAGAAAAGAAGTCAAGAACCCTAGTTCAAGAACGCAGTGAGGTTTCTTCAGTTGCAGCCCTGAAATCGAAAGATTTTTCCGTGGAATTCGTCATCAGGTATGTGAGATTTCACTAGTGGGTTCCTTTCGCCCATTAGGTCCCTAGAATTCAGTCAGATTCTTGATTCCATGATTATGAACAGACCTAGGGTTTCTAGAATTTGAACAGATCATCATGAGTTAGTTATTTAAATGTTCCAAATCAGATTATCATGTTATTGCTCAGTTTATCGCATGAATTTCAGAACCCTAGCTATGTATTTCTTTAGTTCTTGAATTACACATGCTAGGTCAGATATTTCAGTATTCAGTTTTACATGCCTCAGTTTATGAATGCATCATTATCAGATTAATTGTTGCATTCTCAGTTTGAATGTTCAGTTCGAGCTATCCAGTATATACAGAAATTCAGTCATAACCAGTTAACTACTTAATTCATTGGGAGTAGCATAATACCGAGTTGGACTAGGGTTTCAGCGTACCCATATAGTCCAAGAACTACGAGCCACGTAGGTGTAAGTCCCCTTTGTGGGCAACATCAATTTAGTGATCACGCCAGCATGCCTCTATACCTCTGGCAGGGTATATTGGGTCCTCTCGATGGGGCGTATACATCGGACTCCACATTTAGCTCATGTGATTTTTTGTCGGTTATTAGTAGCTCCCACAGCTCAGTCAGACTCTATTGCATTAACCACATTTACAGTTCAGTCAGTATTCAGTCTCAGCATGTTATAAATTTGGTCATTGCATCAGCTAGCTTAGTATCCAGTATATTCAGTATCTATATCATGTTCAGATTATTTCATTGCCTTATTGCTTTGTTCAGTTATATGTTATTTCAGCTTTACTCTATCCTGCATGCTCAGTACCTTTCAAGTACTGACGCATATGTGCGCTACATCTTTTCGTGATGTAGGTTCAGGTTCTTAGTATCCAGATCACGCTTAGATCGATTCCCGATCTTCAGTTCAGCAGAATCAGTTGGTGAGTCCTCATTCTTCGGGGACAATAGTCATGAGTTTCTTTTCAGTATTTTAGTCCTTTAGTTTCAGTTTTGCTAGACTTAGCTGGGGCCTGTCCCAGCATTTTTAGTCAGTTTAGAGGCTTATTTCAGACATAGTTAGATTCAGCTTAGTGTTTTGAGTTTGATATTTCTTTTGTATTAAACTCTTAGATTTGATATATTCAGTTATAGTATATGGGTATTCCCCATCTTTTCAGATTTATTTATGATTTAGCTTTCGCATCAGTTTATTTTCTTTAGTATGCTCATGATCATGCCAGCAGGGTTAGCTTGGGATCACTTGTAGTCCTAGGTCCCGTGTCCGCGTCTCGGGGTTAGCTCGGGGCGTGACAAAATTCTTCCATTGCATGAAGTTGATACTTTAATATATAATATATATTCCAGTGTACCATTCTCCTTAAATGTCTAAGAAATATCTCATAATGTCAAATAACACTGTAATACTCCCTCTGTCCCTAATTACTTGTCAACTTTTAAATTGACACATCTATTAAGAAATCAATTAATGACATAGTGAGTTTATCATTTTTACCCCTATTAATTATGAAGTAAATGAAAAGTTCTGCAATTTTCAAAGTACTCATTTAATTGAGGGTATAATAGGTAAAACAAATGTTCTTTCTTGATTTGTCAAAATGGACAAGTAATTAGAGACAACTATAAAAGGAAAAGTGAACAAGTAATTAGGGACAGAGGGAGTACTAAACAAATGCATCAGCAAATGAAATTTATATTAAAAATATATTGAATGATGACGTAATGATACCTTAATAGAATTTCCTATCCATTTAAAAAAAAAAAAAACTTCACCCTTTGAATTTCGTTATATCTTCTTATTTAGTAGAAGAATCATCATTTATTATATTCTACTCCACCTTAATTGTACCATCAGAGTTTTAAGAATAAACATTAAATTTTAAATCGAAATAAAAAATCATTGAAAAATGACAGAAAAAATAATAATAGTATATGAAAATTAAAATAAGGTGCAAGAAAAGCCTTTTCACGATAATTTTTTAAAATATATTAATAACAATTAAAATGAAGCTGTTATTTTATCTTTAAAATTAAGTTTGGTTGAATTGAATTAGTACAATGAGAAAAAATATTAAACTAATAACTTTTTAATGTTATTAAATGCATTTTCTTTTTAATTGAGTAGTAGATTAAAAGTTCCGAATTAGGATATTAAAATAATATCTTACTCTCTCCTTAATTATTATGGTATTGCAAACATTTATTTTCCTTAAATGGTGATTCATTTTTCATTTACAGTTATATCCAATTAATTTCTAATGTATTGAATGTGGTTATGGGATATTGAAATAATATCTTTATCTTTCCTTAATCATAATAAAATTATAATTTAACATTTATTTTTCTGAAATGATAATTTTGTTTTAATTCCTAGAACATATTGTTTACTATATTGAATGTAATTATAATAAAACATATTGTATTTAGTATGACAAAAGAACTCAAAAATTGGAGAAATTAGATAAATAGTAATCTTAGCTTCTAAGAAATGTCACATCATCATTTACATATCCAACTTTGTATATATAAAAGAGTTAAAAAAAAAGAAAAAATAAGTGATTTAAGAAAATTATATAAATAACATTAGTGATCAGATGAAGATTAAGAAAAAACATCAAATAAATTAGTAGTATTGATGATGATAAAAGTTAAATAAATCATTTTTTCTATTATTTAAATTTTTAACATAAAATTTCCAATCTTTTAAAATTTAAATAAAATAAAATTGAGGCAATAATTATTTTAAAGAAAAATAAACCAAAATTGTCAGAAAAAATTGATAAAAATAAATAAGTATCTATTACTAAGAATGGTGTCACTACATTTTCTATTTTAACTTTATTGTTACATATGGATAGAAACTTTTAGAAGAAGAAATGATTCAAAAATTTAAAAATAATGATTCCTTAAATGGTGATTCCTTTTCCATTTACAACTTTTCAATTAATTTTTAATGTATTATATATGGTTATGGATATTGGAATAATAATTTTATCTTTCCTTAATCATAATAAATTATATTTTAACCTTTGTTTTTGTGAAATGATAATTTTATTTTCATTCGTACAACATATTCATTAATATATTAAATGTAATTATAATAAAACATGTTGTATTTATTATGACAAAAGAATTCAAAATTTTAAAAAATTAAATAAATAATAATCCTAACTTCTAAGAAATGTCACAAATATATATATTTATATATCTAAGAAAATGATATAAATTACATTAATGATGAAATGAAGATTAAGAAAAGAAGTAAAACAAATTAATAATAATATTGATGATGATAGGAGTTAAATAAATCATTTTTTATTTTTTGTAAATTTTCAATATAAATTTTTCAGTCTTTTAAAATTAGAAAATGCTAAAAAAAATAAAACTAAAACTAAAAATCGAGGCAATAATTATTTTAAGGAAAAAATAACAAAAAATGTCAGAAACATTGATAAGAATAAATAAGTATCTATTGCTAAGAAGGTGTCACCCCACATTTTCTATTTTAGCTTTATTATTACATATAGATAGAAACTTTAAGATGAAGAATGATCCAAAAAAAATTAAATTAACAAATCAATTATGTAAAAATACATGTGTAATTCTTATAAAGTTATAATAACTAATTTCTTCAAATGAATCATTAAATGAAAGAAAAAAAAAGAAATTAAAAAAATAATATAAATAACACTAATTATGAGATTATAGCATTGATGAGGAAAGGAACTAAATATGATCATCTTTTTAAATTCTTTTTTAAGAAAATATATATAAACTTTAATTAAAGATAAATAAGAAAAAAAACTTTAAAGATACAATAAATCAAGACAAAATAAAAGAAGAAAGAAATTAGAAGAATAATGAGGTTGAAAGAAATAATATCTAATTTTCTCTCTTTTCAAATCACAAAATAAATTTTTGCTTGTTCTCCTCCTAATTAATTTGATACGAATTCCATAAATAGAATGATTTTTTCTCCAAATAATTTTTCTTACCCTTTGAAACACTAATCAGCCTTCTTATAAATTTGTCAACCACAATGAATTTTCTCTCCTTGTAGGAGGAATATGCATTTTTTCAAAAAGTCTTTTATTTTGAAAAGAACTTTTTGTTACATAATCTCTTTCTTTACATTAATGTCTTCACAAGAATCATGAAATATTCTCTCTTTCTCTTTTGTTAAAAAAGTCACATGACCTAGAAATTTGATGGACATCTTAGCGACAAAAGTTGATACCATATATCGATCATCATCGTCAGAAGAAGAAGAGCCAAAGTGAAGAAATTTGTTCTTATTTGTTACAAATGGTCAACTATTTTTTTTAATTTTATAGGCTAAATAATTATAAACAGTTATGGAAAATGAATAGTTTTTATCTTTTCATCTTCCATTTTCATTTACTTAAATCTATATTAGTATATTGGATGTTATAAAGGGCATAATTAATTGGGTATGATATAAATACTTTAAAAAAAAAATACAAATAAGAAATACAAAACAAAGATAAAATGTCAAAAAAAGGAGAAAAAAGATGAATAGAAATACTGGTCATAGAGATATGTCACATCAGATTGTCTATATTCAGCTTTATATATACATATATAGGTTCATGCCCTTAGATGTTATGCATAAAATGGAATGTTTATGCATGAATTTGACCCCGAGATTGTGAGATATATACAAAAGAAGGTTAAAAGAAGAATGTAAACAGAAGTGAAGTTAAAATAAGTAATTACTCCCTTTCATTTCAAAATAATTAAACTTTTGGGGTATTTTACTCTCTTTAAGAAAATAAGATTAAGACATAAATTGGAGATTAATTTCTATTTTTGTCCTTATTATTTATTGTTAAATTAATCTTTAGAATAATTTAAAGCAATTAGAGTTTTTTAACTCATCACATAGAAAATCCAAATAAAGGATAAAAATGGAAGAATATTCTTAAAGTAATCTTGAGGATTGAACAATTAAATTAATTTGAAATGGGAAAAATATCTCAATAATTTAATTATTTTGAACAATTCAATTATTTTGAAACGAAGGGAGTAAGATGTAATTAGTGGTCCATGTTATAAATTTTATATGGAAATGGAGGGATTTTTTTTCTTTCTTTGTTGTTCTTTTTCGTGGGGGTGGGTGGTTTGGATTTAGTGATAGGGGTCCATGATGTAAGTTATTATTATTATAATATATATATATATATATATATATATATATAGGTACAACCAACTTTTCACAGGGGATGAATAATTTGAACGACCCACTTCGAAATCATGATTTTGTTCTCTTGTTTGGCGCTCTTTCTTTTTCTCTCTCTCTCTCATCATTATATACTATTTCCCTCAAATCTCTCATCTAATCTTATTTTATTATTGATAATATAATATATTAGGACATGTATTTGCACGATACAAGGATAGTATTAAGAAAATGAATAACAAAAAAATATTATACATAACAAAAGTGTATCTTATCTATTCTGTAGCACACGCATTGCGCGTGTGGACATATACAAAATATAAACAAAATTTTAGAGTTATTTCTCTTTTCAAAATTAACAATCATCATAATTAGAGATTTCTACCTTTTTTTTTTAATCAAGATTTCTACCTTAACAAGAAGTAAAATTGAAATTATAATGTCTTATTTTATTTTATCAAATAAATTTAAATAGAAAAGCTTTCGCTGACTATTCTTTGAAGTATTTAAATTTTACTTTTCTAATTTTTGTCAAAAAAAAAAATCAAGGAAGGGGACTTCTTATTAATCTTAAAGAAACGGTATAAGTCGTACTTAAATTAACTTTTTTAAAAAAAAATAATAATTGATCTTATATAATTACTTTTATATAATTACTTTATGAGTCTGAGTCGAAGCACAAGCATTTGCAGAAATGATTACACTTTATTCGATCATTAACTCAAGACTAAGTATATAGGACAATGTTGTCAATATAATAAAGTAAAATTTGGAAGAGTAGGATAACAGGAGGTTTAATGCAAAACTATAATTATCATGATCATGTATAGGTAACATAAAAGAGATATTTAACAAGTTAAAAATGACTAGGGGTGTGTGCAATATCAATGGGGCTTCAACTCAATAGTCAATACTCAACTAATTCCAAACCAATTAATACATGAATAACATTTGGTCTATATTAATTCCAATATTCTCTCGAACAAATCGATATGTGTTATCTCCTGTATTCAGATTAGCAAACCAGAAATAATAAAAGATGAAAAGAAAAACACAAAGAACTATCCGAGTCTACAGAACCTACTGTGTGACCTTAAGAAATTTAATTCCCTCAAGTACCCGAGGTTGCAGATTAATTCCTCCCAAGATAAAACGGATTAACCATTAAAGAAGTAGCAGTACCTCAAACTTCAATAATTTCAACCAACTCAAAATGACAGCAACGAATCACACACACAGACACGATCAATCGATTTTGTTTTGTAAGAAATGTATGCAAAAGAAGGGAAGAATTCGATGCATAAAAATGAGAGAAAACCTCTCTATTTATAGCCAGCAAAGGGTAAAGGTCACAACCCTTTGGAAAGAAGACAACCTTTCAGAAAGGTCACAACACTTTGGAAAAGGCATAACCTTTCAAACGGTCACAATCCTTTAGAAAGGACACAACCTTTCATAAAGTTCACAACCCTTCGGCATAGTCACAACTCTTCAGGAGAGTCACAACCCTTCATTTCCTGTTCACACCTTTAAAACCCAACAATCCCCCACATGAATAGGGAATGGCTATTGTTAAAACATATGCATGAAAAACTATGTGATTCGTAATTAAGGATTGATTGCCTCTGGATAAGTGGGTTTCCCTTTGAACTTTCCGTAGTGAACATATATCGGATATACTCGGTCAATCAGTAGATTTGATATCTTTGAACCGTCGAGCTTTGATGTATACCTAGACAACATAAGTCACACAATCAACCCTTGAACTGTTTTTGGTTCTCATTGTTTTGTTCGTTTCAGCCATGAACACATCTCGATTTATAACTGAGTAGAGAACTGGCCTTACCGGATTCTCCTTGAAGCGGCTTACACTTCACACTTACATAGGTGATTTCTAAATGTGTTATCCCGTAGATACACCATTTGATATACCATGTATCAAACTTAGAAATCATTAAAAAGTCCTAATGCCTTTATCCTTTTTATTGAACATTGTCTTATCATGAGAATGGACCATAAAAATATTTTGACAATGTTGAACCGTCATCAATGACTTTGTTTGATCTCCTTGAACCTATATCTTGGGATCTCCAGTCTTCTAGGTAGAGTTACCGCCACAATGACTTGTTCTCGGCCATAGTCCCATTCCCTTTGATAATCTATCAACTCCCTCTCTAGTTAGGCCTTTTGTAAGTGGATCCGACACATTATCCTTTGACTTTACATAGTCAATTATGATAATTCCACTAGAGAGTAGTTCTCTAACGATATTATGTCTACGTCATATATGATGAGACTTTCCGTTATGCATCATGCTCCATGCCTTACCTATTGCAAATTAACTCTCACTGTGTATGCATACTGGAGCTAAAAGGTTTGGGCCAAAAATCTTTCAAGAAATTTTGGAGTCATTCAACTTCTTTACCAGCCTTATCTAGAGTGATAAACTTATATTTCATAGTAGAGCGAGCGATACATCTTTGTTTGGAAGATTCCAAGAAACTACTCCTCCACCAAGAGTAAATACATATCCACTCGTGGATTTTACTTCATTTGACCTGGTGATTCAATTTGCATCACTATATTCTTCCAATACTGTTGAATATTAGTTATAATGCAAAGCAATAGTTTTTTAAGTATGTTTTAAATACTCTAAAACTCTTTTCATTGTCATCCAATGAGTTTGATTGAGATTACTCGTGAACCGACTTAGTTTATTAATAGCATATGCTATATATGATCGTGTACACTTCATGATATATATATCATACTTCTCAATACTCTAGTACAATCCAATTGTGAGTAACTTTTGCCTTCATTCTTTTGAAGTACAAATCTCACATTTATTGGAGTCTTGACAATATTGAAATCCAAATGCTTGAACTTGTCAAGTACATTTTCAATCACATCAGTAACTTCAATGTCTTTCATATCGAAGTTACTTTCTAGCATATGCTTAGTAGCATTTATGTTAGAAATGTCTCTTTTGACGATCACAATGTCCTCAACATAAAAACAAATAATGACCTTGTGATTTGGAGTGTCTTTAATGAAAAAACATTTATCACATTCATTAATCTTGAATTCATTTGCCAACATAGTTTGGTCAAACTTCGCATGTCATTATTTGGGCGCTTGTTTTTAGTCCACAAAATGATTTAACAAGTTTACAGACTTTCTTTTCTTTACCAAAACCACAAAGCCCTTGGGTTGTTCAATGTAAATTTCTTCCTCCAATTTTCAAATAAAAATGTTTTCACATCCATTTTGACGAATTTGAAGGCCATATTTCGTAACTAGCGCAATTAACATCTGAATTGATGTAATCCTAGTTAGTGCTATTATCTGTCAAACAAGGCTTTCTTATTGTCTAAAGCCTATGACAACAAGTCTGTCTTTGTATTTGTCAATAGTTTCATCAACTTTCTTTTCCTTTTGTAGATCCACTTTGAATCCAAAAGTTTATTTCCTCAAGGAAGATCAACCAACTCTCAAGTATGGTTGCTCAAGATTGAATCTATCCTACTATTGACAAACTTTTCTCAAAGAGAATGAGTCCACAAAGGACATAACTTTTAGAATATATGAGTCTCATTTTCAAGAAGAAATGTTACAAAATCAAACTCGTAGGAAGTAATTTGTCCATTGACATTTACTACGCCTCTGAATCTCTTTATTAGGTACATTCTTCTTTAGTTCTTTCCAAGATCGTTTAGACCCTTCACTTGACTATCCGACAGTTCGGACTTATGAACCATAAATCGACATGCTTTACTATTTGTAGCATATCCAATGAACATACAATCCAAAGTCTTAGGTCCTATTTTGACCCATTTGGGAATAGTTCCCTCATTTCCATTTCTCATATGAAATAGACTGTATTGGAAATTGTTTGATCACTATCTTTCAAGAGTTATTGCTTGTATAAACTTTAAGGGACGACAAACAATTCTCTATCAGGATACAACAAAGACTGAACAAACACAACTTTATGTTGCTCCCTTTCTTAACAAACGAACATTTATTATTATTATTTGTTACTCCCTTTACTAACAAACAAAACTTTTTGTTTCTCTCTTTATGAACATACAATTTTTTTTGTTGTTCTCTTTTGCTATAATGATAGCACCCCCCACAAATTTTGTGGTAAACCTGAACTTATAAATAGGACATTCAACATTTCCTTCAAAGTTCGATTTTTTCTTGTCAACAATTTCATTAGATTGAGGTGAGAATGTGCAGTAATTTGATGGATGATTCCATTTTCCAAATATATTTCTGCAAAAGAAGATTCATATTCTCTACATCTACCACTTCTAATCATGACAATCTTTTTATCCAACTGATTTTCAACTTCAGTTTTATATTGCCAATATGTTTCTATTGCTTCATCCTTACCATTCAGTAAATAAACATAACAGTATCTAGTACAATTGTCAATAAGGGCAATATGACCCAAATGTTTGTTTTACAATACAAACATAACATATCACTTTTCACCAATGTTCATGTCTATATAAAAAAAATTAATAGACATCTTTTCATGAAAAATCACAATATTTTAAAGTGAAACTTTTTCATCAAAGAATACAATTATTTTCAATGAGTAATATAATTTTGTGGTTTCATACTAGTCATATCATAAACTAGTAAAGAGAGACTCAACGACCACAATATCAAATATACTCCAAGAATTTTGTGGGTCTAACATAATACAAGATTGTCATTAAATTTCATATCTTGTACTTTCAAATTTAAATTAGATAGTAAGTCTAATTTTCTTTATCACAAGTAAAGAACCCCCCACATTTTAAATATGTTCTCAAAAATATTTTTCAAGTATTTCAAATTATTTTTCACATATTTTTTCCCATGCTTACACATTGGCAACACGAAGCCTTCTTTTGGAGGTTTAATCCATATAAACACTCATTGCAGGCACAAAAATCACTAATTTTATGTCACTAGTGTTTTTTTTCCCTTTTTGTCACAACTAGACAAACCACTTAGTATTTAGAATACTAACAATAAAGATTCAATCTTTATACAACTTGTTTCTAGTTTAACGATGAAGTTTTTATATTCTTCTAATCGTTAACCGAATGAACCTTGAATTCTGATGAAATTTTAATATTCTTCGAATCAGTTTCACATTCAGACAGAGTAGTAAACCAAAAAGGTTTTAATCTCTAGAAACCTCAAATACAACACTGTTTCGAGCTAATGATGGAGAATTTTTTTTCCAATCATTTAACCTTAATATTCCTGACGAAGATTTTGTACTCTTCAAGTCAAAATATTCATTCAAACAGAGTATTTAACAAATTGGTGAAGTTTCTATATTCTTCAAACCAATGCACAATCTGATTTGTTCATGAAGTTCTTATATTCTTCAAATCAAAGGAGAAAAAAAAAATTCTCCAAAAGTCAAACACAATCAAATTTCACATGGAGTAGAAAACTACAAAAGTTTTTTTTTCTCCTTTAAACAGAATACATATTAATATTAATAAAGATATATTCTGAGATCATCACATAATGATCATCTATCCTAACTTTTATGAAATAAATCTCATAACTTATAAAGGATAGAAAAATAATAATAATCAAGGGAAATAAAGATAAAACCTGATTATTACCCCCATTGAATCACATTCTATTTGTCAGCAATGATTTCATGCAAGTCACTTTTCTTGCTAATTTTTTCCTTCTTTTCCAGTTTCTATCATATTCCAATTTTCCTCAGAAGACATTGAATTTCAACGAGAAACTAAACTCATGTTCAAATATTGTTAGGAGACAACATCTGTTCATTTACTTCTTCTCATAGTTATATAAAACCAAGAATATAGAAAAAATAATTAAAGTGCACATCTTAGCCTTTATGCACAAAATAACTTTTCTCATTGAAAAGAAAACTGAAGGGGTGCAATGCTTGAATGCACTTGGGAAGAAAATAATAATAATCTTACCCATCAAAGGAAAACTTACTACAAAAAGTATACTCTAACATACTAAAGTAGTACTAATTCATCCCAAATCTCTTTTATCATATGATAAAATAATTCCCTTTTTCATCTTGTTCTTTCCCCAATAAAAAGAACACAGAAAATAGAAGTAATTTCCTTATCACAGAAAATACCATCAATAAATTTCTTAAGCTTGTTATCTCCTGTATTCAGATTAGCAAACCAGAAATAATAAAAGATGAAAAGAAAAACACAAAGCACTATCCGAGTCCACAGAACCTACTGTGTGTCCTTAAGAAATTTAATCCCCTCAAGTACCCGATGTTGCAGATTAATTCCTCCCAAGATAAAACGGATTAACCATTAAAGAAGTAGCGGTACCTCAAACTTCGATAATTTCAACGAACTCAAAATGACAGCAACGAATCACACACACAGACACGATCAATCGATTTTGTTTTGTAAGAAATGTATGCAAAAGAAGGGAAGAATTCGATGCATAAAAATGAGAGAAAACCTCTCTATTTATAGCCAACAAAGGGTAAAGGTCACAACCCTTTGGAAAGAAGACAACCTTTCAGAAAGGTCACAACACTTTGGAAAAGGCATAACCTTTCAAACGGTCACAATCCTTTAGAAAGGACACAACCTTTCATAAAGTTCACAACCCTTCGGCATAGTCACAACTCTTCAGGAGAGTCACAACCCTTCATTTCATGTTCACACCTTTAAAACCCAACAATATGTATACCTTGGATTCTTCCGAACCCCAAGACCATGCAAACAAAACACCAAACACTGCTTGAATGGGTTAGACTCTCTCTAGATCTACCCGTAAATAAGGAACCAATCAGATTAAACTATCTCTAGTTCTAATTTAATGACAAATTTCTCAAGTCCTCACTAATGAAGTCTTACTCAACCTTACTTTCCTTTGTCAAGTCAAAAAAAAGTCAGAGAGTTCAATCAATGTTTGCAACCATTAGATTAAACCTTGAAGACAACAATATATTCATGCACAATAACGTATTTAAGAACTATTTATTCACTACCAATCAAGTTTCCATACACATCATGTGCGCACACACACCTAACAAGAGATTTAACTACTCACAGATAAAGAAATAGAGAATATACCATCAAAGTTATACTTTATTTCACTCATAATATGTAACTAAAATCAGATCCAAGCTTGGAGAAGTAAACTTTTGGGTTTTCTTCTTCAACAAGGAAAAAATATTCGTCAATGTCTATTTTCAACTCTCTACAATACAATAATGATAACTATTCTAGAATATCTTCCATTCGAAAGAAGATAATGCCACTGAGAACAACATAGAATCCTACTCACAATCATGAATATCATATCGAGAGATTATATATCATGCAAATTCACTCACTCTCACAAAGAAGTTCAAGCATATACACATTAAATGATAGGCTTTTCCGGTATGTAAATCACCACTAATATTGATTAGCAAAGCTCAAAATCATCAAGGACTTGCGGGTCAAATATAATCTAGGGGCAAAAGGTAAGATATCATTTGGTCAAAAAACCTCCCTAATGCCATCATATTTCACTTTAAGAATACCACTCACATCATTGATTTGATTTTACCTTATTTCTCTCATTCATGATATTAATTATTTATTCAAACACCCATTTTATTTTCACATGAAGCATGTGCACATTACGAACCAAACATTTATTTTCCTTCTTTTTTTCTTTTTCATCCATGAGTTCACTAAACATATTTCATTTGAAGCTTATGGTGTTCTAAACACTTTATCTCATTCCTCTTTCATTCTTAATGTGCGCACACATTCTCTACTTAGGTTTTTTTTAATCTACAACACATCTTTATTATTTTCTTCTCCCCCAAACTTAGTCTTTTAGTCTACTATTTCATCATTAGCAATTACGGAGATGAGGGTGCCAAAGTAAAGGATTCATGAAGGTCAAGGTGTACAACATGGTGACCAAAGAAATTGGTTAAGGCTTAATGGGGTTGACTAAGATCAATGTCAAGGAAAAGAGAATTTGGGTAAAGTGACTAATCAAAGAGGACCTAGGCTCATCTTCCAAGCCAAGACATATCTAGAATTTTATCTTGAATTGCATGTTTGGGAAAGTTCTAAACAAAATGCATGTACAAGAATTATTCAAAATTTTATCTCACAAGGAATCACAAACCAACAAGATGTTAATGTAGTCTGGAGATCAATTGTACTGAATGACTTTTGACAAACTACAACAAATTTCCCAATCCTCACTTGTCAATTGCAAAACCAAACGAAAAATGTATCATCTATGAAAAAAAATCAATTTCAAAATTACTTTTTCCCTTATTTTCAAAATCTTTTTCATCATCATTTGCCAATAAATTATTTGGTGGTCTCGCTTGTGAGATGTATGACACAAACTTAAAATCAAATTAAAACTTTACTTTTTCTCTTAAAAAGGTCATCTTTCAATATATCGCATGCAAACGTCAACCCAATTCAACACATAAAATAAGATTCAAGGAAAAGAAAATTTTATTCCATGAGAAAGAAATGTGGTATGAAAAAACTCCCAGAGTTTATTAAATCATCAACTATTAACAAATATGTGATATTCAATTACTCACCCCATACATAATTCAAGTTATTCCCTCATGACGTAAGATATATTCGGACCCAAAAAAGTTAGAATAGGTGTACCTAGAAGTGGCGCAATCATGAAAAATGAGATGTATGAGCTTCAGTGATTTGTTCTCTACCTACACTGAATGTGTGTTGGGCATAACTATAGCGGGGTTATGCAGGTTAAACGCGATGTTGTGATGAATTTCAAGTGAAAGCTTTAGTGATCTATTTGTAAGCTAGCATTGCATTGGTATTGGACAGTTATATAAAATGGGGGATTTAGGAAACACTAAAACCACTCAATTGCAAGAAGTCTAACACAAATGAGTTTTCACCAAGATGGAGACGACTAGGGGTGTATGCATTATGATGGAATTTCAACAAAATATTCAATGATTAATCAAGTCCAAATTAGTTAATACATTAATAACATTCGGCCTATACTATTTTTGATATTTTATTGAATAATAAAATATGTATCTCTTGGATTCTCTCAAACTCCAAGAACCAATACAATAAAAATACCAAAAATTGCTTGAGTAGATAAACTATCTCTACCTCTATTCTTAAATGAGAAATTAGTTGGATTAAAATATTCCTAGCTCTAATCCAACTACTAATGATCTCACAAGTCCTCATTAATAAAGTCTTACCATACTCTATTTTGCTTTATTAAGCCAAAATAGCGTTAAAGAGTTTAGCCAATGTTTGCAATCATAGATTTTTAGATTAAAAATCCAAACAATAGTAGATTCATGCATAACAACAAATTTTGAAGCTAATCAATCAATACCCATTAAGTTTTACACCCACATGTTGTGCATGTGCATACACACACTTAACTACATATTTAGCTACTCATAAATGGAGAAATAAAGACTATACCCATAGAGGAAAGTTCTATTTCAAGCATAATTGGTAACCAAAGTTGAATTTCTTTTCTAATGAAAGTCTCTCTCGCTCTAACTATTTCTCATTGGAAAGAAGATAAGAGTACATAATTACACATATTCTAATTTACTTCTTGGAACCTTTCAAAGGAAGCACTTTCGTCATCAAGTACTCTTTGTCCTTCAACTTACGTATTCCACTTGCATTGAACTGACGGAACACCGATTCAAAAGCGCCAAGCGCTGATCATGACATCTCTTCACTGTGTCTCCTTACACCCAAATTTGCGCTTGGATCGATAGAATGCCGATGAATAAATTATTCAATGCCAGTGCTTTAGACATTTTTTTTCATTTCTAGCTAATGTTTAGCCAGTGAGACGTTGGTTGCCTCCTACTGGACACCAGTTCCTTTGCCGGTGTATTTTAGTGAATATTCATTCCAAATCCATCAATCTTTTTTTTTTTTTGAGAAATGTTTGCATATAAGAGAACTTAGACCTAGAATCCGCTTGATTAGAATTAATACGTAGCAATAAATTATGAATATGAGTCTAATAAGTTGGTAAAATACCAACTCATCAGATGGATTGTTATGTCACCGATCTAAATGCTTTTGTAGTTGCAACTCACACCTCCAACACAAATGCCCTAAGAATATGTGGGGGTTACTGGTGTGGACATGTGTTGAGGCATCATAGGACGGTTCTTCACATGCGAGTCATCTATGCAACAAGATTTTTCTTTAACTGGCAGCTACATCAAAGAAAATATATCACAAACACAAAGAAAGAAAGATGAATAGATTTAAATACTTGGATTACCTCCCAAGAAGCACTTGATTTAAAATCGTGACTTGATGATGGAACTTCACATTCATGGTTCCTCAAGATAAATCACCCCAATATGGAAACCTTCTTGGGCACTCCCAAATATTGCTTAAATCTTCGTCCATTCACTTTGAATTGATGTAAATCTTCCTTTTAGGAACAATGGCCCCATTTGAATACACTTAAGACATTTTGAATGATTCGCACTTGGATTTCAACTTTCGTAAGTTTAAATGGAGTCTTGAGTTGAATAACAACACCCAATCACAAGAAGAAAAGTCTCTTTTCAATATTTTTAAATCATAAAAATGTTTCATATATGTCTTATGGATGGATGCTCTCTCATAAGACCGCAATCAAAACTCCTCGATTTTATTAAGATCTTCAATCCGACCATGAGCAACCTTTGCCCAATATAAATTCAACGTCTTTAGTGCCCATATTTTCTTGTGCATAATCTCAATAGACAAGTGACAAGCCTTTCCATAGGCCATTTGATATAAAGACATACCTATGGGGTTTTGAAAGCCATTTGGTATGCCTACAAAACATCATCTAACTTTCGAGCCCAACCCATATGGTTAGCATTCACTATCTTTTTAAGAATAGCCTTAATTTCTCGATTGGACACTTAAACTTGGCCACTTGTTTGGGGATGATATATTGTATAGACTTTATGCTTTACCTCATATGTGGCTAACAATGTCTTGAATAACTTGTTGCAAAAGTGTGAACCTTCATCGTTAATCATATATATCGAGGTACCAAATCGAGAAAAGATGTTCTTCTTCAAGAAATGCATCACGTTTTGCCATCATTATTTCGAAAGAGTGAGCGGTCGTCGTCAATAAAAACTCAACGAAGAGTCGGGGTCAAATCCCACAAGGAATGGTATATGGTTATGAATTTAATTAGAGAATTAACAAGCAATTAATTCAATTGAAGTTGAAATAAAAATAAATGGGTGGAGAAGTCCACCAACTTTCATAGCATTACATCAGACACCCAATTAATAATATGGAAATAATCGACGATTCACAAAACTAATGGACTCTAGGGGTGTGGGAGATGTAATGTTGATTGCACTTGGGGGATAGTAGAATTGCTCATTACAACTAATTAATCACAAATAAGCTAGGCCATCATCATTGGCGCTAATCTTCTTTCTATCTCATAACATCTTTGCATTGAATCTCCTTTCGGTTTCATCTATATGCCATTCAAAACAACTCAAAACTTTAGATTTGCAATCAAGTAACCTAAACTACAACTATTGAACAAATTATCCACTTATCTTGGTCTCTTTTGAGCACCATTACAAGATCAAAACTATAATTAAGTTGACCACCGTAATTCATGAATTAATCACCCAACAATCACAACCCAAGAACTTGGGGTTTTAGCCACACATTGCAAAGTGTAAATAGATTATACCCTGCAAGAAATTAGCCATGGATAACATAAAATTTATAGTTTTATAGAAAACCCACTTCAAATTCAACCTCAATGTTCCAAATTCAAGCTCACAAAAAATGAAAGTTTCAACAATGAAAGTGTTCTCCCTCAACTAGAAATGTCTCTCCCTAGAATGTTCAAACTCTTTCTCCCATTTTTTTCACCTCCTCTTTCTCTCTCCTCTGGCTATTTATAGTTTCCCAAAATTTTTTACCCAAAAATTAGCTCTGTGTCCCTTTAAGCAACATTAGCTGAGTTCACCAACCGCATTTGGCTAATCACCTATCTTACTTATGTTTGTCTTTTTCTTGCTTCAAACTTCAGGTGTTCGAGTCTCATTAGGCGATCTCGTTTGAGTTTTCTTTTATAACTTCGGTGAGCCACCAATTGCTACCTCATATCACCCTTTGAACCATCATTTTATCTGTCAGCACTGTCAAATTCGGCGACATCCATTTACTTCGCCTTATGGCTTTCGATGGATCACTATTCTTACTCCACTTTGGCAATTGACCTTGAGGATTGACTCAGTGCACTGTCAACTTAGGCGGTGTCAGACTTCTTTGGCGATTCACTTTTCTTATTAGGCGATCAACCATGTGTAGTCCACGTTTCTTCTTTGCAACTTTTGGCCATTCTTCCAAACATTCAATCATTGCCTTGTCCATTTGCCTTCATTACTACAAATCATCAATATATCATTAAAATAGGATAAAATTAGGCATTGATGACACTAATTATTGAACTAAATGGACCTTAAATGAGTGCAAATCTACCACTCATCAACACCCTAACTTAAACTTTTGCTTGTCGTCAAGTAAATCAAGAACACAAAAAACTCAATAAGTAAAAAAGCTTCAAATGATGACTAGCTAGTCTCAAAGCAAGCTCAAGCTCACTTTAGCTGCTTGTCTAATGCAAGAACATGTTTCAACAAATGCATTCAAGTTCCGTCACATCAAGAACAATTCCATGCTCTCACAAAGAAAAACTCAACAAAGGTATAAGGAATCAATGCAACTCTCGCTCTCTCAAAAGAGAAACACATATTCAAGCTTTGTCACATAGGTTTGTCCATATCTTCCAATCATCATATAACCTAGTTCATGCAAGATCTCAAGGGTATTTTAGGCTTGTAACGGAGCTGAGAGTTAATGTGTGGTAAATTTGAATTGGCAACTTTATCTTTCAAAACATTGTCTCAATCATCATCACCCCTTCTTAGGTTCTTTTCCTTCATTTTTATTTGAGAACTCAAACCTTGACTTGTCACTCAATGTATTTGGAATCCTCTTTTATTTCAATCACTTCTCTTTTTCATTTTTATTTTTCCCAAGCATTTTCATCAATATATATATATATATATAGGGATGGGTTCCTTCTTTTTGTATCACTTTCAAAGTTGAATCTCATATTATCTTTCTTTTCCCTTCACTTGACTTTCATTCTTCCTCCCTTTTCATATCCCCAACTTAGGCTTTTGGCCTAAGTTGGCTATTCAAACATCACAATGCTTCAAAAAGGATTTTTGGTGAGAAGGTAGGGATAATTTGGTTCAAGAGGCTTTCTTTTGGTTGCCAACAAATAGGTTAAACTCAAATAGTGCCAAAATGGATTCACACCCTCACAAGATAGTCACAACGGATTCTGGATAATTTGGTTCTCTCTTTAAATTGTTGCCCAGATCATGCCTAGCATTCATCAGGATTCAAACAATTGGACTATAACAAGGCAAATTCTAGGACTCCACATGCATACTTTCAAGTAAGATCTTATCACACTTGACACTTTGAAATACACTTATTTAGCACATCTAGACAAGATCAAAAGTATACATATGATGTTCAATGCAAGACTCACATCAAAACACAGCTAGTCAACAAAATATTCAAAGAGATCACTCAAAAGTTCAACCACATTGATTTCATTCTCGCAACACCAACACTATACACTATGATCATCACGAGTACTATTCAAGACATTGATATATTGGACACAATCGATCCTCAAATTGTTATCAATGAGAACATCAAGCATGTCACGATTTTAAACTCATGGGGGATTGCAACATCAAGAGAGAACAAAAAAGAAATAAAGAGACAACTTTAACCCAAAAAGCACTCTAATATAAACAAAAATAATACTACAAATATTCAAAACTTAAAACAACAAAATACAATCAAAAGGGGAATATTGGCAAGAAGACCCTCACAGTAAATTCGTCGTGATATTTTTGTTGTATTTTTATCTATGCTCTATCACTTTTATAACATGTAAAAAACAAAATTAAATTTGAACCCACATAGAT
This sequence comes from Solanum verrucosum, assembly GCF_900185275.1. Classification (NCBI taxonomy): domain Eukaryota; kingdom Viridiplantae; phylum Streptophyta; class Magnoliopsida; order Solanales; family Solanaceae; genus Solanum; species Solanum verrucosum. The sequence goes on from NW_026020354.1 coordinate 1,941,238, forward strand.
CTACATAAACCCATAATTTGTCCTGTCATACATTAATTATAAAAAATTATTCTAACCCACCCCACACCCTCCCATGTCTTGCATAACCTTAAACTCAACTTGCCCTTTATAACCTCAAAACCCGCCCCACCCCACTCCACCAGTGGTGGAGCCAGAAATTTTACAAAGGGTGTCCAGAAATAGCACAACAAAAGCTCTTTTCAAAAAGTAGAACTATTGAGATTCGAACACGAACATTTTCTCATTCCAAGGAGGTGAAACCACTAAGCTATAACGGCTTGTTATGTTAAGGGTGTTCAAAATATGTAATTTAATCATTTCATGTATCATTTTACTAGTATATACGGTATTTTTTTCTGACGAAACCTTACCACCATGTGGCTACGCCACTGCACCCCACCCTGCATCTGCTCCGCCCCATTGTCGTCCCTGTGTAAGAGAACATTCTGATAGAACAAGTGTTTAAATCTTGACGTTGGTTTGTCCTTCTCCCAGAAGATCAGTGATTCCCTTAAAATTTATGTTTGAGAAATTGTACGTTTCAAGCCACCTGGCCAACCTTATTTCTTAAGAATTCGAATTCCTTCGGATTTCCATCCAAAAAATTTCTCTACAAATTTGACCTAATCTCCCCTTACATATATTGCTTTATTCATAGGTTTGAAGGATGGTTTTCCCGAAGAGGCGAAAATTAATTTAATAAAATGCATGTATCTGTAACTTCTTGGTATTGTTTGGCCTGTTAAATTTGTCTTGTGGCTGATATCTTCCATGATCAAAATTGAGATTTTTCTTGTTATTTAGAAAACCACATGTTAGGCAGTAACTAGCTTTCTCATTATTTATATCACTTTGCTTAATTAATTACATTCTTTTTTTTTGGTAAAGATAATGTCTAAGTATATAATTTTTGTTGGGTATTTTGTGCTTAATCTCTTAAACTTTCATTTTTATTTTGTGAATTCATGCTAATCCATGTCCCCTTTCTATTTGCATGAAATCATCAAATGCAAGTCCTTGCATATCATTGAGTTGTTTCAATTCTGCCTCTTTATAACTAGATTGGTGTATCCGCGTATAGGGAAGAGAAGCTAAATATACAGGTTTCAGAATCAAAGAATGAAATGTATCCGTCCAATATACAGTAGATATGCGCATGATATACGCAATATATACCTGATATACACAAGAGTATACATTGGTTTACAAATAAAAAATGGCCCAAAGCCCAAAAGTTCCAGCAACAGAAGGCCCAAAAATTCAGCCCAAGTAGATAATATCTGATTATTGAGCCCAAACTGTCCATTTTGGGCATTTGTTAGACTTAGACACTTCTTTCTTATTTTGTTTTTCTGTGATTGCTTGAACTGTAACTTTAGATTAACTTAATTTGATTTCTCTAAAAAGATGAACTATTTTTCTTATGTTTACTCTTTTGAAGGCTTTGTTCAAATGCTTTCTTTACTTATGGTTTGTTTGGATAGTCATGTCTGTTAATTTGAATTGGTGTAATAACTATGGTAGTAATCACCAGTCTTGTAATTACACAACCTAGTAATTGTAATGATATGTTTGTTTGTCACTATGTAATTACAAGTGTATTGTTTTGTTGCACAAGTGCAATTATAAGGTAATATTAAATTTATAAATAAAAATTAATTCTTTAAAATTAAATTTTTTTATCAGATAATAGCCTTTATAAATGATATTAAATTAAATATTTAAGATGTGTATTATCGTTTAAAATATAATTATTAATAGGCGTTGTTCTTAATTAATATTATAAAAATAATTGATTTATATTTTTCAAATTAGTATATTTTAATTAAATTAATCATAAAATAAAAGTACAAAATTTTGTGAACATCATGAAATACTTTTTTGATTTTTTTTTTTAATATTATAAATATAATGTCATAAAATTATTAAACTATTTGACAAATAGATAATCTATCAAGTCTAACTAAAAAGTAAATGGCTTGGCTTGTGAAATATCAATTCAATACTACTAAAGAAGTGAAACCGGAAATATAACATAAGCTCTAAATTCAAAATAAAAAATATAATATAATACTCTTATATCAAATTTCAACATAGTGTACATAAATATGATTTAAAAGAAAAAGGAAAAAGTAACTCTATAACCTTATTTAACAATGAAGTGCATCTTAATTTAAAAAATTAGAATACCAACAAAATTATGTTCATGAAAAAAATAAAATAAACAAATAAATAGATAACACGAAAAAGTTGAATGAAATCACATGAAAAATTAATGTTGAGAGTGAGAAGGTAATGATATATAAAATTAAAAAAGAAAAAAAAATATATTTTTAGAAAGTATTAGAATGATGTAACGAATTGTTCCCGTAGTTATGGAAAAGCCAATCGAGAAGGAATTTGGGCCAGAAAACTTCTGAGTAGTAACTTGGAAATTTCTAGCCTAGGCCAGACTTGGGAGAAATCTGAGTCAGGTGAGTTTTAAGACAATCTGGTAATGGATGGGGAATTTAATTATGAGTTTGATCATGTGAGTGGATAGCCAAAACGTTAAGGAGCCTGTACGACTTTACAGAATCAAATTCGGGCGAGTAGAACTCCCGAAACTGATCTCGGCGTGAAAGGGTAGTTTTAGAACGTCAAGGTTTGAAGGGGTATTGCAAAATGGGAGCTTGGAGCTCAAATTCTGAGTTTCTGTCTCCGTGCAAGCCGCTGGGGCGGGGTTAATTCCGCCAGAGTGAGGCCACTGTGGCGGGATGGGTCCCGCTGTTGCGGGCCAGTCGCGACTTAAACCGGGGAAAAACCCCAAAAATATTATTTTCTGCAAAACCTCGTTCTGAAGAGCTACGGGACGACCTAAGGCAGTTTCTCATCAAATTCCCACGAATTCTCGCGTCAAAGGTAAGTTAATTACTCCCCTAATCCTTATTTCGATTCTTAGAACTTAGAATCCTTGTTAATTATCGTTGGGGCAGGATTTTGGCCTGAAGTAAATGGTGAGAAAGGCCCTAGTTGAACATTAGGATCATGGGTTTGGCATTGAGTTAATATTTTGTTATAATTTGGGTAAATTAGGCCTTGTTTATTAATCCTTGTATTAATTACTTGTTTTAGATCAAAAACAAGCTGAGAGACTCCAAAAAGGGAAGGCTCAAATGTCTTAGGAGTGTTCAGGCTTGGTTTTGAGGTAGGTGATAGTTTAACTTCCTGTTGTGTGATATATGTCTGTTAATTGCTCCATTGTATGCATGCATGTATGTGAATAGGGAAACATGAATCGAATCTAACAAAATGATTATGTGTGAACAATTACATGCCATGAACCTGTAACTTGACTGTGTGACTATATGCACTGTTCATTATGGGTGTGATTGTGACTGTGGTTGTGCTGACTGGACCGGGTGTCACGTTCTGACACATATATTGGATCGGATGTCACGTTCCGACACATGTATATGAATCGGGTGTCACGTTCCGACACACTAATAGTTTGGGTGTGAGTTCCATGAGAGGACCACTTGTGATTATTACATTCATGTCTACCTGTCATTGATTTTGGGAAAATGTATCAATCCCATAAAATATTAGTGGAATCTTTTATATATGTAACTGTATAGGTTTAGTAAACGTCTTTTAAGTGGTTACTGGTTTCATAATAGAGCTTCCATTGATATTTCAGATTTTTGACAATTATTCTCTTTGACTGTCTAGAAGAAGCTTGAGTCCCTGTAATATCCGTTTCGCTTTTCCTCTTCTATTTAGTATATGATATATTAACTTGGCAATCTTCTTAGGGAAGAGGTCCCCTTCCACTGCCACCTTATCAATGTTCCGAGTTAAGTCTGCTCTATCCATTCTTTCATCATTCTACTCCAACCACTGCCATAGATTGTCATTTTGAATAGATAAAGAAAGCACTTCCTCATCCCTTCTTTCATATACCACCAATGCACTCTCATTCTTCTTGTCATCCTTTCCTTCATCATTCCTCCTATTATCCTTCTCCTCTTGGGTGTATTTTATCAGTTCATCTTGTTCATCACTTTGATGTTGTTTAGTGTCCTTGTTCTCCACCACTTGTTCCATATCCTTAATTTCCACCATCTGATTGCTTAGGCTTCATTCATCAATATCCTATTGTTCATCGCCATCTTCCTGTGCCCCTTTCTCTTTCTTGTTGCTAAAGATTTTATTCACCCATTCTCTAGTACTTTATTTATTAACCTTTTCTTCTGTCTTCCTCCATGTCAGCCTATTTATCCTCCCTTGGAGCCTCAAAAGAGTTTTCATCAAGATAATGCATTACCCCTTCAATGTCATTTTTATCTCTCTTGTATTTGTTTCTTCCCCTAACCATCCATTCCTGTCTACTCTGTTTGTTACCCAAAACCTTTCCACTTGCCAGCATACATTTTTGTTCTGTCGATATGCCTATTATTGTTGTCATTTACTCTCTCTCTCTTCTATCTTTCGATCTTTTTCACTTCCTGCCTCATATAAATTAGGGTAATTGTCTAATAATTGTGTTCAACCACAGTATTTTGGAATATAATCATATTGTACCTTGATCAATTTGTACTTTATATGTCCTCTAATGTCATCCTCCTCATTGATTCGTACCCTTGAAGTAACTTTGCAATCAGAGCCACTTCTATTTTAACTCTTGCACAACTCGAACGAGTTTGATTTTTTGTTTTAATATCAATTGTTAATGGCTTCCCCACCACACTCTTTATTGAGAAAATGGTCTCCCTTACAATGAAATTTGGAGGTAGATCTTGTAGGGAAATCCATGCTACTTCAATTATTGTTTCCACATCTGGTTCAAACAAAAGATCCCATTTGAGAGGGTTCTCATCTGTCAATACCTTTCCTTTGCCTTCACATAGAATGTTGTTGTCTACATTAGGTTCATGAAATAATCCTCCATCGTGGTGAGTCAAATCAAGATATGCCTCAAATTCAAAACTCCTACCATACAATCATTCCTGATGACACACTACCCTAACAATAACTTCCTCAGTTCCTACCCCTCTGGTTTGTGATATGAAATTTTCCTATGATGGCATATTGCAAATTTTCTTGAATGATAAGCGATCTGACCTTAAATGTCTTCCAAGTAATACTAGGTTCTCACGTAAAAGTTCACAGGTTTAGGGGGTACAATAGGTATATGAGCCGCAATGGGTTTAGGTTTAAGCAAATTGGCATATTGAATGGTATTTGGATATGTGGGGTTACAAAAGATTCAGCTTTTCCTTTCATGGTGAGTGGTGGGAAACCCTCCGGTGAGTTGTCCCCACCGGTTGTGGTTTTGGCCATGTCGGTTGCCTCTTTTGGTAGGGTTTAACGGTTTTTTAGGGTTTTCGTAGAGAGCGATATTTCTAGGTAAATATTTTTTCGTGAATATTAATTAAATGTAGAGAAATTTCAAAGATGAATATTATATATATATTTTAAGATACTAAGATTGTTTTTTAATAGAAATTACTGTCATTAATCAATAGATCATCATTAGTAAAAGGACGAAAGTTGTGGACCTAGGAAGCTGAGAATATTGAAAGAGAATTCTGAGAGATCAATTTTTCTAGATCGGAAAGGATGAACTTTGATTTCAAATATTTGCTGGTCCCCTAGCTAGTTTCTCCCTGCTACTTCCTTCGGTTTATATCGAGTAAATTGTTGCAAAATAAGTAATTTTTAATATTTAAGAACATTGTTAGGATTTTTTTTAATATTTACTTCTCTTTTTAATCAGGTTTTTAAACTAGTTTACACTTTCTAAAATAATAGTTAAAAAAATATCAAAAAGATAATAGTAAAAATAATCTTTAATTTTTCTTAAAGAGTGTGTGATATTTCAACTATTCACATAATATCGACTAGAGAGAGTATTTTGCATGATATATGTTTCTTTTTCTCAAATTAATAAAATTCACTTGTTAAGGTATGTCGTTGTAATGTATCCCTATCACCCTTTTGTTCACTATATCTCCCCAAACATGTGGGATTAATGTATATATATCATGGCCCTCTTGCAATTAATTTTCTCCACTCAAAAGGGTTGGTAAATAGTGTGCCACGAAGTAGCTCTCAATTATTAAGGTAGTGTAACAAAGATGTAGATACGATAATATGTAATGTAGGTCAACCATGGATTCTCCCTAATACATCTTTTGCTTCCAAAGAAAAACATCTTTTCTTTGTTCTTTTCCCTTTTTCAAGTAACAAAAAGGTGTACAAGACAAAGTAGCCTCTCTCCTTCTCTATTGTAACACCTCTTATTATCATCGAAACAAACTAGAACTCTCTCAATTCATCTTTACTTGTCGATTATATTAAAAATAGTTGCCCAGTAATACTTGTATTGTTTAGAAAATCAAGATATACGTCTTATGTCTATTTAGACCTTGCTATTGAATACTATTCAATATCTAATACATTTTTTAAAGAATTAAATTTAATATATTCAAAGGATACTATAGTAGTATTACCCTATTATTTGTTGCTTCTTAAGATGTGTGTCAAGTCAACAGTGGACAACTATTGTTGGACAGAGAAAATATTACTTTCTCTCTTCTCAATTTTAGATTTGATTATGACAAAAGACAAACAATTAATGTTGTTTTATCAATTTGTTGCATGAGTCTTTTATTTTTCCTCATTGTTGCTCTCCCTCTTCTCACGCCTCACTTGAACTTTTTCCTCTCTCAATTTTGTGACTCTTTTTTTTATCCCTATCCATGTTTTCTCATTGTTTCTTTTAGTTGTTGTTGGTCTTCATACACTTGAGAAGGAGTTAATGGTGCAGGAATATCCTTTTTCCCCTTATGTTCAAGAGAGTGCTTATTCTTCCTCCCATCATGGTAAGCATATAAATCATATTGCTAGGGACGGCCCAACAAGATATGACAAACTTGCATTGGCACAACATCACAAAGAACTTCATCAGAATACTCTCTAATAGAAAAGGAAATCATGCATTGTTTACTCACCTTAAGCTCCCCACATTCATTCAAACATTGAAGCTTGTAATTGGCCTTACGTTTCGTGCATGGAATCCCTAATTCTCCACCGCATATGTACTCACCACATTAGCACAACTACCATTATCAATGATCATAGAGCAAATTCTACCCTTTATCCCACATCGTGTATGAAAAATATTTTCTCTTTTTTCCTCATCAAGCTCTCCCATATTAATATTCATAAGACACCTAACTACCCCCAAAAATTGTCCCTCATTATGAGGAGCCACATCTCTCTCGTCCTCACCCCTAACACCCTCTCCTTCTTCTTCTTCCCCCTCACTTTTTTCACTCTCATATTCCCCATTATCCTTAATTAAGACAACTCTTATATTTGGACATTCAAACGCCTTATGTCCCCTCCCTTGACACTTGTGACATTGTATAGCACTAGAAGGGGTAGAAGGAGTAGAAATTTTTGTGTTAAAAGTCTTACCTCCATATTTGGCCTCCCATTTACCTTTCCCCCTGTCATCTTGTAATTTAGGCATATATTTTTTCTCATGTGTTGGCCATGGCTTCCTTGTAGTTGTAGTAGATCGATTCTTCCATGAACTATCTTGTTGCTTCCTTTTATTTTGTTTTTCTACTTTTACAGCCAACTCAACCAATTCATCTAAATTCACATATTGTTGCAATTCTACTACATCAACTATTTCTCCATTTAAACCATTAAAAAATATTGCCATAGTAGCCTCCTCGTCCTCATTACAATTATCTTGGATCATAGCCTTGAAATAATCATCCACAGACATAGAACCTTGCTTCAGAGTTTGGAGGCGTTTTTACAGATCTCTTTGAAAGTGTGATGGGACAAAAACGTTTTCTCATAACCCTCTACTACATCAACTATTTCTCCATTTAAACCATTAAGAAATATTGCCATAGTAGCCTCCTCGTCCTCATTACAATTATCTTGGATCATAGACAATAATCATCCACAGACATAGAACCTTACTTCAGAGTTTGAAGACGTTTTTACATATCTCTTTGAAAGTGTGATGGGACAAAAACGTTTTCTCATAACCGTCTTCATCTTGTCCCATGTCGCAACGGGTAGTTCTCCATTGTCTATTCAATTTCTTCCACCAACTGCATAGTAGGAAAATTCAACCACAACAAGTTTAACCTTTTTACCTTCAAAGTAGTTATGACAATCAAAGATGGCCTCCACTTTCCTCTCCCAATCAAGGTACAAGTCTGGATCTCTTGTCCCCTTGAAAGTAGGAATCTTCATCTTAATGCTACTAAGATTGTCATCCTCAACCCTAACTTGTGGCGCCCTCATTTCGTTTCTCTGTTGGTAAGCTTCTTCAAATTCGTCTTCATAATCACCAAATTGATTCTCAGTTTGCTGGACTTGAGGAGCTCAGAAAGCTTGTCTCCTAACTTGAGGGATCGGGTTTTGATGGATTCTCCTCATATCGGTCATGTTCACTGGATTATATGGATTTTGTGCAATCTTTAACGCATCAAGTCGGACAGTAATCATTTTGAGCGCCTTCATTAATTCGTCGTTGTGAGTCTCAGTTTCATCATCCTTACATTTCAAAAAATATAATAAAAGAAACAATTATCTCTCAATTTGACTTTTCTTTTCTCTCTATTGATCTCACCTTCTCTTGTCTTTTTCCACTCAAATTACAACCTTTGGCTGGTTCCTTTAGAATTTATATATAAACCCTACTAGTAACAATCCTTTTAGAAGTAAGATGTAGAAATAAAAAAATTATCAATTCCCAGATAAATTGGGATTGATGAGACAATAAAAAGACCACTTTGTGAAACAAAAGAAAAAAAGGAACTTCAAATTTCCCCTCTTCTTGATTTTCCTTTTTGAAGAAAAAAAAATCAAGAATCAAAACAAATATGGAGTTTCTTGAAATAAGTGATTGTATTTTCTTTCCTTTTTTTTTTTTGGTAATTTTCGTTTTCTTTTGGTAACTCTTTTTTTTTTTTCAACTTTTAAGCAACTAGATTTTTTTTTTGCTGAACTTTTAATCAACTAGAAACGATTTTTTTGTTTGTTTTTAAAACTCCCAAGATTATCAAGAACGGAACCTTGATAGAACCGCTCTAATACCACTCGATAAGAATCGGGTTACCAGAATAAACAAGAAAATAATGCGGAAGCGAAATTATTAAGATTAAAGACAAAAATTGAAAGATATGCGAAATTCAAGAATAAAATCCCCAATTTCAAAATAAAGTACTAAGAACCCTAATTGATCTTAGTAATCAAAATTAGCGGATTAAGACTAATTATGATACTAATAGAGTCAATTAAAGAACTTAGATCAAAAGTGATCTAGACCCCTAGTACGAAGAAACTAGAGACAATAATTAGTATAAGACTAATTACCTTCTTTAATTTACGAATAAGAACCAAAGATATCAAGCTAAAAAAATAATTTCACCTCTTAAGAATCATTCTTATAAGGTTGTAAGATAAATTCCAAGTAGCCACAAACAAATGTGTAAAGAAGAGAAACTCTCAATTAATAATAGTGTTGTCTGTCAAAATAATAAAATCAAACCCCTATATATCGGGAAAACCTTTCCCAAATAGAATGAGATTTAAATCCTACTTTTATGGAAACTTTAAACTAGGAAAACTTTTAAACTAGGAAACTTTGACTTAAACCATTCAACCTTTTGGGCTCCTTTGTTGGGCTTTGTGTGGCCCAAGCTTCTTCCATTTGGGCTTGGACTTGAACCATAAAATATGTGTAGCACCTACTCCATTCTTCTCCACAATTATTGGACTCGTTATTGGGCTTTTCTTCCATGATAAGCATCTTCTTGATTTTCCATTGAAGCCCAATGACCTTAGTTTGTAACTCCTTATCTTGGGACCTTGATGGTCTTCCTAGTGCTTCTATAGCCTCAGCCGTGTCCATGGAGCTATCATTTTTCTTTCATGGTGAATGGTGGGAAATTCTCCGGTGGGTTGTCCCCTCTGGTTGTGGTTTTGGCCATGTCAGCCGCCTCTTTTCGTAAGGTTTAACAGTTTTTTTTGGGTTTTGGTAGAGAGCAATTTTTCTATGTATATATTTCGTCGTGAATGTTAATTAAATGTAGAGAAATTTCAAAGATGAATATTAATTTTTTTAAGATACTAGTATTGTTTTTTTTAATAGAAATTACTGTCATTAATCAATAGATCATCATTAGTAAAAGGACGAAAGTTGTGGACTTAGGAAGCTGAGAATATTGAAAGAGAATTCTGAGAAGTCAATTTTTCTATATTGGAAAGAATGAACTTTGATTTCAAATATTTGCTGATCCCCTAGCTAGTTTCTCCATGCTACTTCCTCCGGTTTATATAGAGTGAATTGTTGTAAAATAATTAATTTTTAATATTTAAGAATTTTTTTACGATTTTTTAAAACATTTACCTTTCTTTTTAATCATGTTTTTTTTAACTAGTTTACACTTTCTAAAAGAGTAGTTAAAAAAATATCAAAAAGATAATAGTAAAAATAACCTTTAATTTTTCTTAAAGAAGGTGTGGTATTTCAACTATTCACTTAATATCGACTAGAGAGAGTATTTTGCATAATATATGTTTCTTTTTCTCAAATTAATAAAATTCACTTGTTAAGGAATGTCATCGTAACGTATCCCTATCACCCTTTTGTTCATTATATCTCCCCAAATATATGGGATTAATGTGTGTATATATATGATGGCCCTCTTGCAATTAATTTTCTCCACTCAAAAGGGTTGGTAAATAGTGTACCACGAAGTAGCTCTCAATTATTAAGGTAGTGTAACAAAGATGCAGATACGATCATATGTAATGTAGGTCAACCATGGATTCTCCCTAATACATCTTTTGCTTCCAAAGAAAAGCATCTTTTCTTTTTTCTTTTCCCTTTTTCAAGTAACAAAAAGGTGCACAACACAAAGTAGCCTCTCTCCTTCTCTATTGTAACACCTCTTTTTATCATCGCAACAAACTAGTACTCTCTCAATTCATCTTTACTTGTCGACTATATTAAAAATAGTTGTCCAATAATACTTATTCTGTTTGGAAAATCAAGAGATAATTTAACATCTGATGTCTAGTTTGCCCTTACTATTAAATACTATTATCTAATAAATTTTTTCTCATTATTAAATTTCATATATTCAAAGGATACTATAGTAATATTACCCCTATTATTTATTATTTCTTAAAATGTGTGTCAAGTCAATAGTGGACAACTATTGTTAGACATTACTTTGTCTCTTTTCAATTTTTGATTTGACTATGATATAGACAAACAATTAATGTTCATTCCTCAATTTATTGCATGAGTCTTTATAAGGAATTTAAATAATTATGTGTTAAACAAAAGTGATTAATATAAAAATTTGTGTTTAACTCTATTCTTGCTATTATTTCTATTTTTATGAACATCATGTATGATCATATGAGCATTTCTTATAGTAGGGTTTGAACTATGCATGTAGTAAGGGTCAATATTGGGTAAACCAAGTTTGATTGTAATACCATGTTAACAAAATAGATCCAAAAAATTTAATTTACGGATTTTAGATCTTAGTTTTTTCTGTTATTGAGTTTTATATAATAATAATAATAATAATAATAATAATAATAATAATAATAATTATTATTATTATTATTTTTATATAACATCAATAGTACATTTGAGTTAAATCTATTTGGATTCTGCCACATTCATGGATCAAGCCCAGCTCGAGGTTAACTCAATATGAAAGATGTAAGGTAAGTTGAATGACGTACCTTCTGTGTGCTCTAACACGATACTAAAATCCTCATTTGGCAACCTCATTAAAGTGACCACCTCAATTAAAGCTTAAATTATTAAGAGAACAAATTTTTAATAGTATCACAAAAAAGAGTTTAAAGCGTCCTTAAATTATATAAAATTGAACAAAAATGCACTTAGTTAATAGTTTGGTCCAAAAATATCTTTATTGTCAATAAATTAGTCCAAAAATACCCACATTGTTACTTAATGGGTCAAAAAGGTCTTTTTTTCCAAATAAATCCATTATTTTTTTTGGTTTTGTTTTTGAACACATTCTTCTGCTAATGGTGATTTTTTTAATTAGAAAATATTTATCCTACTTCAAGTTGAAATTTTTTTTAAGAAATGAAAAAATGTTCTATTTTATTAGAATATTTATTGTCATTATCTAAATAAAAATTAATGATGAAGTGTCTGTGACTATATATATATATGTATATATTGACCTATATTACCAATTCAAAAGATACATAAAATCATAGTGTTTTAATTGTTAAAATGAGATTAAGAAGAAAAAAATCTTTTCTACTAGTCTATTAGTTAAAGTGATTTGAAAGAAAAGAATCAAGAATTGGATTCTTTATTATTTTTTTATTAAGAATAGAATATGTTTAAAAAGAAAAAAAGTACCAATATTTTAACAAGGGTATTTTTGACCCATTAAGTAACTATAAGGACATTTTGAATCACACTTTAAATGAGACCATTTTTATTTAATTTCACATACTAAAGATATTTTTAATTATTTTCTGATACTATAATTATAAGTGAAACGATTGACCATAAAAGAAAGGAAAAATAAAATAGAGCATACAACAAATATGGGAAAATCTGAAAATAGAAGTCAAATCCCATCACTCTTTATAAGAAAATACTATTCACTAATGGTGTCAAGCAATTTTCAACACCAAAGTGAAAGCATTGTTGAATATGTTCTATTTATATTTAGTGGGGGATCCATAAAAAATCACCAAAGTCAGTAAAGTTTTTGGTCCCCCAACAGCATAACTTGCTTTTTCTTTGCTAAAATAAAATCTTCTTTTAATTTCCTAGCATAGCTACCTATGTCTTTTTTTTGGTTTTTCATTCCGCGTTCAACATTTATATCGGAGCTTCAACTAAATTCAAATTGCGCACTGCATGGCTTATTCAGAGGTGGTGCTTCCAACAAAATTTCTCTTTACGCAGGGACCAAGACTAGAATCCAAGACTTTTGATTAAGGTTGAAACAGTCCACCATTATATGACAGCCTTGCTTAGCTACCTATTTCAAATTTTCAATACCCCCTTTCATCATTGAACACCATCAAAACCAATATTACCAGGCACTATGACATTGGCATATGTACACCCCTTTGGCAGACACAATAAATTATGCTTGATTAATTAAAGTGGGAATAATTGAATAGAATAAGAAAAAAATAAACTATTCGAATATGACACGATTAGAAAACACCTGACTATTTTTAGTGTTGCAGTTTACACTAAAAAAGCATAAAGAATTCAACTAATTATTTTTAAAATTTTATTTGTCACATGATGGTGATTGAATAAGTTTTTGCAACTTGTAAAGTATAGGGTGACAAAGCAACAACTTTAAGCTTTAATGCTTTTTTTTATAAGCTAAAAGATTTAAGCTTTACTGTTGTTTATATCGTGACCAATATAATTTTAGTGCGGACTATAAGAGCAGGCAAATGATATTTATTTTGGACTTATGTGGAATAATAAAGAGCATAATACAATAAAAGTGACAGCAGAGTCCAAAGAAATATAGGTTTTTTTTCCCAAATTTAGATCCAACAATTTACAACTTGTTGTACCCTCACGAGTGAAAAAGATAAGAGAGAATCTTCCAACAAGATTGATCTTCATCTTCTTCTTCTTGAGGGTGGGGGACCATATGTGTGCCTCTTCAAAAATATTGAGAGGGCAAGGGCAAAGTTCTGTGAAAATGACCTACACGGGTCATTAAATATCTAATCTAGATAAATACTATGAGAGATATGGTGACGGTAGGAGTGTGGGGTCAGCGGTGGAGTCAAATTTTTTATTAAGGGTGTCTAAAGATAATGGTGTGTGACTGTCAAAATAAAATTAAAAAAATATTGTGTTATTTTGGGTACGAACCAAAAACTTCAATAGACACTCATTACCACTGCGCCAAACACATAGTTTTTATCAAGAGTGTCCAACGTAATTCCGACGAAGGTGTCCAACGTAATTTCGACAAAGGTGTCCAGTTGGACATCCAAGGGTGACTATAGCTATGCCCCTGTGTAGGGTGGTGGTAATGGTGCCTATGATGATGAGGTGTAGATGATGTGTGTTGAGGGTAGGGATAAACAATCAAAGTGAAATGTTATTTGTGAAATTTATTGTATTCGCTACTTTCACTATAAAAGTCATTTTTTATATTTCAAAGTAATTTTTGTAAAGAAACTAATTTTCAATAATTTTAACTAATCGAATATGAAAAAATTTAAAAATAATTTTCATATTTTAAAGGGAATTAGAAAAACATAAAAATGCCAGCCTTGGAATTTCAATATATCTAAGAACAATTTTGGAACCATTTTTATATCACTATACTAAAATTTTCCTTCATGTCAAGAGACATAATAATAATAATCATAATTAAAAAAAAGCATTATACAACAAACAAACTTTCTTCATTTAAAAAATAAATGATATTTTATCTGTTTATTTTATTTCAAAATAAGTAATATTTCACATAATCAAGAAGATATAAATGATTCTTTTTCAATTTTATTCTTATTTAAATAAAGAAAGTTTTATATAACCAAGAAACTACTATCCCCCGTTCATATTACTTGACCCTCATTAAATTGACACAACTCTTAAAAAACTTTTATTAAGGGAGTATTTTATTAAACTAACTTTATTAATAATAGTTTGAAACTCTAAATTTGACTATTATTACTTTATATAGATATTTAATACTCTTGCCGTTCATCTTTACTTGTCCGCTATACTATTTTAGGATGTCCTACAATACTTGTCCAATTTATAAAACTAATGAATAATTTATCATGTTGTGTCTATTTTACCCTTGCAATTAAATACTATTCATTTTTCAATATTTAGATGACTTGTAAATAATATGACTAATTTGGTAAGATTACCATATCATTTACTATTTGTTAATCCTTGTGTCAAGTCAATAGTGGACAACTATTGTTGAATAGAGCGAGAACTCAGGGTAGAAAGGAAACAAGAGAAAATAATCAAATGCCTCCCAATCTACTACCCAGTTCTGAACACTGATACTTCACGGGGATTAATTCTAGCAAAAAACTACATAATAAGACATATTGCACTACCATATATATTATTATTATCTATACTTTCAAAATTTTACATTAGACTTGGGTTCGACTTGTTAGGACCGAAAATAAGCAGGTGCCATGCAGAAGCTAGCAAAGCAAACCTTGAAAAACCACGAGTAAGAAGACAAAAGTGAAATATACCAACATACACAAAGATTTAATGCGGTTTAGTCAATCGACCTACATCCACAAAGGAGACGAGAAATCCACTATAAATATGAGAGTACAAAATATAGAGAGAAATAACCTCCCCCAATTCACTCAGAATACATGGGAGGTTCACACAAGTGATAACATATCAAACTTGTGTCCCACAAATTCTCCCTAACCAAAACTCTCAAAGCCCCTAGGACACTACAAAAAAACCCCAAATTGGCAACAGATTTTACTAACAACTTAAGTTGGTTAGTATTCTACTAACAAATTACCAACATATTTCTAACTGAACTATATTTTAAAACTTAACAACGAAATTCTAATAGATTACCAACCAAATCTTACTAAGTATTTTAGTTGGTAAATACGGCAGGAAAAAATGGCGCCAAATTTAGCAACATTCTATCAATGGATTACCAACTGAAATATTACTAATGCACACATTTTGTTG
Organism: Solanum verrucosum; assembly: GCF_900185275.1. Lineage (NCBI taxonomy): Eukaryota > Viridiplantae > Streptophyta > Magnoliopsida > Solanales > Solanaceae > Solanum > Solanum verrucosum. The sequence continues at coordinate 1,957,004 of NW_026020354.1, forward strand.
GTAATATTACCAACGAAGTATATTGTAACGACTCGGAAAAATGATAGGTTAAGCAAGAGCCTATGACTTTGTGTTGACTTTATAATGAGGTTCTATGAGGGGTTTTTATGTAATTTCGTTTTAATTGTTTATTATGTGGGGTTGATTTTAAATGGTTTTGGGTCTTAAAACATTCCTTTAACTCATTATTTTCCCAAATCAAATCCCAAGTTCTTTCTCTCTCTATATCTCTCTCTAACTCAAGGAAGAGGAAGAAGAAGAAGAAGAAGTTGGAGCTAGGGTTGAAGATTTCGAGTTCTTTCTTCTTCAATTCTTGTGGGTTTTCAACTTAAAGGTATGGTGACCCTTGATCCTTGATCAATCTTTCTTTCAAGGAGTCCAATCAAAAGAGTTTAAAAAAAAAATGTTTCAAAGAACAAAAATCTCAAATTCTAATCTAAGCATGGGTTCATTGGCAAAACGTTTTCTAAGCCATTATATTGATGAATTAATGTTTTTAAGATGATTTCATATGAAATTCCTTGAAGAACCCATGATTTCCCTAAACTCCTAAATTTGTTTATGAAGTGGGTCTATTTCTATAAATTCAAAGTTGATGGAATTATGTGTAAAATGAATTGTATTGATATCTCTTGTGTTTTTTAATGTTTATTCATGATTAATTGTTGATAATGGGTGAATTAAGGGTGGTAAGACTTATGGGTGAAGTATTGGTGATTGCTTGGATTTTTTTGGTGATTTTGGCTATGGCTTTGAATTATGGTAAGAAAGCTTGAACTCTCTTTATTGAATTGATTGTTGTTGGTAGGTTGAATCCACCTTTGGTGGAAGTGTCATATCTTGTTCTTGTGTGGTATTATTGTGAATTGTAGCCATGAAGGCATTGGGGAAGTTGTTGCATAATGTTAGGAATATTGTATTATTGTGAATTGAGGCCATGAAGGGCATTATATGAGTGTTATTGTATTGTTATATTATTATATATGAATGAGGCTATATGTAAAGTCCTATATGAAGCTATATGTAAAGTTTTATGTGAAGCTATATGTGTGAAGGTATGATTTGAATGAGTTTATGTGATCTTGTGATGACCCTATGTAAAGTGGATAGCATTGTGATATAAAGTATGATTTTTCTCATGATGTATATATGAAATGATGTTGGATTATGAAGTATCCTTAGATGATAATGTTGTGACTTGGTTGGTAGACTAAAGTGTCTCTCCTTGTTACTTAAAGTCTTGAATGCATGAATGTGTGAAGTGGGCTAGAACTAAGAAATGGTGCCCTTTCTATAAATGCTAAAAGAGGAATTCTAGGCCAAGACTTGAATCGGCAAAACTAAGAAATGGTGCCCTTTCTATAAATGCTAAAAGAGGATTCTAGGCCAAGACTTGAATCGGCAAAACTAAGAAATGGTGCCCTTTCATAAGTCTAGCTTTCCTAAGTAAATGTATAACCTTGAAGGATGGGCCTTAGGGCGAAGTTCCCTTCTTGAGTGAGATGATAGACTTAGAGATGGATGGAGCCGGAACGACATGATATTACCTTATCTAAGAAAGTCAAATGAGCTATCCTTATGAACCTTGATTGGCCATGACTAAGAAATGGGGCCTTTCTTGGGAAGACGTACTATGAGTTGGTTGAACTAGAAAAGGAACCCTCTCTAAGTACATATGTGATTGAATACTCTATGGGAAACAAGGCTAGCACCGAGTGGATGTGGTTAGGAAGGTGGCCTAGTTGAGTATGAGATTAGGCACAATGAACTTCCTTGGACATCTCCTAAACCATGTGCCTACATGGGTTGCTTACTAGTTCTACCTTTGGCAAGTAGAACAACCTCCACGGAGTAGGATAGACTCCGGATTCCATACCTAGCTAGTATGGTCTATGTTGGTTATGCCTATTCCCATCATGTGGAATGTGCACTCTAGTTATTGGATAGGTTCTATAATGTGTAGGTAGTAGTATGGGATGCTATCTACACATGGCACGAGTAGGCTTTGAAGATACTAAAGTGAGTTCCCTAAGTCTAACGACTATTATATGAAAGTCTCCTTATGTGCTTGAATGTCTCCTAAATGGTTTCTTAAAGAATGTTGGCTTATTGATGTTATGTTGTAAAGGAAATGTCCTTATCTAAGGTAATCTTGAGGAACTCTTAAGTGTGCTTGAAGAGGTTGTATGGGCGGTCACTTCTTGTCTTACTAAAGTGTGTCTTAAGGTTATATTAGGTAGAGGTCCTATGGTAATGAAATGACATGTGTTCCTTTAAAGTTAAGCATGAGTTGTATATGAATATATGTTGAGTATGTATACGGTTGGCTATGGTTTTATATGTGAACATTGACTTGTATTATGCCTCTTATACTAGTGAAGGTTTTATCAAAATGATATGAAAGCATACATTTCTTGTAAGTGTCCGTTGTGCATATTTTCTTGCATGGTCTCCATACTTAGTACTTAATTGTGCTAATCCCCTTTCTTTCCCTTTTTGACTAAAGTGTAGGAATTTGGAGATGGTGACATGTCATGGCTATTTGATAGGTTTCTAAGTGTTGAAGATAAAGACTTGGTGAGTCCTCATGGATTCGAAGACAATACCCAATATGTTCTTTTATGTCTTTTTAGTATTGTTTAAGTTGTGTATGGGATTAGTCCCGAATTTTGTACTCTAAAGTATTAGATGGTTTTGAGACATCATGTATAAAGTCTAGAAAGTCTTCCGCTTGCTATTTTTTTTTTATGAAATGTTTTCTTGGTAAAGAAAGTTTTTAATTTCTTATGGTTTTAGTGTCTATGCGAAGAATGAATGTTAAGAGGCTTGTATTAGACCTCTTCGAGGTCGAGTACGCCGGTTACGACTAGGGGGTGCTCCCGGGTCGTGACATATATATCGGTTGGTAAATATGACAAAACATTTGTTTATATAATTTATTAACATATTACCAATGAATTACTAACCAAACATTTACCAACGGCAAGATTGTGTTGCTAAATTTACCAACCAAATATAAATGTGTTGGTAAATTAGTAACGAAATGTAATTTGTTGGTAAACTTGTCAACCAATATCCAATTAGTTGGAAATTTTGCCGACGAATAAAGATTGTAGTTAGTAAATTACTAACATCATTAAAATAGTTGGTAATATACCAACCGATAATTAATCCATTGGTAGAATGTACTAACATATTAATCATTTATGATCTAACAGGAAGGTTGGTTCAAGTTTTGAGACTTCCGTTTTTTGTTTGTCCCGTTAGGTGTTTTAAATCTTATGTTTTGGTCAAAATTTGACTTTGGTCAATATTTTTGTGAACGTGCTCAGATGAGAATTTCGTCAGCGTAATTAAATTCAAAGGTCATTTTTTCTCTAATAGGATGGTTGGTTCGGATTTTGAGGTTTTCATTTTTAGTGTGTGCCGTTAGGTGTTTTAACTTATAAATTTTGGCCAAAATTTAACTTTGGTCAATATATTTGATAAATGTGCTCAGATGAGAATTTCGTCAGTGCAGCTAGATGCGGAAGGTCATTTTTTATGTAATAATATAGAGGGTTCGGGTTTTGAGGCTTTCGTTTTTAGTTTGTGCCGTTAGACATATTAGCTTTTAACTTTTGGCCAAAATTTTACTTTGGTCAATATTTTTGGTAATCGTGCTTGAATTGAAATTTTTTCACCGCGGTTAGCCATATAAGTTCAGTTTTGGTCTCATATGATTGTTGGTTCGGGTTTTGAGACTTTTATTTTCAGTTTGTGTCGTTAAGCGTTTTGACTTTTAACTTTTGGCTAAAAGTTGAATTAGGTCAATTTTTTTTGGAAACATACTCAAATTTGAATTTCATCAACGCGATTATCTTTGGAAGGTCATTTTTCGTCTTATAGGATGGTTGGTTTGGATTTTGAGGTTTTCATATTCAGTTTGTACCGTTAGGCATTTTAACTTTTAACATTTGGCCAAAATTTGACTTTGCTTAACATTTTTTGTAAACGTGCTCTGATAAGAATTCCGTCAGCGCGATTAGCTTTGGAAGGTCATTTTAATATCTAATAGGATGGTTGGTTCAGGTTTTGAGGCTTCCATTTTCAGTTTGTGTTGTTAGGCGTTTTAACTTTTAAGTTTTGGCCAAAGTTTAGATTTGGTCAATATTTTTGGTAAACGTCCTCAAATTAAAATTTTTGATATAATGATATGTGTCATATTGAGATTAATTTAACTGGTTATCATAGATTTTGCATTGTTTCATTCAAATATGATTTAGAAAATTGATATTAATAATTTTGGATTTATATTCGTGCTCTTAGATTTTTAAATGCAATAAATTAATAAATATTTTACTATTGAATAATCATTCAGTTAGTAATATTTTGAACATATTGTCAATCAATTACTAACCTAACATTGAACTTGAATGATATATTACCAACAAACTAACACTCAATTAGTAAATTTATTTGAAAAACAAATAATCATACTAACTTATTTAAAATTTATTACCAACAAGGGTTGTGGTGGAGTGGTAAGTATTCCTTCATCCTTAACCAAGAGGTCTCGGGTTCGATTCCCCTTATGTACGGAGTTGCCTTTGTTAGGGAGCGCTTTAACCCCCAATGTGGGACTTCTCGGCGTAAATTCAGATTTAGTTGGGCTCCAATGTGGTACCGGACACTGGATGGGAAACCAAAAAAAAAAGTACACCGGATGGGAAACAAAAAAAAAATGTATTTAAAATTTATTGGTAAATTACCAACATAAATTTTCTGTAACTAAAATTGCCAACCAATTACCAATGTATTTGTAAAAGTTTACTATTAGACATTTGTTACTATAATTACTAACGTATTACCAACATAATAGAAAAATGAAGAAAAAAATTTAGTAACTCCTTTCAATTCGTTAGCAAAGGTACTAACGATATACTAACAAAAAATTAGTTGGTGAATTTACCAATGAAAATTTCAGGGACATGTTTCAAACTTTTTTAACAACATCTTTGGGTGTTTACCAATTGATTTTTGGTTGGTAAGTTTACCAACAAATTAAATTCAGTTGACAATATTTACCGACAAGCCTTTTAGCAACGGATTAATATAAGTTGGCATTTGGTTGGTAACTCAATTTGATCAATTTACCAACAATATTTTTTGTTGGTAATTGGGGTACATTATAAATGTTGATTAAGTTAGAAGGAACATACCTCTATTTATAGAGTCCTAAACCTTCTCCTACAAGAAAAAGACTAGTCAAAGCTTAAACATTTTCCTAAATGGAAAACTTATTTACGGTAAGAAACTCAGGGTAATTAATACCTAAAAAATCTCCCCCTTTGCCTGAATTTCTGACAAAATAAATTTGTTCACCTTCTTCACAAAATCTTTAATAGCTTGCATCTCCTCTCCATAACTCCTCTGCAAAATCTATGTCTCGACACAAAAAACCTTTCTAAAACAATTTCTCCAACAAAAATCTTCATTACTGTAAAAAAAGTTACAGTTAGAACTACACCCACCAAGATGAACACCCAATTTTTAACCTGGTTCAATCATCGATTATCGAACCACCTGAACTTGGCTCCATTATTACTCTGATATCACTTGTTAGGACTGAAAATAAGCAAGTGCCATGTGGAAGCTAGCAAAGCAACCCTCAAAAGACCATGAGTAAGAAGACAAACGGGAAATATGCCAAAAGATACAAAGATTTAACGTGGTTCAGTCAATCGACCTACATCCACAAAGGAGATGAGCAATCCACTATAAATATGAGAGTACAAAATATAGAGAAAAATAACCTCAACGAATTCACTCAAAATATATGAGAGGTTCACACAAGTGATAACGTATCAAACTTGTATCCCACAAATTCCCCCCGTAACCAAAACTCTCAAATCCCCTAGGACTACATTGTGAATGCTTATTAAGTTATAAAGAACAAGCCTCTATTTATAGAGTCCTAAACCTTTTCCTACCAGAAAAAGACTAGTCAAATCTTAAACATTTTTCTAAAAGGAAAACCTATTTATGGTAAGAAACTCAGGGCAATTAATACCCAACACGACTTGGAGTGAATCTTTGGTAACTGTGGGGTTGGGTCTTGATCCAAGTTATTCCTTCTGATGGTGACTTTTGTTATGCGATTCTTCTATTGTTGTCCTTATAACCCCAATTCGAGTACCGGGCATATTGTCTTCCACCACAAACTGAGTTTTAGGCACATTACTCCTAGTCGGGTTGAAACATGTCAGTGTGGTTCTATTGGGTTCTTTGGAACGTCTTATCTTCGATTCAAGTTTTGGGTTACATTTTCTCATATTCTGGATTGCACATACTCTCGTTCATAAATAGTTGTAGCTTTTTTGTGTACTCATCGAGCTTATGATGGTCTATTTGGGTTATTTACTTTCAAATCGTGCACAAGTTTACCTTCTAAGTTTATGGGGGTCTAGTTAGGTTGTCTTGTAGTTAGCTGGTTTACTTTTCAGTTTCATTCGTTTCTAGGATCGTGAGCTTTATAGTTAGTCTTCGGTAATCACTTCGCTTGTTTGACCTCTAGTTTCTATTACTTTCTCGTTGTTTATATTGTCTTTACTCTCCAAGCTTAGCCGGCCTATGATTTCTACAAGGTACCTGTTGTTGTGGTACTTATACTTTACTCTGCATCTACTTTCTTAATGCATATCCTAGCGCCAGCCGACAACGTTGACTCGGGTCAGCTGCGGAGATCTTCAGAGATTGAGAGTGAGAGTGAGCTGATAGCGTCCTAGTTCGGCTCATCTCCTTTTATACAGTATTTTGACTAGTCTTTTATATTCGAGACAAGTCTGTACTTTTGGGACTTGTACTTATAAAGTAGCTTTGTAGTTTCATCAACTAGGCCATGAGATTGGATGTCTTATTTACGTATATATATATATATATATTGATGTCATTTCTCTATACCATTGTGTTTCCTTTAAATTGCATATTGCAGTTTGTTATTTCTACCCAATATAAATGTTAAGTACTCAAAACTTATTAGACCTGAACAACAGGAAATTAGGTGGACCACGAAAGGGTTCACGGACCGTGGAAGGAACCAAGGTCCGTCGACCTGCTCGTGGTTCACACCCAGCCAGCAGTGGTGGACCACGAAGCCTCCCACGAGCTGTGGTATGGCTCGTGGAAGCGAGGCAGAACCACCAGAACTCAAGCATCAAACCACGGAGCCCACCACAGACCGTGATCTCGTTGACGGGCCCTGGATGGGTCCGTCGTCTTGAGATAGCAGACCCCTAGCCCCAAGTGAAGAACCACGGTGGCCTTCACGGTCCATGGTCCTTCACACGGTCCGTGAAGTGGACCGTAGATAGGGGTGCTAAGAACTAGTAGATAGTGGCCAGCAACCAAGACCCACTTGACGGGCCGTGGTCCCTTTGACGGTCCGTCAATGGCTCCGTGGTCGGCACTTGTCAGATTTTAAGTCAGGGTTATTTTAGTCTTTTCCCCTATGCGTTGGGCACCTAAACTATGTCGTTTAAAGCCTAAACTACATCGTTTTAGTTAGTTTAAGCCTAATAATCTAGTCAAAACCTAACCAAAACCTTTATTCACCAAAAATCATCCAAACTTAGAGCAAAAAGAGAAGAAAGAGTAGCCAGTTTCCCAAGAACAGTCAGAAGGTTTGCCATTTCTCTATTGATTTCGTCACCAAGTGTGTGATATTTCGCTAGTGGGTTTCTTTCATCCACTAGGTCCATATAATTCAGTCAGTTCTTTGATACTCCATATCTTGTTTGGACCTAGGTTTCTAAAAATTTGGATATTTACTGTGATTTAGTTGTTGTAGTATCCCAAATTGAAGTAGCTTGTTTCTTGAAAAGTTGCTTAATTCTTTTTTATGAAACCCAAAACCCTAGTGTCACGCCTCGAAGCTACCCCCAGGATGCAGACACGGAACCTAGGATCACGAGTGACCCCAAGCTAACCCTGTTGGTATATCATAAGCATACTTAAAGATAACTGAATTAAGAAAGTATTGTGCGGAAGCTTTAAACATCATAAAACTGAAATGATGGGGAATACCCATTAATATCTGAATAAATAAACTGTGAGTTTAATGACAACTGAAATATCAAACTCCAAAGCTAAAACTGAATCTAACTATGTCTGAAATAAAGCCTCTAACTGACTAGAAATGCTGAGACATGCCCCAACTAGATCTAGCAAGAAACTGAAACTAAAGACTAAAAGTAGAAAAGATAATCATGTCAATCGTCCTCGAAAAATGAGGACTCTCCACTGATGCTACTGAAATGGAGATCGGGAACCAATCTATGCGTGATCTGAAAGGGGAGGACCTGAACCTACATCACGAGAAGATGTAGCACAGAGTATGCGTCAGTACTTGAAAGGTACTGAGCATGCATGATAGAGTAAAGCTGAATAAACATATAACTAAACAAAACGACAAAGCAATGATATAATCTGAACATGATAAATATGCTAAACATACTGGATATGAACTAACTGAATGCAATGACCAGGTTTATATCATGCTGAAACTGAAGACTGAACTGTAAGTGATAGCCTGGTCAATACACTAGAATCTGATTGTGGGAGCTACTAATAACCGACATAAAACCACATGAGCTAAATGTGGAGACCAATGTATATGCCCCATCGAGAGGATCCAATATGCCCTGCCAGAGATATAGAGGCATGCCTGACGTGATCACTAAAATGTAATGCCCATAATGGAGACTTATAAACCTATGGGGGCACATAGTTCTGGGACTATTCGGGTACGCTAAGCCCTAGTCCACTTGGTCTAAGCCTACTCCCAATTAGAATGTATATAAGCAATATTATGACTGAAATACTGAAGTACTGGATAGCTTAATTACTGACATGCAAACTCTGAGAATGCAACAATTATAACTGATAATGTGCAATTCGTAAACTGAAGCATGCAAATCTGTTTAGACTGACCTGACATGTGTAATTCATGAACTAAACAAATCTACATAACTAGGGTTATGAATATCATGCAAGAAACTAAGCAACAATATGGTAATCTGATTTGGATCATTCTAACAGATAAAACCCAACAATTTCTAACATTCAAGAAACCCTAGGTCTAGATAATATTAAGGGAATCAAGATTCTGACTGAAATCTAGGGGGCCTAATGGGTGAAAGGAACCCAATAGTGAAATCCCACATACCTAGTGATAAATTTCACAGAGAAATCTTTTGATTTCAGGGCTGGAAATGATGAAACCTTATTGCGTTCTTAAACTAGGGCTGCTCGACTTCTTTCTCCTCTTTTCGTTCTAATTGGATGAATTTTGGAGAATGAATTGACTAGGGTAAGTTCTAATTTAGTTACTAGGCTAAAACTGACAAAAACTACGTTGTTTAGGGATCCAACACATAGGGAAAAGACCAAAACGACCCTGACTTAAAAGCTGTCGGGACCAACTGACGAACCTAGTCCACCCTACGGTCCGTCTTGGTCAGTTGTCGTTCGGCTTTAGATGATGGGTTCTGTGAACTACGTCCCACGAACCTGGTCCACAGACCGTGGTTCAATATACGGTCCGTAGGTCCTGGCCGTGGGTTGTGGTTTTCTGGGTTTTTTTTTCTTCTGCGACACGTTCTACGGACCTGGTCCATGGACCGTGGTCCCACCTACGGTTGGGGTTTTCTGCGGACCACGTTCCATGGACCTGGTCCACGGGTCGTGGTCCCACCTACAGTCGGGGTTTTCTGGGGTTTTTCTGCGGACTACGTTCCACGGACCTGGTCCACGGATTGTGGTCTATCCTGCGGTCCATATGTGGCTTCCGTCGATGGCACCTGCACTTCTGGAAATCTGCATTGTGGTCTTTCTAGGATGTAGGGTGTTACATTATCTCCCCATTGGGAGCATTCGTCCTTGAATGAAGACTAAACTAGCTGATTATGGAGGGAAAGAGCTGCAAACCCTACCACTAAGTACTGGAAACTGAAATATGACTGAACTAAGTTCCAAGAACATGGAAATACGCTGGAAATGCAAGTACGACTGAAGGAAAATGATACTAAGACTGAATCTATGCATGAGTAACTGAAAGACTGAAGAGGAACTATTACCTCAAACTGGAATGGTGATTTCACGTATCAGGAGACTTCTTCTAATACTAAGTGCCAATGATCGTTAGTCAGTAATATAACCTAACTAAGTGAGTTGGGGTCGAATCCCACAGGGAGTGGTACGTGCTTAAGATTCAAGAGCCAAGTACAAATATGTTCAAGTCAATCATAGGTAAAAACATTTACAAATAAAAGCATGGTTTCAAATCAACTACAACAATGACAATTAACACTAAGGAACAAGTAAAGACACGGGTTCTTGGGATGTGATTGGATTATTGGCTAAGTTAGACAAATGGGTGATTCCAATTGATAGTAAATAGTTGTAAATCAGTGAATAAGCTAGACTTTAGTGAGGATAAACTTTCTCTCGATCAGTTTACCCCGAATCAAATTGGTTTCTCTCGAACACCAATAGGCAACAATTAAGAGCAGGTTTTGCTTTAGTCCATTGACTCGAGCTGTACCCATGACAACCCAATATCCACAGACCATTAAATCAGTAATCTTGGTTTTAAAACCTCTCTCTCGAGCAAGACAAAAACACGAAGTTAGTATTGCATTTGCAACTACAACCCATTGAATTGAACCACAATTACTGATTGAAATCACTTTTAAATAACAATTAAACTATCAATTAACAATACCCAACAACTAAATCAACCCATAATCACATAATCACACCCTAAGAATTGGGGTTTTAGCTAGACATCATAAAAAGATAGAAATCGTTACCAAATTGTGTTTCCATCAACTGGGTACGATTAATTTCATCTTTACAAAGGTCAAGGTTGAAGAATCTCAAAGACCCACTTCCACTTTCTCAAAAATGGAAATCTTCAAATCTTCAAAGCTAAGGAAAATATTGTCTCCCAACTTAGAGTTCTAAAACTTCAAAAACTGATATTCTTATAACTGATGACTGATAACTCATACTAAACTAAAAATTTAAAAATGTATTTATAGTCGGTAAAAATATGTTGCGAAGGACCATTCGGCACAATAAGTCGGGATCGCCGATCCACTCGGTGATCCGCCCTTTGTTCAATTCCATCGCCATTTTGCTTTGGCCTTCAAATCTTCAAGTTTTGTAACTTTGAGCGTTCTAGCACTACATCGCGGAACCGTTCTCCGACTCGCCCACTGTTCCTTTCTATCGCTGACTTGATTTTCTCCTTTAGGGCTTGGTATATTGGAACTTTAGGCGAGATTATGGCCATTCAGTGACTCACCCATTGGGTTAGGCGATCATCAAGCCCTATTTATTCGTTCTTTCAAGTGCCTTGTTCCTTTTTGCTCATTAGTGTCCATGCTTTGTTCCTCAATCCAAATACTTGAAAATCAAGGATTTACATCAATTATTGGCACAAAATATGCATTTGAGGACACTAAATCTATTAAAACAAATCCCTAAATAAGTCTAGATCGTGGACTCATCAACACCCTCAACTTAAACTTTTGCTTGTCCTCAAGTAAAACTCAAGTTCAGTAGTTCAAAAAAGATGTCTCAAACAGTACTACACAAGACTCAATCATGAATGCACACAAAAAGGCTCAACTTACTCATGCAAGGCTCAATTGTGCACTCAAAGATTCAAGTTGTGACTCACCATTATCAAAGACTCTCAAGTTCACAATACTTGCTTCAAATGAAAGTTCAACTCAACAAAGGTACTGAAATGCCCTTACACAAAGAGTGATTCCATATTCATACACAATGGTTCAACTATTTAAAGCTCTGGAATCAAATGCAACACTCACACTTATAAAGATGAACACAATGCATGATTTCACCAATAGATTTGCTTGTAATTTCCAATCAATACTTGTTTCAGCTCACTTAAGATCAAAAAGGTCCTTTCATGGCTTGTAACGGGGCTGAGTGTAAATGTATGGTCATTTAGGCTTAGTGGCTGCTATCCTCATGAGCTGTGGCATGACCAACACTTTCTTCCCTCTTCTTTATCATTCTCATTCATGCCCGAAGGTCACCCCATTATTCACTTTCCATGGACATGTTGGATACCCCATTTTCTTTGCACTTTCACAACTTTATTCCACAACTTTTTCATTATTTTTCTTTTCTTTGTCTTTTTTTTTGTATGGAGGGGTTCCATTTTCTCAAAACCATGGTTCAAAGGTGACTTCTTTTCACTTTTAATTTACCTTCTCTTTTCACCACACCCCCAACTTAGGCTTTTGGCCTAAGTTGGCTATTCAAACAAACCACAAATCATGAGGATTATGGGTAATGGATAAAAAAAGGTAAAAGTTTCATCAAGTTTCTTCCAAGAAAAGGGTAAGGCTCAAAAGGTATTCAAGTGAAGTTCACACACTCACAAGGTAGTCCACAAAAAGAGGTATAATGTCAAATTGTTTTACACTCTTCAAAGTTGCCTAAGATCATCTCAAGAGCCTGTATCACTTAGTCAACCAGACCAACGGGGTAAATTCTAGGTGTCATCACACATGGTTCACGGTAAGCTCATCACACAAGGCATTGACACCAATGTTAAACAAGACTCCACACTTTTGCTAGTGTACAATGTTCATCACAAGAGACTCAATTCGATACTTGGCTAGTCACAACGAGATGCAAAAAGTTCACATATTGTTTATGCAACTTCATTTGGCCTCATCGTAGCTGCACATTCATTTTTGTTTGATTATGAGCACTATTCAAGTCATCGGTATTGATCACGACCGATACTTAAATTTGCAAGAGAACAACAATATTCAAACACAAATAAGAGGTAGCACAATTTTTTTTGGAAGGGTCCAAAAATTATTTCAATTAAAAACAAGGAGCCACAAGTTCAATCATCCACAAAAATAGTGCAAAACATAGTTATAGGTCAAAAACGCAAATATATAAGCAAAACATAATCACAAAAGGTCACACCAGGTGGTCCTCACCCGACCACAAATAAAAAATCATTTGTCCTCAAATGCAAGCAAAATAATATCCAAAAGTCAAAAAGTAAGACAGAGAGGGAGGTAAAGAAGGATCCTATCTAAACAATCACTCCATCTATCTGGGCATTAGTGCTCAGTGTAGTGCTCGAAACTTGGGCATCATTGCCTGGAGTCACCTCAGAAGTAGTAGCAGATTCACTGGTCCACCCATGGTGGTGTCTTTCAAAGAAGTCTGGCGTGCAGTCTCAAACATCATATCCTCCAGGTCACCTAAATCATCATAAACTGCAGGATCATGCACCTCTATCTGGTCCTCATCGGTCTCTGCATCCGACTCATCAACTGCTACATCATTCCTATGTACATCTCCGGTGGTAGCCGGAGGAATCTCTGAAGTCTCAGGAGCGTCCAAATCATCTGCATCTTCCAGTAGTGAAGTGAAGTCAGTAGACTTAAGATAGTCTACATCCTTCCTCAAATCTGCTACTTCGGCTTTTAAAGCCTTAACATCGGAGGTCTCCCCTGTCTACTCTCACAAGCCTCAACTCTCGTGGTGAGAGTATCAATGAAAGTCTGGAGGGGGGTCAGTGCAGCAATGATGGTACTCTCGATCATCCATGGGATGTATCTCTCAAGTGTGGTCATCCTCACTCTTAGAAGTAGAGAGGTGAGTGGCGTAGATACCGTCACTATCAGAGCTAGCCTCCGGTGATGCAAGTGCCTTCCCTTTACCTTTGCCTCTCCTACTAGATGTGGGAAGTTTGGTTACCTTAGCCATGGATGTAGTGGCATCCTCGTTGATAGTTATCTCCTTAGCCTTCCTATGGGGTGGCATGTTTCTACCGAAAACTTTTGGTCTAGCCATGTCTGCAAAAACATCAAAAAGAGTTAGAAACAATTCAATCAGATGCACAGAAAAAGTAGCTGCAGACAGGCTCGCTGAACCAGTCGGTGATTCACCGAATCTCTTTGGCGAGCTAGATCGGGCTCGCCAAAATAATTAGCTCAAAAATCTCAGAAAAGTTTGGCAAGTCGGCGATCGGAAGGCCTTTCGGTGAATCACCGACAACATTCGACGAGAAAAGATTTACCCGTCGAAAGTTACAGTGCAATTAAGGGTCAGGGGTGCAGACAAAGGGCGATCAGGAAGGACTTTCGGTGAGTCGCCGAGTGCTTTTAGCGACCTCAGACTTCTTGCTGAAAGTTATAGAACCTAACTTCACATTTAGCATGAAATTAAAGGCGATATGGGGAACTTTGGTGAACTGCCGAGTGGTTCGGTGAGCTCGACCCAACTCGCCAAATGACCCAACGTGCATACGTTCAACCCAACTTCTCAAATTCAACCCCGCAACCCAAGAAAAAAAAATCAAAACATGCACCTATCAAATTAAACTAAGACCCATTACTCCCATGCCTCCAAGATACTTAGACGTTTCCCGGTTTGGCCAAATTTGTCCATTTAACGACTTTTTCCCTTAGGAATGACGTCAACAGCTTCATTATTGGGCAAAATACGTCATTTGTCACAAATGCGGGCCACTTAGACTTCACCCGACTAAATCCAACAACATGCAAGCACAACCCCACAAATTTTAACCAATTTTTAAGCACAAAAACCTGGGAATTTAACAATATAAATATTACGGGCAAGATTGTCGAATTAACACAGGCACACACATAAAAAATTAAGATCAGAGAGGCCTAACACACATCACTAAGATCAAATTACTAGCAAATGAGTACAAATTGCTAAAATTAAACTCGGGGTTCGGAAAACCAACCTTAGATGCCGAATAATCAAGATTGAAATGCTAGGTGGCAAAGTAATTCACTCCGAACACAAATCAACGACTCAAATAAGATAAAAATGCAAGAAATATAGATAATATTGTGCGGATGTGAGTTTGGGAAGATTAAAAGTGAGGGAAAGTGAAAGAGTTTGAAAGTTTAAACCTTTGGCCTGTAAAAACCGTTCAGTTCTTGCCCATTCGGCGACATTAGTTTTGCTTGCCGACCCACTCGGTGACACACCATGTGGGCACTTACCTCACCGAGTTTTACAGGACCTCCAATTAATGTGGGGGTCCAAATGGCGGACTAGATCGTGATCACCGACCTGGTTGGCGATTTGCCAAGTTGCTTTTGAGCTTGCCGAGTTTTACAGACTCCACTTTAAAATTGTCTTGAGTCCAACGACGGTCCAATTCGGGCTCGCCGACCTCTTCGGCGAGTCACCGACTAGACTTTTAGCTCGCCAATCTCTACCTTTCTAACACTTTCTAACTTCAACTTGTACAATAAACACACCATTATATCTAAAATAAAAATAAAGTGATAAAACACTTGGGTTGCCTCCCAAGAAGTGCCGTAGTTAACGTCGTGGCACGACGCAAGTCCCCACTTAAGTTCCATTAGTGGGGTTTGCCTCATTTTCATAAGGAAACCCCTCTTTTGGCTCTGGGAAGAGGTGAGACAACACTTGGTCCATTTGGGACCCCAGTAGATGAATGAGCATGGAATGAGAGGTTGTCATCTGGTTTAGTATCAAGGCATTCTCTCTTAACCCCTCCAACACTTTGTCATGTTTTTTTACTTTGTGTAGATGAGAAAGAGGACCTCTTCAATTTTCCCACCCTATTGTTTCTTCATCTTTCGACACTCGTGAGGGGGATGTACCTGTCCATTCTTTAGGATACTACCTTTAATTCCATAACTTTCTTGGCCAAGTGTAACAACCCGAAAAATCAATAGGCTAAACTAGATCCTCATCGTGTGGGTTGGTATAACTTTAACTTGGTGTCTAGGTTAAGTTAGTATTAATGGGCGTGTTTACGTAACTTTTAGAGATGTTTAAAGACCTAACTAAAGCTAAAATGAGGGAGGTAAACATCTAGGATGAAGGTAAGGACCTAAACTATCAAGGAGGGGTGAAGAAGAACCTTGTTTGCTCTTTGGACAGGTTGGCGATTGGCAGCATGGTCGCCCAAGTCACTTGGCGATGCGCCAAAGTGCACTTGGTTTCCTTGTGTGCTGTCCTCCTAGCCTATGCTACTAGACAAATGGGCGAGATGGGTTGTGGATCGCTCAACAGACCTCGCCATCGCCTAAATGAGTTGTCCACTTTGGGAACTTACTCGAAATATGGGCGAGCTTAAGGGCCATTAGGCGGGTCGCCTAAGTGAATTGGCGAGCCAAGGGTGCCAAATGGGGAGCTCAAGCGGGTCTAGCATAAAAATGGAAGTTTAAGTAAGGGCTTTTAAGTAATCTTTCCTAAACTTGAACCAATACTTTCCCACTTTTTTCCTAATAAGTATATATACCTTTTAAAGCCAAAATTCTTCTTTAGTTACTCCCAATTAATATAACAAGAAACCCAAGAACATCATCTTTCTCTCAATATTTCTCTCTCTAGAGTTTCTCCATTGAAGAACACCAAGAACTTGAATGTTAGGGCTCAAGAATCCATCTTCTCAACTCCAATTCGTGGGTAAAGCTTCAATTAAGGTATGGGAACCTTGATTCATGGAACATCTTTCTCCATGAAGCCCTTCAACTCTTCATTTCGAAATTGATATATCGTTCAAAAACTAGGGTTTATATTCCAACCATGGGTTCTTCCTAAAAACGATTTTATTATGTTAATTGCATTATACTATGGATGATTTGATGTTTAATGGTGATTTTCATTGTAAAATTCCCCTTGAACCCATGAACACCCCCATGACCCCAATTTCAAGTATTGTGATGGGTGTATTGATGAAAGATGATTACTATGAATTGTTTCTATGTGAATTTAGTTATTGAATCTTGTTTGTTCATACCTATTGTTTATCTTTAGGTGTAATTTTGAGACATGATTCATGACCTTGAAAAGGGATAAATTGCTAGGGTTTGTACATTTTAATGAAAGTTGTGTATAACCTATGGACTCACTCAGAAAGTAAATCTCCTATGACTAGTGTGTAAAGTATGGTATTGTTGAAAGTATTGATCTTCTCTTACCCCTATACTTAACGATGCATGAATAGTCTAGGATGATGACGATGTATTAGGATGATGATGATGTATTGCATCGATTGAAAGTCTAATTCTCATGAAAACACTATGAATGTAATGTGAAAGTCTTACTCACAAACTAATGTTGATTCTAAGGTTGAAAGTACATTCTTACCTTTAATGAATCTATGAGTTATTTTGATGGATTATATTGAATGAGGGATAGAGCATTCCTTCACACATGTAAATGCAATTCAAGACTTAATTATGTATAATTCGGGAGATAATGCTTAGCACCGAGTGGACATGGACAATGAGGTAAAGGCCCTTCTACCAATGCAATAGGGAGGGTTAACTGAAGTGAACTCATGAGATAGAAAGCTCTCCGCCAATGCAATAGGGCGGGTTTCTAGAAGCAATCTCTCTATCCCATAACTATGTGCCAACATAGGACTTAGCTAATGGATCCACCTAGACCCTATACACTTAGGCCTACCTTAGGAAAGTAGGACACCTTTTTCGGTGTGGGGTTACACGACACCGGATTCCATGTAGCTCACATGGTCTATGTCAGTTATGCTATTCTTCCCTAAATGAATGATAATGAATGAGACATGGACTACAATATTACCTCTTGGTGAGTTTACTTAGTAGCAGTGGGGGTATGAGACTTCACTCCCACATTGCATAAGTGGACTTAGTAGGATGTTTTGGGATGGTTCCTTATTATTGTAATGAAATAAGAGTGCATACATATATCTTGAATGGTTAGTTTTTATGAATGACTTTCCTTGTAGTCAAAGTAATGTTCATGATTATTTTCCTTGTTGGTGACTAATGATTATAACGAGGTTTAAAGGTGATATGCATGACCAAGGGAGATTCAAGCGGGGACTTAGTAGGGTTGGTAATATGGGATGCCAACCATACATTGCACAATTGTTCCTTAGAGGTTGCTAAGGTGTTTATATTACCATGTAGTGAGTATAAATGTGATTATGGCTTATATTGTACATTGTAAATTCATGGTTGTTTCTAAACTTGACAATGGCATACTTTTCTAACAATAATGTCCTTTTTTTTAATCATATTTAATGTTTTTTATGCATGTTTCCGTACTTAGTACATATTATGTGCTAACCCCTTCTTCCTTATACATCTTAATGAGTGTAGGTTCCGGCTAGGTGACTATCTCACTCTCTTTGAAGAAGACTTAGATTGCTTATCTCTAAGTTGTGGTGAGTCCTTAAGTTCGAGGGCGGGATTTCCTATCTTTTAGTTCTATTGTACTTCTTATGTTGAGACTTTTATTTATGTATAAGGGCCAACTCCCAAACTTTGTATTCCTATGTTTTAGATGGTTGTATGAGAGAAAGTCTAGATTTTCCTATTACTCTCTTTTATGAAAAGTGAAGTTGGACTTCGATTGTAAAGTTTTAAATTTTTCTGCATTATTTCAATTTCTTATGTAATGATGATGCTAGAGGCTTGTATGAGAGACACCTTCGGTGTCAAATACGCTATGTTACATCTAGGGGGTACTCCCGAGTCGTGACAAATGTGGTATCAGAGCATAAGGTTTAGAAATAATATTTAGGTTGACCTCTCATTCACCACATCTATTAGAGTCTTGTTAATGAGTGTGAAGCGCGCCACACTTATGAATAAGAGGTTATAAGATGCTTAGGAACATTCCCTTCTTTCATTACTCTTTAGTCGTGCTTAGAGTTCGTACTCTATGAAATCCTTTCTTCTAACCCTTCTCTTGTGATTATAGGAAAACGAATACAAGAAGGGAAAAACTTAAGAAGAAAGGTAGAAGAGATGGTGAATGATGAGGGAGTTCCTCCCTAAGGTCCTCAAGATCCTCAAGGGCCTCAAGTTCCTCAAGTTCCTAATGATGAAGGAGCTATGACTAATGTGGAGATAAGGGCGGCTCTCCAAACATTGACTCAAGTCATGACGGCGTAAGCACAAGCCGTAACAACTCAAACTCAAGCCATGACGACTCATGCAAATAGGAAAGTTGGGCCCCGTGTTAATCCTAATGCAAGCACCATGGCTTCAAGGTTAATATAATTTACTAGGATGAATCCTTCTATTTTCTTGGGTTCCAAGGTGAATGAAGACCCATAAGAGTTTTTGGAAGAGGTCTACAAGATAGTAGATGCTATGAGAGTGACTTCTTTTGAGAAAGCTGAACTAGCGGGCTATCAATTGAAAGATGTGGCCCAAGTGTGGTACACACAATGGAAGGACAATAGGACTATAAGGATGGGTCCCATAAGATGGGAAGTATTCAAAAAGGCCTTTCTTGATAGGTTTTTCCCCCGTGAGAAGAGGGAAGCCAAAGTTGAGGAGTTCATCAACCTTCACCAATGAGGAATGAGTGTCCAAGAATACTCCTTGAAATTTACTAAGTTGTCCAAGTATGCCCCATCTTTGGTGTCTAACCCAAGAGAAGAAATGAGTCGTTTTGTCACCGGTGTGTCCGATGCTATTGAAGAAGAGTGCCGAGCGACAATGCTCCATGAAAACATGGATATCTCAAGGCTAATGGTCCATGCTCAACAAGTTGAGGAATCAAGGCTTAGAAAGAAGGGTAGAGAGGTGAAGAGGCCAAGGCCCGACGATGGAAATTCTTCTAAGGGTAAGTTTGAGGGTCAAAGTGGACCAATGTTCAAGAAGAGGTTTTCCAACCAAGGCTCCTCTAATGCTCCAAGACCCAACAAACATAGGGTGTCTAGCCCTAAGCCTCAAGGAGGCAATAGGGGTGGACCTTCCATGGATAGACCTACATGTGCCAAGTGTGGTACGAGACATGAGGGGAAATGTCTTGCCGGAATGTGTGTGCTATGGATGTGGCAAAAGTGGACATCAATTGAAAGATTGTCCAACTCGTGCGGCCAAAGGAAAAAAGGATAACCAAGCTACACCAAGTGGTTCTAATGTCGATGCTCCCAAGAAGAATCGCTTCTACGTTGTCCAATCTAGAAGTGATCAAGAGGGGTCCCTAGACGTTGTTTCTGGTATGTTGCAAGTATTTTCAATTGATGTTTATGCATTATTAGACCCCGGTGCCACTTTATCTTTTGTTACTCCTTTTGTGGCAATGAAATTTGAGGTACCACCCGAAGAGTTAAAAGAACTTTTTCCCGTGTCTACCCCGGTAGGTTATTTGGTTGTAGCTAAAAAAGTGTATAGGAGATGTCCTATATCTTTGCCTCATAGAGTCACTTTGGTAGATTTGGTTGAATTAGATATGATGGACTCTGATGTCATTTTGGGGATGGATTGGCTTCATGCTTGTTTTGCTTCCATTGATTGTTGAACTCGGGTAGTAAAGTTTCAATTTCCAAATAAGCCCATTTTAGAATGTAAGGGGGGAAATTCAATCCCTAGAGGTCAATTCATTTCATGTCTAAATGCTTGTAAAATGATTTCTAAGGGGTGCATCTATCATATTGTAAGGGTTAAGGACATTGAGTCCGAGACTCCTCCTTTAGAGTCGGTCCCCGTAGTGAGGGAGTTTCCGAAAGTTTGTCCCGATGACTTGCCCAGAATTCCTCCCGAACGGGATATAGACTTCGGCATTGATCTTTTGTCGAATACTCAACCCATATCAATTCCCCCTTACCGGATGGCTTCGGCTGAATTAAAAGAATTGAAGGCACTACTCAAAGATTTGCTAGACAAGGGTTTTATACAACCAAACATATCTCTATAGGGTGCCCTTGTTTTGTTTGTGAAGAAGAAAGATGGGTCCCTTAGGATGTGTATTGATTACCACCAATTGAACAAGGTCACTATAAAGAACAAGTACCCTCTCCCTAGAATTGATGATTTGTTTGACCAACTCCAAGGAGTGAGTTACTTTTTGAAGATTGACCTAACGTCGGGATATCACCAACTTAAGGTGAGGGAGGTTGACATTCCTAAGATGGCCTTTCGAATAATATATGGTCACTATGAATTCCTAGTCATGTTTTTTGGGTTGACCAACACCCCACAACCTTCATGGATCTTATGAATAAGGTGTTTAAACAATATCTTGATTCATTTGTGATCGTTTTTATTGACGATATCTTGATCTACTCTAAGAGTGAGGGTGATCATATGAAATATTTAAGGATGGTATTGCAAGTCCTTAAGGACCAACAATTGTATGCTAAGTTTAGCATATGTGAATTTTGGCTAAGGTCGGTTGCGTTTCTAGGTCAAATTGTGTCAAACATGGGTATTGAAGTTGATCCTAAGAAAATGGACGCGGTTAAGAGTTGGCCTAGACCCCTAAGTCCCACCGACATCCGAAGCTTTTTGGGTTTGGCCGGTTACTATCGGAGGTTTGTTGAGGGTTTCTCCTTTATCGCTTCTCCATTAACGGCCTTAACCCAAATGAAGTCCAAATTTGAGTGGACAGAGGCTTGTGAGAAAAGCTTCCAAGAATTGAAGGATAGGCTCACATCCGCTCCGGTGTTAACCTTATCGGAGGGTACCAATGGGTTTGTAGTATATTGTGATGCGTCTCGAGTAGGTTTGGCATGTGTTCTCATGCAACATGGTAAGGTGATTGCCTATGCTTCAAGGCAACTCAAGATTCATGAAAAGAATTATCCAACTCATGATCTCAAACTAGCGGCGGTGGTGTTTGCTTTAAAGATATGGAGACACTATCTCTATGGGGTACATGCAGATGTGTTTACCGACCACAAGAGCCTTCAATATGTATTTAGCCAAAAAGACTTGAACCTCCGACAAAGAAGGTGGTTAGAACTTTTGAAGGATTATGACATGAGTGCACTTTACTACCCCGACAAATCCAACATAGTTGCGGATGCCCTAAGTAGAATTTCCATGGGTAGTGTGGCTCATGTAGAAGATGAGAAGAAAGAATGTCCATCGATGATGTGCATAGGTTGACCCGTCTAGGTGTCCAACTTGTGGACTCCTCCAAGGGTGGATTCATGATTCATCAAAGATCCGAATTGTCCTTTGTGGTTGATGTAAAGTCTAAGAAACATCTTGATCTTATTTTGATTGAATTGAAATAATCGATTATCAATAAGTCCATGGAGGTTTTCTCCCAAAGGGGAGATAGGGTGCTTAGGTACCAAGATAGGTTGTGTGTTTCGGATGTTGATGGTTTGAGAGAGAAAATATTAAAAGAGGCTCATGGTTTGCGGTATTCTATTCATTCGGAAGCCACCAAGATGTACCGTGACCTATAGAAAGTCTATTGGTGGAATGGTATGAAGAAGGATATAGCGGGTTTTGTGGCCAAATGTCCAAATTGTCAACAAGTCAAGGCCGAGCACATGAAATCGGGAGGTTTGCTCCAAGTTATGAATATTCCCACTTGGAAGTGGGAGGAGGTGAATATGGATTTTGTTGTAGGGTTGCCTCATACTCGAAGGCAACACGATTCTGTATGGGTCATTGTTGATAAGATGACAAAATTAGCCCATTTCCTTCCCGTGAAGACTACTTTCTCGGTGGAAGACTATGATAAGTTGTACATCAAGGATGTAGTAAGGTTGCATGGGGTTTCTTTGTCCATCATATCAGATAGAGGTACCCAATTCACTTCACATTTTTGGAAGGTGTTTCAACAAGGACTCGGTACCAATGTTAAACTTAGTACCGCCTTCCACCCTCAAACGGATGGTCAAGCGGAACAGACCATTCAAACCTTGGAGGATATGTTGAGGGCAAGTGTGATTGATTTCAAGGGTAATTGGGACGATCATCTTTCTTTGATAGAATTTGCCTAGAACAATTGTTACCACTCTAGCATTGCCATGGCTCCGTTTGAAGCACTATATGGGAGAAGGTGTAGATCTCTGGTTGGGTGGTTTGAGGTAGGTGAGTTTGCTCTAATTGGTCCCGAACTAGTGTATGATACCATTGAGAAAGTTCGATGCATTAGAGAAAGGTTGAAGACGGCCTAAAGTCGGCAAAAGTTTTATGCTGACAATAGAAGAAATAATCTTGAATTTGAGGTTGGTGATTGGGTCTACTTTAAAATCTTGCCTATGAAAGGTGTGATGAGGTTTGGCAAGAAAGGGAAACTTAGTCCCCGGTATGTATGGCCATACCAACTCTTGAAGTGTATTTGAAAAGTTGCTTATGAATTAGAGTTACCAAGAGAATTGGCCTCGGTTCACCTTGTGTTTCATGTTTCCATGCTTAAGAAATGCATTGGTGATCCGGTGTCCATCCTTCCTTTAGAGGGTTTAGGAGTTGATGGTTGAGATTTTGGACCGGCAAGTGAAGAAGTTAAGGAACAAAAAAGTAGCTTCTGTTAAGGTCTTGTGGAGGAACCACCTAGTTGAGGGTGCTACATGAGAGGTCGAGGCCGATATGAAGTCCCGTTACCCTCATCTATTTGTTTCTACCCTTATCCAAACTTGAGGTAAGAAATTCCTCTTGAGTTCTTAGTATTTTGGGAGTTTTGTGTAATGTTTTAGTTTTGCATGATTTCCTTGTATAGGCATGTTCTAGATGAAATTCATGTTTAGTATAAATTGAGCTTTCATGAATTATATGTTTTCCATGATGAATTGCATTGTGTATGATGTTGACATATGTGACTTCATGAGATGAGTTGATGAACATGTTTACATATGTTGTGATGAAATGACTTGTTGGCTTAATATTGTTGTGATTGAGCTTGCTTGTGTTGGAGAAGGTAGTTCCTCCCATGTTTGTATGAAATGGAAACTTTGGTGCATCATGAAGTTGTGGATGTAGTTCCTACATCTTGTTGTTGCATTGAGCTTATGATGTTTCCTCCTACGATTTGTACCTTTTGTGATGTCTAGTATGATGGGATGCTAGTTTTAAGTCTTTATCCCTTTAATACGTTTAAAATATCATTCGGGGACGAATGTTCCTAACGGGGGGGGATAATATAACAACCCGGAAAATCAATAGGCTAAACTAGAGCCTCATCGTGTGGGTTAGTATAACTTTAAGTTGGTGTCTAGGTTGAGTTAGTATTAATGGGCGTGTTTACGTAACTTTCGGAGATGTTTAAAGACCTAACTAAAGCTAAAATGAGGAAGGTAAACATCTAGGATGAAGGTAAAGACCTAAACTATCAAGGAAGGGTGAAGGAGAACCTTGTTTGCTCTTTGGACAAGTTGGCGATTGACAACATGGTCGCCCAAGTCACTTGGCGATGCGCCAAAGTGCACTTGGTCACCTAGTGTGCTGTCCCTCCTAGCCTATGCTACTGGACAAATGGGCGAGATGGGTTGAGGGTCGCCTAATGAGTTGGCGATTCGCCCAACAGACCTCCCCATCGCCTAAGTGAGTTGCCCACTTTGGGAACTTACTGGAAATATGGGTGAGCTTAAGGGTCATTAGGCGAGTCGCCTAAGTGACTTGGCGAGCCAAGGGTGCCAAAGGGTGAGCTCAAGCGGGCCTAGCATAAAAATGGAAGTTTAAGTAAGGGATTTTAAGTAATCTTTCCTAAACATGAACCAATACTTTCCCACTTTTTTCCTAATAAGTATATGTAGTTTTTAAAGCCAAATTTCTCCCTCTTTAGTTACTCCCAATTAATAAAAGAAGAAATCCAAGAACATCATCTTTCTCTCAATATTTCTCTCTCTAGAGTTTCTCTATTGAAGAAAACCAAGAACTTGAAGGTTAGGGCTCAAGAATCTATCTTCTCAACTCCAATTCGTGGGCAAAGCTTCAATTAAGGTATGAAAACCTTGATTCATGGAACATTTATCTCCATGAAGCCCTTCAACTCTTGATTTCGAAATTGATACATTATTCAAAAACTAGGGTTTCTATTCCAACCATGGGTTCTTCCTAAAAATGATTTTATTATGTTAATTGCATTATACTATGGATGATTTGGTGTTTAATGGTGATTTTCATTGTAAAATTTCCCTTGAACCCATGAACACCCCATGACGCCAATTTCAAGTATTGTGATGGGTGTATTGATGAAAAATGATTACTATGAATTGTTTCTATGTGAATTTAGTTATTGAATCTTATTTTGTTCATGCCTATTGTAGTTTCTTTAGGTGTAATTTTGAGACATGATTCATGACCTTGAAAATGGGTAAATTGCTAGGGTTTGTCATGTTGTTGAAAGTTGTGTATAGCCTATTGACTCACTTAGAAAGTAAATCTCGTATGACTATTGTGTAAAGTATGGTATTGTTGAAGTATTGATCTTCTCTTACCCTTATACTTAATGATGCATGAAGTCTAGGATGATGATGATGTATTGCGTTGATTGAAAGTCTAATTTTCATGAAATCACTATGAATGTAATGTGAAAGTCTTACTAACACACTAATGTTGATTCTAAGGTTGAAAGTACATTCTCACCTTTAGTGAATGAATGAGCTGTTTTGATGGATTGTATTGAATGAGGGATAGAACGTTTCTTCACACATGTAAATGCAATTCAAGACTTAACTATATATAATTCGGGAGATAATGCTTAGCACCGAGTGGATATGGACAATGAGGTAAAGGCCGTTCTGCCAATGCAATAAGGAGGGTCAATCGAAGTGAACTCATGAGATGGAATCCCCTTTGCCAATGCAATAGGGTGGGTTTCTGGAAGCAATCTCCCTATCCCATAGCTATGTACCAACATAGGACTTAGCTAGTGGATCCACCTAGACGCTATACACTTAGTCCTACCTTAGTCAAGTAGGACACCTTCTTTGGTGTGGGGTTACAAGACACCGGATTCCATGTAGCTCACATGGTCTATGTTGGTTATGTTATTCTTCCCTAAATGAATGGTAATGAATGAGACATGGACTACAGTATGACCTCTTGGTGAGTTTACTTAGTAGGAGTGGGGGTATGGGACTTCACTCCCATATTGCACAAGTGGACTTAGTAGGATGTTGTGGGATGGTTCCTTATTATTGTAATGAAATATGAGTGCATACATATATCTTGAATGGTTAGTTATTATGAATGACTTTCCTTGTAGTCAAAGTAATGTTCATGATTATTTTCCTTGTTGGTGACTAATTATAATAATGAGGTTTAAAGGTGATATGCATGACCAAGGGAACTTCAAGGGGACACTTAGTAGGGTTGGTATTATGGGATGCAAACCATACATTGCACAATTGTTCCTTAGAAGTTTCTAAGGTGTTTATATTACCATGTAGTGAGTATAAATATGATTATGGCTTGTATTGTACATTGTAAATGCATGTTGGTTTCTAAACTTGACAAAGGCATACTTTTCTAACAAAAATATCCTTTTTTTAATCACATTTAATATTTTTATGCATGTTTCCATAGTTATTACATATTATGTGCTAACCCCTTCTTCCTTCTACATCTTAATGAGTGTGGGTTCCGACTATCTCACTCTCTTTGAAGAAGACTTGGATTGCTTATCTCCAAGTTGTGGTGAGTCCTCAAGTTCGAGGACGAGATTTCCTATCTTTTAGTTCTATTGTACTTCTCATGTTGAGACTTTTATTGATGTATAAGGTCTAAGTCCCAAACTTTGTATTCCTATGTTTTAGATGGTGGTATGAGACAGTCTAGAGTTTCCTATTACTCTCTTTTATGAAAAGTGAAGTTGGACTTCCATTGTAAAGTTTTAAATTTTTCCGCATTATTTTAATGTCTTATGTAATGATGATTCTAGAGGCTTGTATGAGACCCTTTCGGGATGAAGTACGCCATGTTACGTCTAGGGGATACTCCCGGGTTGTGACACCAAGTCATCCAGTAGAGTTAACAATGTGGCCAATTCTTGGTCCTTTTCTTTCTCCTTGTTGGTCTTGGCCATGTTATCAAGGAGTTGGGTTGCTTTAGTGTAAGGTTGGTGGATGAGACCACTTGGAGAGATTTGGTCATCCACTATTCTATTTTCGGGGCCAAGACCCCAATAGAAGCATTCCAGAAGCATTGTATTTGGAATTCCTTGTGTTGGGTATTGCTGCAATAGGGTCTTAAACCTTTGTCACAACTCATAAATGGCTTCACACAATCCAATTGCTTGAACTTTAGGATGTTATCCCTAAAAATCATCAACCTCAAAGGAGGGTGATCCATTGGGTCACTGTTGCTACTAGATATGCTCCAATTCTCTGCTCAAAACAAGCAACACGAAAACCAAAACTAAAAATAAGTTCAACTATAACTAACAAGAACAAAATTTAACTTGATTCAAGAATTTTAGCCAACACCACTCCCCGGCAGTGGCGCCATTTTGATTTCACGTATCAGGACACTTCTTCCAATACTAAGTGCCAACGATCGTTAGTCAGTAATATAACCCAACTAAGTGAGTTGGAGTCAAATCCCACAGGGAGTGGTACGTGCTTAAGATTCAAGAGCCAAGTACAAATATGTTCAAGTCAATCAAAGGTAAAAAAAATTATGAATAAAAGCATGGTTTCAAATTAAGGGTGACACAAGTGTCAAATATGGGGGTTTTGATTGTAATTATCAACTACAACAACATCAATTAACACTAAGGAATAAGTAAAGAGACATGTTCTTGGGATGTGATTGGATTATTGGCTAATGTAGACAAATGGGTGATTGAAATTGATAGTAAATAGTTGTATATCAGTAAATAAGCTAGACTTTAGTGGGGATAAACTTTCTCTCAAAAATTTTACCCCGAATCCAATTGGTTTCTCTCAAACACCAATAAGCAGCAATTAATAGCAGCCTTCGCTTTAGTCCATTCACCCTCTCGAGCTGAATGTGTGGAAAAGGATTTAGGATTCACTTTCTCGAGCTAAACCCATGACAACCCAATACCCACAGACCATCAAATCAGTAATCTTGGTTTTAAAACCTCTCTCTCTCTCACAAGCCAAAAACACGAAGTTAGAAATGTATTTGGAACTACAACCCTTTAAATTGAACCACAATTACTTATGGAAATCACTTTTAAACAACAATTAAACTATCAATTAAAAATACCCAGCAGCTAAATCAACCCATAATCACATAATCACACCCCAATAATTGGGGTTTTAACTAGACATCATAAAAAGATAGAAATCGTTACCAAATTGTGTTTCCATCATTCGGTACGATTAATTTCATCTTTACAAAGCTCAAGGTTGAAGAATCTCAAAGACACACTTCCAATTTCTCAAAAATGAAAATCTTCAAATCTTCACAGTTAAGGAAAATATCGTCTCCCAACTTAGAGTTCTAAAACTTCAAAAACTAATATTCTGATAACTGATCACTGATAACTCATACTAAACTAAGAATTTAAAAATATTTATATTCACCAAAAATATGCTGCGAAGGACCATTCGGCGCAATAAGTCGGGATCGCTGATCCACTCGGTGATCCTCCCTTTGGTCAATTCCATCGCCTTTTTTCTTTAGCCTTCAACATCTTCAAGTTCTGTAACTTTGGGCAATCTAGCACTACATCGCAGAACCATTCGGCGACTCGCCGACTACTCCTTTCTATCGCTGACTAGATTTTCTCCTTCAGGGCTTGGCACACTGGAACTTTAGGTGAGATTATGGCCATTCGGTGACTCGCCCAATGGGTTAGGCAATCATCAGGCCCTATTTTCTTTGTTCTTTCAACTGCTTTGTTCTTTTTTGCTCATTAGTGTCTATGCTTTGTTCATCAATCCAAATACCTGAAAATCAAGGATTTACATCAGTTATTGGCACAAAATATGCATTTGAGGACACTAAATCTAATAAAATAAAGCCCTAAATGAGTCTAAATCGTGGACTCATCAAATGGAATCGGAAAGAAAGAGATGAGGATACTTGGCCTTCATTGCTGCTTCTGCTTCCCAAGTAGCTCCTTCTATGGAAAAGACTTCTATGTTTCTCAACCTTCGAACCTGACGATGAAGAATCTACACTGGCACATCCTTTTAAGTGAGACTATCCTTCACAACTATACTTTCCCATGGTACTATGGATGCTCGATCACCCACACAATTCTTCAACAATGAAATGTGAAAGACCAGATGCACTGCTGCTAGTTCTGCTAGTTCTGCTAGCAACTTTAACTCATAAGCCACTTTACCAACTATTTTCAAGATCTTGTAAGGGCCTACATATCTAGGACTGAGCTTCCATTTCTTGCCAAATCTCATCACCCCCTTCATAGGTGACAATTTCAGGAAAACCCAATCATCAATTTGGAACTCCAAGTCCCTTCTCCTTACATCTGCATACGACTTCTAGAGACTCTGGGCAGTCTTAAGTCTATCTCTGATGAGTTGAACTTTTTCCATGGCATCATGAACCGAATCTGACCCTATCAAGGTTGCTTCACCTACTTCAAACAAACCAACTTGAAATGTACATCTATGCGCATATAATGCCTCATAAGGGGCCATCTGAATATTGGAATGGTAGTTATTATTGTAGGCAAACTCTATAAGAGGAAGATGATCATCCCAACTACCATTGAAGTCGATCGCATAAACTCTCAACATGTCCTCTAAGGTCCGAATGGTATGCTCTGCCTGACCATCCATCTGTGGATGAAATGTTATACTATGATTAACTTGAGTACCAAGACCTTTCTGAAATGACTTCCAGAAATGAGAGGTACATTGCAGACCTCTATCTGAGTCCTGAGATGATAGACAAAAGAACCCCATGCAACCTGACTATCTTATTAATGTAAATCTTGGCGTAGTCCTCCGCCAAATCTATACTCTTAACAACCAAAAAGTGTGTAGACTTAGTGACTCTGTCTACTATCACCCAAATGGAGTCATGTTATCTGTGAGTACGAGGTAAACCTTTAATGAAGTCCATATTGATCACTTACCACTTTTATGTAGGAATATTGATCTCTTGAGTCATACCTCCTAGTTTATGATGTTCTACCTACACTTGCTGACAATTGGGGCACTTAACCACGAAATCTGTTATATCCCTCTTCATGTCATTCCACCAAAAGACTTCCCGCAGTTCATGATACATCTTAGTGGCTCCTGGAGGAATACAATATCTGGAGTTATGGGCTTCTATAAGAATCTGTTGTCTCAATTCACCTACCTTAGGAACACATAAACAACCCTGATAGCGAAGCATACCATCTTCCCCTTGGGAGAAAACCTCAACTTTCTGCTGTTGAACTGCACCCTTCAGTTGAAGCAATATAGGATCGATGTCTTGTTTTTCCTTAACTTCCGTTACCAATGAAGATTTTGACCCATTCTGAACTGTTACACCATCATATGATATGCTCATGAGGCAATCTCCTAAGCGAGCAAGCCAGTGAACATCCTGCGCTAATTCCTTCCTTTCTTCCTCAACATGCGCTACACTACCCACAGATAGTCTGCTAAGAGCATTTTGTACTACATTGGCCTTACCAGGATGGTAAAGTACATTCATATCATAGTCCTTGAGGAACTCAAGCCATCTCCTCTAGCGAATATTCAAATCTTTCTAGGTAAGCACATACTGAAGGCTCTTATGGTCTGTGAACACATCTACGTGAACACCATACAAGTAATGTCTCCAAATTTAAGGGCAAATACCACTACTGCAAGCTTGAGGTCATGAGTTGGATAGTTCTTCTCATGCACCTTAAGCTGTCTAGAAGCATACGATATAACCTTACCTCGCTGCATCAACAAATAACCTAGTACGAATCTGGATGCATCACAATAGATAACATAACTGTCTGAACCCTCTGGTAGAGTCAAAACATAAGTTGTAGTAAACCTAATTTTCAGTTCTGCAAAGCTCTTCTCACAATCATATGACCACTGAAACTTGATCTTTTTCTGAGTTAACTTAGTCAATGGAGAAGCTATGAATGACAATCCTTCCATGAATCTTCTGTAGTAACTCGCCAAACCCAAGAAACTTCTGATATTTGTAGGAAGAGTAGGTTTGTGCGATTGCTTCACTGCCTCTATTTTCTGAGAATCTACTTGTATCCCTTCGCTAGACACAATATGCCTAAGGAAAGAAACATATTTCAACCAAAACTCACATTTGCTAAACTTAGCGATTAACTGGCAATCTTTGAGAGTTTGTAGTACAACCCTCAAATGAGTCGCATGTTTTTTCTGATTCCTAGAGTAAATGAGGATATCATTAATAAAGATAATAACGAACAAGTCCAACTTGAACACTCTGTTCATCAAATCCATGAAAGCTGCATGAGCATTTGTTAAACCAAATGACATAACTACAAATTCATAATGACCATACCGAGTTTTGAAAGACGTTTTGGGGATGTCACTATCTCTGACTCTAAGCTGATGATAATCGGATCTGAGGTATATCTTTGAGAAATGACTAGCACCCTAAAGTTGGTCAAACAAGTCATCAATCCTGGGGATGGGATACTTATTCTTGATTGTGACCTTATTCAACTGTCTATAGTCAATGCACATCCTGAGAGAACCATGTTTCTTTTTCACGAACAACACCGATGCACCTCATGGGGAAATACTGGATCTGATGAAGTCCTTATCTAGAAGGTCTTTCAACTGTTCCTTCAATTCCTTAAGCTCAGCTGGAGCCATTCTGTAAGGAGGAATAGAAATAGGCTGGGTATATGGACGGAGATCAATTTTGAAGTCAATTTCCCTTTCAGGAAGATCTTCTGGAAACTCATTAACTACTGGAACTGACTAAAGAGTTGGGGTTTCGGAGCTTGAATCCTTAACCCGAACTAGATGATAGAGATACCCCTTAAAGATCATCTTTCTGGCCTTAAGGTAAGAAATGAATTGACCCGTAGGCACTAAGCTACTATCCTTCTATTCTCAAATTGGCTCGTCTGGAAACTAAAAACGAACAATCCTAGTTCTACAATCGACTGAGGCATAACAGAAATGTAACCAATCCATGCCTAGAATGATATCAAAATTTACCATTTCTAACTCTACAAGATCTGCTGAGGTGACTTTCTGAGAGACTGTGACAGGGCAATTTCTGGATACCCGACTGAAGTAGAGACTGAGAAAGGTTCTTAGAGAGTTTCTGGACTGACACCGAAGTTTACTGCTATATAGAGTTACAAAAGACAAAGTAGCCCCTATTGTCTTTCAACTGAGTGTATCATATGTGAGCCACCGCCTTAAGCTGGTTGGATGCCAACTCAACTCTACCATTCCCAGTCACTTGCATCACTCCAAAGATTTTCTTAACTTCATCAATGAAGTTGTGTGGGTCCTCACCAACTTGTGACCCTAATAACTTAGGTAGATTCATCTTAACAAAATCTCGAACCCTAGCTACCACTGATCCACCATTTCTATTAGTAGGAACTGGAACTTGCTGATTGTTCTTGTTGGTCATAATCTGAGCCAAAAGATGAATCACATTCAGAAACTCTGTGTTCGAAACCTTATGATCCGGGACTAAAGGAATTATGTTAGCATTGCGTGCATTAACATTCCTTGCATAAGCTTTACGAGGAGGCATGATCTTAAGCGCATAAGGATGGATTAGAACGAGAAATTAGATCATACCTTGCGCACAATAAGAGTAACAAGAAGGTGAAGTTTTCCTAAAAACACTTCGTTGCCTCTCTCTCATTAGATATGGTGCACTTCACACCCATGAGAAGGACTCTACTTAGTGCGGCTTTTCAGACATCGTAGGAATCTTAAACCTAGTGCTCTAATACCAAGTTTGTCAAACCCTGAAACTACCCCCAAGACGCGAACACGACACCTAGGATCATGAGTGACCCCAAGCTAACCCTGTTGGCATATCATAAGCATACTTAAAGATAACTGAATTAAGAAAGTACTGTACGGAAGCTTTAGACATCATAAAAATGGAATGATGGGGAATACCCATTAGTATCTGAATAAATGAACTGTGAGTTTAATGACAACTGAAATATCAAACTCCAAAGCTAAAACTGAATCTAACTATGTCTGAAATAAAGCATCTAACTGACTAGAAATGTTGGGACATTCCCCAGCTAGGTCTAGCAAAAACTGAGACTAAAGACTAAAAGTAGAAAATATAATCATGTCAATCATCCTCGAATAATGCGAACTCACCACTGATGCTGCTAAAATGGAGATCGGGAACCGATCTATGCGTGATCTGAAAGCTCAGGACCTGAACCTACATCACGAGAAGATGTAGCGCAGAGTATGCGTCAGTACTTAAAAGGTACTAAACATGCAGGATAGAGTAAATCTAAATAAACATATAACTAAACAACACGATAAAGCAATGATATAATCTGAACATGATAAATATGCTAAACATATTTAATATGAACTAACTGAATGTAATAACCATGCTTATAACATGCTGAAACTGAAGACTAAACTGTAACTGATAGCCTGGTCAATACACTAGAATCTGATTGTGGGAGCTACTAATAATCGACATAAAACCACATGAGCTAAATGTGGAGTCCGATGTATACGTCCCATCGAGAGTACCCAATATACCCTGCCAGAGTTATAGAGAAATGACTGACGTGATCACTAAGATGTAATGCCCATAGTGGGGACTTATAAACCTACAGGGGCACGTAATTCTGGGAATATTCGACTACACTGAACCCTAGTCCACTCGGTGCAAGCTTACTCCCAATTAGAATGTATATAAGCAATATTATAACTGAAATACTGAAGTACTGGATAGCTCAATTACTGACATGCAAACTCTGAGAATGCAACAATTATAACTGATAATGTGACATTCGTAAACTGAAGTATGTATATCTGTTTAGACTGACCTAGCATGTGTAATTCATGAACTAAATGAATCGACACAACTAGGGTTCTGAATATCATGCAAGAAACTAAGCAACAATATGGTAATCTGATTTGGATCTTTCTAACAGCTAAAACCCAACAATTTCAACATTCAAGAAACCATAGGTCTAGATAATATTAAGGGAATCAAAATTCTGACTGAAATCTAGAGACCTAATGGGTGAAAGGAACCCACTAGTGAAATCCCACATACCTGGTGACGAATTTCACGGAGAAATCTTTTAATTTTGGGGCTGGAACTGATGAAGCCCTATTGCGTTCTTAAACTAGGGTTGTTCGACTTTTTCCTCCTCTTTTCATTCTAATTGGATGAATTTTAGAGAATGAATTGACTAGGGTAAGTTCTAATGTAGTTACTAGGCTAAAACTGACAAAAACTACGTAGTTTAATGGTCTAACGCATAGGGAAAAGACCAAAACGACCTTGACTTAAAAGCTGTCGGGACCAACCGACGGACCTAGTCCCTGGACCATGGTCCACATTACGGTTCGTCCTGGTCAGCCATCGTTCAGCTTCAGAGGATGGGTTTTGCAGACCACATTCCATGGACCGCGGTTCAACCTATGGTCCATAGGTCCTGGCCGTGGGTCGGGGTTTTCTGGGTTTTTTTTCTGCGGACCACATTCCACAGACCGTGGGTCCCACCTATGGTCGGGGTTTCTTAGGGTTTTTCTGTGGACCACGTTCCACAGGCCTTAGTCCCACCTAAATTTGGGGTTTTTCTACAGACCACGTTCCACGGACCTGATCCACAGACCGTGGTCCAACCTACGGTCCGTAGGTGGCCTCCTTTGGTGGCACCTGCACTTCTGGAAATCTATATTTTGGTCTGTCTAGGATACGGGGTGTTACACCTAATGTTTATAAATTCTCTTAGTTCACAAATTACAGTTGCTAGGTCAATTAAACAGATAATCATGTTCCAGATTTCGAATGTCATATTATTAGTATATGAATGTTGCATTGTCAGATTGCATGTCAGTATTTTGAGTTATTCAGTATTTTAACTTTTCAGTTACATTTGTGTCATATACATATTCAATTGGGAGTAGACTTAGCACTGAGTTGGACTAGGGTTCAGCGTACCCTCATAGTCCCAGAACTACGTGCCTATGTAGGAGTATAAGCCCCCACTGTTGGACATCAGATTTAGTGATCACGTCAGTCATGCCTTTATACCCCTGGCAAGGTATATTGGGTCCTCTCAATGGGGCATATATATCGGACTCCATGTTTAGCTCACGTGGTTTTATGACGGTTAATAGTAGTTCCCACAATCAGACTCCTAGTGCATTGACTAGGTTTTCAATATATACTTCAGTATTCTGTTTAGCATGTTATGTTCATGATTAGAACTTGGTCATTGCATTCAGTTTAGCTTTTCAGTTATATTTTCAGTATTTACATTCTTGTTCAGTTTACAATATTGCTCAGTTATGCCTTGTTTCAGCTTATATATACTTGTTCAGCTTAGTATCTATATCCTGCATACTCAGTACATTCAAAGTACTGATGCATACTCTGCGCTACATCCTTTCATGATGTAGGTTCATGTACTCAGCATTCAGATAGCGCTTAGGTCAGTTCTCGGTCCACATTTCAGTAGCTTTAATGGTGCGTCCTTATTCATCGAGGACAATAAACATGCTTTCATTCTAGTCTTTTTATTCAGTTTTCAGTTTGGTTAGAGTTAGCTGGGGAGCATGTTCCATCAACTCAACTCAGTTAGAGGATTTTCAGCCATAGTAGTAGAATCAACTTGAATTGTTAAGTTTATCTTTCAGTTGTTATTAAACTCTTAGTATGGTTTATACATTCAAACTAGTTGGGTATTCCCCACTTTAGTTATTTATGTTTTAGCTTCCACATAGTACATATTTTATTCAGTGATTCTCAGTATGCTCGATATATGCCATATTGCTCATGTTTGACTACATTATTCAAATAGAAAATCAACAACAACCCAATGCTCTAATACCACTTTGTTGGGAACTGCAAGCACAAAATAAATGTGCACGACAGGGCAATAGCGAAAGAAAATCCAAGTGAAAACATTCCCTTCTATTTGAACCAAGAGAAGACAAAATAATACAAGAATAAAACTGTTTAGGCAACAAACAAATCAATCAAAGCAAGCAAAACAAATCAACACATGAGACGCCAAATTTAACGTGGAAAACCTCTTTGGTGTGAAGAGGAACCACAAGGCCAAAGCTCCACTAAAAATCAACAAGAGTATAAAAAGTGTTCTCCAAAATGGCCACCAACAAAGTGCCAAATAATGAGCAACACAACTATAAGATAGCACCAAAAACTAGAGAAATAAAAAAAGCAAAAATACCAAACCTGCAACTACTGTTCACGAGAAAAAAATCTGGAGCTACATGACTCCAATCCCTCTCTCTCAGTTGCCAATCAAAGATTAAGTTGAAAGGAACAAGTTGTCCAAACATTAGCACAATCGGATAAGAAACAAAGAGGGAATCACGATTTGAAATTGGCTACTAGGGCTTGTGCGAAAATCTACACTTTCTCGCTTTTCTCTTGATATGGCTGCTCTCATTCTCTTGTGATTCTTCTTCAATAAGACCTAAAAGAAAGTCTTACATATGCACCATAATATTGGGCTTATGGACAAAGTAGCTAGTCAAATTTGGACTAAATTTATCAACAAAGAAAAGGAAGGAAGACCTAAAACTTCGGACTTTTATTTATCCACATAGGAAGGGAAAAAGTCCCAAAACCCAACAATTCTCCCCTTACTGACTATGTGGAGGAAACCGCCATCTCGGCAATCATGCAACATTCTTCAAGCTTCCCTCTTGGCAAAGCTTTAGTCATCATGTCGGAACCATTATCATTGGTATAGATCTTTTCAAATTTAAGCAACGTAGAATCCAACACATCTCGAATCCAATGATACCTCAAATCAATGTGTTTAGAGGTACCGATCATGAAATGTATAATTCTTGCCAAGATGAATAGCACTTTGACTGTCGCAATAAAGCACATACCTCTCTAGAGCACAACCAACTTCCTATAAGAATCTCTTCATCCAAATAAACTCTTTGCAAGCTTGAACAACTACAATAAGCTCAGCCTCTGTAGTAGATAAAGCAACACATTTTTGCAACCTAGATTGCCAGGACACAACTCCTACCGCAAAAGTAATCAAGTAGCCTGAAGTAAACTTACGAGTATCAACATCACCAGCCATGTCTGAATCAGTATATCCACAAAGAATAGGTTTTCCTATCCCAAAACACAAACTCAGACTAGAAGTGCCAAAAAGATATCTCATAATCCACTTTACAACATTTCAATGCTCTCTTCCCGGATTAGAAAGAAAATGGCTAACAATTCCAACAACATGAGCAATATCTGGTCTTGTACACACCATTTCATACATCAAACTACCAATAACTTAAGCATAATGAGCTTTCCTCATATCTTCCTTCTCACCATCAGTGGAAGGACAATGTTTGGTACTCAATTTGAAGTGCATAGCTAAAGGTATACTGACAATCTTAGCTTTGTCCATGTTGAATCTAAGAAGTACTTTCTAAATGTACTTTTTCTATGACAACCACAATTTCTTGGCATCTCTAACATGGACAATCTGCATGCCAAAAATCTACCTTGTTGGGCCCAAGATTTTCATAGAAAAAGACTTATTCAACTGTAACTTCAACTTTTTAATCATGTAAGTATTATGACCAACAACAAGCATGTCATCAACATAAAGCAAAACGATTATAAAGTTACCAGCAGAGAATTATAACACGAAACCACAATAGTCTGAAGAAGTCTTCTTGAAGCCTTGCTGACTCATAACAAAATCAAACTTCATGTACCATTGCATGGGAGCTTGTTTTAGACCTACAAGCTCTTCTTCAACTGGCAAACATAATTCTCTTTTCCTTTGAATTCAAAGCCTTCCGACTGTTCCATATAAATTTCTTCATCCAAGTCACCATGGAGATAAACAGTTTTAACATCCATCTGTTCAACCTCCAAGTCCAGACTTGTAGCCAAGCCTAGAACCACACGATGGATGACATCTTCACAATTGGAGAGAATATCTCATCAAAATCAATTCCTTTTTTCTGGTTAAAACCATTCACAACCAATCTAGATGTACCGTGGAATTGGGTTACCATCTTCATATTTCATCCGAAAAACCCACATGTTTTTCAAAGCTTTTCGATCTTTAGGTAACATAACCAAATCAACGGTATGATTGTCGTAGAGACTTCATTTCATCCTCCATAGCATCACACCACATTTCTTTTTCTTCACTTTCCATTTCCTCATCAAGACTCTCTGGTTCTCCCCCACGAGTCAAGAGTACATACTCATTGTGAGAATAACGAGATTAAGGTATTTTCTCTTTAGTAGATCTTCTAAGAGAACTTTCTGGAGCATCAATAATATTTGGTTGCTGACCAACTACATCGTCTTGCACTGGAGCATCAATAGCATACTGGTTATTCTGAATATGATCACCATCTTTAATATCAACTTGATTTTCATCATCTTGAAGATTTTCACCTGGTGGAGTAGTCAAAGGAACTGGATCAACATCAACTAGGCTCTCAGTGTTTAGAGAATCAACTTTCTCAGGTTTGTCAAGATCTTCAATTATTTGGTCTTCGAATAACACAACATCACGGCTTCTAATAAGTTTCTTCTCAACTAGATCAAAGAAACGATAGCCAAATTCATCTTGACCATAACAAACAAAGATACATTGCCTAGTTTTAACATCCAACTTTGACATCTCATCCTTACGAATATGCACAAAGGCTTTTGTCACGACCCAAGCCTAGGGCCTAGACGTGACATGGCGAATGAGGAACCCGAAGGAACCCCAAACAAGCCTCTCAAACTTGTCATCACACTTCATCGGTCGCGGAAGTACATTCAACATTAATTAACGGGAAATAGGGACTAAGGCAAACCATTTCAAAATGACATCATAGAATAAGAGTCAAGCTCGTTTACAAAATACTTGTCCAACTCACACCTCTACATACATAGATAGGACGGGGGCCATGACATATTACCGGCTCCCCTCATAGTTAAAATACAATTGCAAGCTAAAGTCTCAAAACATAGGAGTAAGAAACATAACATAGCCCTCGAATTATTGAGGACTCACCAACAAACTCGGATAAGCGTCGTACTAGCCACGTGAATGGAGAGAAGGATCAAGAGTAGCTCCGGTCCCTACATGGTGACATCATGTAGGCAAAATATGCGTTAGTACTTGGAATGTACTAAGTATGCGGGGTGCAACACAACAATAAACAAGGACACAATCGAAATAGAAGAAATAGTTTCATAGGCATTATGAATAACAATATGAGGATGCATGATCAAAGTGAAGTCAAAACATGTTTAAGTAAATCTATACTAATAGTAGATATCATATGTGTATGCATGATCCAACCAATCTATAACCCCAACTTAGGATGGGGGATGCCGTTCACACCCGGACACCCTGGTGGCAAGGTATAAACCCCTCACATGGTTGATGTTGGTCACACCCCAAGCATCCTAGGTGGTGAGATATAAACCTCTCACATGGTTGATGTTGGTCACACCCCAAACATCCTAGGTGGTGAGATATAAACCTCTCACATGGTTGATGTTGGTCACACCCCAAACATCCTAGGTGGTGAGATATAAACCTCTCACATGGTTGTCCGGTTCTTTTCCCCCGGACCGGGCATGGTCATGCAACACTTTATATAGGAAATTCTCATTAGGCTCTAATGCAATCTCACGTATGGAATGAACATATACACAAGCTTAGTTTGTCATCAACACATCTTTGAAGTTCCATACATCTCATAACTCAAGCTTTAAAACATCAATTTATCAATTCTCCATAGTTGGACATTTTGTCAAACACCTTGAAGGCATGTAATGAAATCAAAGAGCATGGAAATTAGGGTAGTAATTATGCAACCAAAACAATGAACAACCTACAACAACACCTTTACATTCATAACATGATCACATTATCTTCATTGGATTCTCATTCATATAATGTCATGATAACACTCCAATTTCTCATACTATGCCTTTAAGGCCATAAGCCTCACATACCAATACACCAACAATACACCATAAAATAAGCATGGGTAATGACATACTTCAACAATCTAAAGACCTTTAAACAAGTTTGATTCATATACATTCATTATCTAGCAACCACTTCATAAAGGCATAAACTAGGAATAGAGAGAAATCATGGGTTCATGGAGTATTTTCATCTTAAATCGTCAATACAACAACAATATAACCATAAAGTGCCATTAGAAACCTTTTAAAACCATTTGATGGAAGAACCCATGAGATTGAGTGAAAACCTAGATTTTTCATATTTTGAAGTAACTTTGGATTTGGCTCCTTGTATGGAAAATTAGACAAGGATCAAGACCCCCATACCTTTGCTATGATCTCCCACGAAAATTGATGAAGAAAGCCTTGAATCCAAAGCCCTAGCTCCCACTTCTTCTTCTTCTTAAATGGAGGATTGTAGAGAGGGAAATGTTTTTTTTTGGGATGGGAATTGGATTATGGTATCTAGGAATTAATATAAGTCCTTTGAAAAAAAGGGTCCAACACTTAGAAAAAAAAACAGGCGGGTGAACAGTAGATGAACAGTAAAATCAGCTACTGGAATTTGGATTTTCTGCCGGACAGACTTTACGAAAATGGGCATAACTTCTTCGTCCGAACTCCGAATAAGGTGAAACGAAGTGCGTTAGATAGATAACTCAAAGGACTTTCCATGGATATATTATTGGCCACCAAATAATTTGTGTGCTAGGAGATATGACCCTCCAAAGTAGACCCTCGAAAAAGGCTTCACTTGGAAATTTTGGATTTTGATACGGTTGCTCTAAAATTTGGGTTAGACCCATTTCCCACTCAATTTGACCCCCTAAACAAGAATATGAAGTCGGATTTTCGAAAAACGAAACGGATTTTGAGCTATATGGAAATTACAATTATAGGTGTTTCCGAAGCACATTTTCGGGCATTTTTTTTGGGGTCGTTTCAGCTTTACACCCAAAAACTTTAATATGATCATAAGAAACATTCTTACCAGACCAAACTCTGTCAGGAACATCACCATTCAAAGCAAAAGTTGGAGATAAATTGAAAATATAGTCAACAGTATTAAGTGATTCTGCCCAAAAGGAATCTGGCAGCTTAGCATCTGAAAGCATACATCTAACCCTCTCAAGAAGAGTTCTATTCATCCTCTCCGCTAAACCATATAGCTGAGGAGTCTTTGGAGGAGTTTTCTGATGTCAAATACCCTGCTCTCTGCAATATCTATCAAAAGGACCAATATACTCACCACCATTATCAAAACGAATGCATTTTAATTTCTTCCATGTTTGTCTCTCAACCAAGGTCTGAAAATTCTTGAACACATCAAGTACCTAATCCTTGGACTTTAAAGATAATACCCAGAGTTTGCACAAATGATCATCAATAAAAGTCACAAAGTAAAGTGCACCACTATGAGACTTTACCTTAAAAGGACCACACAAATCAGAATGTACCAACTCCAGCAAATCGAGCTTTCTTGAAGGCGGATGACTCTGAAAAGAAACTATTTTTTGTTTACCGGCTAAGCAATGAACACACTTGTTCAATTTTGCTTGTTTCACTCCAGAAATCAAATTCTTCTTAGCCAACTTGTCCATCCCCTTCTCGCTCATATGACTCACTATTCTATGTCATAACAATGATGAAGTATTATTCTCCACCATATTTATTGAGCCTCTGAAAATGGAGCCCTGAAAAACGTACAAGCTAGACAACTTGCCACCTCGGGCCACCACCATATAATCTCTTATAAGCTTCCACTAGCCAGCACCAAGGGTATTAACATAACTCTCATCATCAAGGTATCCAACATAAATCAAATTCAAGCGAACATCTGGAGCATGCTTGACATTATTTAGAACTAGTTTGGAACCATTATTACTTTCCAAACAAACAGTCCCAATACCAAGAACTGCAATCTCATGATTATTTCCCATTTTCAACATCCCAAAATTACCTGAAGTATAAGAAGAAAATAATTCCTTCCTGGGCGTGAGAATGAGAAGTAGCACCAGAATCCACAAACCATCTAGACTCATCGCAAACAAGATTGACGGTATTTTCATCACAAGAAAACAAGAAGGTCATCGTTAGCAACAACCGCAACACAATTTTCATTATCGCCTTCTTTCTTTTGTTGTTTCATATCTCTCTTGTACCTGAAACAATATTTCTTGATATGACCATTCTTGTGGCAATAGTCACATGTAACATTCTTAAATCTAGACTTTGACTTTCCTCTACTTTTATCTCTGTTATTCTGACCTCTAAACTTGCTTCTCCCCTGTCTTCAGTAACCAAAACATCGGAGTGTGAAGTAGAAGAACATGAGCCTTGAGATCTTCTTCTCATCTCTTCATTCAAGACACCACTCTTCGCATATTCCATGGTCACAACACCACTTGGGAGCAGAATAAGTCAAAGAAACTCGAAGAGTTTCAAAAGAGTCTGACAGAGCATTAAGAAATCATAGTCCTTAAATTTCTTCATCAAATTTTACACCCATTCCGGACAGCTGGTCAAGAACACCCCGAAAATCATTAAGAAGATCAGAAATAGGAGTGCCTTCTTTATACCTAACGTTCATCAATTGTTTCAACAAAAACAATTTGTTATTGCCAGTCTTCGAAGCATAAAGTGTCTCTAGCTTGTCCCATAAACTTCTGACATGTGTCTCATTCACAATGTGATTTCTAACATTATCTTCAACTCATTGTCTAATATAGCCACATACCTGCAAATGCTCAAATTCCGAATCCTCATCATTCGTAGATTCGGATTTATTAGAAGCAAACACTAGTAGATGCATTTTCTTGACAAATAGAAGATCTTTCATCTTGCCTTTCCAAGTATGATAATCACTACCATTCAAACAAACCATCTTGCTCATATTTGACTCTATCATTCAAATAGATAATCAACAACAACACAATGCTCTGATACCACTTTGTTGGGAAAGGCAAGCACAAAATAAATGTGCACGATAGAATAATAGCGGAAGAAAACTCAAGTCAAAACTTTTCTTCTATTTGAACTAAGAGAAGACAAAATAATGCAAGAATAAAACTGTTTGGGCAGCAAACAAATCAACCAAAGCAAACAAAACAAATCAACACACGAGACGCCAAATTTAACTTCGAAAACCTCTTGGGTGTGAAGAATAAAAATCACAAGGCCAAAGCTCCACTAAAAATCAGCAAGAGTTACAAAAGTGTTCTCCAAAATGGCGACCAATAAAGTGCCAAACAATGAGCAACACAACTATAAGATAACACCAAAATTTAAAGAAATAAAAGAAGCAAAAACACCAAACCCGCAGCTACTGTTCACGAGCAAAAATCTGGAGCTACAGGACTCCAAATCACCCTCTCTCAGTTCCCAATCAAAGATTAAGTTGAAAGGAACAAGCTGTCCAAAAATCAACCCAATTGGATAAGAAACGAAGCAGGAATCGCAATTTGAAATTGGCGGCTAGGGCTAGTGCGAAAATTTGCGCGCTTTCTCACTTTTCTCTCTATATGACTGTTCTCAATCTCTTGTGATTCTTCTCCAATAAGACCTAAAAGAAAGTCTTACATATGCACCATAATATTGGGCTTATGGGTAAAGTGGCTAGACAAATTTGGGCTAAATTTATCCCCAAAGGAAAGGAAGGAAGAACCAAAATCTTGGACTTTGATTTATCCACATAGGTAGGGGTGTACATGACTGGTTGGTTCGGGTTTTTCAAATATCAAATCAAACCATTTGTGCAAAAATTTTAAATTTATAAACCAAACCAAACTAATATAATTCAGATTTTTTCGGGATTTTCAACCTTGGGTTGGTTCAGTTTTTCAAATACCAAACCAAACCATTGTGTTGAATTTTTAAATTTATAAATAAAACCAAACTAATAAACCTCAGATTTTTGGATTTTTTCGGTAAAGTTTGCATACAAACATATAATTAACTTGTGCTCCAAATATTTCTTTAGTCCAACCAAAATACAATTATCTAAGGTGTTTCTTAAAAAATATAACACAAAATATGAGATGAGTACTGATGACATAAAAATATTCAATAAAAAATAATAATGAAATCATCATATAAACTAAATATTGCAAAGTCATAATGAAAAAGATCATAATTTAAAATTACTAAATCATGCTAAAATAAGTTTAATAAATATTAGTTACATTACTAAATATTTAAGGAAAATTAAAAATCGATTATGTATTTTAATTGTCTAAACCAATGTAAAACTAGAGAACTATTATTGTCATTCTTAGTGTTGAATTGATTTTCTTTTTGCAATAGTATTAATTTGATTTTGATTTAAGTTTTATTATAATTATCAATATCTATGAACTATAATCTTTATTGGATCATTCCAA
The DNA here is from genome assembly GCF_900185275.1 of Solanum verrucosum. NCBI lineage: Eukaryota > Viridiplantae > Streptophyta > Magnoliopsida > Solanales > Solanaceae > Solanum > Solanum verrucosum. Next base: position 2,001,273 of record NW_026020354.1, read on the forward strand.
ATTCTAACTTTTAAACTTGAAATAATATATTAAAAGATAAAAACAATGAAATAGTATAAGAAATATTTTAAAATTATATCAAAGTAGATATTTTTATGTATAAAATAAAATTTTAAAACTACATATATAATGTCGGGTTGGTTTGGTCTCGGGTTGTTTTTTTTTAATTAAAACCAAACCAACCCAAATATAGTCAGGTTTTTTTTTCAATACCAAACCAAGTCAAACCAAACCACTAGTAGGGTTTTTTTTTCCGATTTGACTCGGTTTGCGGTTTGGTTCGGTTTTGTACACCCCTACACATAGGAAGGGAAAAAGGCCCAAAACCCAACAAGATTTCGTTTCGGGATATGAATTAGCTTACCTACTTGGTGGGTTATGATAGGTACCATCATCACTCGAGTTTTCTAGTCATGAATAACTCCCAAATTAGTAATCTAAGCTTTTAACATGAATTCAATGTCACAAAGAGCCGATATACATGTCTATATATTCAAAAATAGCAGTTCATTGACTTTTCTAGATATCCATTTTTCAATCAAAGCCAGTTTTGTGTCGTAATAAAACAAACTACCACTATATAAGTCAACCAACTCTACTTTATTGACGCTAAACATAAGGTATTCCCTTAAGAAAGTCGCCTACCAATCTATCATCGGGAAAAATCATTGTGCTATGATCAGATTTATCCAAAACATTGTTCAGTTGAACACTAAAATAAAATCTACAAAAAGAACCATGACTTAAAAAACCCAGAAGGTGACCCTACTAGAACTGACACCTAATGCCTAATTATTTACAACAATACGGGACAATGACCTTGTATATTATTCAAAACAAAATGTTGTCATCTAGACTACTACGTTCCTTATTTCAAAACTTTCCACAAGGAAAATCTATGGTATGTGGTTTGATCTATGGCTCCTAGAATCCAAGTCAAAATTCTAGTCTTTGAAGTTCAATTCACTAGATCAATTTATGATTCATGGATTGATCTACGACCATAAATTGAATCTGTGAAGCTCAGGTTCAGAATTTTTTTATAGGAGTGTTTGATAAATCGATCATAACATTTTTATTTCAAACTCAAATTAACGAGTTGTTGGTGGCCTTAAAAAACTCATATACCATAATTTGGTAAGTCACAAGGCACCCTAACTCTTCATAATCTGATAGATAAGGTAACATAGAATTTAGAAGGTGTTATAGAATGAGAGGGGTCAATTTTATTGTGATTAAAAAAAAGAAGAGGAAAAGATGGAAAGTTTTATAAAGTGGGACTAGTAAGTGTGGTCTAAATTTAATATTCTTCCTCCATATATGAGACCATCTACTCTCCTAAATGGAACTTTAGTTCCAAACACGGCTTGTGGAGAGTTTCACTCATGTGTCCAAGGGTTAAGTTGGATTAATAGTTCTATATTGCATCATAGATCCATCTATAGTTTGTGAATTTCTTAGTTGGATCATATATTTTGTGAAGCTAAAATTTAGTGGTAATTTAAGAGTTAGTGATCTTTATGATTGAAAAAATGACTACAAAAGAACCAAACTCTTAGATTAATGGATACTAGAAGAGCTAGACTTGTAACCTATTTAATATTATAGACGATTTGTAATAGCTGATTTGTTTTCTTTAGTTATAAAAACTTTTAAGATTGAGGTAGAATCTTGAAAGGGCAGTTGCAACTAGAAAGGGAAAGGTGCTAAAGTTACCCCTTTGGTCATAAAGTTTTGACCTTAAAATTGCATTTGTTTAATAGAGATTTAAGGCAAATCATACCGAGGTAGGCCATGATTTTTTATTCCTTTGACCAAGGAGTTTTACACGATATATTCTCGAGTTGATTTACAAGGAGTTTTTTATATTAAAAAACATGATATGCAAACCAAATTGGGTTTATATGATTTGATCAAATTCTATTGAGCAAAAACAAGAAAAACATATAGAAAAAAACTATAATTTTAAATATGCATAACGCGATTACACCTCTTCAATTCAAACATAATGTACTTATTATGATCATTACCAAATTATAACTTATGACAAACTCTATTAAGAAACAAGAGGTAAAACTGCTATAAATCCATTGCATTTTGTGGATTATTCACTAGATTTATTCAAGAATTAATTGGATTCATGTATGGGTGATAAGAACCTTAAGGGATAACTATGTTTATACTAGTTTGGTGACCTTTGGGAGTGATATCTCAACATTATAAATAAAGATATCACTCACCATTTGGAATACACAATTGAATAAGAAGAAAAATCTTCTCCTACATCTACTTCTTTTGTCTTCTTCTCTTTATAATTATATTATTCTAGCTTATATTTTATAACACGTTATCGGCACGAGACTCCAAAAGTAAGATCCAAAATTTTGGTATGATTTTCTTTTTCTTTCTATAGTTGAATTAAGTATAGAAAGTGAGGTATGTTAGTTTTAACAGTACAATACTATATCTTTATTTCGGTATAAGTATAATTTATTGCTTCTATTTTAAGTACAATACTATATCTTTATTTCGGTATAGGTATAATTTATTGCTTCTATTTTAATCACGTATGCTTACGCATTATGTCACGTAAAAGGAAACATGATTTTATATGATTCATAATTTTATTATCCGATGCCTTAACATTTTTCAGTTTATAAAACACGAAGAAAACATATGGAAAATATTTGGTTAATGAATGTTGTTTTGTCCTCCTTTTTATTTATTTTTCTTTTCTACGTCTAATAAACTGTGTATGCTTATATGTTTTGCACGGTTCATTTCACTCACTAAACATATACATCTCCAAAAAGGAAATATGTTTTAATTTGTCATTTAAGAAGAAACTTATGCTTCTATTTTCTATTATTATTATTTCATTAATCGTTACTCTAAAGTCTGAGTTTGTTTTCATTTTTCTGGAGTAGACTGGAGAAAACAATTTCTTTTAGCTTGAAAAATAAATAAATTGGGAGAGGCATATGTTTGTATCTGGTAAGCAGTGACGCGAACGATGTTATGGGACACAAGAGGTTAATTCCTTTTCACTTTGGACTATAATTTATTAATTCAAGGTAAGACGGTGGATTCAAGTTCCATCGCATCAAAATGATAAGACATCATGTTAAAGTCTGGATGTACATAATGAAAAATGTTTGAGGATAAGATGGTAGATTCAAGTTCTATCGCACCAAGAGGGTAATACATCAATTTGAGTTTTGATGCACCATGATGATAAGGTATTGGGTTCGAGCCTCATAAAATTATGGCCTAACACACCTTATATGGATAAGACATTGAGGTTGAGTCTCAATGCACCATAGTGATGATAAAATGATGACTAAAACAAAATAATATATTTTGGACGAAAAGTCTTGAAATTCGTCCCATTGAATTTGCTCCATTCCCAGAAGCGAATGTGGTAGCAGTATATGATAAGTTTGAAATCTGCCAAATTGCTCCATTCTATCTTATGAATGTGGTTGCAATGAATAATAAGTCTGAAAGATAACAAGTGATTGAATGTATGAATAAGGGTGTGAAGAGAAAAAATTGTAATAGTCATCATTATGGTAATTATAAAAGGAAGAATAATATGAGTTCTTCAAATAGTCCTCCGAACAATGAAAATAATTTTATCATCAAAATGGTATGAAAGGTCACAAGCGGTTATCGTGCGATCGAATTTGATAAGTTTGTAAATCCTCCATCAAAAGAAAGTGATGGTGCACTTTATCTTTCAAAGTGATGTTGAGGTGGGTCATATAATTATGTCAAATATAAAGGTATGATATGTTTAAATGGTTATGGTCAACTCATGAACATCGTGAATGTTTGCCCATTCTTGAAAGTGAATGTGGCAAAATATGAAGGAAAAAAAATATGAATAAGAACATATTCATTATGGTTGAAAATATGCCACAACTCACCTCTATTGAAGGTTTGAGAGGAATAAATAAATTTTATTTGGCAATAATGGCCAATGGTCGTGTATGTTTATACGTCATAAATATTATGATATGTTTATTGTGAACTACCGAAAGGACAAAAGAAATAAATAGTTCTTGCCTATAAAGGTTGTGGCCATGACCAAAATAATATTATTGTGTGGCAATACAAATTTATCATTTGGTTGTGTACCTATGGTACAACAAAAATAAAGCAAGAAACATGTCTTGCTCGTAATAGTTTTGACCATGACAATAATAATATAATTTTCTCTTTGAAGGAGATGTTCACCATATCGATGGTGTCATGGAATATGTGATAGTACACAAAATTATTTGCAAGCTCTAACGAGTTGTGTTATTACCAGAGGAATAATATTGATGTTGTAGTAAGTCTCAAAAGAAACTTTTTAAGTTTCGGATGAATTGAAAAGAAATATTGAGACTATAAATTATGAAAAGACTTAATATCTTCAGATTACTACAACCGAAGCGGGTTATAAATATTTATGTAAAAGATTACCCATTTTTCCTCTTGTTTGTTGCACACAAACATGAACATGCTGATGAAATCACATGCAAATGTAAATTGTAAGTGTACTGGAATAAAGATCAGTTGGAATGATCGGTTGGCCATTCCGATCAAAATATGATGCAAAAAATAATAATTGAGAATTCACATAGTTATATACTGAAGAAATAAAAAGTTCTTCAAGAATTCTCTTGTGTTGCTTGTTCTATGATAATTTGATCATTGTATCATCGTACCAACTAAGGTTGAGATTGTACTCCCTGAGATTTTTGGAACATATATATGAAAGGTGAATATGGGCCCATTCACTTGTCATGTGGATCATTTGCAACTATATGATAGATGCATCTATGCGATGGTCACATATGTTTTGTTGTCAACTTACAAATTTGTGTTTGTAAGGTTGTTTGCTCGAATTGTTAAATTAAGAACACAATTCCAAACTATGAAATTATATTGATAATGATGGTTGGTATAGTAGAAATTGTATGCCTCCAATTATAGCTAAACTATTAATTATGAGAACAAATCTCTCAAAAAAGAAATTTGGTATGAGATGAATTTATTTAACATGTAGCAACGCTTGTACACATCAAGCCAACAAAGGTCCCCTATTAAAATAGATTCAGGGTCAGGAATCAAATAAATTTCATCTAAAATGTTGAATGTGCGGTTATGATTTTAATTGCTCCACCACGAATAAAGATGAATTTTCAAATAAGGTTGGGATGAATGTTAAATTTTCTAACATTAGGGGGAGTTATGATTGACAGCTGAAAATTATGTGTGAGGTTAATTATGAATTATCTAGATCCTCGTTAAATAAATATGTGAACTTGAAGTTCAAGTGATAATTCATTTGTATAATGTTGCAAATTAATTGCTAGATAAATTTACTAACCCTATGATATAATTCAGCTGCAAATGCTCCAATAAGAAGTCCTTGAAGGACAGAGTCTCTGATACGCTTGAAGTGTAATAGACCAATCGGTTCCAAATGTAAAATTCCTTGAGGAAGTAGAGGAGCAAATGATCAATATGGTCATGATAATGAGGCAAGTGCTATAAAAGAGCACCATGACATAACACTTCATAAAACTTGTAAAAGGTTCAGGTACCTGAAAAATGATGAAAAATAAAGAGATCTCGATAAGTTATGTCATATTGGAATCGATATCAAATAACCGTCGACGGTATCGTTGATATGAAGTAGCGCTCAATGATATAAACTGTGACGAGGATTTTGTATTCAAATCTGTCACTTAGTGTGGACAGATAAATGATTGGCCGAGTTAAAATGCTTATTTCAAGTATATTTTGTTTCACTTAGAAAAGTAATGTTTTGGATTGATAGTCCATAAATCAAGGTATAATGTCAGTGGGGTACAAATAAATTAGGGAAAATGGTCTGAAAAATACTCCAATTTTGATTGAAATTGTTGTTACGATATCAAACTTTATGGAGGACCTTTTACCCTTGTACTATTTAATAGTGTATTTTAATGGTATATATGTGCCCACGTGGACACGTTACTATTTATAATTATGCAATATTTATGATGTCCACGTGGGCATATATATACCTTTAAAATACACTATTAAATAGTGCAGGGGGGTAAAAGGTCCTTTCCAAAGTTTGATATCGTAACAACAATTTAGGCCAAAGTTCAGATATATTTCAAACCTTTTTCCCAATAAATTATTATGCGATGGTATAACCGTAAGATATCAAGTACGGCTTGTGCCTTGGGGCATAAAGGTTTGTCGCAAATATCCTGCCATTATTGAAGATGTTTTCTTCTATGGTGGATGCAATGAAATTTGTTTCAGTCTGACAATATATGAAAATTTGAATGCATATAATGAATAATTATCATGTCTAGTTGGACAATATTGAAGGTTATATGAAAATCCTTAAAGTAATCAAGATGTCTGAAGCATATAAAAGTTTGAAAGAAACTTTTTCAATAAAGCTTCAAGAATCCTTATATGGATTGAAATAATCAAGGAAGAAAAGGGTACAAAAAGAATGACCCTAATTGTCGTTGCATTTTTATGGAAAGGTCAGGATCTGAATTTGTTATAATAGTTGTGTATGTTGATGACTTAAACATTATTAACACTCTTAAAGAGCTTTTAAAAGCTATTGAGTATTTGAGAAGGGAATCTAAAATGAAATGATCTTGGAAAGACAAAATTTTGTCTTGACCTACAGATTCAGAATTTGACGAATGAAATATTTTTCCATTAATCAACATACACAGAAAAGTTTTGATGCGATTTTATATGGATAAATCACATTCATTGAGTACCCCAATGATTATGAGATCACTTGACATAAATAAAGATTCACTTTGATCTCAAAAGAAGGATGAAGAGCTTCTTGGTGATGAAACTCCATATCTTAGTGCAATCAGGGCACTAATGCATCTTGCTACCAATACTCGATCAGATATCTGCTTTGCAGTAAATTTACTGGCAAGATTCAGTTCCTCCCCAATAAAAGGATATTGAAATGGTGTTGAGCACATACTTGAATATCCCCAAAGGACCATAGACATGGATTTATTCTATTTTTGAGGAATCCAAGTCAGAACTGATTGGTTACACAGATGCAGAATATTTATCTGATCCGTATAAAGCTCGGTCTCAAACACGCTATTTATTTACATGTTGAGGCACAATAATATCTTGACGATCAATGAAACAAAGGATTGTCGCCCCATGCAGAAACAATAGCCCTCCATGAAGCAAGTTGAGAGTGCGTCTGGTTGAGATCAATGACACACCATATTCAGGAAATGTGTGGTTTTTCTTTGAAAAAGAATATACCAACCACAATGTACGAAGATAATCAACTGCAAATGAAAGTGTCCATAAGATGATTATTGTTGTGAACAAGTTGAATGAGCAATTTACTTGCAACAACTAGGTCATGACGAATAGAATGATATTCAATAATGTATTCGGCTAAGCTCAAAGCCTCATCATATCCATGAAATCAGAAAATGATATATCAGGATGAGTTCAACGATGCAACATCTTCATGAATGCGATTTGATCACAAAGACACTGTCAATATCAATATTTGAGAAGTTGATGTATAAGATTGGACACATCATCACAATAAATTAAGTGATGTTTTAATCAAGGGGAGTATAATACGCATTGCACTCTTTTTTCCTTGACCGAGGTTTTGTCCCACTGAGTTTTCCTGGCAAGGTTTTTAATGAGGCAACAAATAGTGCATAAAATATGTGTATTCTTTTTCCTTCACTAGAATTTTTCCCACAGGATTTTTCCTAGTAAGGTTTTAACGAGGCACATAATCTATGGACATCCATGGGGGAGTGTTATAAATCCATTGCATTGTGTGGATTATCCACTAGATTTATTCAATAATTAATTGGATTCATGTATGGGTGCTTCCAAGGTGATAAGAACCTTAAGGGATAACTATGTATCTACTAGTTTGGTGACCTTTGGGAGTGATATCTCAACATTATAAATAGAGACATCACTCACCATTTGGAATACACAATTGAGTAAAAAGAAAAATATTCTCCTACATCTACTTCTTTTGTCTTCTTCTCTTTATAATTATATTATTCTAGCTTATATTTTATAACACACTTTAATAAGGATCCCATCAACTTACAAGTGAAGACAAATATTTTCATTATAAAAATTCATAAATTATCTATACAAACCGTAATAAAAAAAATAGTTTTTGAACAAAAACATAAATCTTAATAAAGTGCAAAATAAAGTGATGAAATAGCACAAAATGGTCCTTGCCCCGTCACCCTTTTTCAGAAGATTAAAAATGAAAAACAAAATTTAATAGAAAAAATCTACCGTAAAGGGATAAACTAAAAATACATTAAAGTAAATAATTAGAGATCTTAAGGGGAAAAAATAAGCAAAGAGATAATTTAAATATGTAAATTAGCATATAGGGCAGCATGGGAGGAAGAGTAGATTTACAAATTTATATGTGGTTTGAGATATTCCCTTTTATATCTTCTTCTTCTTCTTCTTAGAAATTTAAATTTTCGTCAGTCTCTTACGAGTTCGATAGAATCTACGGTGGCCTATGGTCCCGTCTACTTTAATACTCTGCCTAATTTTCAGCTGTCTCTTACTGATGCTAATATTCTTGATGCCTTAACATTAAATGCTAAAACGCATGGTTATAATTATGCGCTTGGTTCAGAACTTATTTGTTTATCTTATAGAATCTATTGTAAATTGCTATCTTCTCTTAATCCTAGATGTAGATTATATGATATTTTCAATCAAATTATTTTGGTGGAAACCAATTTTGCAAGGTCGAAGGTCACCACTAGAAGACTTATTAAGTGGGAAGAAATAGATTTCCCAACTTCATGGACTTTAAATTTGGTTATATCCCCAAATCAGTTAACTGATGCGGTTACTAATTCTAATTTCTCACATACTTCTCAAAACTCCGATGGGAGAATTTGTATACAGTTTACTGATAATAGCTATGCGCCTCATAGGCAGTCCTTTGCTAATAGCATGTCATTGTCCTCTGTGAATCACAGTTTTAATAGACATTCTCTATCTAGTAGTAGACTTTTACCTACTGTTCATCATATTTCCCTTATTGAACCTATATATGGTCCAGCCCGAGATCGTGCTGCTTCGTTACATACTATCACCTCAGATAGCAATTCTGTGGTAGAGAAGGTAAAGATTGACCCACGAACTAATATAGTTTAGGTGAATGATGATGTTTCTGATAAGGATATTTCTTTGGTCTCCGAGATGTAGTTTGACCCCAATAATTCTTAATGTTTTCACACCAAATTGATTTTAGCCCAGGTTCCCTGGCACGAAAGCATATTCAAAAAGAATTTTCACGATATGCTTCTTTCGATTCCAAAAAGAACTAGGATGATCTGCAAGGATATCCACGACAATCTACTCGGAGATTAATTTAATCTTTTGTTGTACTTTAGCAAATTTCAACGAGTCAAATATAGTCATACTGAAAAGTTCCAATTGTAAAGAATCCATATGATTCTGCTTCATATTAATCAAAGCATTAATATCCCTGGTTACTGGATCTGTAACAAAAGAATAAGTTATCTCATTATTAAAAAGATTATTGATAATATTAAGTGAAGATTTCTCTCATATCCTTATAGAATATTACTCAGATGATTATCTGACAGAATATTTCTCTGAATAATGATGAAAGTGTGTTACGTCTGCAAGATGGATCTACCATGGATTCACATCAAAGGAAGAGGAAGGGGAAGATCAGCCCCAGGAAGAGGACCGTCATTCGGAGCCATGGCCAGTTCATCACAAGGATCGTCATACAAATCCTCATCAAATTTCCTAGTTATACAAGTGGGAAAGAGAACTTTGATTAACAAAAGGATTTCTTTTTCTCAAGAAGAATCTTCATCCAGTTCAAAGCAATTGGTTAATTTGAAAGATATTCCAAAAGACAGTCCATTATATGCTCAGATGCAAGCCTACCTGTAGGCTCGAAAGCAAAAGGAGACCTTTTCTTCCATCGCAAAAGAGGATACTGATGAAATCAGATCCTACGAAAAGTTACAGAAAAAAGAAATGATATTTCTTTTAGAGAATTCTGACCTTCAGAGAAAAGATGAACCTTGGAAGATATTTCAAAGGTACTTAATTAATGGGTTATACTATCCGGGTGAGTCATATAAAACTCAGTCCTATTACAAAGAAATCTTGATAAGTTCAGGAAGTGCAGAATTTTAGCACTTTTCCAGCATGGGTCATAACCCACACGAGAAAAGTTATAACTTTTCCAAAATCATTATTAAATAGTTCATATCTGTTGAAGATTGGGGTATGTCTACAATGAAAGAGAGGCAGATAAACCTGAACAACACCAGAATGAATTTTACTTATTGGGATTATATCAAAGCATTTGATAAAGTTCTTTATTGCAATAGTGATAAGCATAAACACACTTGGTTCATAAAAGTGTGTGCAAAGATTTTTGCGGAGCCAATTCCGAATTGGTTCATAAATTGGTGGTCATACCACGGTCCCACTGTTCAAATCTTACCTGAACCATTCCTAAGTTTATATAAAGAATGGACTAAAGTATCACTAGATTTAAACAAATTATATCATGCAGATCATATATGTTGGTTGGAGAAAATAGACCAAGTCTATTTTTTTATCGAATTTTCGATTCTGTGGATTCACAAATGGACTCCTGAAATAGGATTCACCGAGAAAGTTATTCCTTGCCTTTACCGGACCTATTATAATAATTTTTGGGACAAGCTTATGAAACATGATCCCAAGACCAAGCAATTAATCGGTCAAGAACTTTTGGACTTCATTAGCAAGAGAATTAATGAATATAATACAATCCCTCAAAAGGGAATCGTTAACGATACTTCCGTGCGACAAATTACCAGGAGAATCTCCTTTAAAAAGGAGATAAAGAAAAGATGATTCAAGACTATCTAGAAGAAGTAAGAAAAAATTTACTTCAAACAATTACTCAGATAGATAAATCTGACACTTCCATGCGAAGAGAAACAAGTGTTGATACCGCTGGAGGATACAACAGGCGAAAACTGATAAAATGTTGACCGCCACCGAGTTACAAGATGCGGAAGATTTCCTGCACCAAATAAAAACCATGGAAAAGAGACGTAAAGAAACGACATAACCATGTGAAGGTGAGCCCACTCAATAGGAGATATACTGTTGTCAGAGCCCACTCAATAGTAGAAACACTATTCATTAACAGTAGATAAACTATTTAGGGACCCAGATAGTGGGACCCCTGTACTGCACATAGATTCCTTATGTTTTTAATTTTACCTATATAAGTCTTGGCTTTCTTTCAGAGTAGAGTATCAGAAAAATCATAATCGCTCTCTCTTTTCAATAGTTGTAAATCATTGTAAAGTTATCCCTTTGTAACAAGTGTTTCGATCTACGATCATAAATAAACCGGTCAGTTCTACAGACTTGAGCCTTGGGGACGACCGTCCTTAAAAGGTATTTTATTTTTTCATCTTCTTTTTAGCTCGGCCTCTCTTATCCAGGACTATGTCTGGCTAAAGATCTCATTTCTATGTTAAATAACTAACTTCTCTCCTATATAGACCATGAATGGATCTAATCTTTATTTAAATATAAAAGAATTTTAGTATGGATTCTCGACTTGGTTCTGAGATCGAGGTACAGTCGGATCTAGTACTACTCTTATTGGATTTGCCTTAGTGGCTTCGTCTGGCCAACCGTGGTTCTCATCCCGAAAATGAGTTAAAGTAGGGCGTCTTATACCCTGTTAGAACTGCCAGACACTGGGCTCAATAAGATGTATGTATTAGATTCTTGACAGACCCTTTGCTCAGGTAAAATAAATACCATGCAATTTGAGAAGCTATATGAAAATTCTTATGTATTTCAATTCTTAATCAGGCGGACTACTGCTAGCTTAAGGATGCTTAAATTGCTAGATTTTTGACTGGGCAGACTACCGCCAGGTCTCTGATCCAGTAAATCTGGTATCATCCCTTTGTAACAACTGTTCTGATTTACGATCATAAATAAACTGGTCTATTTTACCTGAGCAAAGGGTCTGTCAAGAATCTAATGCATACATCTTATTGATCCCATGTGTCTGGCAGTTCTAACCGAGTATAAGACGCCCTACTTTAACTCCATTTCGGGCTGAGAACCATGGCTGGCCAGACGGAGCCACTAAGGCAAAGCCAATAAGAGTAGTACTAGATTCGACTATACCTCGATCTTAGAATCAAGTTGAGAATCCCTACTAAAATTCTTTTATATTTAAATAAAGGTTAGATCCGTTCATGGTTTATATAGGAGAGAAGTTAGTTATTTAACATAGATATGAGATCTTTAGCTGGACATAGTCCTGGCTAAGAGAGGGCGAGCTAAAAAGAAGATGAAAAAATAAAATACCTTGTAAGGACGGTCGACAAGTCTGTAGAACTGACCGATTTATTTATGATCGGAGATTGGAAGAGTTGTTACAAAGGGATAACTTTACAATGATTTACAACTATTGAAAAGAGAGAGTGATTATGATTTTTTCTGATGCTCTACTCTGAAAGAAAGCCAAGACTTATATAGGCGAAATTAAAAACATAAGGAATCTATGTACAATACTGGGGTCCCACTATCTGGGTCCCTAAACAGTTTATCTACTGTTAATGAACAGTGTTTTTACTGTTGAGTGGGCTCTGACAGCAGTGTATCTCCTGTTGTTAGAAAGGAGTAGTATTTGAAGTTTTTGTAAAAAAGGGCTCATTCCCAAGGGGGAGATCATGTGCTTGAGTAGCAACATTGATTGAGAGTCCCGATGTCCTCATCTTTTCTTCTATTTCTATTCTAGATTGAGACCAAGAATTTCCTTCTTGGGCTTGTTTTGTTTTTAGGAGTCATGGGTGTTTTGGAAATTTCCATGATCTCCTTATGTTTTGCATGGTTTTGAAGGATTCTTACATTGTATAAAAAATGGATTTTTTTTCATGAATTTCATGTTTCTCAAGTTGTTGTGCATTCTAGTATGGTGATAGCATGTTTGACTTCATGAGATGGTGCAATGAACATGCTTTGTGTGCTTTTGATGAAATGGCACCTGGGCTCCATGTTGATAGTGTTGAGCTTGCTTTTAATGAGAAAAGGAAATTCTTCTTATGACTAGGTGATTAAAGATGTTTGGAAGTGATGGTGTAGCCTCACTCCTAACGGGGAGATGGTATGCCTAGCAAATATTGTTGTTATGTGCTACTTCGTTACGTACTATCACCTCAGATAACAATTCTGTGGTGGAGAAGGTAAAGAGTTATCAACTTAGTTAGCTTGCAATTAGGAGTAATATGCCAAAAGTGACCACACTTGTAGCATTTGATTTTGTCTAGATCTTTTCTGGATCTATCTTTCGTAAATCTTATAGATTTATGAGAGCTCTTTATAGCTTCATGTTCTTCTTTGGATCTTCGCCTAGATCTTCTTTTCTTATGGGAACCTTCGGTTCTTAAGGACTTATAATACCTATCCTTGTTGCGATCTTTAGCTGATGGATCGGGTAAATCGAACTGTGCACAAAAATCTCCCAATTGAGATTTTTCTCTAAGCTTATCCATTTTAAGCTGTCGAGCCATCTTTAGTTTGTTGCACAAATTCAAACCTTCATGTGTGCAAGTTCCTATAATTTTCCCATAAGTTAAATCCTTATAAGGAATTTCAATAAAATTGCCTCTGAAAGGCTTACGAACTCTTTCAGCAAATAAGGGGGGAAGGCCGTCTATATACTTAGCTTTCCAATACTCAAGTTTATTTTCGGGTAATTCCATAACCCTACTAAGAAAGGTGTCTTTATACCATCTAAAATATCCTAAGGTCTGACATCGAAGACCATTAAGAAGGGTACGAACTATCTCATACTGGTTGGTAAATCTACCATTAAAATGCTCCAAAATGGTAAGGACCAGGGTATAGATAAGGTCATCTCTATTTTTTACTAGAGCCATTCCTAGACTATCAACACCTTCATCGGTAGCCACCGTATTAATAATGGAAGCTTTCTCTTCCATATTAAGATAGTTATCCCACGAGCCTCGAAGCTGGCCAGTAAAACCTGCCACAATCATCTTGCAGATAGTCCTATCAGTGTTTTTAATACTTTTGCAAATAGTTGCATACATAAGCATTCAATGAACAAGAATGGTTAAGTGTCTATCAGTCAATCCATCAAGATTCCATTCATAAATTTCGGAACCTCTGTAAGATGTATTAGTCTCATTCCAGTCACGCTCTTCTATTAGAACATTTTGCGGCATAGGACGGGGATAATAATAAGTGTTCATGTTGGATTTTGTAGCATAACAACTATTTTTCTTGGGATAACCCCTGAGTTTATTAAACTCCGAAGAAACCTGATTTTTAAAATCATCGATTGTTTCCATTCTATCAGCAAAATCTTACGATAAATTGATAGGTTTAAATTTTATACCAGAAAGCTTTTTATCAATAAGTTCTTTAATGTCTAGATCGGAAAACTTTTTATCAAGAAGTTCTTCCAGATCCTTTAAAGCACTAATTTTGAAATTTTGAATTTCAAGGGGTCTTTGAACATGAGTAGGAACGACCGCGAGTTTTCTTTCAGAAGTTGAAGCAATAGCTATAGTATTAACATGGTTTTCTTTAGCCATATCAGCCTTTACATCTTTTACCAAAATATTTAAATCTTCGAGTTTTTTTATCAAGAAAGCTAATATGCTCACCCAAAACTTTAACATAAAGACTCAAATAATTATTTTGAGTAATAAGTTTATTGATTTCAACAATACTAATAGAAGCAATATCTTCTTCAATAAATTTTTGAAAAGCTGAGAAAGTAATACCAGTATTATTTGGTAGCACAAAAGACGACTGATGAGGGTAGATGGCTTTTGTAAGATTACCACTCCCATCTTTATAAGTTCTTTCATTTAAATAAGTGGTTATAAACCATGGGACAAAATACATAATCTGATTATGCAAAGCACAAGTTTCATAAAACTCTTGAGAATTACTATTAAGATCTTCTTTGCTATAAGAATCGAAGAACCAAGTTTTAAACCGATTCCATGTTTCATCAAAATATTCTTTTTGAATATGTTTTTGTGGTAGGCAACCTAGGCTAAAATCAATTTGGTATGAAAACATTAAGAATCGTTGCGGTCAAACTCCATCTCAGAGACCGAAGGAATATCCTTATCAGAAACATCATCATTCACATGAACTATATTAGTTTGTGGGTCAATCTTTACCTTCTCCACCACAGAATTGCTATCTGAGGTGATAGTATGTAACGAAGCAGCACGATCTTGGGCTGGACCATATATAGGTTCAATAGGGGAAATATGATGAACAACAGGTAAAAGTCTATGACTACATAGCAAATGTCTATTAAGACTGTGATTCACAGAGGACATTGACATGTTGTTAGCAATGGACTGCCTATGAGGCACATAGCTATTATCAGCAAACTGTATAATTATAACCACGCGTTTTAACATTTAATGTTAAGGCATCAAGAATATTAGCATCAATAAGAGACAACTGCAAATTAGATTGAGTATTAAAGTAGTCGGGATCATAGGCCACTGTAGATTCTATCGAACCCATAAGAGACTGACGAAAATTTAAATTTCTAGCGTCACGAAGCGCAGCTAAAAAAGTCTCAAGTAACCCATATTGGTTATGGAGGGATTCTTAAATAGATCGTGCTGCTTCGTTACATACTATCACCTCAGATAGCAATTTTGTAGTGGAGAAGGTAAAGATTGACCCACGAACGGATTATTAAAAAAATTAATCCCCATGACAAAAATGAATATCTCATCAGGTTTCATTTTTTTGATGGGAATTAATTTGTTTAAGAATCCAGATTGACCCACGAACTAATATAGTTTAGGTGAATGATAAAATTTCTGAAAAGGATATTTTTCGATCTCCGAGATAGAGTTTGACCCCAACGATTCTTAATGTTTTCACACAAATTTGATTTTAGCCCTGGTTCCCTGGTAGGAAAACATATTCAAAAAGAATTTTTTGATGAAAAATGGAATCGGTTTAAAACTTGGTTCTTCGATTCTTATAGCAAAGAAGATCTTAATAGTATTTCTCAAGAGTTTTATGAAACTTGTGCTTTGCATAATCAAATTATGTATTTTGTCCCATGGTTTATAACCACTTATTTAATTGAAAGAACTTATAATGATGGGAGTGGTAATCTTACAAAAGCTATCTACCCTCATCAGTCGTCTTTTGTGCTACCAAATAATACTGGTATTACTTTCTCAGCTGATCAAAAATTTATTGAAGAAGATATTGCTTCTATCAGTATTGCTG
The DNA here is from genome assembly GCF_900185275.1 of Solanum verrucosum. Taxonomy (NCBI): domain Eukaryota; kingdom Viridiplantae; phylum Streptophyta; class Magnoliopsida; order Solanales; family Solanaceae; genus Solanum; species Solanum verrucosum. Next base: position 2,017,659 of record NW_026020354.1, read on the forward strand.
AAATCAATAAACTTATTACTCAAAATAATTATTTGAGTCTTTATGTTAAAGTTTTGGGCGAGCATATTAACTTTCTTGATAAAAAAAGCTCAACGATTTAACTATTGATAAAAGATATAAAGGCCGATATGGCTAAAGAAAACCCTGTTCATACTACAGATATTGCTTCTACTTCTGAAAGAAAACCCGCGGTCATTCCTACTCATGTTCAAAGACCCCTTGAAATTCAAAATTTCAAAATTGGTGCTTTAAAGGATTTGGAAGAACTTCTTGATAAAAAGTTTACTGATCTAGACATTAAAGAGCTTATTGATAAAAAGCTTTCTAGTTTAAAATTTAAACCTATCAATTTATCACAAGATTTTGCTGATAGAATGGAAACAACCGATGATTTTAAAAATCAGGTTTCTTCGGAGTTTAATAAGCTCAGGGGTTATCCTAAGAAAAATAATTGTTATGCTACAAAACCCGACATGAACACTTATTATTATCCCCGTCCTATGCCGCAAGATGTTCTGATAGAAGAGCGTGACTGGAATGAGACTACGTCTTACAGAGGTTCCGAAATTTAAGAATGAAATCTTGATGGACTGACTGATAGACAGTTAACCATTCTTGTTCATCGAATAAGTATGTATGCAACTATTTGCAAAAGTGTTAAAAAAACACTAATAGGATTATCTGCAAGATGATTGTGGCAGGTTTTATGGCAAGCTTCGAGGCTCGTGGGATAACTATTTTAATATGGAAGAGAAAGCTTCCATTATTAATGTGGTGGCTACTGATGAAGATGTTGTCTATACCCTGGTCCTTACCATTTTGGAGCATTTCAATGGTAGATTTACCAACCATCATGAGACGGTTTGTACCCTTCTTAATGGTCTTCGATGTCAGACCTTAGGATTTTTTAGATGGTATAAAGACACTTTCTTAGTAGGGTTATGGAATTACCCGAAAATAAACTTGAGTATTGGAAAGCTAAGTTTATAGACGACTTTCCCCCCTTGTTTGCTTAAAGAGTTCGTAAGGCTCTCAGAGGCAATTTTATTGAAATTCCTCATAAGGATTTAACTTATGGGAATTTTATAGGAACTTGCACACAAGAAGGTTTGAATTTGTGAAACGAACTAAAGATGGCTCGACATCTTAAAATGGATAAGCTTAGAGAAAAATCTCAATTGGGAGATTTTTGCGCGTAGTTCGGTTTACCCGATCCTTCGGCTAAAGATCGCAACAAGGACATGTATTATAAGTCCTCAAGAATCGAAGGTTCCCATAAGAAAAGAAGATCTAGGAGAAGATCCAAAGAAGAACACGAAGCTAGAAAGAGCTCTCGTAAAATATAAAAGATTTACAAAAGATAGATCCGAAAGAGATCTAGCCAAAATCAAATGCTACAAGTGTGGTCACTTTGGGAATATTGCTCCTAATTGCAAACTAACTAAGTTGAAAACCTTGGAGCTCTATGGAGACACATACGAAAAAGTTTATGGCTTGTTATACACTTCAGGTTCTGATGATGATTACGAATCAGATTCAGGTTCTAATATTGAATTACTTGATTTATCTGATAATGATAATAATGGTGATAATCCTTGCACTACTTGCCAAGGTAGTGATTGCAATTGTGAAGATGATGAAATTTATAAACTTCAATCACAATTTCAAGATTTTAATATGAACACAATCACTTCTGATAATGTGATTGAGCTTTTGAAAAACATTACTGATAGTAAGCTTCAAGAAAAAATCATTAATTTGGCTACTTCTAACCAAGCTAGTTCCAGTTCTTCTAAACCTTTTGAAAACAAGAAGAACGATTTGAATGATTTTGAATATTCAGCTCCTTATTATTTAAAGGAGGTTGATGATCGTCTTTTAAAAAGAAACACTTATTCTGAAAAAAACTCTTCATTCGATGATTTGAAAATTGAAGTTGAGAATTTGAAAAAGGAGATTAAATCTCTAAAACAAAATCAATTGATTTGTGATCATAAAATTACTCAAATTGAGATTAATAATTTTGAAGATAGGTTTTCAAAAGATAAAGGTATTTCTGAAAAAAATGTTGAAAAAGAACCTATTGGTCCTGACCCCAAACAAGATATGTTTTTTGGAATGATGCAAATTGTTACTGCTCATAAATGGTATGTTAAAGGTACTATTTTGATTGATAACAGTTTTTCGATTACTAATAATGCCATGATTGATAGCAGTGCAGATGTTAGCTGTATTCAGGAAGGCTTAGTGCCTACCAAGTATTTTCAAAAACAACTCATTTGGTTAAGTCTGCATCAGAACATGCTTTAGATATAAAGTATAAATTGCCTAATGCAAAAATTTGTCAGAATAAAGTCTGCATCCCTCATTTCTTCTTGTTGATTAAAAATTAATTATATCCTCCAATCATACTTGGAACTCAATTTATAAATGTGATTTATCATTTTACAGGTATCGACTCGAAAGGCTTTTTCGCCACTTATAAAGATAATAAGATAACTTATTCTTTTGTTACAGATCCGATAACCAGGGATATTAATGCTTTGATTAATATGAAGCAGAATCAGATGAATTCTTTACAATTGGAACTTTTCAGTATGAATATATTCGACTCGTTGAAATCTGCTAAAGTACACGAAAACAGTAAATTAATCTCCGAGCAGATTGCCATTGATATCTGTGCAGATCATCCCAGTGCTTTTTGGAATCGAAAGAAGCATATCGTGAATCTTCCATATGAAGAAGGCTTTTCTGAGGATGATATCCCTACTAAATCTCGGCCCTGCCAAATGAACGATGAGTTAGTAGAGTTTTGCAAAACTGAGATTGATAATCTCTTACAAAAGGGTTTGATTAAACCTTTCAAGTCTCCATGGTCTTGCACAACCTTTTATGTTAATAATGCAGCTGAGAGGGAACGAGGAGTCCCTAGATTGGTTATTAATTATAAATCATTAAACAAGTTTTTTAAATGGATTAGGTATCCTCTTCCAAATAAAAGAGATTTATTGTCTAGATTATGTGATGCCAACATATTTTCAAAATTTGATTTAAAATTAGGTTATTGGCAAATTCAAATCTTTAAAGAGCATGCTTATAGAACAACTTTTAATGTTCCATTTGGGCAATATGAATGGAATGTTATGCCGTTTGGTTTGAAAAATGCCCCTTCTGAATTTCAGAAAATGATGAATGATATCTTCAACCGATATATGGATTTTGTCATCGTTTATATCAATGATATTTTAGTGTTTTCTAAAACTCTTGAAATGCATATCAGGCATCTTGACATTTTCAAGAAAATTGTGATTCAGAATGGTTTGGTTATTTCAAAACCAAAAATGAGTTTATTTCAAACGGATGTTCGATTTTTAGGACATCAAATTTGCCAAGGGAAGGTCACGCCTATTTAGAGAGCTATCGACTTTGCCTCAAAATTTCCTGATTATTTTACTGACAAGACTCAATTGCAGAGATTTTTGGGAAGTTTAAATTACATTTCCCCATTCTATAAAAATCTTTCTCGAGATTTAGCCCCATTATATGACGCTTCAAAATTGATATTTGCAAGGTGGCAAGCACAATTGGCCCCTTTTGACTTTGAAATCCATTATAAAAATGGAGTTGATAACCCTTTACCGGATTTCTTATCTAGGGAATACATTCAATAATCATGTTTTTTCAGACCTTTCTTGATAATGAAACTCTCGTTACCAAACTGAGGGTTCTTACATCTTTACCCAGAGATCTAAAAGATCGTATTATTAAAAAGATTATTGATAATATTTTAAATGTATATTTCTCTCATATCCTTATAGAATATTACTCAGATGATTATCTGACAGATTATTTTTCTAAATAATGACGAAAGTGTGTTACTTCTGTAAGATGGATCTGATATATCGTGAGTAGATAACAATTTAAAATAAATTCTATAAGATAAAAAAATGAGTTCTGAACCAGACACATAGTTATAACCATGCGTTTTAACATTTAATGTTAAGGCATCGAGAATATTCGCATCAATAAGAGATAACTGCAAATTTGGCTGAGTATCAAAGTAAACCGAACCATAGGCCACCGTAGATTCTATCGGACCCATAAGGGACTGACGAAAATTTAAATTTCTAGCATCACGAAAAGCAGCTAAAAAAGTCTCAAGTAACCCTTTGAGAGTTAAAAGTTTAAAGGCAATTTGCACCATGCCAATATGTAGATAATTATACTGATTTTTATAAAAATTCAAAAGCAAGAGACTTCTTAGTTGTTTTAATTAATTCTTTCGAAGATAGTTTATAAAACCAACCATAATCATAAATACTCTTTATCGAGACTTTAGGAATCGTCCACATGTTCAACAAGTCAAGGTTTTGAGGTATATCTACCTCTTAAAGTTTAGTACTTTTAGTACCCGTTTCTCCCAAATCCATGGGTGAAAGATCATATCTATTTCAAATAGTTCACCTCCATCTCATATATACCATGAAAAGTTCTTGGCTCTGATACCAGATTTACAGGATCAAGGACCTGGCGGTAGGCTGCCCAGTATAGAACAAGCAATTCAGCATCCTTAGAGGTAGTCCAACTACATAAGAATCGAAATACACAAGAATTTTGGCATAGTTTCTCGAACTGCATGGTGCTACTTTTACCTGACCAAAGGGCCTGTCAGGAGTCTAATACATACATCTTATTGAGCCCATGTGTCTGACAGTTTTAACTGGGTATAAGGCACCCTACTTATCAAACTCCTTTTTCAGGCTGAAAACCATGGCTGGCCAGACGGAGCCACTAAGGCAAAGCCAATAAGAGTAGTACTAGACCCGACTGTACCTCGATCTAATAACCAAGTCGAGAAGCCATACTAAAATTCCTCTATACTTAAATAAAGCTTAGATCTGTTCATGGTCTATATAGGAGAGAAGTTAGTTATTCGACATAGATATGATATCTTTAGCCGAACATAGTCCTGGCTAGGAAAAACAGAGCTAAAAGAAAAGAAAAGAAAATAAAGTACCTTTAAGGACGATTTTCACCAAGAGTTTAACTCTGAAGAACTGACCGATTTATTTATTTATTATCGGAGATCGCAACAGTGCTACCTCGAGAGAGCTTTACAATGATTTACAAAAAGAGAGAGCGATTATGATTTTTTCTCCTGCTCAACTCTAAAGAAAGCCTAAGACTTATATAGACAAAAATAAAAGACATAAGGAATCTATATAGAGTGAAAGGGATCCCATCTAGGTCCCTGAACAGTGTATCAACTGTTTAGTGGGGGCTGCAACAGTGAATCTTCTGTTGAGTGGGTCTGTCTTCACATGGTTATTGTTCCATCTTTTATGTCACGTCCTTGCCTTTATCCAAGGCTTTCATTTGTTGCAAGAAATCTTCTGCATCTTGCAATTCTGTGGCCGACAACATATTATCTGACTCAGCACACTGTGATTCTTCTACGTCATTACTTGTTTCACTCCGCATTGAAGTGTCTGATTTATCTATCTGGGTTATTGTTTGGAGTAAAGTTTTTCTTACTACTTCCAGATAATCCTGAATCATCTTTTCTTTATCTCCTTCTTGAAAGGAGATTCTCCTAGCGATATGTCGCACAGAGTGATCGTCAACATTTTTTTCTGGATGGATTATATTATAATAGTTATTTTATTCTTTAATCAAATCCAGAAGTTCTTGACCAATTAATTGCTTGGTCTTGGGATCCAGTTTCATAAGCTTGTCCCATAAATTATTGTAATAGGTTCTGTAGAGACAAGGAATATTTTTCTCGGTGAACCTTACTTCGAGCGTCCATTTGTGTATCCACGGGATCGAGAATTCAATGAAAAAATAGATTTGATCTATCCTTTCTAACCAGCACACATGATCTTCATGATATAATCTATTTAAATCTGGTGATACTTTAGTCCATTCTTTATATAAGATTAGGAATGGTTCTGGTAGAATTTGAATGGTCGGACCATGGTATGACCACCAGTTTAAGAACCAATTCGGAATTGGCTCCGCAAAAATCTTTGCGCACACTTTTATGAACAAAGTGTGTTTATGTTTATCATTGTTGTAATAAAGAACTTTATCAAATGCTCGGATATAATCCCAATAAGTAGAATTCATTCGGGTGTTGTTGAGACTTATATGTCTCTCCTTCATGGCTGACATGCCCTAATCTTCAACAGATATGATCTGTTTAATAATGATTTTGGAAAAGTTATAACTTTTCTTATGTGGGTTATGACCCATGCCTGAAAAGTGCTGAAATTTTGCACTTCCTAAACTTATTAATATATCTCTTCGTAATATGAGTGAGTCTTATATGACTCTCCGGGATAATATAATCCGTTGACGAGGTACTGCTGGAATATCTTCCAGGGTTCATTCTTTCGTTGAAGATCAAAATTTTCTAAAAGAAATACCATTTCTTTTCTTTTTTGCAATTTTTCGTTGGATTTGATATCATCAGAATCCTCTCTTCCCACAGAAACAAAAGTATCATTTTGCTTCTTGCCTTCCAGATAGGCCTGCATATGAGCATACAATGGACTGTCCTTTGGAATATCTTCCAAATTAACCAATTGTTGCGAGCTGGATGAAGACTCTTCTTGGGAAGAAGTCTTTTTATTGATCAAAGTCCTTTTTCCCACTTGTATGACTGGGGAATTTTATTCGGATCTGTATGACGATGACCTGGCTATGGCTCCGTAAGACGAATTACCATAATTTCCTCTTCTCGGGAATGTTCTTCCCCTTCCTCTTCCTTTGATGTGAATCCAAGGTGGATCCATCCTGCAAATGTAGCACTCTTTTGTTATCATTCAGAGAAATAATCTGTCAAATAATCATTTGAATAATATTGTATAAGAATACGAGGAAAATCTTCATTTAAGATATTATCAACAATTTTTGTAATGATATGATTTTTCATAACTCTAGGTAAGGGTGCGAGAACTCTCAGTATTGCAACGAGAGTTTTATTATCAAGAAAAGTTTGGATAAACATGATTATTAAATGTATTCTCTGGATAAGAAATCCGGTAAAGAGTTATCAACTCATTATTTTATACTGAATTTCAAAATCAAAAGGGGCTAATTATCACGCCCCAAACTCAAGGGGCGCAACTGGCTCCTAATGCCAAAACTGAGACCCGATCCGACCCTGCTAAACCATTTGCTACTAGCGCATGGCAGCGACACGCAATCAAGAAAACAAACAAGTATATATCGGCTTAAAAATGAGACCTCGACCGGCAAGGCCCCTGTCAATAAATCTATAAACGAAATAGCTACTCCAAAGAGTTCATATAAAGAAATAGCAAACTAGCACAAAAGTCCTGATTGGGCCATCGAGGCCACCATCATCTCTATACCAAAACTGAAAGCAGGTATATATCAAGACAATACATAAAACAACTCACAAGCTTCAGAAAACCAACAAACTAAGCCATCATGGCCATAACGTAGCTATACACCCCACACACTAGTCTGTAAGACTCTAAGAGTAGTAAAGATTGGTGGGACAAGGCCCCAGCCTACCCATAAAAATATATACAACAAAAGCTAACAAACCTCCAAACTGTGGCAGCTCCGGAGGAAAGGGGCAAGCCAACCGGATAAAAGTCAATCTTGTTGCTGAGGAGGTCTACTCGGTCGTCTGTCAGGACCTGCATACATGAATGCAGCAGCCCCCAGGCAATAGGGCGTCAGTACAAAATAATGTACAAAGTATGAAAGGCAATAGACTATGAGGAGGTATCCTGATATACTGGAATAATCCGATAAATAAATCAAGGATAAGATAAGTGTACTAACCTGCTCCTAAATCTAAACTTATCAAAAATAATAAAACAACAACCTAACCAAGCCCCTATAAGCTCGGTAGGTACAAACAACACACAAGACAACCTACTCAGGCCCCCATAAGCTCGGAAGGTGCCAATCAACCTATATACCCATATCGGTAATCCCCTAGCCCCGTAGGTAGTCACGTAGACCTCTTTGGCTTTAATATTACCCCGTAGGCAGCACATAGCTCTCTTAGGCATCAACATAGCTTATAAAAAACTCATAGCCCTCTTAGCCAACAACATGGCCATGTAGGAAGCACATAGCCTTCTTAGGCGTCAATATAGCCCTGTAGGCAACTCATTGCCCTTCTAGGCATCAATATAACCCCGTAGGCAATTCATAGCCCTTTTAGGCATCCATATAGCCCCGTAGGCAGAACATAGCCCTTCTAGGCATAGATCACATTCCTGCAGCTAACCACAATAGCCCCAAGGGCAACAATAACAATCCAATCGCTAAAAGCGAGCAATTTAGTTATAAGCAACCTATACAAATAGCCTCTAACCTGTGTCCAACATAGGGACGCTACTAACTGAATAAGAATCCCGACAAGGGAGGATTATATCAACTCGAGCAGCCAACAATCAACAATAATGACTACAAGTGTAACAAAGATAACAACCCCATTACATTGCTCCTAAGCTTTAAGGAAACATGTCATAAGTAGGGAATAGCCTTAACATACCTTTCCAATGAACACTCGAAAGACCATAGTTCCTTCACAAAAGTTGTTCCTTATGTCCTAAGCTTCACAAACACTATATATACACAGCTAAAATGCACTTGTACATAGTTCATAATTAATCTTAAATCGTCAAATTTTCCATATTGCCCCAACTTGTCGAAACATCCGTAGAAATGCATAAAAACAACCATAAAAGGGTCCCGAGATGATTACCTTAGTCAACCAAGTGTAAACCTTGAAGAAACACCAATAACTACACATTTATATCTTCAAAAACTAGCTCCAAACGCAGCTAATAGGAGGGAAAAATGATTCCACGTGTAGAGATACCGTTTCTAGGCACGGGGGCAACCTTTAATGGTAGAAATCGTCAAAACCCAACCTCATCATGCAAGTACTCCGTAGGAACCATCTCTTAAGCTTTGTTTCTGGTTTGTAAGTGAAAAGAAATGTTTTCATGGCTTAAACCGTTGAGTAAGCCGACATACCACATTTTTTACCCGACCCGGATTCTGCCCCGGCAGTACGTAGTAAAACCCTCATAAATTTTTACTCCGATGTCGGTTTGATACGGGCTTTTGTGCATTGCAAACTAGACTCGTAGTCCTTAGATTTAATAGGTGATAGGCCTTATAAATCTTTATAAATTAGGAGAAAACATCAAATACATTTGACCCAAATTTTAGTGAAATCTTTAAAAAAGAACTTACGATAACTTTCGCCAACTTTTATTTTGCCACTTACCTAACTTCAAAACTTGAGATACAACCCTTGAAAACTTAAAGTATGGCATACCACATCATTCTTAATTTATTACTCACCCTCTTTGTCTTTTCACGAAGATACGAGTTAATTTAGACGTTTTGAAAAGTTGGGATGTTACACTAATTGCACTTGCCACCTGGCGAATATTAATTTTGAAGCATTGTGCTTGAAATCTTTGTCAAACATAAATTTGACCGATTGAGCGTCAGTTTTTATCAAAAACTTATGATTGTAAAAATTGTCCTGAAATTTTAGAACGCATTTAACGATGGTTAACATTTCATGCGCTACTATTGCATATTTCTTCTGGGCTTCGTTCCATTTGCCTGAATGAAACCTAATCAAATATTTGCTCTTGTCATGGAGATTAATTTGTTTGAGAATCCCACCATATCCAACGTTGGACGTATCCGTCTCGATAATCTTTTGCCAAGTAAGGTTGGCTAGATCTAAGCATGGGAGTGATTGTACTCGCCGCTTGATTTCTTTTACCAAGTTGGTAAGATTCTCATTCCAAGGAGACTTACGATTCTTCTTCAGCCTGTCATATAACGGGACTAAGTCTCTAGAGAGATGTCTGTAGAATGGGGAGATGTAATTTAAATTTCCCAAAAATCTCTGTAACTGAGTCCTATCTGTAATAACATCAGGAAACTTATCAGCAAAATCAATGGCTCTTTGAATGGGGTTAATCTTCCCTTGATAGATTTGATGTCCTAAGAATCAAACATCTGTTTGGAATAAACTCATTTTGGGTTTTGAGATAACCAAACCATTTTGTATCACAACCTTTTTGAAAATGTCAAGATACTTGATATGCGTTTGAAATGTCTTTGAAAACACTAGAATGTCATCGATATAAACAATAATAAAATCCATATATGGGTTAAAATATCATTCATAATTTTCTGAAATTCAGAAGGAGCATTTTTCAAACCAAAAGGCATGGCATTCCATTCGTATTGTCCAAACGGTACATTAAAAGCAGTTCTATAAGAGTCCTCTTTAAGGATTTGAATCTGCCAATAACCTGATTTTAAATCAAATTTTGAAAATATATTGGCATCGTATAATCTCGATAATAAATCTTTTTTATTTGGAATAGGACACCTAATCCACTTTAAATATTTATTCAACGGTTTATAGTTGATAACCAATCTTGGAACACTTCGTTCCCTTTCAGCCGCATTAAACATAGAAGGTTGTGCATGACCAAGGAGACATGGACGGTTTTATCAAACCCTTTTTTGTAAGAGGCTATCAATCTCATTTTTGAAAAATTCTACTAACTCAGCGTTCATTTGGCAGGGCCAAGATTGAGTAGGGATATCATCCTCAGAAAAATCCTTCTTCATATGGAAGAGTCACGATATGATTTTTTCAATTCCAAAAAGCACTGAGATGATCTGCACAGATGTCCACGGCAATTTGCTTGAAAATCAATTTGATTTTTTCCTTCACCTTGGTAGATTTCAGAGAGTCCAATAGATTCATACCGAATAGCTCCAGTTGTAAAGAGTCTATATATGACTCTGCTTCATATTAATCAAGGCAATAATATCCCTGGTTACTAGATCTATAACAAAAGAATATGTTATCTCATTAACTTTATATTTTTCTGAAAACCCTTTCGCGTCGATTCTTGTGAACGGATAAATTGCATTTATGAAAGGAGTACCAAGTATAATTGGAGGGTAAAGCTGATTTTTAATCAAAAAGAAGAAGTGAGGAATGCAGACTTTATTCTGACAATTTTTGCATTAGGCAACTTGTACTCTACATCGAGAGCATGAGCCGATGCGGATTTAACCAAATGAGTAGTTTTTTGAAAATACTTTGTAGGCACTAAGCCTTCCTAAATACAGCTAACATCTGCACCGCTATGAATCATGGCAATGTTACTAATCGAAAAACTATTATCAATCAAATAGTACATTTAATATACCATTTATGAGCTGTTACAATTTGCATCATTCCTAAAAACATATCTTGTCTAGGATCAGGATGAACAGGTTGAACAGGTTCACTTTCAACTTTTTTTCCTTATTTTTTTAAAAACCGATCTTCAGTATTATTAATCTCAATTTGAGTAATACGATGGTCACAAATCAATTGATTTTGTTTAAGAGATCTAATCTCCTTTTTCAAATTCTCGACTTTAATTTTTAAGTCATCGAAAGAAGAATCTTTTTCAGGAAAAGTATTTTTTTTTAAAAGACGATCATCAACTTCTTTCAAAGAATAAGGAGCAGAATGCTCAAAATCATCGTTCTTCTTATTTTCAAAAAGTTATGAAGAACTTGAACTGCCTTCATTAAAAGTACACAAATTAATAATTTTTTCACGAAGCTTACTATCAGTAATTTCTTTTAGAAGTTCAATCACATTATCAGAAGTAATTGTATTCATATTTAAATCTTGAAATTGAGATTGAAGGTTATAAATTTCATCATCCTCGCAATTGCAATTATGACCTTGACAAGTATCACAAGGATTAGCACGATTATTATCATCATTATCAGAAGAACTAAATAATTCAATATTAGAACCTGAATCGGATTCATAATCATCGTCTGAGGTGTATAACAGGCCATATACCTTCTCATAGCTGTCGTCATCAAGCTCCAAAGTTTTTAACTTGTTCAACTTGCAATTGGGGGAAATATGCCCAAGTTTACCACACTTGTAGCATTTTACTTTATTGAGATCTCTTCCAGATCTGTCTTTGGTAAATCTTTTAGATTTACGAGAGCTTTTTCTAGCTTCGCGTTCTTCTTTGGATCTACGCCTATGCCTAGATCTCTTCCTCCTGTGAGAATCATCATCGTTGGAGAACCTATAATATTTAACCTTGTTTCCTTTTTTAGCAACAAGATTGGGCAGCCCAAACTGCTCACATAAATCTCCCAATTGAGATTTTTCCCTAAGTTTATCCATCTTAAGCTGTCTAGCCATTTTTAGTTCGTTGCACAAGTTTAATCCTTCTTGTGTGCAAGTCCCTATAATCTTTCTGTAACTCATATTGGCATAAGGGATTTCACTATGACTGCCCCTTAGAGCTTTCCGAACTCTTTCGGCAAATAGAGGGGGAAGGCCATCTATAAACTTGGCTTTCCAATATTCGACCTTATTTTTGAGTAATTGCATAACCCTACTAAGATAGGTATCTTTATACCACCTGAAGTATGCCAAGGTCTAACATTGAAGACTGTTGAGGAGAGTACGAACCATCTCATGTTGATTGATAAATCTACCATTGAAATGTTCCAAAATGGCAAGAACCAGAGTATAAATAGCGTCTTCTCTGTTTTGAACTAGATCCATGCCTAGATTATCAATCCCTGCCTCGGTAGCCACCGCATTAACAATATATATTTTCTCCTCTATACTAAGGTAGTTAAATCACCAGCCTCGGTGCTGACCCGTAAAACCTGCAATAATCACCTTGCAGATTCCTCTATTGATGTTTTTAACACTTTTACAGATAGTTGCATACATGAGCATTCTATGAACAAGAATCGTTAATTGTCTATCAGTTAGTCCATCTAGATTCCATTCCTAAATTTCAGAACCACTATAAGACGTATTAGTCTGGTTCCAGTCATACTCTTCAATTAAAAACTCTTGAGGAGTAGGACGGGGATAATAATATGTGTTCATGCTAGGTTTAGTAGCATAACCACTGTTTTTCTTGGGATAGCCCTTGAGTTTATTAAACTCTGAAAAAACCTGATTTTTAAAATCACCGGTACTTTCCATTTTATCTGCAAAATCTTGCGTTAAATCCATAGGCTGAAAATTTAAACTAACAAGCTTTTTATCAACAAGCTCCTTTATATCTAAATCGAAAAACTTTTTATCAAGAAGTTCTTCCAAATTCTTGAAAGAATTGGGTTTGAAATCAGAAATCTCAAGAGGCCTCTGAATATAAGTAGAAGCGACCGAAGGTTTGCTTTCAAAAGTAGAAGCAACACTGGTAGCAATAGCATAAGTAGTTTTAGCCATATACGCCTTTATATCTTTTATCAAAATAGTTAGATCATCGAGTTTTTTATCAAGAGAGCTAATGTGCTCGCCCAAAACTTTAACATAAAGACTCAAATAATTGTTTTGAGTAATAAGTTTATTGATTTCAGCAATACTGATTGAAGCAATATCTTCCTCAATGAATTTTTGAAAAGCTAAGAAAGTAATACCAGCATTGTTTGGTAAGACAAACGATGACTGAGGAGGGTAGATAGCTATTAGAAGGTTACCACTCCCATCTTTATAAGTTTGTTCGATAACATTGATATATAAAGGCAAATAGGTGGTTATAAATCAAGGATCAAAATACATAATTTGATTATGTAGGGCACAAGTTTCATAAAACTCTTGAGAAATGCAATTAAGATCCTCTTTGCTATAAGCATCAAAAAATCAAGTTTTAAACTGATTCCATTTTTCATCAAAACAATTCTTTTTTAATATGTTTTTTTTGCCAGAGAACCTAGGCTAAAATCTGTTTGGTGTGAAAACATTAAGAATTATTATTATTATTATTATTATTATTATTATTACTATTAAAAATAATAATTTTGAATTCGAATATTCTGCACCTTATTCTTTGTCTGAAATTAATAACAGACTTAATAAACAAACTGCTCACACAAGAGATTCTTCCTTTGATGATTTAAAAAATGAAATTGAAAATTTAAAAAATGAGATTAAATCTCTTTAAATAAGATCAAATGATTTGTGATCATAGACTTACTGAGATTGAAACTGTTAATAACAAAGGGAAAATATTGTTGAAGAAGATTCTCTTTCAAAACCCTTTAATTTGAATCCTAGACAAGGTATGTTTTTAGGAATGATGCAAATTCTTTTTGCTCATAAATGGTATATTAAATGCATTATTTTGATTGATAATAGTTTTTCAATAACTGATATTGATATGATTGATAGTGGAGCCGATGTTAATTGTATTCAAGAAGGTCTTGTACCTACTAAATATTTTGAAAAAATAACTCATATGGTTAAATCTGCTTCTGGACATGCTTTAGATATAAAGTATAAATTACCTAATACTAGTATTTTCCAAAATAAAGTTTGCATTCCGCATTTCTTTTTCTTGGCTAAAAATCAGTTGTAACCTTCAATCATACTTGGAACACCCTTTATAAATGCTATTTATCCATTTACTAGAATATCTGCTAAAGATTTTACTGCTACTTATGAAAATAGAAATATACGTTATACTTTTATCACTGATCCTATTTCTCGTGATATAAATGTTTTGATTAATATGAAACAAAGGCATGTTGATTCTATACAACTAGAATTGTTTAGTTTAAATATATTTGATACTTCGAAATCAACCAAAGTACAGGAAAAAATAAAATTAATTTCTGAACAAATTGCTATTGATATTTGTGCTGATCATCCTAGTGCTTTTTTGAATCAGAAAAAGCATATCGGTACACTTCCATATGAAGATGATTTTTAGGAGAATAATACTCCTACTAAATCTCGTCCTTGTCAGATGAACATCGAATTGGTAGAATTCTGCAAAAATGAAAGTTGGTAATTTGTTACAAAAGGGTTTAATAAAACCTTCAAAATCACCTTGGTCTTGCACAACCTTTTATGTTAATAATGTTGCTGAAAGGGAACGAGGTGTCCCTAGATTAGTTATCAATTATTAACCTTTAAATAAATATTTAAAATGGATTAGGTACCCTATTCCAAACAAAAGACATTTATTGTCAAGATTATATGATGCCAATATATTTTTAAAATTTAATCTAAAATTAGGATATTGGCAGATTCAAATATTTAAAGAGCATGCTTATAGAACAACTTTTAATATCCCATTTGGATAGTATGAATGGAATGTTATGACATTTGGTTTGAAAAATTCCCCATCTGAATTTCAGAAAATCATGAATGATATTTTTAATCCATATTTGGATTTTATCATTGTTTACATTGATGATATCTTAGTATTCTAAAAAACATTAGGGATGCATATTAAGCATCTTGATATCTTTAAGAAAATTGTTATACAAAATGGTTTGGTTATCTCTAAATCAAAAATGAGTTTGTTCCGAATAGATGTTCGATTTCTAGGACATCATATTTGTCAAGGGAAAGTTACCCCAATTCAAAGATCAATCGACTTTGCAGCAAAATTTCCTGATATTATTACTGATAGAACTCAATTACAAAGATTCTTAGGGTGTTTAAATTACATATCCCCTTTTTATAAAAATTCATCTCGTGATTTGACCCCATTATATGACACGCTAAAAAGGGATAATAAATCACCTTGGACTGATAGTCATACTAAGTTGGTAAAGGATATTAAAATTCAAGTTCAATCTTTACCTTTCTTAACTCTTGCTAACCGTACTTGGCAAAAAATTATTGAGACAGATGCCTCTAATATCGGTTATGGTGGAATATTGAAACAAAAAAATTCCAACGATAAAAATGAGTATTTGATCAGATTTCATTTTGGGAAATGGAGTGAGGCCCAGAAAAAATGTGCTACGGTGGCTCATGAAATGTTGACCATTGTTAAATGCGTGTTAAAATTTCAGGATGACTTATATAATCAAAAAATTTTGATAAAAACTGATACTCAATCTGTTAAATACATGTTTAACAAAGATTTTAAACACGATGCTTCGAAATTGATATTTGCTAAGTGGCAGGCCCAGTTATCCCCCTTTGATTTCGATATTGAATATAAAAAGAAAAGTGATAACTCTCTTCCAGACTTTTTATCTCGAGAATATTTGAATTCAACATGAGTTACTATACAACCTTTGTTGATGAAAAAACTTTAGTTACTATCCTAAAGATTATTCCTCTTAATAAAGATCTGCAAGAATTGATAAGATGCAAAATTATCGACGATATTATTAGAGAAAATTTCTCTATACATGATTATGAAGAAATCATTCCTATCGATGATGATAATTATTATAGCGACTATTATGATATGTCCAAATAAAGCAAAATGTTATGTTTGTAGGATGGACCCTCCTTGGGTTACCAAGGGTAGAGGTAGGGGGAATAATACAAGGGGAAAGGGAAGATCATCATACGTTCCTCTTCTAACTCCCCAGTTATACAAAGGGGAAGAATGAGTTTGATAAACTCAAAAATCTCCCAAAGTGAGCCTTCTTCTTCGGTACACCTAAAAGATATTCCAGAAGACTGCCCGTTATATGAACATCTGTGGACTTATTTGTCACAAAAGCAAAATGATACTTTTGCATCAATAGCCAAAGAATACAATGATGATATCAAGTCTTATGGGAAGGTATCACAAAAAGAAATGATATTTCTTTTAGAAAACTCTGAGATACAGAGAAAAGAAGAACCCTAGAAGATATTCCAGCGGTATATAATCAACGGTTATACTTCTCGGGTGAGTCATACAAAATCTGATCGTATTACGAAATCATTCTGATAAGTACTGGTAGTGTCGAATTTCAACACTTTTCAGGCAACAATACCAGTGAGAATGTTTATAACTTCTCAAAAATGATAATTAAATAGAATATATCTGTTGAAGATTGGGGCATCTCCACCATGAAAGAAAGGCAGATCAACCTAAACAAAATAGTTATGAGTTTCACATACTAGGACTACATTCATGCCTTTGATAAAGTCCTCTATTATAATAATGATAGACACAAACATACGTGATTTATAAAAGTATGTGCAAAGATATTTGCAGGTCCAATTCCTAATTGGTTTTTAAATTGGTGGTCATACCACAGCCCAACTATAAAAATATTGCCTGATTCATTCCTCAAATTATATAAAGAATTGGTTAAAGTTTCACCGGACCTTAATGAGTAATACAATACAGATCATATCTGTTATCTGTAGAAAATAGACCAGATTTACTTCTTCATTGAATTCTCCGTCCCTTGGATTCACAAATGGACCCCCGAAGTAGGATTCACCGAGGAACAATTCCCTTGCTTATACAGAACTTTTTATAATAATTTTTGCGACAAATTAATGAAAAAGGATCCCAAAATAAAAAATTTATATGGTAAAGAATTGTTGGATCTTATTTCAAAAAGGATCCAAGAATATGGTATTACTCCCCAAAAGGGAATAATTGTTGATAGCTCAGTCAGGCATATTGCCAGAAAAATCTCCGTTCAAGATGGAGATAAAGAAGCAATGATCAACAGATATTTGGAAGAAGTCAAGAGGAATCTGCTTCTCAACATCACTCAATATGAGAAATCAAACACTTCTATGAGAAGTGAAACAAGCGAAGACACTACCGATGATATCCAAGAATCTCAACCTGATGAAGCAACTACATCAGAAGATACTCTGAGAAAGGATGAGAATTTCCTCCAAAAATTAAAGGAAAAAGACAAACTGTAAAGACATATCTACAGTAAAAAGTCATCATCAACAGTATATACACTGCTCATCAATAGTAGATACACTGTTAAGGGAACAGATAGGACCCAACATTACTGTACAAAGATTCTTTTATTTTTCTATAAATAAGTTTGTTTGTCATTTCATTATGTAGAAGCTTAGATACAACTCTCTCTACTTTCTCTCTCAACTGCAAATCTCTTCTTGTAAAGTGTTCAGTTTATCAGAGATTGCCCGGAAGTAAATACCACTTGTATACTTTCACTCATAGGCCTTGAAGTTGGCCACCTTTATAAGGTATTATATTTTATTTTCTTTTAAATCTTTTAAGACTTCTCCAATCTAAGCCGTGACTATGTCCGGCTAAAAGATTCATATCTATGTCGGATAAATAACTTATCTTTTATATTCACCATGAAAAATCTAGACTTTATCAAAATATAAATAAATTTGTATATGGTTTCTTGATTTGGCTCCAAGATGGTGGTACAGTAAGATTCGATACTATTTTTATTGACTTTGTCTTTGTGACTCTTTCTAGCCAGTCATGGTTCTTAGCCCATTAATGAGTTGAAAAAAAGCGTCTATACCCGATTAGAACTGCTAGATATATAGGCTCAATAAAAATACGTATTAAATCTTGACAGGCCCCCCTTGCTTGGGTAAAAGAATGAGATCCTTCCATACAATCATAAAACTATATAAAAATTTATATATATTTTGATTCGGATTTATTCCTTGAATTTGGATGCTATTAAACTAAATTGAAGTTGACCGCGCGGATTACCGCCTGTCTTCAGATATCCTGTCTCTTGGTATCAGAGCCTAGGAACTTTCATGGTAAATATATGATAGATGTGAAGTATACGACATAGATATGATCTTTTTCTACATGGATCTAGGAGAAGAAAGTACTAAAAGTACTAGATTGGAAGAGGTAGCTTTACCTCAAAACCTTGATTTCTTAAAAAAATGGACTATTCCTAAAGTTGATACTAAAACTATTTATGATTATGGTTGGTTTGATAAAATATCTCATAAACAATTAATTAGAACAACTGAGCAATCTTTTGCATTAAATTCATCTGAATAGGCTATTCATTTGCTAAATAAACGAGATATCAAATTATATAAAAATCAGTGGTTCAAATTACTTTTAAACCTTTAACCCTTAGAGGGTTACCTAAGATATTTTTAGCTACTCTTCGTGATGCTAGAAATTTAAATTTTAGACAATCTTTGATGGGTTCGATTGAATCCACTGTTGCATATGGCCCTGTCTATTTTAATACTCGGCCTAATTTGCAATTATCTTTAACTGATGTTAATATTCTTGATACTTTAAATTTAAATATTAAAACGCATGGTTATAATTATGCACCGGGATCTAAATTGATATATTTGTCATATAAAATTTACTTTAAATTACTATCTACGTTAAACTCAAGATGTAAGTTATATGATACATCTGATAAGACTATTTTAGTAGAAACTAATTCTGTTAAATCTAAGGTCACTACTAGAAGACCTATAAAATGGGAAGAAATTGATTTTCCAACAACTTGGACTCTAAATTTTGTTATTGCACCAAGTCGGCAAATATTGTCACTAATTCTGAATATTCTCATATTACGCAAAATCCTGATGGAAGAATTTGTATTCAGTTTGATGATAGAAGTATTCCTTATAATAGACATTCATTTTCTGATAGAAGATTGCCTGCTATTCATCATATTTCCCCGATTGAACCTGTGTGTAGTCCGGCTCGAAATCGTGCTGCTTCTTTACATAATACCTTCTGCAATATATTTTCCTATTATATCTGCTGATCAAAATAATAAACTTATTGATAAAATAAAAATTGATCCTCAAACAAATATTGTTCAAGCTAATGATAATTCTTCTGATAAGGATATTCCTTCTATATGCGAAATGGATTTTAACCCTAATAAAATTTAATGATGAATGTGCATCAAATAGATTTTAGTCCAGGTTCACTGAAAAGAAAGTACATTCAGAAAGAATTTTTGAGTGATAAATGGAACCAGTTGAAACATGGTTTTTTGAAATTTATAGTACTGATGATTTGAATAATATTTCTCAAGAATTTTATGAAACTTGTGCTCTTCATAATCAAATTATGCATTTTGTACCCTGGTTTATAACCACTTATTTACCTTTATATATATCAATGTTCTTGAACGATCTTATAAAAGATGGTTCTGGTAAAATTATTAAGGTTGTTTATCCTCCTTAGTCATCTTTTATTTTACCTAATAATATAGGTATCACCTTTATTGCCTTTCAAAAATTTGTTGAAGAGGATGTTGCGGCAATCAACATTAATGAGATAAATAATTTAATTTCTCAAGATAATTATTTGGATCTTTATGTTAAAGTTTTGGGTGAACATAGTAGTTCTCTTGGTAAAAAAATAAATGAATTAACTGCTTTGGTAATCCAAATAAAAAATGATTTAAAGACTTTTGAAAAGGCTTCTACTTCTAAAAGTAATTCGGAAGCTCATATTGTTTCTACTCATGTGCAGAGGCCCTCTGAGATTCGGGATTTTAAATTTAAATGTTAAATGATTTAGAAGAACTTCTTGATAAAAAAAATTCCAATTTTACCGCAAAACCTATTGATTTGTCAGACAATTTTGAGGAAGAAATGGAAAATACTTATGATTTTAAAAATCATGTTTCTTTAGAATTTAATAAACTTCGTGGTTATCCCAAAAAGTAATAGTAATACAAAGTTTGCACATAAACCAAGCGTGCAAACCTAATATTATTCCAGACCAACTCCTCAAGATGTGCTAATAGAGGAACGCGACTGCAATCAGACTAATACCTCTTATAATGGGTCTGAAATTTATGAATGGAATCTTGATGGTTTGACTGAGAGACAATTAACCATTCTTGTTCATAGAATGCTTATGTATGCAACTATTTGTAAAAGTGTTAAAAACACAGATATAAATATTTGCAAAATGATTATTGCAGGTTTTACTAGCCAATTCAGAGGTTGGTGGGATAATTATACGAGCATTAAGCAAAAAGCTACTGTGATTAATGCTATTTCTGATAGTGAAGGTGTTGATAACTTGGGCATGGCTCTAGTGAAAAATAGAGAAGAAGTTGTTTATACCTTAGTCTTAACCATTTTAGAACATTTTAATGGTAGATTTACTAATCAATATGAGGTTGTTCGTACCCTATTAAATGGTCTACATTGTAGAAACTTAGGCGAATTTAGATGGTATAAAGATACTTATATGAGTAGGGTAATGGAATTGCCCGAAAACAGCTTTGATCATTGGAAAGCTAGGTTTATAGATGGCCTTCCCCATTTATTTGCCGAAAGAATTAGAAAATCTCTAAGGACTAGTCATGGTGAAATACCATATAAGGATTATTCCGATGATGACAATTATTACAGTGACTATTATGATATGTCCCAATAAAGCAAAATGTTATGCTTGTAGGATAAATCATCCTTGGGTTATCAAGGGCAGAGGTAGGGGGAATAATACAAGGGGAATGGGAAGATCATCCCAGGATCGTCATACGAATCCTCTTCTAAACCCCCCCCCCCCCAAGTTATACAAAGGAGAATAATGAGTTTGACAAACTCAAAAATCTCCCAAAGTTAGGCTTCCTCTTCGGTACACCTGAAAGATATTCCAGAAGACAACCCGTTATACGCACATCTGCAGGCTTATTTGTCACGAAAGCAAAATGATACTTTTGCATCAATAGCTAAAGAAGACAATGATGATATCAAGTCTTATGAAAAGGTATCGAAAAAAGAAATGATATTTCTTTTAGAAAACTTAGAGATTCAGAGAAAAGAAGACCCTGGAAGATAATCCAGCGGTATCTAATCAACGGTTTATACTTTCCGGGTGAGTCATACAAAACACGATCGTATTACGAAACTATTCTGATAAGTACTGGTAGTGTTGAATTTCAATACTTTTCAGGCTACAATACTAGTGAGAATGTTTATAACTTCTCAAAAATAATAATTAAGAAGATTATATCTATTGAAGATTGGGGCATCTCCACCATGAAAGAAAGACATATCAGCCTAAACAAAATATTTGTGAGTTTCACTTACTGGGACTACATTCAGGCCTTTGATAAAGTCCTCTATTATAATAATGACAGACACAAATGTACGTGGTTTATAAAAGTATGTGCAAAGATATTTGCAGGTCCAATTTCTAATTGGTTTTTAAATTGGCGGTCATACCACGACCCAACTATAAAAGTATTGCATGATCCATTCCTCAAATTATATAAAGAATGGGCTAAAGTTTCATCGGACCTTAATTAGTTATACAATACAGATCATATATGTTATCTGGAGAAAATAGACCAGATTTACTTCTTCATTAAATTATCTGTCCCTTGGATTCACAAATAGACCCTGGAAGTGGGATTCACTGAGGAACAAATCCCTTGCTTATACAGAACTTTTTATAATAATTTTTGAGATAAATTAATGAAAAATGATCCCAAAACAAAAACTTTATACAGGCAAGAATTGTTGAATCTTATTTGAAAAAGGATCCAAGAATATGGTATTACTCCTCAAAAGGGAATAATTACTGATAGCTCAGTCAGGCATATTGCCAGAAAAATCTCTGTTCAAGATGGAGATAGAGAAGCAATAATCAACAGCTATTTGGAAGAAGTCAAGAGGAGTCTGCTTCTCAACATTACTCAATATGAGAAATCGGACATTTCTACGAGAAGTGAAACAAGCGAAGACGCTACTGATGATACCCAAGAAGCTCAACCTGTTGAAGCAACTACATCAGAAGATGCTCTGAGAAAGGCGGAGGATTTCCTCTGAAAATTAAAGGAAAAAGACAAATGGTAAAGACATCTCTACAGTAAAAGTCATTATCAACAATAGATACACTAGTGATCAACAGTAGATACATTGTTAAGGGAACAGATGTGACCCAACATTACTGTACAAAGATTCTTTTATTTTTCTATAAATAAGTTTGTTTTTCATTTCATTAGGGAGCAGCTTAGACACACTTCTCTCTACTTTCTCTCTCAACTGTAAATCTCTTCTTGTAAAGTGTTTAGTTTATCGGAGATTGGCCGGAAGTAAATACAACTTGTATGGTTTCACTCATAGGCCTTGGAATCGGCCACCTTTATAAGTTATTATATTTTATTTTATTTTAAATCTTTTAAGACTTCTCCTATCTAAGCCGTGACTATGTCCGGCTAAGAGATTCATATATATGTCGGATAAATAACTTTTCTTTTTTATTCACCATGAAAGATATAGACTTTATCAAAATATAAATAAATTTATATATGGTTTCTTGATTTGGTTCCAAGATGGTGGTACAGTCAGATTCTATATTATTTTTATTGGCTTTGTCTTTGTGACTCTGTCTAATCAGTCGTGGTTCTTAGCCCGTTAATGAGTTAAAAAATGGCGTCTATACCCGGTTACAACTGCTAGACACATGGGCTCAATAAAAATACATATTTAATATTGACAGGCCCCTTGCTTGGGTAAAGGATGATATCCTTCCATACAATCATAAAACTATATAAAAATTTGTATATATTTTGGTTTGGATTTATTCGTTGAATTCGGATGCTATTAAACTAGATTGAAGTTGACCGCGCGGATTATCGCCAGTCTTCAGAG
Source organism: Solanum verrucosum (assembly GCF_900185275.1). Lineage (NCBI taxonomy): Eukaryota > Viridiplantae > Streptophyta > Magnoliopsida > Solanales > Solanaceae > Solanum > Solanum verrucosum. Next base: position 2,041,057 of record NW_026020354.1, read on the forward strand.
ATCCTGTCTCTTGGTAACAGAGCTTAGGAACTTGCATGGTAAATATATGATATATGTGAAGTATACAACATAGAAATGATCTTTTTCTACATGGATCTAGGAGAAGAAAGTACTAAAAGTACTAGATTGGAAGAGGTAGATTTACCTCAAAACCTTGATTTGTTAAACAAATGGACTATTCCTAAAGTTGATATTAAAACTATTTATGATTATGGTTGGTTTGAGAAAATATCTCATAAACAGTTAATTAAAACAACTGGGCAATCTTTGGCATCAAATTCATCTGAACAGACTATTCGTTTGTTAAAGAAACGAGATATCAAATTATATAAAAATCAGTTTAAAATCTTGCATAATGGCATGGTTCAAATTGCTTTTAAACATTTAACCCTTAAAAGGGTTACCTGGGACATTTTTAGCTACTCTTCGTGATGCTAGAAATTTGAATTTTAGACAATCTTTGATGGGTTCGATTGAATCCAATGTTGCATATGGCCCTGTATATTTTAATACTCAGCCTAATTTGCAATTATCTTTAACTGATGTTAATATTCTTGATGCTTTAACTTTAAATATTAAAACGTATGGTTATAATTATGCACTGGAATCTGAATCGATATGTTTGTCATATAGAATTTACTTTAAATTACTATCTACGTTAAACTCGAGATGTAAGTTATATGATACATTTGATCAGACTATTGTAGTAGAAACTAATTTTATTAAATTTATGGTCACTACTAGAAGATCTATAAAATGGGAAGAAATCGATTTTCCAACAACTTCGACTCTGAATTTTGTTATTTCACCAAGTCAGATGGTTAATGTTGTCACTAATTCTGAATATTCTCATATTACACAAAATCCTCATGGAAGGATTTGTATTCAGTTTGATGTTAGAAGTATTCCTTATAATAGACATTCATTTTCTGATAGAAGATTGTCTGTTATTCATCATATTTTCCCAATTGAACCTATGTATGGTCCAGCTCAAAATCGTGCTGCTTCTTTACATACCATACCTTTTGCAATATCTTTTCCTATTATATCTGCTGATCAAAATAATAAACTTGTTGATAAAATAAAAATTGATCCTCAAACAAATATTGTTCAAGCTAATGATAATTCTTCTGATATTTGTGATAAGGATATTCCTTCTGTATCCGAAATGAATTTTGACCCTAATAAAACTTAATGATGAATGTACACCAAATAGATTTTAGTCCAAGTTCACTGGCAAGAAAGTACATTCAGAAAGAATTTTCGAGTGATAAATGGAACCAGTTTAAAACATGATTTTTTGACACTTATAGTGCGGATGATTTGAATAATTTTTCTCAAGAATTTTATGAAACGTGTGCTCTTCATAATCAAATTATGCATTTATTTTACCCTGGTTTATAACCACTTAGTTACCTTTATATATCAATGTTCTTGAACGATCTTATAAATCTGGTTCTGGTAATATTATTAAGGTTGTTTATCCTCCTCAGTCACCTTTTATTTTACCTAATAATATAGGTATCACCTTTATTGCCTTTCAAAAATTTGTTGAAGAGGATGTTGCGGCAGTCAGCATCAATGAGATAAATAATTTAATTTCTCAAAATAATTATTTGGGTCTTTTGTTAAAGTTTTGGGTGAACATATGAATTATCTTGATAAAAAAATAAATGAATTAACTGTTTTGGTAATCCAAATAAAAAATGATTTAAAGACTTTTGATAAAACTTCTACTTCTAAAAGTAATTCGGAAGCTCATATTGTTTCTACTCATGTGCAGAGGCCCCCTAAGATTTAGAATTTTAAATTTAAATCGTTAAATGATTTAGAAGAACTTCTTGATAAAAAAATTCCAATTTTACCGCAAAACCTATTGATTTGTCAGACAATTTTGCGGATGAAATGGAAAATACTTTTGATTTTAAAAATCATGTTTCTTTAGAATTTAATAAACTTCGTGGTTATCCCAAAAAGAATAGTAATATAAAGTTTGCGCATAAACCAAACATGCAAACCTATTATTATTCCAGACCAACTCCTCAAGATGTGCTAATAGAGGAACGCGATTGCAATCAGATTAATACCTCTTATAATGGGTCTGAAATTTATGAATGGAATCTTGATGGTTTGACTGACAGACAATTAACCATTCTTGTTCAGAGAATGCTTATGTATGCAACTATTTGTAAAAGTGTTAAAAACACAGATAGAAATATTTGCAAAATGATTATTGCAGGTTTTACTGACCAACTCAGAGGTTAGTGGGATAATTATATGAGCATTGAGCAAAAGGCTGATGTTATAAATGTTATTTCTAATAGTGAAGGTGTTGATAAATTGGGCATGGCTCTAGTGAAAAATAGAGAAGACGTTGTTTATACCTTATTCTTAACCATTTTAGAACATTTTAATGGTAGATTTACCAATCAGTATGAGATTGTTTGTACCCTATTAAATGGTCTACGTTGTAGAACCTTAGGCGAATTTAGATGGTATAATGATACTTATATGAGTAGGGTAATGGAATTTCCCGAAAACAACTATGATCATTGAAAAGCTAAGTTTATAGATGGCTTCCCCCTTTATTTGCCGAAAGAGTTAGAAAAGCTCTAAGGACTAGTCATAGTGAAATCCCATATAAGGATTATACTTATGGTAAGTTGATAGGAGTTTGCACTCAAGAAGGAATAAATATGTGCAACGAATTAAAGTTATCTAGACAACTTAAGATGGATAAACTTAAAAAAAGATCTCAGCTAGGAGATTTTTGTGCCCAGTTCGATTTACCTGATACTTCTGCTTAGAGCAAGAAGAAGAAACATAGGGATTCTAAGTACTCCAACCCTGATACACCTTATAGGAAAAAGTGGTCTAGATACAGGTCTAAGGAAGAGCACGATGCTAGAAAAGCCTTTCGTAAGTCCAGTACATTTACCACAAATAGGTCTAAGCGTGAGCTCGCCAAAATCAAGTGCTATAGATGTGGAAATTTCGGTCACTTAGCACCCAATTGTATGCTTCAAAAAGCTAAAAACCTTAGAACTGGATGAAGGAGTTCATGATAAGATTTATAGTTTGTTATACACCTCTTGTTCAGAGTCCGATTATGATTCTGATTTAAGTTCTGAAGAAGAGATTGATTTGCTTGATTTATCTGATAGTAATCAGCATGATAAAATGAATACTTGCAATGCTTGCCATGGTGATATTTGTTCTTGTGAAAATGATGAATTTTATAAATTACAATCTGAATTTGAAGATTTAAATATCAATACTATTACATATGATAATGTGATAGAACTTTTGAAAAAAGTTCCTGATAATAATCTTCGTGAAAAAATTATTCATCTAGCTGCTAATAATAATGTTGGTTCAAGTTTTTCAAAAAATTCAGAAAAACAAAAGAATGATTTCGAATTCGAATATCTTGCACCTTATTCTTTGTTTGAAATTAATAACAGACTTAATAAACAAACTACTCACACAAGAGATTCTTCCTTTGATGATTTAAAAAATGAAATTGAAAATTTTAAAAATGAGATTAATTCTCTTAAACAAAATCAAATGATTTGTAATGATAGACTTACTCAGATTGAAACTGTTAATAACAAAGGGAAAAATATTGTTGAAGAAGATGTTCTTGCAAAACTCTTTAATTTGGATCTACACAAGGTATGTTTTTAGGAATGATGCAAATTCTTACTGCTCATAAATGGTATATTAAATGCACCATTTTGATTGATAATAGTTTTTCAATAAGTGATAGTGCTATGATTGATAGTGGAGCCGATGTTAGTTGTATTCACGAAGGTCTTGTACCTACTAAATATTTTGAAAAAACAACTCATAGGGTTAAATCTTCTTCTGGACATGCTTTAGATATAAAGTATAAATTACCTAATACTAGTATTTGCCAAAATAAAGTTTGCATTCCGCATTTCTTTTTCTTGGTTAAAAATCAATATTTGTTTAACGGCTTTAATTTATTACCAACCTGGGAACTCCACGTTCCATTTCAGCTGCATTATTAACATAAAATGCAGTGCATGACCAAGGAGATTTTGAAGGTTTCACCAAACTCTTTTGTAATAAATTATCAATTTCTTTCTTGCAGAATTCAACCAATTCAGCATTCATTTGACAAAGACGTGATTTTGTAAGAATATCATCCTCAGAGAAAGTATCTTCGTATGGAAGAGTAACAATATGCTTTTTTCAATTCCAAAAAGCACTAGGATGATCAGCACAAATATCAATGGCTATCTGTTTAGATATTAATTTAATCTTTTCTTGTACTTTGGTTGATCTTAAAGTATCAAATATATTCATGCTAAATAATTCAAGTTGTAAGGAATCTACATGCTTTTGTTTCATATTAATTAGAGCATTAATATCACGAGAAATAGGATCAGTGACAAAAGTATAACTAATGTCTTGGTCTTTATAAGTAGCAGAAAATCCTTTAGCATCTATGCTGGTAAAAGGATAGAGAGCATTTATAAAAGGGGTGCCAAGTATAATCGGAGGGTATAACTGATTCTTAACCAAAAAAAAGAAGTGTGAAACGCAAACTTTATTTTGGAAAATACGTGTATTAGGCAATTTATACTTTATATCTAAAGCATGTCCTGAAGCCGATCTTACCATATGAGTGGTTTTCTCAAAATACTTAGTAGGCACAAGACCTTCCTGAATACAACTGACATCTGCTCCACTATATATCATAGCAATATCAGTTACACAGAAAGTATTATCAATTAATATGGTACACTTAATATACCATTTATGAGTTGTAACAATCTGCATCATTCCTAAAAATATATTTTGTTTAGGATCAATATTAATAGATTTTGCTAGAGTATTTTCTTCAACAATATTTTTACCCTTGTTGTTAGTAGACTCAATCTGAGTAAGGCGGTGATCACAAATAATCTGATTTTGTTTAAGAGATTAAATTTCTTGTTTTAACTGTTCAATTCCTCCTTTTAGGTCATCAAAAGAAGTAACTTGAATAACAACATGTTGTTTAGAAAGTTTATTATTGACTTCAGATAAAGAATAAGGAGCAGAATATTCAAACTCATTTTTTTATTTTTCAACAACATTAGATGAGCTAGCTTTATTATTAGCAGCAAGCTGAATAATCTTTTCACGCAACGTGTTATCAGTAACTTCTTTTAGAAGCTCTAACACATTATAGAAATTAATAGTATTAATATTCATATCTTCAAATTGAGATTGTAATTTATAAAATTCATCATGTTCACAAGAGCAAAAATCACCTCTACATTTACAAGCATCTATAGTTGTTGACTGAGTATTACCAGATGTTTCGGGTTTATCAGTTTCAGAACCTTATTCCGAATAATCGTCATTATCATAATCGCACTCAGAACCAGAGGTGTACAAGAAACTATAGATCTTATCGTGCATGTCTTCCTCTAACTCTAGAGTTTTAAGCTTTTCAATCCTGTAATTTGGTGCTATATGCCCAAATTTTCCACATTTATAACACTTAATCTTTGCGAGTTCTCGTCTAGATCTATTCTTGGTAAATCTATTAGATTTACGATAAGCTCTTTGCTCTTCCCGTTCTTCTTTAGATCTACGTCTAGACCTTTTCTTCCTATAAGATTTTTCGGGATTAGAGTCTCTAAAATCTCTATGTTTGATCTGCTTTCCTGCATCTGGTAACCCAAACTGAATGCAAAAGTCTCCTAACTGAGATCTTTTTCTAAGCTTATCAATTTTTAGCTGCCTAGAGAGCTTTAATTCATTGCATAAATTAATGCCTTCTTGAATACAAGCTCCTATAAGCTTACCATAGGTATAAGTGCTATAAGGAATAGTACCTTGCGAATTTCGTAGAGTTTTCTTAACTCTTTCTACAAATAATGGAGGTAAGCCATCTATAAACTTGGCTTTCCAGTGCTCAAGACCATTCTCTAGTAGTTTCATTACCTAACTTAGATAAGTATATTTATACCATCGAAATTCTCCTAAATGTCTATATCGAAGACCATAAAGCAGGGAACGAACAGTCTCGTATTGATTGGTAAATCTACCATTAAAATTTTCTAAAATAGTCAAGACCAGGGTATAAACTGCGTCTTCTCTATTTTTTACTAAGGCAAATCCTCGGTTATCAATACCTTCATTACCAGCCTTAGCATTAATTACAGCAGCTTTTGCTTCAGTACTCATATAATTATCCCACCAGCCTCTAAGTTGACCAGTAAAACCTGCAATTATCATCTTGGAAATAGTTCTATCGGTGTTATTAACACTTTTGCAAATAGGAGCATACATAAGCATTCTACGAACAAGTATAGTTAATTGTCTATCAGTTAAACCGTTGAGATTCCATTCATAAATCTCACTTCCACTATAAGAAGTATTAGTTTGGTTCCAATCATGTTCCTCTATTAGGACATCTTGAGGAGTTGGACGGGGATAATAATAATAAGTTTGCATACTAGGTTGATGAGCATAATTACCATTATTCTTTTTAGGATAACCATGAAGTTTATAAATTTCTAATTCAACTTGAATTTTAAAATCAAAAGTTGTTTCCATCTCATCTGCAAAATCTTCAGATAATTAATGGGTTTCGCCTCAAATTGTGAAAACTTTTTATCAAGAAGATTTTCAAGGTCATATAGTGATTTAAAGATAAAATCCTGAATCTCAGGAGGTCTCTGAATAGGTACATCAGGTTGTTTTGATGTAGAAGCCAGTTCAAAAGGTTTTAAATCATTTTTAATCTGACTAATTAAAATTGTCAGATCATCCAATTTTTTATCGAGAGAACTAATATGTTATCCTAAAAATTTCACATAAAGACCTAAATAGTTATTTTGAGAAATGAGATTATTAATCTCGTTAATACTTATCGTAGCCACATCATTTTATTATTATTATTATTATTATTATTTTATTTTTTATTTTTAAATCATTTTTAATCTGACTAATTAAAATTGTCAGATCATCCAATTTTTTATCGAATTATTATTATTATTATTATTATTATTATTATTATTATTATTATTATTATTATTATTATTATGAGCGTTGCTTCTTTGCATACTTTATCAACACTTATATCTGCAGAAAAACAAAAAATTAAAATTGATCCTCGGTTAAACATTGTTCAAACTAATGATAAATCTTCTAATATTTCTGATAAGGATATTCCTACTGCATCCGAGATGGATTTTAATCTTAATGATGCTTAATGATGAGTGAACATCAAATTGATTTTAGTCCAGGATCACTGGCAAGAATATATATTCAAAATGAATTTTCGAATGAAAAATGGAACCGATTTAAAACTTGGTTTTTCGACACTTATAGTGAAGAAGATTTAAACAATATTTCTCAAGAATTTTATGAAACTTGTGCTCTACATAATCATATTATGTTCTTTGTGTCGTGGTTTATAACCACTTATTTACCTTTATTCATTAACGTTCTTGAAAGATCTTACAAAGATGAGTTAGGTAAAATTATTAATTCCATCTACCCTCCTCAAGCTCCGTTTGTTTTACCTAATAATACAGGTATTACTTTTACTGCGTTTCAAAAATTTATTGATAATGAGATTGCCGCAGTAAGTATTAATGAAATTAATTGTCTTATTTCTCAAAACAATTATTTGGGTCTATATGTTAAATTTATTGGTGAACATATTTGTTCTCTTGACAAAAAGTTAGATAATCTAACTAATTTGATTATTCAAATTGATGATAAGCTGAAATCTGTGAAACAAGTTTCTGAACAGGCTTCTACATCAAAATAGCCTGATGTTCCTATTCAAAGACCTCCTGAGATTCAGGATTTTATTCTTAGACCTCTTCATGATCTTGAAAGCCTTTTGGATAAAAAGTTTTCAGAATTTGGCGCAAGCGCGAAACCTATAAGCCTCGCTGAAGATTTTGAAGATGAAATGGAAGCCACTTTCGATTTCAAGACACAAGTGGAAATGGAAGTTAATAAACTTCATGGTTATCTAAAGAAGAATAGTGGTAATACGTATGCTAGAAAACCTAGTATGCAAACTTACTACTATCCCAGACCAACTCCTCAAGATGTCTTAACAAAGGAAAGAGATTGGAATAAAACTAACACCTCTTATAGTGGAAGCGAGATTTATGAATGGAATCTCGATGGTTAGACTAATAGACAGTTAACTATTTTAGTTCATAGGATGCTTATGTATGCTACCATCTGCAAGAGTGTTAATAACATTGATAGGAGCATTTGCAAGATGATTATTACAGGGGTTACTGGTCAACTAAGAGGCTGGTGGGATAATTATATGACCCTTGATGCAAAGGCAGCAGTCATAAATGCTAAAGCTACAACCGAAGGAGTTGATAACTTAGGATTTGCTTTAGTCAAAAATAGAGAAGACGTTGTTTATACCTTAGTCTTAACCATCCTAGAACATTTTAGTGGTAGATTTACCAATCAATATGAAACCATTAGATCTTTACTAAATGGTCTTAGATGTAGACATTTAGGTGAGTTTAGATGGTATAAAGATACTTATTTAAGTCGGGTAATGAAACTTCCCGAAAATGGTTTAGAATTCTGGAAAGCCAAATTTATTGATGGTTTACCTCATTTATTTGCAGAAAGAGTTAAAAAGACTCTTAGAGATCTGCAAGGAATTATTCCCTATAGTAATTTTACTTATGGAAAGCTTATTGGGGCTTGTACGCAAAAAGGCATAAATTTGTGCAATGAGTTAAAACTCTCAAGACAACTTAAGATGGATAAGCTTAGAGAAAAGTCTCAATTGGGAGATTTTTGTACTCAGTTCGATTTATCAGATGCTTCCAAAGGTACCAACCGAGAAACTTCTAAATCAGAATCTCATAGATCTCATCATAAGAAAAGAAGATCTAGAAGAAGGACTAGAGAAGAAAGAGATAAGTGTAGGGCTCATCGTAAATCTCATAGATTTACCAAGAATAGGGCAAGGCGAGATCTTGATAAGATTAAATGTTATAAATGTGGAAAATTTGGGCATATAGCCCCAAATTGTAAGCTTGAAAAGCTTAAGACTCTAGAACTTGATGAAGATATTCAAGAAAAGATTTATAGTTTTCTATATACTTCTGGTTCCGAATCAGATTATGATGATTCTGAAGCAAGTTATGCAACAGAGGATGAGCAACCTGAGTCTTCTAGTAAGGCTCAACAAGATTCGAATGATGCTTGCAAATGTCATGGTGATATTTGTCACTGTGAACATGATAAATTCTACAAGATGCAATCTCAATTCGAAGACATGAATATGCTCACTATCACTGCAGACAATGTGATAGAACTTCTAAAAGAAGTTACTGATAATACTCTTCGTGAAAAGATCATTCAATTAGCTGCTGGTAAAACTAGTTTTTCATCTAGTATTCCTAATGATAAAAAGGTTAAATATGAGTTTAATTATTCTACTCCTTATTCTTTGTCTGAAATTCATAATAGACTCTCTTCTAAACAAACTATGGTTATTCGTGATACCTCTTTTGATGATTTGAAAGGAGAAATTGAGCATTTGAAGGAAGAAATTAAATTTCTTAAACAAAATCATATTATTTATGATCACCGTCTTACTCAGATTGAGTTTGCTAATAGCAAATGAAAAAATAAGGTAGATGAATCTACTGCTGAAGATAATACTTTTGCCAACACTTTGAATATTGATCCGAAACAAAATATGTTTTTAGGAATGATGCAAATTGTTACAGCTGATAAATGGTATGTTAAATGTACTATATAAATTGATAATGCTTTTTCTATAACTAACATAGCTATGATTGGTAGTGGCGCTGATGTAAGCTGCATTCAAGAAGGTCTAGTACCTACTAAATATTTTGAGAAAACAACTCATATGGTTAAATCTGCATCTGGTCATGCTTTAGATATAAAGTATAAATTATCTAATACTCGTATTTTCCAGAATAAAGTTTGTATTCCTCACTTCTTTTTCTTGGTAAAAAATCAGTTATATCCTCCTATTATTCTAGGAACTCCTTTTATAAATGCAATTTATCCTTTTACCAATATAAATGCTAAAGGATTTTCTGCTACTTATAAAAATCAAGATATTAGTTATACTTTTATCACCGAGCCTATTTCTAGAGATATTAATGCTCTAATTGAAATGAAACAAAAGCATGTTGATTATTTACAACTTGAGATATTTAGTATGAATATATTCTATACTTTAAAATCTGCTAAAGTACAGAAAAAACATTAAACTCATTTCAGAAAAATTGGCCATTGATATTTGTGCTGATCATCCTAGTGATTTTTGGAATCGAAAAAAGCATATTGTAACTCTTCCATATGAAGATGATTTCTCTGAGGAAAATATTCCTACCAAATCACGTCCTTGTCAAATGAATACCGAATTGGTTGAATTCTGCAAAAAAGAAATTGATAATTTATTACAAAAAGGTTTGATAAAGCCTTCCAAGTCACCATGGTCCTATACTGCTTTTTATGTTAATAACGCAGCAGAAAAAGAATGAGGTGTTCCTAGGCTAGTTATAAATTATAAACCTTTAAATAAATTTTTAAAATGGATTAGATATCCTATTCCAAATAAAAGAGATTTATTAACAAGATTATATGATGCTAATATCTTTTCAAAATTTGATTTAAAATTTTGATATTGGCAAATTCAAATATTAAAGACCATTCTTATAGAACGACATTTAATGTTCCGTTTGGACAATACAAATGGAATGTAATGCCCTTTGGTTTGAAAAATGCTCCCTCAGAATTTCAAAAGATTATGAATGATATTTTTAATCCTTATTTGGATTTCATCATAATTTATATTGATGATATTTTGGTTTATTCAAAAACCTTAGAAATGCATATTAAGCATTTAGACATTTTCAAAAAAATAGTCATTCAAAATGGTTTGGTGATTTCTAAACCAAAAATGAGTCTTTTCCAAACAGAAGTCAGATTTTTAGGTCATCTGATTTGTTAAGGAAAAATTATTCTTATACAATGATCTATTGAATTCGCGTCAAAATTTTCTGATATTATTACTGATAGAACGCAATTGCAATGATTTTTGGGAAGTTTAAATTACATTTCTCCCTTCTACAAAGATTTGTCTCGCGATTTAGCTCTGTTATACGACAGGCTAAGAAAAGATCATAAAAGGCCCTGGACTAATAGTCTCACCGATTTGGTAAAAACCATTAAAGAAAGAGTTAAGTCACTACCCTGCTTAACCCTTGCTAATCCTGCCTGGCCAAAGATTGTGGAAATAGATGCGTCCAATATGGGTTATGATGGAATATTAAAACAGATCAACCCGCATAATAAAAATGAATATCTTATTCGATTTCATTCAGAAAATGGAGCGATGCTCAAAGAAAATATGCAACGGTAGCTCATGAAATGTTAACTATCGTTAAATGTGTTTTAAAATTTCAAGATGATCTTTACAATCAAAAATTTGTGATAAAAACAGATGCTCAGTCAGTTAAATATATGTTTGATAAAGATTTCAAACATTATGCATCAAAATTAATGTTTGCAAGATGGCAAGCACAGCTAGCACCTTTTGATTTCGAAATTCTATATAAGAAAGGAAGTGATAACTCTCTACCAGACTTCCTATCAAAAGAATACATTCAAAATGAGTGAGTATAGTTGCAATTCAGAGATTATGATATTCCAATTTCTCTTTTCTTTACTGAAAAAGATTAATCTCTATTTTAAAGATTCTTTCTCTCAATCGAGATTTGAAAGAATTGATTTGTTGGAAAATTATAGACAGAATGGTGATGGACCTTTTCCTATCTATAGAAGAAGCTAATACTTATTATGACGCTTATTGGGAATAATTCTCGATGCTTTATTTGCAAGATGGAAAACCCTTGGATAACTAAGGGAAGATGAAGGGGTAATAACCCACGAGGAAGGGGAAGATCATCCCCGAGTTCATCAAGATCGTCATACGGATCTTCATCATGTAATACTCTAATTATACAAAAAGGAGGAATGAGTTTATATAACTTAAACTCTAGAGCGCAAGAAAAAGCCTCGTCATCATACATCTGAAAGATATTCCAGAGAGTGATCCATTATATGCTAAACTACAGAGTTTCTAACTCAAAAGAAAGGTGATACTTTTGCTTCAATCGACAAAGAAGAAGTTGATGATATCAAAACATATGAAAAGGTAGAGAAAAGAGAAATGATATTTCTCTTAGAAAACTCTGACATACAGAGAAGAGAAGAACCTTGGAAGATATTCCAGAGGTATTTAGTTAATGGGCTTTATTTTCCGGGTGAGTCATACAAAACTCAGAAATATAATGAGACTCTGTGATAAGCACATGTGTTGAATTTCAACATTTTTCAGAATATACTACAAGTGAGAATGTTTATAACTTCTCTAAAATGATTATAAAACACGTCATTCATATTGAAGATTGGGGTATTTAATCAATGACTGAAAGACAATTTAGTCTAAACAAAGTCATAGTAAACTTTACCTATTGGGATTATATCCAGCATTTAATAAATTCCTCTATTATAATAATGAGAGGTATAAACATACTTGGTTTATTAAGGTATGTGCCAACATATTTGTTAATCCATATACCAAATTGGTTTTTAAACTGGTGGTCATACCACGGGCCAACTATAAAAATATTGCCCGAACCATTTCTCAAGTTATACAAGGAATGGGTCAAAGGTCCCCAGATCTCAACAAGTTATATCATCAAGAACATGTTTGTTACTTTCAACAAATTGAACAGATTTATTTTTTTATAGAATTCTCTGTTCCATGGATTCACAAATGGGTTCGGAAGTAGATTTCACTGAGGAACAAATTCCCTGCTTATACAGAACTTATTACAATAATTTTTGGGATAAGTTGATGAAGAAAGATCCTCAAACGAAGTCTATATACGGACAAGAACTACTTGATTTAATTACACAAACCATTAAAGATTATAAATCAATTCCTAATAAAGGAATTATGACTGATGATTCGACCTCAGTAAAGCATATGGCTAGAAAAATTCTAACCATGATGAAGAAGAACAAGATGAAATGATTATGAAATATCTAGAAGAAGTGAAGAAAATGATTCTTCTAAATCTAACTCATTATGCAAAATCAAATTCATCAATGCGTAGTGAAACGAGTGAAGATATGCACGAAGCTTAACCATATGAAGAGGAAAGGCCAGCAGATGCACTAAAAAAACCGAAAGATTTTTTGGCAAAAATGAAAGACAAAATGTAGCAGATAAGCACTGCCAACAGGAAAAATGCACTATCAACAATGGTTGTACTGTTTGTAGGTCCCACATAAGGGACCCTTTATTACTGTTTCTAGATGCCTCGAAATATCTATAAATACGGGGCTTTTATTTTGTAAGGAGGTAGGTTTTTAGAAACTACCTCTTCTTGTTTTCGTTTTTTCTCTCTCTTGTGTAAAGTGTTCGAAGTATTGTAAGCTTGCCGGACTTTGGCCGGAGCAATAAAGAGTGGTATTTGCTACAAGGTTTTATCTTTTTATCTCTGAGTTAAGCCGTGACTATGTCCGGCTAAAGAATTTTATCTATGCCGGAAAGCTAACTTCAAGAATATATTTATCATGAAAGATCTAGACTTTATCTAAATATGCATAAATTTATATATGGTTTCTTGACTTGGTTCCGAGATGGTGGTACAGTCAGATTCAATACAACAAGTTAGTGGCTTTGTCTTTGTGACTCCGCCTAGCCAGCCGTGGTCTTAGCCCGATAAAGAGTGAAAAAGGGCGCTTTATACCCGGTTAGAACTGCTAGACACATGGGCTTACTAACAATACGTATTTGAATCTTGACAGACCCTTTGCTTGGGTAAAAGGAGTCCTTCCTTCCATACAGTCATCAAACTATAAATAAATCTATTTGTATTTCGATTCAAATTTATTCCTTGAATTCGGATGTTAACAAGCTAGATTGAAGATGACCTCACGGACTACCGCCGTCTTCTGAGATCCTGTTTATTATTATTATTATTGAAAAAAATAAATTATGAGAGACATTGATTATCTTTTTAACGTTAATTAAAGTATAAAGATAAAAATTTTAAAAAAATAGAGAGAACACATTTTATGAGATTTTAGTCATAGATATTTTGTCCATAATGCATGAGGTTATTAGCTTTTGTTCATAAAATGAAAGTAATTTAATTGATATAAATTTTTGCAAACCGAAAATTTTCTTTTTGAAAAAACTAAAAAGCAATTTTATTTTTGAGACTTTTTCCATATTTTCTTCTACGGGCAAAAAATTGCTTCTGCTATTGGCTAAAATCACTTATTTTTATCGGTTTGGTCAAAAACCTTAATTCTCGAATTATATAGTCACTTTCTTTTTTAGTGGAAACTTTTTGGTTAAATAAGCTATATATATTGGCCGATTTTTATGGGGTGTAGTTAATATATAAGAAGATATGTATTCAACAAATTGGTAATGATATTAGTTGAATTATGACAAAAAATAAAATTCAAAGAGATGCTTTGTTGTAGAATAAATTCATTTATGTTTATATTAATTTCTACCTCTAAATTATGTATAGATGTTACTTGGAGGAATTAAAACCTATGGCCATGATCTTCTCTTGGGAATTTGTACATTTTTTTCTTTATGTGATAGCAACGTTTACCTTGGAATTTTGTGATCTAAGAGATCCATTATTGATTGAAGATGAACGTACACATCAATTCATATTCCTATCAAGACCTTAACATTTCACTACCACACTTTCTTTTGAAAAGAAAGATTTTTATTTGACAATCTAATTCATATATTTATTTGTGAGTACCACTAAAGATTGAGACTGAAATGGAGTAATATGTACACCTTAATACTTAACATACATGTTTCTATTTGTAAGGAACACTTTAACCCTACGTGAAACAACTATCCAGTGCGAATTCAAATTAGTTAGGTCCCAAAACACAGAATGAGAAGTGAACAAAATAAAAATTAATGAGTAACAAAGCTTGTTGAAATGTATTTGAATTTGGAAGAATTTTATCAAATTTGAGGAGAGAAGTTGCGCCAAAAGAGGAGTGAATTTGGAGTGTAACTATTCTCTTGTCATATATTAGTTGATCATTTTTTTAACACACATATTAACAAATCATAAATAAATAAGAAGATAATTTTACTAATTCACCCTTAAAAAAATTCTTGGGAATTTTACAAACAAATGTGACCACTTTAAAAAAAAATTAATTGCAAGAGTAATATATGGAAAAAAATTAATTCATATTTTTTTTTATTTAGCAAGATGGACAGTAATATGAAATAACTATTTTTAACAAGATGATCAATAACCTAGAGCACGGTGTGCTTGTATACCAGTAGGCTATTAGGACACAACGAAGACCTTTGGCCAAAAGACTTTAAGGTGAGCAAACCAATCCTCCCGGCTCGTTCCTAGGTCTTTTTTTTGATGGAGAAAGTACAGATAATATACTCTGGTAAATAAATATGTGAAGAAGTAATAGGAGTCAACAATTTGCAAGCGTCTTTATCTTCCAACAGAGTGGGAAAGAGGTTGCTTCTTTTGTATTTGCAAAAAGAGATAAAACTATTTGTGAAATGTTAAAAGAAAGCAAAAGGAGTAAAAGTAGATGAAAAAGTGGGCAAAAACAAAAGATATCAAATCAAACACTTTCTAAAGGGAGGTCTGTGGCTCTCTTTTGTATAATAGTTGGAAAGATGTAGACATTTGATTTTTTTAAGATGGAAGAAAGCCAAAGGTAAAGGGAAGGTCCACCATGAGAAAGTATGAAAATGATACTTCTCCAATGCCCTTTCTTATTCTCAAGTGATCATGAATGGCATGTGTGTGGTGGAGACCCCCCTTATATTCTGTCACTCTCTCAACTTTACATATTCAAACCAACTTTACATTATTATTGTTACTTTTATTATTAACAAGTTTCACACCACGTGTGTTGCACATGTGTATCGTATCATATAGTATACAATATGGTAAAATTGAATTAAAATTACTAGATTAAAGATTTTTAGTAAATAATTATAATTGAAAGAACATAGAAAAAGTGCTTTTAGATGACTAATAAAGATTGTCATAGAGTTGCTTGTTTTTTCAAAATCAAAATGATCAGATATCATTGAAACATTTCAAAATACATTCAATGTTTAAATATGGGGAGAAGGTGATTTTTCTTTAGTAGTATTGTTTTTTACTTCACTCAATTCTGTAAACAAATTTAACCAACAAAATAGAAAAAAAAATATCTATATAAAAAAGGTCATCAATAGCCTTTTCTCTTGAGGTTATGACCATAAATGATGGACACCATCCAAGTACAATTTTTCTCTTAAATATTCATACTTATAATTTAGTATGCGCATGATACTACCTTATTGATCAAAGCCCTAAAAATACCAAGAGGAAGGGACCTTCAAGCTTGAAACCCTAGCTTTTCCTTCAGAGCTATTGAGAGAATTTGGAGAAGAAGACCTTAGGGGATTTAGGGTTTTGAGTGAATAAGAGGGAATGGTTAGTCTTTCAAGAGTAAAAGTATTTATAGGGCTCATGTGTAGGGTCAAAATGACGTAGTATATCTGTAGACATATAGGAAAGACACAAAAGTCTCTAACTTAAAATTGCCAAACATGTTCTATGGTTGAGGTCTATGGTTTGTAGAACATACCGTATTTTTCAATAGTAGCATCAAGTCCTGGGATCAAATTTCTGAACATTTTCCACGAAACCACTCTATGATTCATAACAATTCCAACAACCCGTAGGTCCTAACCATAGAGCCAAAGTCCATAAATTTAACCAAGTCTAAACAATTCTTATGGACACTTTCTATGGCCCTATAAACTTCTACGAGTCATGCAACCCATCCGCAGGACCTAAGGTCTCAATATCACAATCTCTGAATCACTTCTATGGGCATTTCCTACGGCCCGTAGAAACTTCTATGACTTTTCATATTGAATCATAGACTATCCCCTGGGACTTGAATTTTTCCCATGATTCTAAGTTTATTCCTATGAATCACATCTACAGACCGTAGAACTTACTACGGACCAAAGACTGGTCCTTAGAAACTGGCACCATATCACATTTTTGCAACTTTTTCAATCTATTTCCACATACCGATTTCTAAGGTGTTACAATCCATTTACCTACCTTCTTAAGGTCCTCCTCGATCCCCCTGGTGACCACCCCTGCGATCCTAACCCTTGGCACTGTTTCTAGCCAGAGGCTCACTGCTAGTGCTGCAACTAGCTGAGCTATCTATGGAGTGGGCACAATAATCCCTCACTGAGGACGCTCTCTAGACCAATGGTGAAGCTCGCCACAATCATAACAACCCTGAGAGAATCGAATACGACATGTATCCTAAAGATATCAGGGCATCGTGTATCCTTAAGGTATCATGATACATCGTGTATCCTAAAGGTGTCATGATACATCATATATTCTAAAGGTATATCATGATGCATCATGTTTCTTAAAGGTGTCGTGATACATCTTGTATCCTAATGGTATCATGATCTAAAAAATTCTTTTGCCGATATTTCAACCATAACTTGTGTTTGGTAATTGAATCAGATATGAAATTATACAATTCTACATCAAATCAATAACTAAATTTCTTAAATCAATGTAATTGGTTACATAATTGTGTTAATTAATCACATCAATCAAGGAAATGCACAATTAATGATATCAATCAAAATTGTATTTTGGATCCAACAAATAACCTCTGTTTCAATAAAGTCAAGGACATCAAATCTAAGTTGCTAGTATTGAACTAATTATCGACTCCAATTAATCTCTTTCGAGCATCAACCAGAGATCGAAAGTAGGAATTAATTTTGCAACCTTAACCCTCAAGTTAACCCCATGGTAATTAGACCAATTTCATTCATGAACAACAACAAAAATAGAGCATAGAACAGTACCCACTACATTAAATTAACACCCAACCCCATTAGAGAACCCCTAGATATTTAGCCACTTATCACAAAAAGTAAACAAAATATACCTTCTATTAAAAGCAGTCATGGGTAACTAGAAATCAAGCAATTAAGAGTAAACCCACTTTGGATTTCACTTCAAATTATCAAATTCAAGATTCAAATTGTAAAACCCCAAGAAGGCTATAAAAAGTATTCTAAAAAGTAAAGTGGTCCCTCTCAAAACCTTCTCCTCAACTCCATTGTTCAACTCTCTATGCAAACCCTTTTAAAACTCTATCATTTGGGCTATTATATTTTCCCAAAATTTGGCCCAAAAATTCACTTTGTTACCCATACACCGACACTAATCAGGCTCGCCCAACTCAATTGGTGAATCGACCTCGTTCCCTAGTTTACCTTTGTAATGCACTAGGCTTCAAGCTTTTGAACCTCAGTTGGTGAACTCGATTGAGTAGGCCTTTCACATTTGGCACATCACTGAATACCACCTTAGTTCGTCGTTAAACATTAAATTTTTGCCTTGCATACTGTCATTTTGGGAGATGTGCTTCAAATCCTCCTTTCTCATTTGGCATATCACCTTTTCTACAGGAGGTCACCGACCTTCTTGGTAAATGAAAGTGTTATGCACTGCTAGATTTGGTGAAGTCTAGCTCAGTAGGCGATCCGCCCTTCATGCTAGGTGATCAACAATGTTCATTTTGCACTTCTTTTGCATTTTTGGCCATTCTTTCAAGTTTTAGTCCATGCCTTCATAGCTGCGAATCGTGAATATTTGATTAGAAAGGGAAAAAGTTAGGCATTAAAGACACCAATTTTTGAGCTAAATGGACCTTAAATGAGTGCAAATATACTACTCGTCAACACCCCAACATAAACTTTTTCTTGTCCTAGAGTAAATCAAGAACACAATAAGATCATTAAGGGGGTCTACAATAGTTCACAAAGGGAGTTATCATTCAAGCGCCATGGGAAGACTACTCTAAATAGTATGTTATCCTAAATCATGATAAAAAAAAACTTCAATTGATGACTAGATAGTCTCAACACAAGCTCAATATCACGATCCAAAGTATACCCTAGACGTGACATGGTGTATAAGACCCCGAGAGGCCCTAAAAAAGCCACTTACCATACATCATACAAGATAATAGAAAACCAAAAGAGTTTAAGAGTAGCATTTCAATAAAAGAGTTTGACAAAAAGTAGTGAATGTCTAAACATAAGTCTCCAAGCCATCTATTACATCAAAGGAGATATTGGGACGTAGCCCATACATCACATACAATATCCGAAAATGAAAAAACATAAAATCCATAAAAGAATCTTGGTCCTCGAAACATGATGCTCACTCACCAATCTTTAAATCTCTAAAAGGGATCAATAGACACGAGTATGGGGAGTAGGAGCATCAGACTCTACATTGGTGAAACAATGTAATAAAAAGTATGTGTTAGTACATGGAATGTACCAAGTATGATATCAATGCATAAGAGTTATTAAATCATGCAAAAAGTGGACTTCACATGGCATGAAATGACCAATCTAAATCATAAGATAACATGCTAGAAAACATCAGTCAAAACCATGGTCAATGCAAGCTAAACATCTTTAAAATATTTTTGAGATACTTTTAGAAAGTAACTTTAGTTCATTATTTTTGGAAGATTTACCTTTAACCGACATATAGACCATGTGAGCTATAACATGGAATCTGATGCTTATCCCACACTGAAAGAATAAGTCGTTACTTGTCAAGGTAAGAACCATGAAATTCTAGCTTGCGTGGATCCACTAGCTAATGGCAATCTAAGACAACCTACGGTGACACATAGTTAGGGGATAGGGAGATTGCTACTAGAAATCTGGCCTCAACTACGGGAGAGCTTCCATCTCAATATCCTCTCGGTGCTAAGAATAAATTCCATCGATTAGTCATTAATCTTAACTTATCTTATTATCCATTGAAGGTCACATCAAGTAGTCAATCCAAGCTAGATTTCGTTAGAATAGCTCCTAAATCTTGATTCGACTTAAGTGAGAAAACTTCTCAACCTTATGAATCCTTTATGTGAGAAAATCCTTTCACAAAACAACAATAACAACAACGATGCTTTACTCTCAAAGCAACCTTAAATCATTTTCATCACTTTCATAAAGAACATGCATATCTTCATAAGTTCATCTTTCTTCTTTCAAAAGCTTCATCATATGATCAATTCTAGAAATCATGGATCATGCATGGGTTCAAGTGAATTCATCTTAAAATCATGTAATTATCTCAATTCATGCATAAAAAGACATAAAATAATCAATTAGATCATAATTTAAAAGAACCCATGAGATTGGTAAAAAACCCTAATTTCAATTAGAGATTTTAACTTGTAAAATTGGGGAATTTAGGAACCCAATGGAGGAAAGGACTCCATAGGTGAATACTATCATACCTTGATGACAAAAGCTCACAATTAATGGTGCATTCGGAGACTTGATCTTGAAACCCTAGCCTTCTTTTTCAAGCTTTAGAGAGAAAAATATTGCGGAAGACTTGATCAACTTTTGGGATTTTATGAAAAATGAGTTCAATTGGGTAATTTGGGGGTAAAAACATTTATATAAGGTCTAGGATAGAAGGTAAAACAACATAGTGTTGGGTTAGAATAATTTGGAAAAATCACAAAAAGCCTCCCTTAAAATACCACCGACTCGACCTACGGTCCGTAGGTCAAGTACTGGGACCTAGAATTTTACCCATTTTCGATGAATCCCATGTACATTATGTTGGTCTTCTTATGGTCCGTACATGCCCTCTGTCGTTTCCCACTTAGACCTTCAAAATTTCACCAAGTTCGGGCTCACCTATGAGACCTACCTATGACTCATAAATAGAATGTGAACCATCCTGGTGGACCGTAAAATGGGTATTGGAACTTGACTTTTGAAAATCATTTGACTTGCCACCTACAATTCCCACCTACGGCCTGTAAGTGAACCTACGGTTTGTCAGTGGGTCAGTCAGTACAAACACCAGTTCTAGAAAACCTAATTTTTTTCCTTATTTTCAAATTTGAGATGTTACAATATCTCTACCTTAGGAATATTCATCCTCGAATGGAACTGTAAACATCATAAGGAGGGGGGGAACTAGACCTAACAGCCCAACATGAATGCAATCATATAATACACACATATGAGGAGGAAAATCAACTCCAAGCTAAAGCATATTCAAAACATTATTTCACAATGCATACATGCAACTCATGCTCAAATTCACATAAACATGGGGAAATCAATCAAGTTACCTCATTTTCACAAAAATCAAGTTTTCATGAGCATGAATGCATGAAGAAATGTGAGAATGACTAAGATATAAGGATAGACAATGAGGAACTAAATACCTCAAGCTAGAATGGGTTCGGAGGAGAAGAGATAAGGATAACGGAATTTCATATCGGCCTCAGACTCGGCCTCCCAAGTAGCACCCTTAACTAACTGATTCCTCCAAAGAACCTTCACGGAAGCAACTTCTTTGTTTCTCAACTTTTTTACTTACCGTTCCAAAATCTCAACCAGAACTTCTTCATAAGAAAGATTCTTCTTAACTCCCAACCTTCTAAGGGAATTATGGATGCCAGATCTCCAAAACATTTCTTTAGCAAGGATATATGAAAAACTAGATGCACCGATGCCAAATCATTCGGTAGTTCAAGTTATTAAGCAACTTTACCAATACGCTTCAAAATCTGATATAGGCCCACATATCGGGGACTAAGCCTCCCTCTCTTTCCATATCTCATCACACCCTTCATGGGCAAAACTTTCAAGTAGACCCAATCATGAACATCAAACTCAAGGTCTCTCCTTCTAACATTAGCATAGGACTTTTGTCGACTTTAGGTCGTTTTCAATATCTCTCTAATAAGCCAAAATTTATCGTGTACTAATTCGGGACTTATCAAAGGAATTTCACTCACTTCAAACCAACCTATAGGAGACCTACACCTCCTACCATATAGAGCTTCAAATGGAGCCATACCAATGCTGGAGTGATAGCTATTATTATAAGCAAACTCAATCAAAGGCAAATTATCATCCCAGTTACTCTTAAATTCAATTACACACGCTCTCAACATATCTTCCAAAAATTGGATAGTACTCTCTGCTTGCCCATCGGTTTGCAGATGAACGGTCATACTAAGTTTAACACGAATACCAAGACCCT
The DNA here is from genome assembly GCF_900185275.1 of Solanum verrucosum. NCBI lineage: Eukaryota > Viridiplantae > Streptophyta > Magnoliopsida > Solanales > Solanaceae > Solanum > Solanum verrucosum. The sequence continues at coordinate 2,063,298 of NW_026020354.1, forward strand.
TTTAAAAAGATTTCCAAAGTTGTGAGGTAAATTAGGTACCACGTCGGAGATAATGGATAAGGGAACTCCATGCAACCTAAACATTTCTCTCAAATATAACTTAGCATCATCCCCCGCCGAATGAGAAACCTTGACGAGAATGAAATGAGTTGATTTCATCATTCGATCTACAATAGTCCAAATTGAGTCATGTTGTCGCCTGGTGCGGGGTAAACCAACAATAAAGTCCATACTCAAGTATTCCCATTTCCAAGTAGGAATACTAATATCTTGGGACAAACCTCCCAACTTTTGATGCTTAACTTTCACTTGTTGGCAATTAGGACATTTAGCCACAAATTTTGTAATATCCTTCTTCATACCATTCCACTAATAGACCTCCCACAAGTCACGGTACATCTTGGTAGCTCCAGGGTGAATGGAATATCTAGACTATGGGGGTTTGATAGAATCTACTCCCTCAAATCATCAATATTGGGAACACACAAACGACCTTGATATCGAAGCACACCATCTCCCCATTGGGAGAAAGCCTCTATGAACTTTTTAAGCATCGTTTCCTTCAATTCAATAAAACTCGGATCAAGAACTTTCTTGGCTTTCATATCTGACACGAAAGACGATTCTTAACCATTATTTACCATAACACCGCCTTTGGTAGAACCAACCAACCAAACACCTTAATTGGGCCAATCTATGAACATCTCACACCAACTCCTTTTTATGCTACTCAACATAAGAAACACTACCCATCCATAACCAACAAAGAGCATCACCCACCACATTCGCCTTGCCGATGTGACAGAGAACACTTATGTCATAATCCTTTAGTAACTCAAAACACCTTCTTTGGAAAAGATTTAGATCTTTCTGTTTAAATGCATATTGCAAACTTTTGTGGTCGGTAAACATATCAACGTGGAAACCATACAAGTAATGCCTCCATATCTTTAACGCAAAGATAACCGTTGCCAATTCTAAATCGTGGGTAGGATAGTTTTTTCATGATTCTTAAGTTGTCGTGAAACATAAGCAATAACTTTCCTATTCTACATAAGAACACATCATATCCCAACTCTTGAAGCATCACAATAAAACACAAATCTATCAGATCCTTCCGTTAAAGTCAACACCGAAGTAGAGGTAAGTCTATCTTTCAATTCTTAAAAACTTTTTTCACATGCTTCGGACCATACGAACTTAACCTTCTTTTGGGTCAATGCCATCAATGGAGATGCAATTGAAGAAAACCCTTCAACTAACTTTCTATAATAACCAGTCAATCTAAAAAAACTTTGAATATCCAAAGGGGATAGAGGTCTAGGCCAACTCTTAACTACATCCGTCTTCTTAGGATCTACCTCAATACCTTACCAGAAACAATTTGACAAAGAAAAGCCACGGATCTTAACCAAAAATCACATTTGCTAAACTTTGCAAAGAGTTGTTGGTCCTTGAGAACTTACAATACAATCCTTAAGTGATCAGCATGCTTATCATCACTCCTTAAGTAAATCAAAATATCATCGATAAACACAATCACAAATGTATCAAGGTATTATCTAAACACCCTATTCATCAAATCAATAAATGTGGTTGGAGTATTAGTCAATTCAAAGGACATGACCAAAAACTCATTTATCCTCGGGGATGATATCTTTTCTTAATGGTAACCTTGTTCAATTGGAGGTAGTCAATACACATTCGAAGTGAACCATCTTTCTTTTGATGAAACAAAAATGGAGCACCCCATGGAGAGATACTCGATCGGATGAAACCCGTATCCAACAAATTTGTCAATTGCTCCTTGAGTTCTGAGAGGGCCATACGATAAGGAGGAATAGAGATATGTTGTGTATCTGGGAGAAGTTCAATACCGAAGTATATTTCCCTTTTGGGAGGAAGACCGGGTAAATCAACAGGAAAACTTCCAAAAACTCATTAACAATAGGGACAAACTCAAAAGTAGGGGTTTCGAAATCCATATCCCTAACCCGAACAAGATGGTATATGCAACCCTTATAAATCATTTTCCTATCTTTAAGAAAAGATACAAACTAACTCTTAGGCATATAATTTCCCCTTTCCCACTCTAGGATGGGTTCACTTGGAAAATGAAACTTGACTACTTGGATTCTTCAATCAATAGAAGCATAACATGTATGCAGCCAATCCATACCAAGAATAACATCAAAATCTAACATATCAAGCTCTACAGGATCAACATGAGTGACTCTATGGGATAAAGAGATGGGACACTTTCTGTAGACTCTCTTTGCCACAATAGATTTACCAATAGGGGTAGAGACAGAAAAAAGGTCTAGCAATACATCCAGAAGAATATCAAACCTCATAGCCACATATGGTGTCACAACAGACAAGGTAGCACCGGATCAAGTAAATCATAAAAATCAAAATGGAAGACTTTCAACATATCGGTAACCACATCAAATGAACCTTCTGGCTCATGACAGGTCAGAAGTGCATAGAATCATTTTGCATTGGAGCACTTGAACCTGAACCACTAGGTGGAGCCTGCTGACCTTCTCTTCCCTTAGCTTTAAGTGATGGACAATCCCTTATCTTATCACCACTCTTACCACATCTGAAGCAACCATCTGTACCGGCTAAGCATTTGCCCTCATCCTTCCTTCCACAATTAGCACAAGTAGATGATCCACCATTTCCTCCTTAAGGTTTAGGGTTAGACATCCTATGATTGTTGAATTAAGGAGGAGCATTGGAGGAACTTTGGCTGAAAAGCCTTATCGAAACTTAGAGCGACCATGTCCATCGGACAACAAACTTGAAAAGTCACCATCACTGGTCTTGGCCCTCGTTGACTTCCTTGACTTTTCCTTAAGTTTCTCCTCTTCGATTTGTTGAGCATGAACCATTAGGTAAGAAATGCTTATATCATAGATAGGCATGACGGTATGACAATCCTTAACCACCATTTCAAGAATACCCAAAACAAACTTACTCATCATTTCCCTTGGATCGGCAATCATAGTCGGAGCATATCGAGAAAATTGTGTGAACTTCAAAGAATATTCCTTCACACTCATTTTTGCTTGACAAAGATTGATGAATTCAAGTACCTTTTCCTCCCCTATCTCAAGGGGAAAGAACCTATCAAGGAAAATAACCTTAATTTTTTTCCCAATCAAGAGGACCCGCATCAACCACCCTCTCTTCTTTCCATTGATTGAACCACACTTAAGCAAAACCCTTAAGTTGATAAGAGGTTAATTCTGCCTTTTTCCACCGGTGTCACTCCATTGTCATCAACACATTATACACCTCATCGATGAATTCTTGAGGATCTTCCTCAACCTTGGAATTATGAAACTTCCGAGGATTCATTCTGGTGAAGTCCCCCACTCTAGTTGTCAATGTACCCACATTTGGGTTAATGGGGACCACAACCTCCCTATTGGATTGAGCTATCATAGTTTGGGCCAACACTTAAAAAGCAGCCCTAAACTCCGCATTAGTCACTTGTTTGGCCAAATGGTTGACTGGATCTTGAGGAGCTTTTCATTCCACATTCTCTCTCGCATTCCTCCTAGAATATGCCCTTCCAGTGGCCATATACTAAAAGTATCGGATAGGGAATAGGAGAGAGACTATAGAGTTATCGCACGACTTAAGAATAATATAAGAAGAGAGGGCATGCCTTATAACCTCTCATTCATAAATGTGGCACGCCTCACACTTATGAACAAGACTCTACTAGACATGGCTTATGAGACTTTCAAGGACCTTTCTAAATACAAAGTTTGTCACAACCCAAAGTACACCCTAGATGTGACATGTCGTATAAGACCCTAGAGGACCTATACAAGACACTTAGCATACATCGTAAAAGATAATAGAAAACCAAAAGAGTTTAAGAGTAGAATTTCAATAAAAGAGTTCGAAAAAAATTAGCAGAAGTCTAAACATAAGTCTCTAAGCCATCCATTACATCAAAGGACTAATTGGGACATAACGCATACATCACATAAAATATCCAAAAATGAAAATACATGAAAGAAATAAAAGAATCACAATCCTCGGAACATGGAGACTCACCAATTTTCAAATCTCTAAAAGGGATCACTAGCCACGAATATAGGGAGCAGGAGTGTTGGACCCTACAGTAGTGAAATAATGTCGGTAAAAGTATGTGTTAGTACATGGAATGTACCAAGTATGATAGCAATGCATAAGAGTTATGAAATCATGCCAAAAGGGGACTTTACATGGCATGAAATGACCAAGCTAAATCAAAGGATAACATGTTATAAAACATCATTCAAAACCATGGTCAATCCAAGCTAAAAAACTTTAAAATTCTTTTGAGATACTTTTAGAAAGTAACCTTAGTTCACTATTTGTGGGAGATTTTCCTTTATCCGACATATAGATCATGTGAGCTATAACATGGAATCTAGTGCCATGCCCACACAAAAAAGAGATGTCCTTACTTGCCAAGGTAAGAACAAATAAACTTCTAGCTTACGTGGATCCACTAGCTAATGTCTATCTAAGACAATCTATGGTAACACATACATATGGGATAGGAAGATTGCTACTCGAACTCAGCCTTAACTACGGGGGAGCTTCCATCTCAATATCCCCTCGGTGCTACGCTAAATCCCACGTATTAGTCATTAATCTTAACTTATCTTATTATCTATAGAAGGGCACATCAAGTATTCAATCCAATCTAGAATTCATCAGAATAGCTTCTAAAGCTTGATTCAACTTAGGTGAAAAAACCTTTCAACCTTATGAATCTTTTATGTGAGAAATCCTTTCACAAAACAATAACAATATTGATCTTTAATCTCAAACCAACCTTAAATCATTTTCATCACTTTCATAAAGAACATGCACATCTTCATAAGTTCATCTTTCCTCTTTCAAAAGCTTCATCATATGATCAATTCTAGAAATCATGGATCATGTATGGGTTCATGTGCATTCATCTTAAAATCATGTAATTATCTCAATTCATGCATAAAAAAACATAAAATAATCAATTAGATCAAAATTGAAAAGAACCCACGAGATAGGATAAAACCCCTAATTTCAATTGCAGATTCGAACTTGTAAAATTGGAGAATTTAGGAACCCTATGGAGAAAAGGACTACATAGGTGAATACTATCATACCTTGATGACAAATTCTCACAACTAATTGTGAATTTGGAGACTTGATCTTGAAACCCTAGCCTTCTTCTTCAAGCTTTAAAGAGAGAAATATTGGGGAACAACTTGATCAACTTTTGGGATTTAAGGAGAATCAGTTCGTTTGGGTAATCTGGGGGGGGAAAAGTTTATATAGGTTCTAGGATAGAAGGTAAAACGACAAAATATTAGGTTAGAATAATTTGAAAAAACCCCAAAAGCCCCTATTAATATAACTCTTAACTCGACTTACAGTCCATACCTACGGTCTGTAGGTCACTTACGGACCATCCTAGTGAGTCGTAGGTCAAGTTCTAGAACCTATAATTTTACCCATTTTCGATGGATCCCATGTATGGTCCGTACATTCCCTCCATCATTCCCCAATTAGACCTTCAAAATTTGACTAAGTTTGGGCTCACCTACGAGACTTACCTATGACTCGTAAATAGAATGATGAACCGTCTTAGTGGACCGTAAAAAAGGTACGAGAACTTGACTTTTGAAATTCATTTGACTTGCCACCTACGGTTCCCACCTACGGCCTGTTAGTGAACCTACAGTCCGTTGGTGAGTCCATCAGTACAGACACTAGTTCTAAAAAACCTGAAATTTTTCCTTCTTTTCAAATTTGAGGTGTTACACTCAAGCTCACTTTAGCTCCTTGACTAATGCAAGAATATGTTTCAACAAATGCATTCAAGTGCCCTCACATAAAGAACAATTTCATGCTCTCACAAAGAAAATCAACAAATGTAATAGGAATCACTGCAACTCTCACTCTCTCAAAAGAGAAATACATGCAAGCTTTGTCTTACAGGTTCGCCCATATTTTCCAATCATTACATAACCTGGTTCACGCAAAATCTCAAGGGTCTTTTAAGCTTGTAATGGGGCTGAAAGTTAATACATGGTCAATTTGGATTGGTGACTTTACCTTTTCAAAGCATTGTTGCAATCATCATCACCTATTCTCAAGTTATTATTTTTATTTTTCATTTGAGAATTCAAAACAAGACTTTCCACTCAAATTATTTGGAACTCTCTTTTATTTCATTCACTTCTATTTTTCATTTTCATATCCCATCAAATTGATGACAACTACACACATATTTTCTTTATAAGGAGGGGTTCCTTCTTTTTTATAAAACTTTCAAATTTTGGTTCTCATTTCTTCTTTCTTTACCCTTCACATCTCTCGTTCATCATTCTTATCAAAACCCCAAACTTAGGCTTTTGGCCTAAGTTGTCTATTCAAACATTACAATACTTCAAAAGGATTTTAGCTGAGAAGGTAGGGAATAATTGGTTCAAGAGGCTTCGTTGGGTTGTCAACAAATATGTAAGGCTCAATTGCTGCCAACATAGATTCACACCCTCACAAGGTAGTCACAATCGACTTTATAGAAAAATTGGCTTCCTCATTGAATTTTTTCCCAAGATCATGTCCCATATTTACTAAGATTCAACCAACTAGGCTAACAAGGAAAATTCTACGACTCCACATACATGTTTTCAAGTAAAACTCACCATGCATGGCACTTCGAAATACACTCATCTAGCACATCCCAAAAAGATCAGAAGTGTGTGTGTGATGTTCATTGCAAGACTCATATCCAAATTCTGCTAGTCAACAAAAGATTCAAAGAGATCATTGAAAAGTGTAACCCCATCAATTTCATTCTCACAACACCAACATTACGCATCATGCTCATCATCAGTACTATTTAAGACATCGTTATTGAACAAAAATGATTCTCAAATTATATCATTCAAAACCTTAAGCGTTTCACGATTTTAGAGAACTCATAGGGGTAGCATTTATCAAGAGAGAATGAACAATGAAGCAAAGAGGCAAACTTTCCCGAAAGAGAAGCACTCTAACAGAAACAAAACATTAACTACAAAAGTTCAAAATATGAAATAAACAAAATACAAGCAAAAAGAGGAATATTGGCATGAATGCCCTCACCCAACCAAAAATAAAAAGTAGTGTCATCAATGCTTAATAAATGAAATTCTATGAGGTTGAGATATAGATTCCCCCTTACAGGCTACGCCTGTGGAGCACTCTCTTCTGGAGTCTCTGCTAGAGAAACCTCAAGTGGGGCATCAATGTCTGGAAACAGGATAATGGAAGGTGGAAAGGAAGGCTTGGTTTGGGCATCAGTGCCCGGCTCAACAAAGGGAAGTATGAGGGAGTTTGGGGTGACTCCACTGGACCCAACAACTGAAATATCTCGGATAAACCTCTCTAAGGTAGTTTGAATAATGACCTTATCAGTCTCATGCAGCTCTGTCAAGGTCTTAGCAATCCCATGCTTGTCCTCTCTCAACCCCTACTTATCATTCTCCACAGCAAACTCCTCAACCTTACCATCCACATCTATAGCGACCTGAGGAACAAAAGAAGAAGGCGCAACACTAGACATCTAGGTGGCAACAACATCTGAAAGGGGAATATCTCCCCAAAGTGTCGAGATGTCCATGGACTGAATCTGTACCACCTCAGCCCTCAATATGGAAACCTTAGCCCTAAGGGTGTCCAAAGCATTGGAACTACCTTTGGTCTTCTCCAAAACTGTTATCCTCGCAGTCATATCATCTAACCTCAGAGGTGGCCCTCAATAATCCTCTCACACTTGACCACCCGCTCAGTCAGAGGATCCAAGAAATTTTGGATAGCCTAGCCAATGAGTTGGGCAAGTCTTGCTCAACCCAAGCAACTTTAACGTTTGCTGATCGGGCAAAACTTCCCATTTGGTATATAAGGGCATGGGTCAATATAGGATGGGAAACAAAATAAGAAGAAGGCCTGATAAGTCCAAGATTTGGACTAATTTAGGGCTTTATTTATATAGATATAGTGTCCTCAAATGCTTATTTTGTGCCAATAACTGATGTAAAACCCTTGATTTCCAAGTATATGGATTGAGGAACAAAGTAAGGACACTAATTTGCAAAAAGGAACAAAGCGAGTTGAAAGAATGAAGAAACACAATCCTGGTGATCACCAAGTCCACTTGGCGAGTCGTCGAATGTCCATTTGACCGCTTAAAGTTCCAGTGTACCAAGCCCTAAAGGAATAAATCAAGTTGGCGATGGAAAAGAGCCATCGGTGAATCATTGAGTAGTTCCACGATACAGTACTGGATCGTCCAATGTTACAGAACTCGAGGATGCTGAATGTCAAGGAAGAAAGGCGATGAAAGTGACCAAAGGGCGGCTCGCCGAGTGGTTCGGCGAACCTGACTTACTTCGCCAAGTGGTTCTTCACAACATATTTTTGGCGACTATAAATATATTTTTGAACGTTTAGTTTACTAGCTAGCTATCTATTGAGTAAATATCTAATTTTCAATATATCAAATATTTTGAGACTAAGACAAGTTTTCTCTAGTTTTCCTTTAGCTCTGAAGAATTGAAGTTTTTCACTTTTGAGAAATTAGAAGTGGGTCTTTGAGATTCTTCGAATTGGACCATTGTAAAGACGAAATCAATCTTACCCAGTTGATAGAAATTCAATTTGGTAACGATATTTATCTTTTTATGATGTCTAGCTAAAACCCCAATTCTTGGGGTGTATTTATGTCATTATGGGCTGATTTAGTTTATGGGTATTGCTAATTGTTAGTTTAAATGTTGTTTAGAAGTAAGTTCAACAAGTAATTGTGGTTGAATTTAAGAATTGTAGCTGCAAATGCAGTTCTACCATTGTGTTTTTGGCTTGCTCAAGAGAGAGGTTTAGAAACTAAGATTATTGATTGATGGTCTGTATGTATTAGGTTGCCATAGGTTCAGCTCGAGAGAGTGAATCCTAAACCTAATTCCACATATTCAGCTCGAGAGAGAGTGAATAGACTAAGGTATGGGTTGTTCTTATTTTGCATGCTTGTTGATGTTAGAGAGAAATCGACTTGATTCGGGGTAAATTGTTTGAGAGAAAGTTACTTCCTCTATAGTCTAGCTTACTCACTAATATTTAGTTATTTTCTAATAGTTGGAATTACCCATTTGTCTATATTAGCCTATAATCAAATCACATCCCAAGAACCCGTCTCATTATTGTTATTTCGTATTGTTTACCACTTTTGTAGTTGATAAACAAAACCAAAACCCCCATTTGACATTCGTGTCAACCCCTGATTTGAATGATGTCTTTATTCGATAATTATTTTTCCTATGACTGATTTGACCATATTTGTACTTCTCAATTGATCTCAAACACGTGCAAAACCCTGTGGGATTCGAACCCAACTCATTTAGTTGGGTTATATACTGACTAGCGATCGTTGACACTTAGAATTGGATGAAGTGTCCTTGAAACGTTAATCAAAATGGCACCGCAACCGGTGATTGGTGTTGTTTGAGATTCTTTTGGTGAAGTTGAATTTTGTTATTTTTAGTCATAGTTTAAGCTACATACTTTTAGTTTTGGTTTGTGTGTTGCTTGCTTAAAATAGAAGGAATGAGCATGTCTTGTAGCAACGGTACCCAAATGGACTACCTCCTTCAGAAATGATGATTCTTAGGGATAACATCCTAAATTTCAAGCAACTGGAGGGTGAGTCAATCCATGAGTTGTGGCTAAGATTTAAGATACTATTTCTACAATGCCCAACTCATGGAATCTCATATAAAATGCTATTGAACTGCTTCTATAGAGGTTTTGGCCCTGAGAACAGAGGATTGGCTGACCTCTATAGAAGGGTGGTCTAATACAACAGCCCTATGCAATAGCAACCCAACTCCTTGATCACATGATTAAGACCCATAAGGAGACAGAGAAGGACCAGAATTTGGCAACCATGCTGACTCAGCTTGATCTCTTAGACAAAAATATTATGGAATTGGAGGTACCATACAAAAAGAAAGATTGGTACATTCCCCCTCCAGAGCGTATAAAGCCCAAGAATTACGAGGGTGGACAAGTAGAAGAGATACTCTCACTCATTCTCCACAAAGTCGAAAAACGCGACAAAGTGTTGAAAGAGATAAAAGAGAATGTCTCAATGTTGAATCTGATGACTATTTCTCATTCCATATCTATTCAGCTACTGGAGTCCCAAATGGGTCATGCGTTGTCTCGTCTCTACCTAAGACAAAAAGGGGGACTACCTAGTGACACTACGGCAAACCCTAGAAATGAAGTTTTAGTAGGGACTTGCGTCGTGCCACGATGTTAACTAAGGCTCTTCTTGGGAGGCAACCCAAGTTTTACTACTTTATTTTTGTTTAGAAATAATCGTGTGTTGATTGTGCAGGTTGAAGTGTAGAATGTGTTTGAAAAGTGCAGGTTAGCGGGCCTATGGACTAGTCGGCGGATCACCGAACAGGTCGGCGATCCCGACTTAGTCTGTTGTTTAGACCCCCACATTAATTGGAGGTCCTGTTAAACTTGACGAGGTAAGTACCCACTCGGAGTGTCACCGAGTGGTTTGGCGATGAAAATTAATGTCGCTGAAAGGGCGAGAATTGGACGATTTTTAAAAGGCCAAAGGTTTAAATTTCAAACTCTTTCACATTCCCGCACTATTTAATTTCCTATAATCATACCCGCAATCTATATTTCCTATATTCTCGTATTTTCTTGCTTTTTGGTTGTTGATCCTGTATTTGGAGTTGGATACTTTGCCACCTAGCATTTCAATTCATATATTCGGCATCAAATGTTGGTTTTCCAAACCCCAAACCTCGTATTTAGCGGTTAAACTCATTTGCAATCATTTTGTTCTTAATGATGTGTGTTGGGCCTCTTTGAATCTGTATTTGTGTGCTTTCCTGCCTGTTTTAATTTCGATTATCATGCCTAAAATGCCTAATTGTTTATTTCCTGAGTTTCGTGCCTTAAAATTGATCATAAATTTTTGGGTTGTGCTTAATTGTTGAATGGGTTTAGTCGAGTGAAGTCTGAGTAACCCAAATTGTGCTAAATGACGTACTTTACCCGATGATTGAGCGTTTGACGTCATTCTTGAGGGCTTGAGTCATCAAATGGCCAATTTTTGCCAAACCGGGGGAAATTTGAGTACCCCAGTGGCATGGGTCTTATGGGTGTGAGTCTAATTGAGTATCTGTATGCTTTGATTTTATTTTCGGGGGCTGCGGGGTTGATTTTTGAAGTCGGGGTACAAAGTAAGCATGTTGGGCAGTTTGGCGAGGTGGGTCAAGCTCGCCGAACCACTCGACATTTCACCGAACCCCCTAGATCGCCTTTAATTTCTTGGGTTTGGTTGCTTTTAGTTTTGTAATATTCGGCAAGAAGCTTGACTAGTGCACCGAATATCTTCTTTGATCGCCCTTTCGCACCCTTAACCCCTAAACTACATTGTAACTTTCGGTGGGCTTGTCTGAGATCGTCGAATTCTGTTGGTGATTCGCCGAAAGGCCTCTCCCATCGCCTACATGCCATTTTTCTATAAAATTTTGAAGTCAATCCTTTCAGCGAGCCCAATCTAGCTCGCCAAAGTGATTCGGCGAGTCTGTCTGCAATATCATTTATGTGTTTTTCTTGAAATATTTCTAACTTTCTACGATGTTTTTGCATATATGGCTAGAACCAACTTGGACATGTCGCCCCGTAAAAAAGAATGGGGCATAGTGATAAATGAAGGGGCAACCAATCCTCCTAAAAAGGGAAAGAGGTCACTTCCCAATAGAGGCAAGGGTAAGGGAAAGAAGCCCATATCTGAGATTCTGGAGCACAACTCAGGCAGCGAGGGACAGTCCTTTGACTCTCAAGCTGAATTTTTTGAACCGAATGACGACCAGCCTCTACAGTCCCTGAGGGAAGAAATCCATGCTAGGTCTCACCCAGACTCGTCGAGAGTTCCAGAGGCCACCTATCCGCCAACTGATATATTGCCATCTCCGACACCAACTGCGGTTCCAGAGCCACCAGTATAAGGTCCCCTCCCCGGCTACTCAATAGACTTAATGCTGAGGGACTGAGGATGATTTTGGAGGAAAAGATGTTATCTACGGAAGGTTTAGTGGGTAGATACTCCGCTGTGAGGGACACGCTCCAGTTTCACCGGTTCGAGTAGCTCACCAGGCCTCGAGGCCCGTATATTCCTACAAGGGTCCGGCAGATCTATGCAGCATACGGTGAATTGGTACCAAAGGGCAAGAAATAGGCCAGCACTTTCAGGCCAGCAGGGTCCGTCATGGTACGGGGGACAGTAGTGAGATGCAGCCGCGATAATATCAACGCTGTATTGGATAGAGGGTCAATCTTTGACTACCCAAATTTGGCTACCACTAGATTCCCTTGGATTATCTCAAGGGCTAGCTTGCACCCCTTATCTCTAACACCACCCCAAGGTGGATTGAGGCAGGAGCTCCGATTGAGAAGAAGGAGATGAATGTAGTTGCGCGATACTGGTTTGGATTCAGCAGCAACTGAGTTATGCCATCCCATAATGAGTCCATCCTCCGCCATCCTAAGGCAACCTGTCTTGGGTCCATCATCTCTCGGAGGAGCATTAATTTGAGACTCATCATAGAGCAGGAGATGGCCATGAGGGCCAAGCAGAGCCAGACGTCCCTTCTATTCTCGGTCTTGATTACAGAGTTGTACTGGCGTGCTGGAGTACCACGTGATGAGAAGAGGGATATTGAGGTCACACCCACATCCTCCACAGACATCTGGCATATAAAGGCTGAGTACACTAGGGAGAAAGCAGACAGAAGGAGAGAAGCTCTGGTGGACGCATCCCAGAGGTTAATGTTGAGAGGATACCTGCAGAGGCACCTTTGCCTACTTAGGCCTCCGGGCCTTCAGTTACCCATGCATCCACTTCCTTACAGGCTCCTACTGCATCGACTACTTCCCAGCCCAACAAGATTACTCAGGCCATGATCCTAAAGATGGGCCACTTAGCCCATTCTACGAATGTGAGGGCTACTCGATTAGAAGCTGAAGTACTGTGGATGATTGAGAGTGTTATCCTTGCTGCACTAACGCCCATCCGAACATCTATTGACACTCTCATAGAGAGAGTTGACACTTGTGAGAGTAGACAGGGGGAGACTTCAAAGGTGAAAGCTTTGAAAGTCAAGGTTGTTAATTTGCGAAAGGATGTGGACTACATGAAGTCCACAGACTTCACTTCACTTCTAGAGGCAGCTAATGATGTGGATGCACCAACGACTTCTAAGATTCTTCCAGCCACCACCAGAGGCGTGCATATAGATGATATGGCAGCTGATGAGTCAGAGGTAGAGACCAATGATGAGTAGATAGAGGTGCCATAGGAGACCATCTATGGGACCTGCCAGACCTAGAGGAGACGATTGTACAGTCGGTGATTCAGACATCACTAACAGAAACATCCATGGCAGGCTCTAGTGGAGCCAGTGCAGCTGATATGACACCGAGCACTGATGCCCCGACAGATGGAGAAATTGTGTAGACAGGACATTTCCTTACCTCTCTCTATCATTTTTATTAACTTTTTATCATTTTATTGCATTTGAGGACAAATTGCTTTTTATTTGTGGTGGGGTGAGGTATTTCCATACCTACCTCTTGTGATTATCATTTTTGTATATATATTGGGTTTTTGTGTGTGAATTGTGTTTTGGCACTGTTTTGTGGATAGTTGAGCTTGTGGCTCCCTTGTTTTTAAATGCAAATGGTTTTTGACCTTTCCAAAAATTTTGCCACCTCTTGTTGTGTTTGATTATGGTTGTTTTTGTGCAAATTTGAGTGTCGTTTATGATCAATACCGATGACTTAAATAGTGCTTTTAATCAAACAAAAATGAATGTACGGCTACGATGAGGCCAAATGAAGTTGCATAGACAATATGTGAACTTCTTGCATCTCGTTGTGACTAACTGGTTATCGAATGGAGTCTCTTGTGATGAACATTGCACGCTAGCGAAATTGTGGAGTCTTGTTTGATATTGGTACAAAAATCCTTGTGTGATGAGCTTACCGTGAACCTTGTGTGATGACACCTAGAATTTGCCCCGTTGGTCCGGTTGACTAAGTGATGCAAACTCTTGAAATGATCTTAGGCAACAATTTTGAAGAGTGAACCAATTTGACAATATACCTCTTTGTGGCCAACCTTGTGAGTGTGTGAACCATGCTTGAACTCCCTTTTTGAGCCTTATCCTTTTCTTGGAAGAAACTTCATGCAATTGTAACCCCTTTTTATCCATTCACCCATAATCCTCATGAAGTGTGGTTTGTTTGAATAGCCAACTTAGGCCAAAATCCTAAGTTAGGGGTGTGATGAAAGGAGAAGGTAAATCAAGAAGTGCAAAGAAGACCCCTTTTGATCTATAAGGGCAAATCTATGGATGAAGTCATGCATGTGTTCATCTTTGTGAGTGTGAGAGTTTTATGTGATTCTGGAACTATAATTTGTTGAAATATTATGTGTGAATATGGAATCATTCTTTTGTGAGGACATTTGAGCACCTTTGTTGAGCTTGAACTTGCATTTGAAGCAAGTATTGTGAACTTGAGAATCTTTGATGATAAAGAGTCATAACTTGAAACTTTGAGTGCACAATTGATCCTTGCATAAGTAAGGTGAGTCTTGTTGTGTGCATTCATGATTGAGTCTTGTGTATCACTGTTTGAGACATCCTTTTTGAAATGATGAACATGAGTTTTACTTGAGGACAAGCAAAAATTTAAGTTGGAGGTGTTGATGAGTCCATGATTTGCACTCATTTAGGGCTTTATTTATATAGATTTAGTGTCCTCAAATGCTTATTTTGTTACAAATAACTTATGTAAAGCCCTTGATTTCTAGGTATATGGAATAAGGAACAAAGCAAGGACACTAATTTGCAAAAAGGAACAAAGCGAGTTGAAAGAATTAAGAAACACAAGTATGGTGATCACCAAGTCCACTTGGCGAGTCGCCGAATGGCCATTTGACCGCTTAAAGTTCCAGTGTGCCAATCCCTGAGGGAAGAAATCAGGTTGGAGATAGAAAGGAGCAGTCGGCGAATCTCCGAGTAGTTCCGCGATACAGTACTGGATCGCCCAAAATTACAGAACTCGAGGATGCTGAATGCCAAGGCTGAAAGGCGATGAAAGTGACCAAAGGGCGGCTTGCCGAGTGGTTCGGCGATCCCGACTTACTTCGCCAAGTGGTTCTTTGCAGCACATTTTTGGCGACTATAAATTCATTTTTGATTTATTTTAGTATCTATCTATCTATTGAGGAGATATCTAATTTTCAATATATCGAATATTCTGAGACTGAGACAAGTTTTCTCTAGTTTTCCTTTAGCTCTGAAGAACTGAAAAATTTCACTTTTGAGAAATTGGAAGTGTGTCTTTAAGATTCTTCAAATTGGACCATTGTAAAGACGAAATCAATCTTACCCAGTTGATGGAAACTCAATTTGGCAATTATTTTTATCTCTTTATGAAGTCTAGCTAAAACCTCAATTCTTGGGGTGTGATTATGTGATTATGGGCTGATTTAGTTTATGGGTATTGCAAATTGTTAGTTTAAATATTGTTTAGAAGTGAGTTCAATCACTAATTGTGGTTTAATTTAAGAATTGTAGTTTCAAATGCAATTCTACCCTTGTGTTTATGGCTTGCGAGAGAGAGAGGTTTCAGAATTAAGATTATTGATTGATGATTTGTGGGTATTGGGTTACCATGGGTTCAACTCGAGAGAGTGAATCCTAAACCTAATTCCACACATTCAGCTCGAGATAGTGAATGGACTAAGGTGTGGGTTGTTCTTATTTTGCATGCTTGTTGATGTTCTAGAGAAATTGATTTGATTCGGGGTAAATTGTTCGAGAGAAAGTTTACCTCCTCTATAGTCTAGCTTACTCACTAATATTTAGCTATTTTCTAATAGTTGGAATTACCCATTTTTCTATATTAGCCTATAATCGAAGCACATCCCAAGAACCCATCTCATTATTGTTATTTCGTATTTTTTACCACTGTTTGTAGTTGACAATCAAAACCAAATCCTCCATTTGACATTCATGTCAACCCCTGATTTGAATGATGTCTTTATTAGATAATTTTTATTCCTATGACTGATTTGACTATATTCGTACTTCTCTATTGATTCTCAAACACGTACCACTCCCTCTGGGATTCGACCCATACTCATTTAGTTGGGTTATATACTGACTAGCGATCGTTGACACTTAGAATTTTTTGAAATGTCCTTGAAACGTTAATCAAGGCCTCGTACTGTTAGCAGTCATAGAACTATAATGTGCAGATGCAGTGGTGGAATCAGAAGTACGAGCAATAGATGAAAGAGTAGGAATACATGTCTGCTTCATAGAAGGAGCAAGTGTGCTAGTCTCATTAGTCAAGGTCGGAGGGTCACCAATGGAGTAGATTCTGGTGGTGGTGGCTTCCTCCGAGCCACATCATCTCTCAAAAAGTTAGCCTCGATCCTTTGAATATCATTTGAGGAGACTGGTGTGATCCTGACATTGGTTTTTACTATATATGGGACTCTAACTTTTTTGCAAAGCTTGGTAATGAGCACCAGGAAGGGAAGAGAGATTTGCTCCTGTCTGGATCGTAGTAATATCTCTTCCACAATTATCTCTCCCATATTAATCTTCTTTCTCAATAATGAAACCCATTAATACGGCCTTCGGAAGCCTAAGTATAGACTGATTTTGGGACGGCATCACATTCCTACTGATAAATCCAAACCAGTACCTCGCCATTATGCTCAGGTCTTTCTTTTCAATTTTGGCACCTTCAACCATCCAAGATGGTGTAGACTCACCGGATATTAGAGGGGCCAGCCACTCTTTCAACAGATCCAAAGGTGTGGCCATCTGGATCTTATATTCATCGGTCAAATTGTCTGGGGTACCCAGTACTTTATTAATCACAGTGCTATTACACTACATCATTTTTCCTCGAACTTCTATTTCATCCACTGTCTTCCAGACAGTCCCTTTCCTCTTTTTCAGCAATGCCCTTGCATAGGCATCATAGAACTCTTATCCCCACTTGAACATGTATGGTTGTCTGAATCTTGTGAACTATTCCAACTTGTAGAATTTGATTACTCTCCATATTTTAGGGTGCTCACTCATAACCCCATCAGTAGAATGTCGGTGCTCCTCTCAAATTGTGTGTTCCCAATCTGCCTTGAGCCTATTCAAAGCTCTTGGAGTTATAATCAGGAGAACACACAAAGCAGGGTTCAGGTCTTTTGCTGGTGACACCAACTTTGAGTCGATATTCATCTGCTTCTTAGTAATATGCTTCCGCTCCTTTTTACCTCGGCTTGTAGGTGTCTGAGTATTTGAAGTCTCAGAAGGTTCATTGATTGAAATTCCCTTTTGTTTCTTTTGAGAAAGGGGAGAAGGAGAATCCATTTCTGATTGAATATCAGAGTGGAACATGTTCTTACCATTTGTTCCCGTTATTACTTGCAATGTACACATTAAGCACAAGATTTGTGAAGGTTAGTTTAAATCGAAAGAACTTTTAATCAAGATTTAAAATAGTCTTAAGGCTCGCCTAACGGGAAGGTGTATCACCCATTAGGGTCGACGAGCACTGATGAGCTTGCCTACTTAGACACTAGCACAAATCTAAGGGAACAGGCACACAGGGCGGAGTCAATGCCAACTCGGTGATTAATCGAGTTAGTTTCGGTGGGCTAAGACAAGTCCACTAAAACTAACACTGCAAAAGGGAAAGATATAGGCATCAAGGGCAATGTCCTCTCCCATTTGAAAATTCACCCAATGAGTTTGGCGGACTAAGACGATCCCGTCGAATGGGACAGTACCCTCAGGCCATGCACAAGCTCAAGAAGGTGAGATGGGTCTTACTCAGTGATTCACCTATCTTCTTTGGTGAGCTAATACAAGTCCGCCTAACAAGAATTTTCAGCCCAGTGCCTATTTTTAAAATTCAAATCTAACATGTACACCAAATACTAGTTTCCCCTAACAATTACAATCCACCCACTTGTTTTTCTACTCATGAGTACTCAGATTTCCCCCACTTATCACTAAGTGTTGCTCTATTTGACGATTGTTGTTAAGAAAGTAGTCAGCATGTCTATCGTTGGATAAAATCATGTAATGGGTCAACATTGAGCTACTCAGACTTCACTCACATTCAATTAATCATAAACCCATCAATCACATCGATTCAATTAAGCATTCTAACCAAAACAATCTCAATTCACCATTCATGCAGATACTCGTAGTTAAAATCACATGGGTACAATTCAAAATTCAATAATATGATGTTACCCACCAAAATCAAACACTTAATCTCAGTTACATGGCTCAAACCCACACCCTCACCAAAATCATTAACGAGAAGTCAACCTTAGCACCCAAAAACAATCATGAAATTGAGGAATCGAGGTTAAGTTGAATCGATGTCCAATAAAATGCACTCCTAGTACTTTAACACACTCACACAATACACAAAATCACTCGAAATGTGCAATGTAAGAGAAGATATCAAAAAGTCTCCAAGAATTCAAAGGGTTTTGGTTTTTAAAATTAAAAGAACCTTGGGCCCTTTTATGGTAGACCCATTGACGCACTTACTAACGTCGCCGAACGTGTTCGGTGTATCACCATATGGAGCTTAAGCTCACCAAACATACCTGAACAATGACCAAGTCTGCAGGTTAATTCAGCGGACTCGATGGAATCCTCTTTATGCACATAAGTGAATCGCCCTTTGGATTTGTACTCGTCGCTATTGACACTGCACTTTGCCAATTTTTTATGCTCAAAGGGCGGACAAGTATCAGTCCGCCTAGTGCTTTCAGTGCATCACCATTTTTGTTAAGGCCTTGCCCAATCTTCCCTTATCTATCTTTTAACCTTTTATCCCTCTGCACTCCCAACGCATGTAATTAAAAAGAAAAATAAAAATAACAGTAAAGACTTGGGTTACCTCCCAAGAAGCATCTTATTTAATAACGTGGCACGACATAGTCATCAAAATTCAACAATCATTCTTGGGATTTGGGATGGTATCACTAGTCAAAGTTCTCTTTTGCCTTGGATTTAAGTGGGTGGAAATCTGACCCAGTTGGGTCTCCAGCTGCTTGATTGAAACTAAATATGAAATCACCGTTTGGTTTAAAGTGGAGAAGTTATTTTTTAAATCCTCCAACACCTTATCGACTCCTTCAACTTTGTTATAGATCCTCACAAGCATGTCTTCCATCTTGCTTCCTTCTAGACCAGTTGGATCTTTTGGGCATAGACAATCATGGGGAGGCATGTATATATATTTCTCCACCTCTCTATTGTTTGTTCCAACTGCATTTACTGACTTAGTTCCACCTCTCATGACATGTTTTGAACGCAAATCGATTTGGGTCATCATTTTGGCAATATTTTCATCCCTTTCGTGGTCTCTTTTGATTTGTTCTTTACTCAAGACCACTTATAGAAGAGGTGCTTCGTATTCTCTAGTGTGCCATGGTTGGTTGACCTTGGTCATGTCATCTAATAACAACGCAGCTAGCTTATAAGGTTGTCTCATTAGTCCACCATGGACCAATTGATCAGACACACTTTTATTGACTGGATCAAGGCTCCAATAAAAGTATTGTAGCAGTAAATTGTCCACAATGTCATGCGTTGGACAATGCAAGAGCAACTTCTTGAACCTCAGCCATATTTCTTGCAAGAGTTCACCTCCAAGACTTTTGAAATTATGTATTTAGAGACCAAGTTTAACCATCTTCGGGGATGGAAAGAATTGTTCCAAGAATGACTCTATTAGCTCGTCATACGAAGTAATAGAATCAATTGGTAACTCTGTCAACCACCGTGTAGCCTCTCCCAATATAGAGAACGAGAATAGTCTCAACCTTATGGATTCTTTAGAGATATTCTTGAACATAAAGGGTCCACACACCTCCTTAAAATTCCTAAGGTGATCATGGGGATCCTCATGAGATAGGCCCCATAAAATTCTTTTCATCTGAAGTAATTGGATCATAGTGACGGTGATGTGAAACACCATATTCCCGGTTATAGGAGATATTCAAATTCCTTTAGTGCTTTGAATGAAATTAATGGGCATGTCATTTAGTCACCCATATTATCATTTTGACCATAGTGACTATCATTGTCACTCGAAAGGTCACTCATCTTTTCAACCTGCAAATCAGCTAACAACAACATAAAACAACTACTCTCTACAAATGAACCAAATTAAAATTTAATTTCTTAATTAGAATTCTCAACCACCGGTCCCCGACAACGGCTTCATTTTTTATAATGCACAAATTACCCTTCAAAACCTATTAAAAAGATAAGTGGTCATAGTCAGTAAAAAACCAACAAAGAGTCGGGTCGAATCCCACATGAAAGGGTATATCGTGGAGAATTCTTTATCGAGAGATTTGGATTTTAGATCAACTCATTTGGAGTGGTAATAAAAATTAGGTGGATGATACCACCAACTTAATGTAAATCTTTGTTGTCAATTATCATAATTAAACTAAAAATTTGAACGAAATCAAGAGTTATCAAGCAATCTATGGGTGTGGGGATTGGATATCAATGTCATATAGGACTAAATGTGTTGCTCTATAGTGATTTGCATACATGAATAGGCCAATTCATCTTCAATGACGCTAATCATATTTCGATCTCAAAGCATCTACGCCTAGAATCTCCTTTCGGTCTAATCTAATGTCAATTTTTAATAACCCAATACCTTACTCTATTCCCTCTTTCAAAAATAGGGCAAATAAATCTGACCCATAACCTCTCTTTCGAGCAAGTCAAAGCCATCAAACCAAAATTACTAGTATTGAACTAATTACCTACTCCAATAATCTCTTTCCAGCATCAATCAGAGATCAGAAGTAGAAACCAAGTTTGTAACCTTAACTCTTAAGTTAACCCCATGGTAGTTAGAACAAAATCATTCATGAACAGCAACAAAACTGAACATAGCACAATACTCACTATATTAAATTAAGCACAGCACCCCTAGATCTTGGGGTTTTAGCCACCCAGGAACCAAATGAGGAATCACACGTAGACAGACCTGAGCATTCTCCTGCTCTATGGATCCCTCTGGAGCTAGAGTTGGGGCTGCTTGACGATCTCTGCCATTATATGAGTCTCTTCCTTTTTGCATATGGCATCGCCACTCCCTTTGGCAGCATCCACTAATTTGGAACTTAATTTGAAAGCCATATTTCGACCCGGACGTTTTCAGGGTGCCTCGACTTCGCCAGCAAAGCTGCCTTATTAAGCTTTGGACTCCTCAAAAAGTAAAGAAAGTATACCTTTCATGAAAGCAGCCATGGGTAACTTGAAATCAAGCAATTAAGAGTAAACCAACTTTGAATTTCATTTCAAATTAATTAATTCAAGATTCAAATTGTAAAACTCCAAGAAGCCTATAAAAACTGTTCAAAAAAGTAAAGTGTTCTCTCTCAAAACTTTCTCCTCAACTATGTTGTTCAACTCTTTGTTCCAACTCTTTCAAACTCTATCATTGGGGCTATTTATATTTTTCCAAAATTTGGCCCAAAAATCCACTTTCTAACCCACTTGATGTAACACGTCGGAATCAAAAAGAGGGAAAATTTCAGTTTTTCACAGACCTGTGCCAACACGGATGACACCACCCACAGCACGTATGTGGGACGACAGTCCGTTAGGGGTTGCATAGTTGACAAGTTAGAATTTTCTGAAAATGTCAACCTTTAGTACAATTACTGGTCTCTGATCTAAACAACGACCAACCAGGACGGTCCGTGGTCTGACCAACGGACCATGGGTTGGGGGTGAGTGAGGTTGACTGAAGGTCTTTTGAATCTTTTCCTAATTATTCTAGCCTAATACTATGTCATTTTACCCTTCACCTAAAGCCCTATATAAGTGTTTCTACCCCCCCCCCCCCCTTAAATTTTCCCAATTAAAATCATTTTCTCGAATTTCTAAAAGAAGAACAAGTCTTCCTCTTCAAAATATTTCTTTCTCTAGAAAGATTGAAGAAGAAGGAGTCAACCTAGGCTTTCAAGTCAAGTCTCCAATTCCTCCATTGAAGACAGACTTTTGGCATTAACTTATGACAGTCTTCATCCATAAAGCCTTTCCCTCCATGGAGTTCCTAAATTCTCCAATTTACAAAGTTAGAAATCCCCAATTGAGTTAGAGTTTTTCTTCTATGTCATAAGTTCCTTTAAATGTTGATTTATTTGTTTATTCTATGATCTATTATGCCTGAATTGAGAAGATTCCATATTTTTAAGATGAATCCCCATGAACTCATGCCTAATCCATATTTTCTCGATTATGATGATTGAAAGTGGGGTTTGAACTATCAATTATGGAAATATGCATGTTCTTATGGAATTGATGAAATAATATGTACATTCCGTTGAGAATAAAGCAAAGATGTTGTTGTTAATTGTTGTGAAAGGATTTCTCACATAACTACCTCATGCATGTATGTGAAAAGTTTTTCTTACATAAAGGATTCTAAGGTGGAAAGGTCTTCTCACCTAAAATGAATCAAATTTAAGGAGCTATTTTAAGAATGAGGCAAGCGGTGATTACCCATGCCCTCTAATCAAAAGACAAGAGGCGATTACCCAAGTCCTTTAAAGAAAATATGAATAAGACTAATGAATATTTTGTGGGAGTTATGCTTAGGACCGAGTGGACAAGTGGTGATTACACATGTCCCATAAACTATGTGCCACCATAGATTGTCTAGATAGACATTACCTAGTGGAATTACTTAAGTTGGAAGTTCATGGTTCTTACCTTGGCAAGTGAAAACACCTCATTTTGGTGTAGGGTAGACACCGAATTCCATGTTAATAGCTCACATGGTCTTACATATCGGTTAAAGGTAATTCTCCTACATTAATGAACCAAGGTTACTTCAAGAAGTATCTCACATGTGATTAAAGATGATGTTTACTTGCATTGGCCATGTTTTGTGACTTATGTTGTCCAACTCTTTTATATCAGGTTTTAGCTTGGTCATTGAATATTACGAAAAATGCCTCTTTATCATGATTTTTACACTTCATGCATCGCTATCATACTTGGTACATATTTGTACTAATGCATACTTTTACCTACATTTCTTATCAAAATATAGGCTTCGACGCTCCAGACTCGCACTTCTGTGGCTAGGATATATAGTAGAAGATTGATTATTGGTGAGTCCTCATGTTTTGAGGACCCAGCCTTACTTTATTATGTCTTTACACTTCAGTTTTAGACTTGATGTATAGGTTACGTCTCGATTACTTCTTATGTACTAGATGTCTTTGAGACATTGTTAGATTCCGCTTCGTTATATAAAACTCTCTATTTTGAAATGATCTTTTAAATATCTTGATTTTTATTATATTGTCTATGTATGCTAAGTAGCTTGTATGGGGCCTCTTGGGGTCTTATACACCATGTTACACCTAGGGTTTACCTTGGGTCGTGACAATCTTGGTAATCAAAGCACAAGATTTAGAAAGCTCCTAGGAAAGTCTCATAAGCCACATCAAGTAGAGTCTTGTTCATGAGTGTAAGGTGTGCCACATTTATGAATGAGAGGCCATAAGATGTTTAGAAAATTCCACTTCCATTACTCTAAAAGTCGTGCGATAGAGTTTAACTCTATAATGTCTCTCTTCTAATCCTTACTTGATGCTCTACAAGATATGGCCACTCGAAGGGCATATGTTAGAAGAATGCGAGAGCGAATGTGAATCAAGAGGCTTCTCCTCAAGATCCTCATGTTCCGGTCCACCCTTTGGCCGAGCAAGTGACTAATGCAGAGTTTAGGGCTGTTTTTCAAGTGTTGGCTCAAGCCATGACATCTCAAGTCAATAGGGAGGTTGCGGTCCCCTTGAACCCTAATGTGGGTACAATGGCAACTAGAGTAAGGGATTTCACTAGAATAAATCCTTCGGAGTTTCATGGTTCTAAGGTGGAGTAAGACCCACAAGAGTTCATTGATGAGGTATACAAGGTGTTGATGATCATGAGAGTGACGCTAGTGGAAAAGGAGGAATTGGCCGCGTACCAAATTAAGGGTGTTGTTCAAATGTGGTTCAACAAATGGAAGGGAGGGTAGTTGATGCGGGTCCTCTCGATTGTGAAAAATTTAAGATTGTTTTCTTTGATAGGTTCTTTCCCCTTAAGATGAGGGAGGCAAAGGTGCTTGAATTCATCAATCTTTATCAAGGAAATATGAGTGTGAAGGAATATGTTTTGAAGTTCACATAGTTGCCTCGATATGCTCCTACTATGGTTGTCGATCCTAGGGCGAGAATGAGTAAGTTTGTTTCGAGTGTATCTGAAATGGTGGTTAAAGAATGTCATACCACTATGCTTATCAATGATATGGACATTTCTCATCTCATGGTTCATGCTCAAAAAATTGAATAGGAGAAACTTAAGGAAAGGTCTATGGAGGCAAAGCGGGCTAAGACCGGTGATAGTAACTTCTCACACTCAAGGTTCGATGGACATGGTCGTTCTAAGTTTCGACAAAGGTTTTCCGGCCAAGGTTCCTCCAATGCTCCTCCTAAGTTAAACAAAGATAGGATGTCTAACCCTAAGTATCAATGAGGGAATGATGATAGGTATTCATTGCTTACTTGTGTTAAGTATGAAAAGAAGCTTGAGGGTAGATGTCTAGCGGGTTTCAATGCTTGTTTTGGTTGTCGTAAGATGGAGCACAAGATAAGGGATTGTCCCTCAGTTGCTAAAAATAGGGAAGATAATCGCCAACGTGTAACACTGAATCCTTCATTTGGTCCTAGTGGGAGTCAAAAGCAAAGCATATTCTATGCACTTCAAACTCGTCATGACTAAGAGGGTTAGCCCGATGTGGTTACCGGTATATTGAAAATCTTCCTACTTGATGTTTATGCTTTACTTGACCCCGGTGCTACCTTGTCTTTTGTGACTCCATATGTGGCTATGAGGTTTGATATTCTTCTGGATGTGTTGTTAAATCTTGTTTCTATCTCTACTCATGTTGGTGATTCTGTTGAGGCTAAGAGGGCCTATAAAAAGTGTCTCGTCTCCTTGTCCCATAAAGTCCCTCATGTTGATCTTGTAGAGCTTGATATGCTAGATTTTGATGTTATCCTTGGTATGGATTGGTTGCATTCATGTTATGCTTCTATTTATTGTTGAACCCATATAGTCAAGTTTTAGTTTCGAAATGAACCCATCTTAGAGTGGAAAGGGGGAAATTATATGCCTAAGGATAAGCTTGTCTCTTGTCTTAAAGCTAGAAATATGATTTCTAAGAGTTGCATATAACATCTAGTTAGGGTGAGGGATATAGATTTTGAGACCCCTACTCTTGAGTCAGTCCCCATTGTAAATGAGTTTCTGGAAGTATTTCCAGATGATTTACTTGGTATTTCTATCAAAAGGGAAATAGACTTTGGTATTGAACTACTCCTAGATATGCAATCTATCTCTATTCCTCCTTATCGGATGTCTCCGGTAGAACTTAAGAAATTAAAGGAACAATTGAAAGATTTGTTGGACAATGTCTTCATCCGACCGAGTATCTCTCTATAGAATGCTCCAATTTTGTTTGTTAGAAATAAATATGGTTAGCTTCGGATGTGTATTGACTACCGGCAATTGAATAAGGTTACCGTTAAGAAAAAATATCATTTCCCAAGGATAGATTATTTATTTGACCAACTTCAAGGGGCAAGTTACTTATCTCAGATTGACCTCATGTCAAGTTATCACCAATTGAGGGTGAAGGCAAATGAGATTCTGAAGAAAGATTTTCGAACTCGGTATGACCATTATAAGTTTTTGGTAATGTCGTTTGGTTTGACTAATGCTCTGGCCGAATTTATGGATTTGATGAATAGGGTGTCTAGACAATACCTTGATATGTTTGTGATTTGTGTTCATTGATAATATATGGATATATTCAAGGAGTGAAGACGAGCATACCAATCATTTTAGGATTGTGTTGCAAGTCCTCAAGGACCAACAACTCTTTGCAAAGTTTAGTAAATGTAAGTTTTGGTTAAGGTCTGTGGATTTTCTTGGTCATATTATTTTTAATAAGGGTATTAAGGTAGATCCTAAGAAGACGGATGTGGTCAAGAGTTGGCCTAGACCTCTATTCCCTTCGGATATTAGAAGTTTCTTGGGTTTGGCCGATTACTATAGAAGGTTTGTTGAAGGATTTTCTTCGATCGCTTCTCCATTGACAGTGTTGACTTAAATAAAGGTTAGTTTCATATGGTCTGAAGCGTGTGAGAAGAGTTTTCAAGAATTGAAAGATAGAGTTACTTTCGCTCTGGTGTTGAATTTACCGAAAGGAACCGATGGATTTGTTTTTTTATTGTGATGCCTCAATAATTGGGTTAGGGTGTGTCCTTATGCAAAATGAGAAAGTCATTGCCTATTCTTCAAGGTAACTTAAAATTCATGAGAAGAATTATCCTACGCATGATCTTGAATTAGCGACGATCGTGTTTGCTCTTAAGATTTGGAGGTATTATTTGTATGGTGTTCATGTGGATGTTTTTACCAGCCACAAGAGTTTGAAATATGTGTTTGAAAAAAGATCAAAATCTTCGCCAAAAGAGGTGGCTTGAGTTACTAAAGGATTATGACATGAGTGTTCTCTATCACTCCGGCAAGGCAAATGTGGTGGCGGATGCTCTAAGTCAATTATCAATGGGTAGTGTTACTCATATTGAAGAAGATAAAAAGGAGTTGGTTCGAGATAGTCATAGACTGGCCTGATTGGGTGTTCAATTAGTTGACTCTATCAAGGGTGGTGTTATTGTTCACAATGGTTCGGAATCATCTTTTGTGGCAGATGTGAACGCCAAGCAAGGTCTTGATCCGACTTTGGCTGAATTGAATGGAGTCGTGCTCAAAAAGTACGTAGAGGCTTTCTTCCAAGGGGAGATGGTGTACTTAGATATCAAGGTCGATTGTGTGTTCCTAATGTTGATGTGAGAGAACAAATCTTATCAGAAACACATAGCTTTCAATACTCCATTCACCCGGGAGCCACCAAGATGTATCGTGACTTGCGAGAGATCTATAGGTGGAATGGGATAAAGAAGGATATTGCAGAATTTGTGGCTAAGTGTCACTAATTGTCAACAAGTGAAAGTTGAGCATCAAAATCTGGGAGGCTTATCTCAAGATATTAGCATTCCTACTTGGAAGTGGGAAGATTTGAACATGTACTTCATTGTTGGTTTACCACGCACCGATAGCAACATGATTCGATTTGGGTTTTGTAGATTGAATGGCGAAATCAGTTCATTTCATTCCCGTCAAGGTTTCTTTTTCATTGGAGGACTATACGAAGTTGTATTTGAGGGAAATGGTGAGGTTGCATGGAGTGCCCTTGTCCATTATCTCCAATCGTGGTACCCAATTTACTTCTTAGTTTTTGGAAATCTTTCCAAAAGAGTCTTGGTACTCGTGTTAAGCGTAGTACGGCCTTTCATCCACAAACCAATTTGCAAGCGGAGCGTACTATCCAAACTTTGGAAGATATGTTAAGAGCATGTGTAATTGACTTCAAGGGTAATTGAGATGATCACTTGCCTTTGATTGAGTTTGCATATAACAGCAGCCATCACTCAAGTTTTGGTATGGCTCTGTTTGAGGCTCTATATGGTAGGAGGTGTAGATCTCCTATAGGTTGGTTTGAAGTGGGTGAAGTTGCTTTGATAGGTCTTGAATCGGTACATGAGGCTATGGAGAAAGTTTGGTTTATTAGAGAAAGGTTGAAAATGGCTCAAAGTCGTCAAAAGTCATATGACGATGTTAGAAGAAGAGATCTTGAGTGATGTTCATGATTGGGTCTACTTGAAAATTTCATCCATGAAGGGTGTAATGATATTTGGGAAGAACAGAAGCTTAGTCCCCGTTATGTGGGCTCGTATCAGATTTTAAGGTGAATTGGCAAGGTTGCTTATGAACTTGAATTGCCTAATGACTTGGCATCGGTGCATCCAGTTTTCTATGTCTCTTTGTTGAAGAAATGTGTTGTAGATCCGACACCTATAGTTCCCTTAGAAGGTTTGGGAGTTAAGGAGTAATTTCAATTGATATTTTAGACCAACAAGTCAAGAAGTTGAGAAACAAAGAAGTTGGTTCCGTAAAAGCTCTTAGGAGATTTTAGTTAGTTGAGGGTGCTACTGGGGAGACCGAGGCCGATATGATGTCCCGTTATCCTCATCTCTTTCCTTCCGTACCTACTCTAGCTTGAGGTATTTAGCTCTTCATGGTCTACTCTCTTAGTGTTATGCGTCTTAGATATTCCCATGATTTCCTCATAATGCATGATTCATGAAAAGCTTAAATTTTGAGAAAAAAGAGTTTACTTGATTGATTTCTACATGTTTATGTGCATTTATGTAATTGCATTCATGATTGGGTTGTTAGATTAAGTTCCTACCTTCTTTATGATGTCTTGAATCCCATTCGAGGAAGAATGCTCCCAAGGGGGAGATATTGTAACACCTCAGATTCAAAAAGAGGGAAAATTTTAGTTTTTCACAAACCTGTTGCCAGCACAGACTACACCAACCATGGCATGTAGGCGGGACGACGGTCCATTGGTGGTGGGGTGGTTGACAAGTTAGAATTCTCCCAAAATGTCAACCTCCAGTACCTTTTCAAAGGTTCGCCAGGACGATCTGTCATATAATGCACGAGTCATAGATAGGTCTCGTAGGTGAGTCCCAAACTTAGAGAGATTTTGAGGCCAAGAGTTGAGACCTACGTCTGTGGTCCACGGTCCATCGATGGACCCACAGGTCGTAGGTATGGTCCATCGTTGGGGGTTTACAATTAGTGGTCTTTGATCTTAACCACGACCAACCAGGATGGTCTGTGGTCTGACCAACGGACCGTGGGTTGGGGCGTGCATGAGTGAGGTCGGCAGTTATTTTCTTTAAGGATTTTTGAGTTTTTTCCTAATTATTCTAGACTAATACTATGTCGTTTTACCCTTTGCCTAAATCCTTATATAAGTGTTTTTACCCTAAATTTTCTCAATTGAAATCATTCTCTCAAATTCCTAAAAGAAGAACAAGTCTTCCTCTCCAAAATATTTCTCTCTAGAAAGCTTGGAGGTGAAAGAGTCAACCTACGGTTTCAAGTCAAGTATCCAATTCCTCCATTGAAGACAAGCGTTTGGCATTGAGGTATGACAGTCTTCATCCATGGATCCCTTTCCTCCATGGAGTTCCTAAATTCTCCAAGTTACAAAGTTAGAAATCCCCAATTAAGTTAGAGTTTTTCTTCTATGTCATGGTTCCTTTCAATGTTGATTTATTTGATTATTTTATGATCTATTATGCATGAATATTTGAGAAGATTCCATGTTTTAAAATGAATCCCCATGAACCCATGTCTAACCCATGTTTTATAGATTATGATGATTGAAAGTGGATTTTCAACTATGAAAGATGAATTATGAAAATATGCATGTTCTTATGGAATTGATGAAATATGATGTACATTGCATTGAGAGTAAAGGATATATGTTGTTGTTGTTGCTAATTGTTGTGAAAGGATTTCTCACATAACTACCTCATGCATGAATGTGAAAGGCTTTTCTCACATAAAGAATTCTAAGGTTGAAAGGTCTTCTCACCTAAAATCAATCAAAATTAAGGAGCTACTCTAAGAATGAGGCAAGCGGCGACTACCCATGCCCTCTAATAAAAAGACAAGAGGCGATTACCCATGTCATATGATATAAGAACAAGAGGTGATTATCCAAGTCCTTAAAGAAAAGATGAATAAGACTAATGAATATTCCGTGGGAGTTATGCTTAGCACCGAGTGTACAAGTGGCGATTACTCATGTCCCATAAACTATGTGCCACCATAGGTTGTCTAGATATACATTAGCTAGTGGATCTACATAAGCTAGAAGTTCATGGTTCTTACCTTAGCAAGTGAGAGCACCTTTTTTCGGTATGGGGTAGACACTGGATTCCATGTTAATAGCTAACATGGTCTTACATGTCGGTCAAAGGTAATTCTCCTACATTAATGAACCAAGGTTACTTCAAGAAGTATCTCACATGTGATTTAAGATGATGTCTACTTGCATTGGACATGTTTTGTGACTTATGTTTTCCAACTCTTTTATATCATGTTTTAGCTTGGTCATTGCATATTACGAAAATGCCCCTTTTTCATAATTTTTACACTCCATGCATCACTATCATACTTGGTACATATTTGTACTAATGCATACTCTTTCCTACATTTCTTATCAAAATGTAGGGTCCGACGCTCCAGACTTGCACTTCCATGGCTAGGATCTATAGTAGAAAATTGAAGATTGGTGAGTCCTTGTGTTTCGAGGACCGAGCCTACTTCATTATTTCTTTAGACTTGAGTTTTAGACTTGTTGTACGGGTTACGTCCCAATTACTTCTTATGTACTAGATTGCTTTGAGACATTGTTAGATTCCGCTTCGTTATATGAAATTCTCTTTTTTGAAATGATCTTTTAAATCTCTTGATTTCTATTATCTTGTCTATGAATGCTAAGTGGCTTGCATGGGGTCTCTCGGGGTCTTATACGTCATGTTACACCTAGGGTCTATCTTGGGTTGTGACACTCGGCGACACTAGTCAAGTTCGCCTAAGTTCCTCAGCTCGCCTTTGTGATGCTCTAGGCTTCAGGTGTTTGAACCTCAGTTGGCGAACTCGATTGAGTCAGCCTTTCACGTTCAACGCATCACCGAATACCACCTTAGTTCACCATTCGAGCATTAAATTTTTTCTTTACACATTGTCACTTTGGGCGATGTGCTTCATATCCACTTTTCTCATTCGGCGTATCGCCTTTTTTACATGAGGTCACCGACCTTCTTTGGTAAATGAAAGTGTTATGCACTGTCGGATTGGGCAAAGTCTAGCTCTGTCGGCGATCCCCCTTCATGCTAGGCGATCAACAATGTTCATTTTTCACTTATTTTGCATTTTTGGCTATTCTTTTAAGATTTAGTCCATTCCTTATCCAATTGCCTTCATAGTTGCAAATCATCAATATTTGATTAGAAATGACAAAGTTAGGCATTGAGGACACCAATTATTGAGCTAAATGAACCTTAAATGAGTGCAAATATACCACTCATCAATATCTCTATTATTGTTATTGTTATTGTTATTGTTATTGTTGTAGTATTCTTACGCATAGTAAGAAAGAGAAAGAGTAAAGCAACCCTAACATAAAAGATATTATTCTCCAATTATCTATTTAATGTTTTGTTTCCACATATCAATTAAATTGAAGTTTAATTTAGAGAGATATTATTAGAACATACCTGATTTATGGGTTTCTTACATTTTGTATTCTTAAGCAAGGTTGGACCCACCCTATGTCAAGGGGTGTCATCTAACACTGCTTCGTTGAAATTTTTTAATATTATATACATAAAAATCTGGGGAAAAAACAAAAACATTACTACAAATAATACAAATGATACCCCTTCTACGGATGTGCAACCTTGGCTTGTTGGTTTGGCATGTGGCTGGCGTGCAATAATTCTCCCAATTGCCCAAGTTCGAGCCTATTGTAATAATTTAACCACTTGTTCGAAACAAAACTTGAAAAATAATAAGTTATAAACTTAAAACTAAGTCATCGAGGAGAATTGTTAGAAGCTTTGAACAATTGGTATTAATATAGTATTGTTATATCAATTATTCGTTTATTTATTTATTATTCAATATCAACATTGCTTTAAAAAAAAAAAATAGTGTACGCCACTGTTCTTAAGGAGTTAACAACTTATTATATACTCTCTCTTTTTTAACTTAACATATACTCTTTTATTTGTGTTCACACTTATTTACTTCTTTAAATTTAAATAATTTATATTCTAATTTGTTTTTGTCTAATTATTGTCATCATATTAAATTTAAAAGAAAAATTGATTGATAATTATATATATATATAAAAAAAAATACAACAACATCATAGAACTTTCTTTGGGAGCTTTTTATATCCAAAATTATTTTAATGGAATATGTTTCATTGTATTTATCTGGTTGATTCTAATAATTATCATATCAATATTTGCATTATATTTCTGAGGGTTTTTGTATGACATGATTTCATTTTCTTAATTGATCTATCTAGCTAAATATGATAAACATTTTTCTCTCAATTTAATGAAGTTGAATCTATTTAACGTTATTTTTTTTAATTTACACAATTCATTTCTCCTGTAAACAATTTTAAAAATTAATGCAATACACATGTACAATACATGTATGTTGAAACTAATATAATTAAGGGATAATTAATAATATTTGTATCTCATTTTTTCAATCTGCATAATAGTTGTATTTTTATTTTTATGTTAGTTATTGATAAATAATGAAATAGCTCCTATGTGATCTGCCTAGTGGCCTTTACTTGAAATATCGTCTTCCCCCCAAAAAAAAATCTTGATAGCAATTTAATATCGAAAAAAGTTTAAAATGTCATTAAATTATGTGAAATTATATAAAAATGTAGAAAATGGCCAAATGGTCCGTCAATCTATTACCGAATTTCTAACTACACACTTATATTTTACGGGGGGCTATCTTATGGTGAAATACACACACTTGACACGTGTATTTCACCATTTAATATATATTTAAAAAAAAATTAAATCTCCTCTTTCTTCCTCCTTTCTTTTCCAATCATTTCTTCAACCCTAACTATAATAAACATTGTTTTTAACCTCAATAAATTTCTATTCTCTAACAATTTATGAAAACAAAAATTCAAGTCGCTTTTTCATCCACTCGGAATCTCTAGAGCATAGAAGATAGTTGTCCTAATCAAATCTTTCATTCAACCAATTCAACAATATTTTCATGTTTTTTTACATTTTGTTCGATTTTCTTCATTACACAATTTCATATACACATTGAATGGGTCGTGAATATTCGAGATCAGATTCAACCTCCAAAGATTTCGTCGACGGCTCAAACCATTGCGGATGAGAACACCAATTTGTAACACAAATTTGAGAAACCTCTCTCTCTCACTTTTCCATTCTTTCTCCCTCTAAAATTTTCATGATTAATTTATAATTTGAATTTTTTATTTTGATTCTTCATGGGTTTTAGGAGAATATGCAGTATCTTCTTTTTAAAATGTAGAAGAAATTGTTCTGTTTCAATTACTTCTAATAAGTTTGAAAATATTTTTTAAAAATACAATTACTTTGACTTTGACTTTGACTTTGTTACTCTTGAGTCCATGACTTTAAAAATAATCAACTAATACGTATGTTATTTTTAAAAAATAAATTTAATTTTTTAGATATGTTCTAAATAAGTCTATTGAAAAATTATTTATTCATAAAAATGGATTAGTTGTTGATAATTTTTAGGGAAAACGGTCTGAAAAATACTTCAACTTTGGTCGAATTTGTTATTACGATACCAAACTTTATGGAGGACCTTTTACCCCCTACACTATTTAATTGTATATTTTAAAGGTATATATGTGCCCACGTGGACACGTTACTATTTATAATATTGCAATATTTATGATGTCCATGTGGGCACATATTTATAATATTGCAATATTTAAAATACACTATTAAATAGTGCAAGGGGGTAAAAGGTCCTTTCCAAAGTTCGGTATTGTCACAGCAATTTCGGTCAAAGTTTGGATATATTTTAGACCTTTTTCCCTAATTTTTATACCAAACATCTATGATAAAGCTTCAACAATGATAATGGTGAAAAAGGTATAGTTGTATAGATAAAATAACAAGAAAGAAAGAGAAAGAAAAAAGAAAAAGAGAAAAAAAATGGAAATTAAAAAACTATATATATAGGCCACTCACCCTCTCAAAGAGAGTGAAATACACTCTCTATACCAACTTAGCACTTAATGGATTATTTATTCCATTTTAAAGTAGTTCAAGGGGGTAATAAAATTTCCGTGGAGTATAGGTGTATAGTTGGAAATCCGATAATAAGCTAGGGGGTCATGTGTAAATAGTTTGGTTCGAAAATTCTTCTATCGTTAATATTTTTATCCAAAAATGCCCCTTTCGTTAATACTTCTAGAGATCGTTTGGTAGGAAGTATTAGGAGAAATAGTCCATGTATTATGTACGGTATTAATTAGTACTATGTTTGGTAGAATTTTTGGGCCTAAGTATAACTAATCCATGGATTAGTTATACACCATACATGATATTATATGATGTATTACTAGCTAATACATTCCATTTGGTGGTATTTGTAATACATTGGATTTAATACCATGGGATTATCTATGTAAAGACAAAACTATCTCTAAAATCATTTTATTTATTTTCTTGATTTTATATTTTATATTTGCACTAGTAAATTTATTTAAATAAATTAGTTTACAAATTTTATTATTTAGAGAGAGTTGTTTGTTGATAAATAAATGCAAATACATATCAATATAGTATTTAAAATGTGAGTTGTTTAACATTTACTAATTGAAAAGGCGAATATATCACCACATGATGTTTGTGATCTGAATTGAATATATTATTTGTTGATTTATATGTGGTTTCTAATTATTTGTATTTTGAACAATTTATAAATTGCATACATATTAAAACTACAAGTTGCAATTTTTATGTATAAATGTAGATGATTTATTCGATTTTACTATTGTTAACCGTCTTTTCAGTTTTTAAAGTAGATGGTCTATCTATTCTAAATTGAAAATTAACGTTTTTTTAAGTGATTAATTTATTAAGATAACAATTATTTACCCTCAAATAATTCAAGTGATAAAATAGCAAACATGACAACAAAATTGTTCTTCTCCTAGCTAGTTAGAAGGCCATAAAAAAATAATATTGTCCGGCAATTATCTACCTTGTCCCGATTACATAAAATAGAAAATCTCATAATAATTCAAGGGTATAATTGGAAAGAAGCTTTTTGTAGAGTTTTAATCCAACACAAGATGAGTTGGGAAGCAATGAACCAAACACTTGATAAAAAATATACCCTGCATTACTAATCCCAGCACTACTAATCCCTGCATTACTAATCCATGCGTTATTAATCCATGTGTTATTTATTTTTCTACCAAACGACCCCTTAGTCCATAAATGCTATGTCATTAACATTTTGGTCCAGAAATATGCTTATTTTTAATTTGAATAAAAAAATGTATTTTTCATAATAAACATATTGTTTCTTTTCTTTTAAACACATTATTTTCCTAGTAAAATTTTATTTTTAAAGAGCCTTTTTCTTATTTATTTTTTTAAAAAAATCTCTTTACCGAAAGCAATCTTTTTTGTTCTTAATCTCCTTTTACCAATCAAAATATAATTATCCTATTTACTTTTTAAGCTGATATTGTAGATTTTATATATATATATAAAAATTATAGTAGTCTCGTCATTAACTTTCATCTAGATATTATTTTTTAAGAAATTCCAATAGAATAGAAATATTTCTTCTTCTTAATCTTTTTTAAATTGAAATAGGATAAACATATGCTAATATATTCTTTGATTTTAAAGTTAATATGTAAAAGGGTTAACAATAACTCTATCAATGATATTATAAAAGATATTTTGTAATATAAAGCAATGTACTAATTTTTTGTGTTTTATGTCATTATTATTAGTGTATCTTAACTTTAAAATCAATGATTGTATTAGCATACTTTAGAATTCGAAAATTAAGATTTCGAATTCAAACTTTGGAATTCTAAAATTCCTAATAGGACTGCTTCTTTCTAAACTTATACAATGCAAAATTAGGATAAATAATTGGATCTAGGGGTATATATGGACCGGATTGGTTCGAGTTTTTTACATACCAAATCAAATCAGTTATGTCGGATTTTTAAATTTGTAAATCAAACCAAATTAATAATATTTTTGTTTTTCAATGTCGAATTTTTTCGGGTTCTTGGGTTTTTTGGAGTTTTTCCGGTAGAGTATTCGTACAAAACATATGATTTTTTGTTGTTTCAAATATTTATTTAGTCTTCTCAAAATATAATTATCTAAGGTGTTTCTTAAGAAAATAACACACAATATGATGTGAATGATGACACTAAAATATTCAACAAAAGCAATAATGAAATCACATAAAATAAA
This sequence comes from Solanum verrucosum, assembly GCF_900185275.1. Taxonomy (NCBI): domain Eukaryota; kingdom Viridiplantae; phylum Streptophyta; class Magnoliopsida; order Solanales; family Solanaceae; genus Solanum; species Solanum verrucosum. Next base: position 2,099,572 of record NW_026020354.1, read on the forward strand.
TAAGTCATAATGAAAATGACCATAATTTTAAAGTACTAAATCATGCCAAAATAAGTCTAATGAGAATTAATTATATGACTAAACATTAAAAAGAACTAAAATTAGGTTATATATTTTAATTATCTAAATAAATATATAACTAAAGAACAAATATTCAACATTATTATTACTCTTAGTATTTGAGTTGATTTTTTTTGTTGCCAATGATATTGATTTGGTTTTGATTTGAACTTTGTTAGAGCTCATATTTATGGAATATAACCTTTATTGGACTATTCAAAATTCTAAGTTAAAATTGAAGTAATATGTTATAAGATGAAAATATAAGAAATATTTATAAATTATATCAAAGTAAATACTTTTATGTATAAAATAATTTTAAAAATTTATATATATATATATATATATATATATATATATATATATATATATATATATAAGATAATGAATCAACCATAAATATGGAAGGAATGAATATTCAAATACTGAAAGAAGATGACTATGAAGTAGATATATCAATAGCAAGGGCAAAAGAATTACACCAATTTAATAAAACAACATTCTTTAAATGTAAAGGTTGTATATATATATAATGTCGGATTGATTTAGTCTCGGGTTGACTTTTTAAAGCTAAAACCAAACCAACCCAATATAATCGGATTTTTCTTCTTCAATATCAAACTAAGTTAAACCAAATCACTAGTCAATTTTTTTTTCTCGATTTGCAGTTTCCGATTTGATTTTGTTCATCCTTGATCAAATAATTTATTTTTAAAAATAAAGAATAAAAAAATATAACTAACAAGAAATGTGATAGTGGTCTCAAGAAAGTTGATAGGTTTCTTTCAATATTCTTTCACATAAGTGCTCATCATGCTAATAGAAAGTGTGAGAAAATCCGAATCAAATATTTTTTGGGCAAATGGGAAGACGACAAACTGAGTCTATGGTTGACGACTTTCTTCACTTCTTTTTGTTGTCAAATCATTTCAACTATGGTATAATTACTTCATAGAATTAGCAAAGGAAAAAATAATAGTAGTAAAAATTAACTCCAAGAGTGCACGAAGTGAACACTAATGATTATAGTGCAGTAAACAACTCCTCACTATAATAATCTCACAACAAGTGGGAAAAAAAATTATTCATTAAGCAAATATATATTAATTAATTAGTCATTAAAGCTATAGTTTTAGTTAATTACTACACAAGACCAATATTCAGTGATAATTATGTGGGCTAAATTTTCGAGTTTGTATGATTCGCACGATTGTATATTCGTAATTTGTATAATGCAATTTTATATAATATAATTTGTATAACTGTTTAAAGTTCAGATATTTGTGTTTGTATAAATTAGTTATTTCGAGTTTATACAAAAATAGCTCAATTGTACAAACGTATCGGCGAATTATATATAGAAACTCCCCCGTGAATTATGTATACCCGTGAATTATACAAACAAAGCAGCTTAAACTGTAGTTACCGCCCGTAAATATGCAAACTATAACTATAGGGCATAATTAAGTTTATTACCGTGACTATTTACGAAAATTCCTAAAAAAATAGAACTCTTCGAAGCTATTGGTATTTTGAATTAAGTCAACAATATACTACTAATACGCATCGCAGAGGGGTTATTTGGTAGGAAATAAGTTATCCCGGGATTAATAATTTCGAAATAAGTTACATATATATAGAATAACTTATCTCATCATTAAGGTATAAACGGTGGATAAATAATCCAAAGATTAGAATACCACCAATCAAATGCATGATAAAATTATCTTGCATTTTATCCCAAGATTATTATACATTATACCTCATATTAAACGACTTCTTAAAGACTTAAATCGTATTTAAGCAAACCTGGAATACAATTGACTTAAGAATCAAAGAAAATTTGCAGATTATGAGGATGCATCTTGTTCTTAACTTTATAGTGGCTAAAGGTTATTAAAGAACATATACAGTAAACCTAACTTAAATTTAGATTTCATTGGGTAAGAATTGATCATATATAAAAAAAATTAATAATTCCTTCGGCTAATGTAAAACTTTCTAACACCGCGCAAACATAAGGCAAGGTTGGCTGATGGGGCAAGAATTGCTTTAGGCCCCCATAATATTTTATTTTATATACTATGTATTCGTCCATAATATAGTACTGATTGATGAGATTTGTCACGGCGGAGTTAATGATAAGCTAGAGGTTTGAAGACTAAATTTAGAGTTTAAAGAGTTTAAGTTGAGCAAGATCAAGATTGAATACTTAGGGCTCATTTGGTTGGGGAATAAGTTATTCTATAATTAATTATTTTAGGGTTAGTTATTCTAGAATTGTAACTCCACCGTACAAGAGATAGTTGGATCGTAAGACTTTCTCTCACATCCCACTCCCTTCCATGAGATAGTCAATTTTAGCATCTTTGAAGAATCATATTGAGAAAAAGAAAGAAGCCGATCATTGAATTGATTAACTTGAGATGAGAAATCTATCATGTCCGAGTTCTATGATTCGGGTTCAGCACAACAAGCAGTTTCTGTGACGGAAAAAGCGGCATCGTTGACTCCAGAGAAGTAAACGAAGGGTCGTCGGCAAGCAGCACCGACATCGACAGCGGTAGTACGATTCTATCCGTTCAAGTCTTGGTCTACCGGTGGGTCATCCTCAATGTGGGATAACAATATACAATAATCGCAGGATAAATAATCCCAGAATAAATTATCCCGCAATTTATCCCAACCAAATAAGAAATAAACTCTTCTTAAAACTAATCTCAGACTTAGTAATCCCTTATTCCTCATACAAAACGAGCCCTTAGAGTGTAAGTTTAGTGATTCTACACATGAGGTCGGCGTTGAAGTAATTCTTTCTAGTGCATGTTGTGTGTTCTTCTTATTTCACATCATTCTCTTGTTGCTATTGCTCTCATTTCTATATTCACTTCTTCAAACTGCTTGGGAATGCTTTATTTTAAATCTAGAGATTATTGAAACTAATTTTCTATCTCTACAAGGTAGATGTATGGTCCACATACGCTCTACCTTCCTTTGATTTCACTTGTGAAAACTTGGAATAATCAAGATATGTACTAGATGATCCATACAACAACATCAAAAAAGAAATCAAACAAATATATATATATATATATATATATATATATATATATATATATATATTACAGAGGTGTATCCAAGATTTTGAGATGATGGGTGCACTATTATAAAAAGGTTGATCTATGAAATAAATTTGATCGGTTCAACATTTAGGTTTTTACTACAGAAAACGGTTAAAATTTTAGGTCGGTCTAATATATATATCAATTACCACTTAGAGAAGTGTTATCTAATTTTAGAAAGAAAAAACAAGATAAATATAAATTTCAAATTTTTAACCTCGCGGAGAGAGGTGCACCCAGTCATAATCGCATTGTGTGATACTTCAAGTGTGGGTTCACACATCTATATTTCAATATATTTTTTAAAATATAACACTATTATATATGATCTCGGGAGGGGACCATGGGTTCACGTGAACCCGGTGACCCCCCTTAGATACACCTAAATATATATATATATATATATAAAATCTTTCTATTAAATAAATCTAAAGACCTTTTATTAAGATTCATGTTTAGCCACCAATTTCATTGAGCTGCCCTAGCAGAAGGTTGGATCATGAATAAATTAAGAATATGAATTGGTCCGACTCTAATATGACGTTAAAGAAGAAGAAGCATATTATGCCTGAAATTATAAAAATTATATATGAAACAACAACCTATTCAAAAACATTGTAAGAAAGAGAGAGGAGAATAATGTAGCTAGGTTGAGTAAACAGGAACATACGGTTGTTTAGTCTTGACATAGATTTTGGATGTATTGCTGCACTACAAATAGGGGAGTAGAAAGTGACTTTAGAGTCCTATTTGGCCCATTATTTAATAAGTGGACTCGGCATCTCTGTGTCAATGTCATGATGCACCAAGTATTGGTAACAAAGAATTATAAGTGTAAGTTGAGAAAGATGTGAAATACAAAAGAATCTATACTCAGTTACCACCAACACTTGTCTTTTTTTTTTTTTATCCAGTATTCAGAGTTCGCATTAGAGCCAGTGGCGGAGCCACCTAGTACTAAGGGGTTGAGCCCCTTCGTGGAAAATTACATTATTTATACATGGTTAAAATAATTTTTTTTTTATATATATATATATATAGTAGATGTCTAATCCCCTTGGCTACCTTGTGTGTCTATTTCTATAGATTTTGAACCCCCTTATTGAAAATTCTGGATTCGCCACTGATTAGAGCCCCGATTAAATACAAATTGCGCATTGCAGGGTTCATTCGGGGTGACGCTTCCAACAAAATTTTCTTCATATTCAGAATTCGAACCCGAAATGAACCCGAAATGTGTAGTTAAAGGTGAAACAATCTGATCAGTGTACCACAATCCATATTTGGTTACACTTGCCTTTTTTCACTCAAATGGTCCCCTACTGGGTACTGGTATAACCCTCACAAGTCCCCCCACCAGCAACAGCAACCACCACCAGTGTCAAGCACCATCAACAAACATCTTACCCCACCATCTCCTACCTCTTCCCTTTCCTTTCCAAAAACCTCATAAATAACTCAATGTGATGGATACACTTAGCTTGAATGTTTCTATTAACACCTTCTGCCAATCTATTTCTCTATTTTCTTTCTTATACTAGTGGAGTGAAAGGAGTATTAAGTATTATATATATTACTATTCCGTACTTCTATTGTCAGCGCTTTTTAAAAAAAAAATTATTTTATGTTTTCTTGATTACATTTCGTACTCTGTGTTCACGTTTACTACAACCACAGCAGAGTACTTCTTCTCTTTCTTTTTGGTATTTGCAATGCCAACGCCAGTTAATACTGCTAGGCAATGCTTGACGCATGAAGCTTCCATGACTCTCGACGATGCTGTAGCCATGGCAGGTCGTCGTGGCCATGCTCAAACTACATCTCTTCATTACATATCTTCCTTACTCTCTGTTCCTTCTTCATGTTTACGTGAGGCATGTTCTCGTACAAGGAACAATGCATACTCTGTTCGTGTCCAATTCAAAGCTCTAGACCTCTGTTTAGGGGTTTCGATGGATCGGTTGCCTTCGTCGCCCAGCAGCAGCAAGGTAGACTATCCACCTGTTTCGAATTCTCTTATGGCAGCCATAAAGAGGTCGCAAGCGAATCAGAGACGACAGCCGGAGAATTTCAATTTTTATCAACAACAGCTTCAGAATCAGTCAGCTTCTTCTTCTTCAGTTCCAGTAGTCAAGGTTGAGCTACGGAATCTCATAATATCTGTCCTTGATGACCCTGTTGTAAGCAGAGTATTTGGGGAAGCTGGTTTCAGGAGTTGTGATATTAAGCTTGCAATTCTTAGACCTGTTCATCAACTCTTCAGATATTCAAGATTCAAAGGACCACCCTTGTTTTTGTGTAATTTAGCCAATCAAACCGATCGAAGTTTTAGCTTCCCCTTCTTGGGATTCTCTGGGGGAGAAGATGATTGCAGAAGAATTGGGGAGGTTTTCGTCAATAACAGAGGAAAAAATCCACTTATTCTTGGTACTTGTGCACAGGGTGCTATGAACAATTTCCTTGAAATGATACAGAGTAACAGAGGAGGAGGAGGAGGAATCCTTCCTGTTGAGGTATATGGATTGAGTGTGATTTGTATAGAGACAGAGATCATAAGGTTTGTTAGAGGAGAATATGATGAGGAATTAATGAAGTCGAAGTTTGAGGAGATTGGAAGTATGTTGATGAATAATAGTTTAGGGTCTGGTGTTGTTGTCAATTACGGAGATTTAAAACTGCTATCAAGCAATGATGGTTATATTGATTCTTGCAGATATATTGTTAGCAAATTGACAAGTTTGCTACAGATTAATCATGGAAAACTCTGGTTGATTGGGTGGGTAGAAAAGTATGAGATATATTTGAAAGTTTTGAATAGATTTCCTTACATAGAAAAAGATTGGGAGTTGCAGCTTTTGACAATCATTTCTTCTGGAAATCCAAAGGAAGAAACATTTCCTAGATCCAGGTATACTGTTTTCTTCAATTATTTTTATTAAGCTTTTTAGTAAGTAATTATTGCACCATAGAAGTGGGACTCAGTATGATGTACTTTAGATATGCAGCATATCTTAGCTTTTTGATTCTTCTTTTCGTTTTTTAATGGTGTAGTTTGTTTGCTTTTTCTTGTCTGATACTGGTGAAGGACTTGTTAGAATAGACATAAGTAACAGAGTCGTTTGGGATAAGAATAAATAATCATGAGATAAAATTTTGATTGTCAAGATTGGGATAACTTATCCCATCATTATACCATAGTGCGAATAGATTGATATGCTAGTTAAATGATAAAGAGTTTATAGTTTTTGTTAAGGAACTTATATTAATTTTAATTTGTCTGGTAATATTTGAGGATTTTCTTGGTGAAGCTGAAATTTTTTCTAACATTAGAGGATTTGTGTGTATTAATGTAAACGAAAATTGCAAATACACCTAAACTTGCTTCGAATTTGTTGTTACACACTTATACTTTGCGGGGTGCTATTATCTCTTAGATTTTTTTTAAAACGAAATGAATACAACACTGGGTCAGCATAATCAATTTTTGGATATCGATGGGTATACACACGCTGCTACATGAAAATATCATAATTTTTCTATCTATTTTCTTATTAATGTTCCTTTGTTTTTCTTATGCTATTTCATTTTCTTTCTTTGTTCATTGTCATTATCGTTTTCTATAACTTTTTCCTGAGTCACTTTCCGATGATGTCCTCCTTTATAGCAGCTCGGTTGATCTTTTTTTAAAAATAAAATAAAATAATAATATTTTGTGACATTTTCTTTTAATATCCTTCTATTATAACCCACTATTATTTTGTAATTTTTATCCAAATTAGGAATGATAAAATTAACTCAAATTTATATGTACGCCCACCAAGTTTTAATAAATTTGAGATAGAGTAACCAACATGACTTTGTAAAGATAATGTAACGGAGTTTGAGTGGAAGTCTATTTGTATTTATTTACTGATTGTTAGGAATCAATTTAGAAGAAGTCGTACCGTGACAACTTTGAAGTCCTATTCTCCAAGAAACTCATGTAGCGTTTTACTCCCAATGTGAGATTTCTCAGCTCGAATTCAAATTTAATCGGGTTTCAATATGAATATGGGACACCGGATGGAAAACAAAATATAATAATTTTGAAAGAGTAATTTTGATGATAAATTGCTTTGGGATAATCCAAATTGACCCATTATAAATTACTAGCTCAAATAGATTCATCATGACGTGGGATTTTCGATCCATGTAAATATTTAATTTTAGCTTCAGTTCAACTTTATATTAAATTTTTTGCATATGAATAATTGATTTTCATTATCATAGACGGCTATTAATCTAGATTACTATAATTATTATTATTGGTGAAATATTACTATGACCTTTTTCTAGGTATTTTTGGATAATCAAGATCTTGAGTTTAAATTTTGGATATAGAAAAAATCATAGTAGGGAGTTGAATCGGTGTTACAATGTTAAAGCTATTGGGTTGGTCCGGACCCACCCATGTGATTAACATGTTTCATTTGATGTGTTAATTACATAACAGGTTGATGGAATCTTTTGTGCCATTGGGAGGATTCTTTTCTACGGCAACTGGTGATATTAAAAGCCCGTTAAGCAGTTCATACCACACTGCATCCCGGTGTCACTTATGCAATGAGAAATGCAAACAAGAAGTAAATGCTCTCTCAAAATGTGGATTAATAAGCACTGCTTCAGTTGCAGATCACTATCAATCAAGTCTGCCTTCTTGGTTGCAAATGACTCAACTCAACACTAATGGAGGACTCGACCCTATCAAGGTCTGTCTTTCTCACAATTCTACTCCATGACCTCTCTTTGTTTTTCTTATATCTATGCCCTCCAACTTTGGATTTGAATAAACAGATACTTAAACTTGTATAAAGTTGAATAAGTAGACGCACACATCCTACTTGTACATACTTAAAGTTGAAGGGCCTATATGTCAGCTGAAGTCAAGTTAAATGAAAATACACATGGAACTCCCAACACGAGTATAATAAATGTATTCTAATCATGTAATAACTTCTTTATATGGCTTCAGTGCAGGCCAAAGATGATAAAATGGTATTGGGTGCTAAAATTGCTGGTTTGCAGAGAAAATGGGACAATCTATGCCAGCGTTTACACTACAATCAACCATTACCCAAGACAAGCAACTTTCACATGACTTCTGAATTCCCATCAGTTGTAGGCTTTCAAGTTGTTGAAGACCGAAAACAAAGTCTCAATAACGAAATCATTGAAACTAGGAGGAAGAAAATGACTTGCACAATTTCTTCATCAAATGAAAGCAGCATTTTTCTCTCCAAAACGCGGTCACAAGGTGATGATGACCATGGCTTTAACTCTTCAACCTCTCTAACTTCAGTCACAACAGATTTAGGTTTGTGCATGGCCTCTACTTCTCCAAGCAAAGAACAAGAGCACCTCACAATCCACAGTAGCATTAATCAACCACATGACATATCATGCAGTGTTGAGGCGCCTCGTTTCATTAACCGCTCTCCTCTTCAGCAGCAATTGGATCCAAAAGATTTTAAGATGCTATATGCAGCTCTTATAGAAAAGGTTAATTGGCAAGAGGAGGCTGTAAATGCCATTAGCCAAACAATAGCACGGTGCAGATGTAGAAATGAAAGAAACAATTGTCCAAGTCGAGGAGACATCTGGCTCAACTTTCTTGGACCTGATAAGCTCGGTAAGAAGAAAATTGCAATTGCATTGGGTGAGATTCTATATGGAAGCACAAACAACTTAATCTGTGTAGACCTAAGTCTACAGGATGAAGTCGGGTTGTTTGATCTTCAAGTATTGAATCAATACGACGTGAGATTCAGAGGGAAGCATGTTGTTGACTATGTTGCTGATAAACTGAGGAACTGCCCTTTATCTGTTGTTTTCCTTGAAAATGTGGATAAAGCTGATATACTGATGCAGAAAAGCTTGTCCCAAGCTGTTAAGACTGGTAGATTTTTGGACTCTCATGGTAGAGAAGTTAGCATAGGTAATGCAATCTTTGTGACGACGTCATCAAGATTAGATGAAGAAAGAACTCTTCCTTCTACCAAAGAAACAGCTGAGTATTCGGAAGAAGATATATTGGCAGCTAAAGGTAACCAAATCCAGATACTAATTGCTTTTGATCTTACAGATGATGTCAAAAGTCCAAACTCAACTGCATTGATAACAACTAGAAAAAGATCTTCTAGCCAAATCTTTGTGAATAATAGAAAGCTTATAACTACTGGTCCAATTGAAAGTGTAGATCAGCAATTTGGAAGCTCGGAGATGGCCAAACGAGCCCACAAGACATCAAACACATGCTTAGATTTGAATCTTCCAGCTGAAGAGATTGAAAATTATGAGAACTTTACTGGAGATTCTGGCTGTGACTTTTCCAATGAAAACACCACAGCATGGTTGAAACAATTGTTTACACAATTTGATGAGACCGCGATTTTTAGGCCATTGGATTTAGACTCTCTTGCTGAGAAGCTATTGAAGGAGATGAGACAATGCTTCCACAAAATTGTCGGTCCAGAATGTTTGCTAGAGATTGACTCAAAAGTAGTGGAACAAATTCTGGCAGCAGCATGTTTAAGTGACAGCAAGAAAATAGAAGATTGGATTCAACATGTTCTTGGAAGGGGATTTGTAGAAGCTCAAGAAAGATATAGCTTAAGTGCTCGATCTGTCGTGAAACTTGTGACCTGCGAGAGCTATCTTCAACAAGTTCATATACCGGGAGTTCTCCTTCCTGGCAGAATCATCGTGAATTAGCTAAAATCTAAGTTTCTCTATTTATAATATGTAATATACAGTGTATTCACATTTTAGCACACCTAGTTAATTATGCTTGTGTTACCGGATTTATCCCATGTTTTATTGGGCTTGTGCAGGTCACGTTTGTTATAGTTTAAGCCATAAATTGTAAGATTTCACCTTAGCTAATTCAGGTATGAACTATTTATGTGTTATGAGTTGATCATTCTTTCCTATTATTACCATTGGGTTTTTTGCTCTTTCTAAAAATCCACGCTGATGCTCTTATTGCAATACCCCGTACTCTCGGGTTAAGATTAAACTCTTTCAATGCAGCTAATTAGGCTTGAGCCTCATAGAATTTGGTTGTGCCTATTAACTATCTTTATGTATTATCTGTTGTTACTAGTTGTCATAGGTTGAATTAATCTCCTGATAGTTGGAGCATATTTAGGAATAGGTAGTTGTTAGCTTCAGTTAGTTGTAGCTAATGTGCAGATAGTAGCCTGCACTTTAGGTCCAGTTAGTGGCATAGTTTGTATTTAAAGACTTGCTGCCACATTTAATAGAACTGGCTTTACGGCACATGTGTATCGTATATATAATATATGATGTTGTAAAATAGAATTAATATTACTAAATTAAAGCTTTTTAGTAAATAATTATAATTGAACAAAAATAGGACAAATGTTTTTAGATTATTAATACATATTGTCACAGAGTTACTTGTATTTTGAGATCAAAATGACCAGATATCATTAAAACATTTCAAAATACATTCAAAGTTTAAATATGGAAGAAAGTGACATTTCTTTAATAATATTATTTCTTACTTCACTCAATTTTGTAAACAAATCTAACCAACAAAATAGAAAAAGAATATTCATTCAAAAAATATCACCAATAATCTTTCCTCTTGAGGTTATGAACATAAATGATGTAAACCATTTAAGTAGAAATTTTGTCTTAAATATTCATACTTCGAATTTAGTATGTGCATGACATTAATAAGAATTACCATAAGTATTTCAATATTTTATCTTTATATGTAACATATCATTTATAAAATATTATTACTCAATTAATAATTGAGTAAGCCTATCATAGAGAGGTAATTTTTACCAAAAAAAGTGTACTTGGTTGTTATCATGAATGATTGTTATATATATTTCAGTAGAATAATTTAATTTTAATATATGAATAACATCACCTATGGTGAAAATATTTCGTTTCACTAAGTTTCTACCTTATCTTTGTGGAATTGTAGTCTTCTCCTTTTTTCTGCCGCATATATATATAATACAGTTGTTTCCTAATGAAAGTATCTTGTATCTTATAGAAGTTGTATCATGATATAAAATATTTAAATTTTTCAATGATAAAAATTAATAGATGAATAAAATTTAAAGTATTATTTATAGAATCATTAATTTAATTTAATACCATCTTATGATCAATCACTATTTTCTTATCTATTTTTATATATCTAGTAAGGAGTGTATCTTGTGACATAAAGAAAAATTATATGGAACAATACATAGTCAATAAAGAAGGAAGACGAAAATATATGTTCATTCTATATTCACTCTAGTGTTCCATTTGATTTAAATCTTTTGCCACCAACACTTTACTTTCTTCGTTCATTTTTACATACATATCCATTAAAAATAATTATTATCATGGCTATGTTATCATATTATAAGTAAAAGTAAAAATCTATTTTTGAAATAGTGAATTTAACATCAAAACTAATAATTCAATGGACTACGTTGATACCCACTGTTTTAGAAAATTAAGAAGAAACTCCTTCGTTTGAGGGAAAAGAACAAAAAATAAAAAAACAAAGATGAAATATCTTACCCAAATCATATGCTTTTTTCATATATGTTTAATATTATTGTCTCTGTCATAACTTTCCGTCACTATTTACTCATGAAAATGGTAAGAAAAATATGAGTGTGGATTGATGAATGATTTGCTACAATTTTTCACCAACTCTTTCTTATGAAGTACCTCAAATTTTGTTGAATTTCGAACTTAATCAATTTTTGCAAATAACACTTGAGATTTTTTAAGAAGAAGAAAAGTAGAGAACTTAAAGAAATTGTAGTTTAAAAGTGTGAGGAAACCCCTCTATTTATAGCTACCAAATAGAAGTATGAATAGGTGTTAATTGTGTCTTATCTGAAAAGTCACAACCTTTCGAAAAAATCACTACTTATCGGAAAAGTCACAACCCTTTGAAAAGGGCACAACTCATCAGAAAAGGCACAACTCTTTAGAAAAGTCACAACCCTTCGAAAAAATCACAATCCTTCGGAAAAGTCACAACTCATTGATAAAGTCACAATCCATCAAAAAAGTCACAACCCTTTGGAAAAGTCACAACTCATTGAAATAGTCAAAATCCTTTAATTTGAAAAGGTATCTACTTTCAATATAATAAAAATAATTAAATTAATAAAAAAAAATTGAGTGTTTTTAATTGGGGTATTATAGTAAATCAGCATTCAAGTTTTGGAGTTCATGTTTTTAAGGTAGTATATGTATTATCTTTTTGACCTTCTAATCTGAATCCTCATATGGTATCAGAGCACCTATAAGCTCCACCGAATTAGATCTATCTCATTCCTTTAAAGCCTTCTCATCTATGGCTCCAGTTTTTGATGATACTGCTGCCAGCAGTTCTGCAGTTTCTGCCACTACTCATGTGGTGTAATTTAATCCTGTTGCTCACCTCTCAAGATACAAGGTAACCTCAATTTTTCAACATGAAAAGCACAACTTGTGATAATACTAAATGGTCATCAACTCATGGGACATCTTGATGGAACCATAACAACTCCATCATCTACTAGTACCCAAAATAATCTTACTGTACCAAATCCCAATTATCGGATTTGATTCTCTCAAGATCAATTGATTCAACAAGCAATGATGTCATTTATCGATCCTACCATTGCACCAACCGTTGTTGTAGCACCATATGCGAACAAAGCGTGGGAACTACTTCACACAACTTACGCCAACAAAAGTCATACTCACATCTTTAGCTTGCGAGATCAATTGCAAAATACCAAGAAGGCTTCTAAAACCATTGTTGAATACTTCCAGGAGGTTTATTCTCTCTCTGATGCTTTCAAAGTTGCTAGTTCACATGTTAATGATGATGAACTTATTGTCCAAATTCTAAGTAGCCTTGGCCTCGAGTACCGTGAAATCTTTGTTGCAATACGCGCACGAGACTCTTCCTTAAGCTTTGAAGATCTGGAAAATCCATCCTCTATGATCATAATTGTTGTTGTCCAAAAGTCCAGCACGCCTCCGCAATTCAATAGGAACAATCCTCGCTTCAACAATCAACCATAGAAACCGTCTCAGTCTTGACAATGGAGTTCTAATAATCACTAATCAAGTTCCAACAATCAACAAAACGGGAGACAATTTAAACAATTTGTCAAATGTCAATTGTGCCAAAAGTTTGGCCACACACTACTAAAAAACTGCCAAAAAGAGACGGAAAAAAGTGTCAGACTACATCACTTTTTGGCCAAAAGCGACGCAGTCAATCTCGAATGCGACATCGTCCGTTGCTTTTCTTATTTTTTTTTAATTTTAAAAAAGAGACGAAGTCCGTCACTTTAATTAATTTTTAATTTTTTTAGAATCTTGAAATGCGACAGACAATGAGACGCCGTCCGTCGCTTTTTTGGAAATAAAAATTTGAAAAATCCAGAAAAGCAACGAACTAAAGGACCCTGTCCGTCGCTTTTCTGTGTTTTTTAAAAAATAAAATTAAAAAAAGCGATGGACTAAAGGACCCTGTCCGTCTCTTTTCTGGGTTTTAAAAAAAATAAAATCCAGAAAAGCGACAGACAAAACCACCTTGTCCGTCGCTTTTTCTGTAATTTTTTTGATTCTGCTGCCCACCTGCAAAAACAATTCAATTCAATTCAGTTAAGCCCCAATCCAACACAAAACATTATAAAGAAGCTACACAAAATATAAAACAAAAAACTTAAATTAACATTCAAAAATATCTAAATCATAATTTAAAGACTTATAAAGTCTTTCAAAATTCTTTTCAAAATTACAAAAAATTTGTTTCAAAATTACAAATAGTTTATAAAGACTATATTTTATCAAGAGTTCTAAAGTTCAACCTAATAATTAGTTCATAAATTCTATAAATCAAAATTTCTAGAGTTCACAACCTAAAGTTTAAAATCCTACAATAATTCAAGATTTCTAAAGTTCACAACTTAAAGTTCTAAAATGCCACAATAATTCAAGATTTCTAAAGTTCACAACCTAAAGTTCTAAAATCCTAAAATAATTCAAGATTTCTAAAGTTCACAACCTAAAGTTCTAAAATCCTACAATTATTCAAGTTCTCTAAAGTTCACAACTTAAAGTTCTAAGATCCTACAAAAAATCAAGTTTTCTAAAATTCATAACTTAAAGTTCTAAAATTCTACAATAATTCAAGATTTCTAACGTTTCACAACTTAAAGTTCTAAAATCCTACAAAAATTCAAGTTCTCTAAAGTTCACAACTTAAAGTTCTAAAATCCTACAATAATTCAAGATTTCTAATGTTCACAATCTTATAAAGTTCTAAAATCCTACAGAAATTCAAGTTCTCTAAAGTTCACAACTTTAAGTTCTAAAATCCTACAATAATTCAAGATTTCTAAAGTTCACAACCTAAAGTTCTAAAATCCTACAATAATTCAAGATTGTTAATGTTTACAATCTTATAAAGTTCTAAAATCCTACAATAATTCAAGATTTCTAAAGTTCACAACCTAAAGTTTAAAATCCTACAATAATTCAAGATTTCTAAAGTTCACAACTTAAAGTTCTAAAATCCCACAATAATTCAAGATTTCTAAATACTTTCTCCTTTTCTCTCTCGGCGCACGTTAGTGTGCACTAACTTGCACCTTGCCAGAAATGGGGAGGGGACGACCACAAAGAGCTAACCAAAGGTACCATGAAGAGGAGATACACCATGGAATAGCTAGCAGCTCTGCAACTGGGAAGTTAACTAGGAGTGAAACAATTGAAGAAGTACAAATGCTCACACCAGACGGACCACCCTTACAATTGATGACTGATGCTAGCAAGGGGAAAGGGAAAACAAAAATGGAGGAACAATGGCCAGAGCTCTCGATCAAAAGAGGAACTGGATCTGGGCTACAACAGAATTTGTTGGGAAGCAATGGAACAGTAACTCAGGGGAAATCAACAAGCAAAACGCAGAAGAAGCTAGAATTTAGTGGAGAAGAAGTGAAGAAGCCATGGGCAGATCTTTTTGCTACCAATAGATTGGCGACTCGAGGTATGAATCTAAATTACATTCGATGGGGAAAAAGTAGTAGAAATTTTACCTGAGGATGTAGCTCAAGATGATGAGAAATGGGCTCCATCAATAGTAGTTTATGTGGTGGGAACAACTCCAACTATTGGAGCGATGGAGAGATTTATAATGGGACAAGGTACTTTCTCCACAAAACCTGTAATTCTATTCCATGTAGATGGGTACTTTATTGTGAGGTTTTCCAATTAGGAAGAAAGGGATAAGGTGTTGTGTTCTGGACCTCACCACTTACTTAGAAGACCTGTTATAATGAAACCATGTGTGCCAGAGTTTAACTTCAAAGAGGAAATTCTCACTACCATTCCACTGTGGATTAAACTCCCAAATCTGCCACTTAACTGTTGGAATTCAGTTGTATTGAGTAAGATAGGTAGTAGTTTAGGGAAGCCTTTGTATGCAGATGAATGTACAACTCAAGTCAGTAGAATCACATTTGCTAGAATTTTAGTGGAAGTAGATGTTACTAGACCCTTGCCAAAGGTGATAAAAATGCAGGATACAAAGGGAAGAGTAATAAAGCAGAAAGTATGATATGAATGGAAGCCAATATTTTGCCAGAAATGTCTACAAGTGGGGTATTCGTGTGTGGAAAAATTAGAGGAACCTATACAGTTACAAAAGAAAAATCAGGGGCAAGTGCAGAGGAAATAATAGGTACCCATTACAAACAAGGAGCAAGGGTGTGATACTAAACAGGTTGAAGAAAACTAGCAAGAGCAAACAACTAAGGATAATGATGGAACAACACAGGGTCAAGGAGAATGGCAGACTGTTAGACATAGAACTTCTAGTAGAAGGGACTATAGAAATATACAAGGAGAAAGAGGAGGACAGGGTCCTACAGCAGGGGTCATGACTTATGAGGAAAGGCAAATGATTGGAGAAGGAAGTGGTGAAATGAAGAGGCCATCTATACAACTATCAATTCATGATAGTAACATGGAATGTGAGGGGCTTTAATCAGGAGATGAAACAAAATGAGCTGAGGTTGTTTGTGAGAAGGAATAAGGTGAACTTAATAGTAAACTGTGAACATAGAGTAAGACATGATAGAGAAAATCTCATTATTAATAAAAATTTACCAGGATGGGAGTGGTGTAGAAATGCTAACACAAATATAAGAGGAAGGATATGGGTGATCTGGAATCCAAAGGAAGCTAGTTTCCAAAGGTGGCAGATGCTAAACAATACAACATGGCTTGGTGGAAATAAATAATACACAGTTTTAGTTTACTGCTGTGTATGGCCTACATACTATCAATACTTGGACATCATTATGGGCAGCAATCCATCAGATGAGAAGCCAAATTAATGATCCATGGTTGATTATGGGGGATTTCAATTCTATACTAGCACAAGATGATAGAATAGTTGGTAGTCAGGTACATGATGCAGAAATAAGAGATTTCAAGGAGTGTGTGATTGATTCAAACCTTGTTGAACTGCAAATTGGAGGGAGGAATTATACATGGACCAATGGACATATTTATAACAGAATAGACAAAGTTGTAGTTAATGCTGAGTGGGTGAACAAGATGGAAACACAACAGGTCATTGCTATGGAGCCTTTATTTTCAGATCATTCACCTCTAGGATTGATACTCGAGGAGCAAAGAGATACAAAGAAGAGACCTTTCAGATTTTATAATTGCATAGGACAACATCCAAACTTCAGGGAAAGGGTAGAAGCTAGCTGGAAGATTTTAGGAGGAGGCATGAAAGGGGTATGGAGGAATCTAAAAATAGTAAGGATAGAAATGAAAAAGATCAACCAAAAAGAGTTTATGGGAGTCTCTGAAAAAGTACAAGATCTCAGAAGAGAGCTCATAGATACACAAAGGAATATTAGAGTAAGGCCAATACCACAAGACATCATTGATGAGGAAAAAGTATTGAGAACTGAACTGGCAAAGTGGAGTATGATTGAGGAGAACATATACAAGCAGAAGTCTAGAGTAGAATGGCTCAAACTGGGGGATGCTAACAATGCTTATTTCTTTGCTAGTATGAAAGGAAGGAAGGCTCAAAATTAGATCAACATGCTCACAAGAAAGGATGAGACTGTTATTAGGGAAGCAACATATGTTACAAAGGAGGCTTTGGGTTTTTATCAAAAGTTGTTAGGTCAATGCAATAAACACATGAAAGCTACATATCCTGAAGTGCTCAAAGATGGACTAGTCCTTACAAGAGAGCAACAAATATTCCTCATTCAACCATTCAATGCTGCTGATGTGAAGGAAGATCTTATGAGCATTGGGGATTCAAAAGCACCATGAGAGGATGCTTTCAATTCCTACTTCTTCAAAAAAGCTTGGCCAATCATAGGGGAGGAGGTAACAACAGTTGTTTTACAATTCTTTATCACAACTGAAATGTATGCTCCCATTAATAGAACCTCTGTCACTTTTATTCCAAAGGTAAACCATCCCACTTCTATAAAAGAATACAAATCCATTTCTTGTTGCACTACTTTGTATAAGATCATTTCAAAGATGCTCACGAAAAGACTCCATAGTGTCATGAACTATCTAGTTGATCCAGGACAAGCTGCTTTTGTACCTGGTAGAATCTTGACTGATAATGTGCTCCTCAGCTATGAACTGGTTATAGGGTATGGAAGAAAAAACACCTCACCAAGATGTGATAGACGTGCAGAAGGCATATGACTCTTTGGAATGACATTTTCTGGATGAGGTATTAGCTGGTATGTAGGTTCCTCAAAAGTTTCCTAGGATGGATAATGAGTTGTGTCAGGACTGTGTCTTATTCAATATTGATCAATAGATGTCCTAGTGCACCTTTTCAAGAAAAGAGAGGGGTGAGACAAGGAGATCCACTGTCACCTTATTTGTTTGTCCTTGCCATGGATTACCTCACAAGATTACTGAAAACACTGAGAAGTAATCCAATGTTTAAATATCATCCTAGATGCCACAAAAAGCACAACATACAACTAAGCTTTGCTGATGATCTGCTGATGTTTAGTAGAGGAGACATAACATCAAGTACTCTCTTGTATGAGTGTTTCCAACATTTCTCAAAGGTGTATGGACTCAGAGCAAATCAGCCCAAGAGTTGTGTTTACTTTGGAGGAGTATAAGAAGATATGCAACAATTAATACTGCAACAAATAGGTTTTGTAAAGGGCTACTCCCTTTTAGATACCTTGGAGTGCCTTTGAGTTCAAGGAAACTGTCAGTAGGGCAATGCCAACCATTAATAGACAGGATATTGGGAAATATTACAACATGAACAGTCAAATTCTTGTCTTATGCAGGAAGGTTACAATTGGTTAATAGTGTTTTAATAGCTATGCAAGCTTTCTGGACACAAATCTTTCTGCTACCTAAGAAAATTCTCAAAAGGATAGAGACTATATGTAAAAGGTTCCTATGGAATGGAGAGGTACAAGCTAAAAGAAAGGCTCTTATAGCATGGGACACACTTTGTTGGCCAAAAGTTGCAGGAGAACTCAATGTTACTATATATATGTGTGGAACAAAGCAGCTCTGCTAAAACACCTGTGGGAACTAAGCAAGAATAAAGATAAATTATGGAATATTTGGGTATATACCTTCTACCTCAAAGGTAGGAGACCATGGGAAGTGAGAGCAAATCAGGCTTTTTGGATAGTGAGGAAAATCAAGCAAGCAGGAAAGTGGTTGGAAGAAAAGGGTCTGCAGTTTGCAAAAATTTTGGAGGCAGAAGAATTAGGATATTTGCACTGTATTTGGATATTTAGAGAAGATTATACACCAGAGATAGATTTTAAAAATGGGGGATCACAAGTGAAGTAATATGTCCACTCTGCAAGGAAGAAAATGAATCGCACTAGCATTTATTCTTCACATGTTGACTCTCAAAAGGGATATTGTAAAAGCTTCTGTACTGGTTAGCAATAAATAAAGTCAGTAATGGATGGAATGAGGAACTGACATGGGCTGTAGAGCATGCTTCAAACAAAACCATACAAGCAGAATTATACAGAATGACTCTTGCAGCAACAATATACTACATTTGGCAAGAGAGGAACTACATGATCTTTCAAAACAAGGAGAGGAACATGGAGTTGATCACTAGAACAACCATACAAGACATACATTGTAGAGCTAGTATGCTACCTAGATTTATATGTTTTATGCAAAAGCTTAACTTCTATCCTTAGAATAAAACTAGCAGGAAAGTTTTCTTTGAATTAGCTGGGCTCTAAGAGTGGAAGATGTCCACATCCAGAGTATCCAAACTTTGTACATATTGAAAATCTGGTAATAAAACATTACAGTTACCAAAAAAATAATAATTCAAGATTTCTAAAGTTCACAACCTAAAGTTCTAAAATCATACAATAATTCAAGATTTCTAAACTTCACAACCTAAAGTTCTAAAACCCTACAAAAATTCAAGTTCTCTAAAGTTCACAACCTAAAGTTCTAAAATCCTACAAAAATTCAAGTTCTCTAAAGTTCACAATTTAAAGTTTTAAAATCCTACAAAAATTCAAGTTCTCTAAAATTCACAACTTAAAGTTCTAAAATTCTAGAATAATTTAAGATTTCTAACGTTTCACAACCTAAAGTTCTAAAATCCTACAAAAATCAAGTTCTCTAAGGTTCACAACTTAAAGTTCTAAAATCCTACAATAATTCAAGATTCCTAACGTTCACAACCTTATAAAGTTCTAAAATCCTACAATAATTCAAGATTTCTAAAGTTCACAACCTAAAGTTCTAAAATCCTACAATAATTCAAGATTGTTAACGTTTACAATCTTATAAAGTTCTAAAATCCTACAATAATTCAAGATTTCTAAAGTTCACAACCTAAAGTTTAAAATCCTACAATAATTCAAGACTTCTAAAGTTCACAACTTAAAGTTCTAAAATCCTACAATAATTCAAGTTTTCTAAAGTTCACAACCTAATCAAGTTTATACCTAATTTCTAGAATTTCTAAGTTCAAGAATTTCTAAGTTCAAGAATTTCCAAGTTCAAGAATTTCTAAGTTCAAGAATATAATTCAAGTAACCCAATTTTCAACAACAACATAATACATATAAGCACAAATACAATGGCAAATTGAAAAACTCAACTACTCTCTAACTTCTAGCTTCTAATTATTTGTTAGTTCTAATTTCTAATACTTAATTTACAATCATATTTAAAAATCCCCAATTTTTCTAACTTCAACTTTCAAACTTACAAAATTCAAGAACTTTTTAGTTGGAAAATTCAACTAATCTAATTTCAACTTTCATATACTATCCAATATTTTTCTAACTTTAAAGTAATCTAACTTTATATACAATTCAATGTTTTTCTAACTTCAACTGTCAAACATACTATATTCAAAGATTTCAAAGTTGGAAAATGCAACTAATCTAACTTCTAACTTTATAACTTCTAACTTCTAATTATTTGTTAGTTCTATCTTCTAAAACTCAATTCACAATCATATTTAAAAAAATCCCAATTTAGAAGAAAACCCTAAAATAAAAAATCCCCAATTCTCTACCTAACTAACAATAATCAAATATACAAATTAACAATTGAATAACACAATTCATCAAACTAAAACAATATACTAATTTGTAACCAATCAAATATTACTAGAATTGAAAAAAAATAAATTAAAATTAAACCCTAACCTTAACAAGCTAAGGAAAAGAGGCAGTGGGGATGACGGGTGGCGGCACCGACGGGGCAAGGCAACGACGGGACTAATGCTCAAGGAGAGAAGGGCGACGGCGGCGCAAAAGTTTGGTTTTAGAGAGAAGGGAGAGAAGAGAGAAGATGGGAAAATGGGGGGAAAACCCGCTCTTTGGTTCAACATAATTTTAAAAAAGTGACGGACACCATCTCTTTGTCCGTCGCTTTTTAAAAAATATTTGACCTAAATTTTGACCAAAAAGCGACGGACTAAGAGATGCCGTCCGTCGCTTTTTATAAAAACTAAATAATAACATAAAATAAATTTAAAATGATGGACAGCATGGTTATTGTTTAATTTATAAATAATTATTTTTATTAAAAAGCAACGGACTGCATCTCTATATATATTAAATAAATCATTATTAATTATATATATATTTAGCGTAAAAATCCGTGAAAAAAAGCGACGGACTAAGAGATGTTGTTCGTCGTTTTTTGTAAAATAATTTAAAAAAAATTATTTTTGTTAAGAAGTGACGGACAGTGTGGCAAATGGCATCGCCTTTTGGAGCGACACCGTCCGTCGCTTTTATGTCCGTCGTTTTCTAGCACTTTTTTAGTAGTGACAGCAAATGTGTGTCGCTCCAAGTCGCACAATCATTTTGAAGCTAAGGCTAAATTTGCATCTAGCCTACAATTGTCTGGAAACTCTTTGGTTCTTGGCTATGGTGCAACTCACCATGTCACTACCTAACCCCACAACCTTGAAGTGTATACAGGAATGGAAGAAATCTCCATGGGTGATGGTAAAACCATTCCCATCACTCATACATGTTCAACTTTAATTCAGGCATCTAAAAATGCTTTTAAGCTTTCTAACACACTTTGTGCTCCATCCATTAGAAAAAATGTAACATTCCGGAAACTAGTAGCCTAAACTAGAGCCTAACGTAAGGGTTAGAGTCGTAAATAACTCCCGGTGTCTAAAATGAGAGTTTTTGGGCTAATACATCAAGGTACGAATCCCCAAGGACCAACCATGGGTCCTTGAGGAGGACCCTTCAAAGAGTGAAAAAAATAGGACCTGGGCAGTCCACCCACGAGGGGGAACCACGACAGTAGGTGGACCCACGCCTCGTGGGTCATGGCCGTTGGTCACCCCCCCCCCCCCCCAAAAAAAAAAAAAAGGTTGCAGACCACCAGACCACGGTTGACCAGCATGGGCCGTGGTCCCACCTAGGGTCCGTGGGTCCCAGTCTAGGTCATGCCTGAAACTGCCATTTGGTAGTTAAGGCTAGGAGTCTTTTGGGGATTTCCTTTTTATTTAATGGTTATGTGGTGTCATTTTAAGCTTATTTTAAACAACTATATAAGTAATTTTCCCACCTAAACTAACCCTTCTAAAGTCATATTTCCAAAATCCCCAAATCAAAAACAAATCCTCTCCAAAAATCATCTCTCTAGAACTCCAAAGAAGAAGAAGAAGAAGATCAAGTTAGGGCTGGAAGAAAGAGGCTTTTTTCACACGAATTTGTTGGATTCCTTCACCTAAGGTATGGTAGTCTTTGATTCATGGATAACTTTCATCCATGAAGCCCTCAAACTCTCAATTTCAAAGTAGGAAATTCCCTAAAAGCTAGGGTTTTCATTCCAAGTCATGGATTTTTTCGTAAAACATTTTCATTGATTTAGTTATCATATATTATGATTGAATTGTTGATTATTATAGGTTTTATGAGAAAATCTCCTATGAATCCATGAAATCCCCATAACCCTAATTTATGACTTGTGATGTGGGTGAATTATAGTACGATGAATACTATGAAATTGTACTGGTAGTAGTTTAGTTATTTGAATCATGTTACCATCCATGTATAATTTAGTAATCCTAGATATGTTGATTGAATGAGATCTATGGCCCTTGTAGGGCAAACATGAGAATCAACTATGCTTATGAGGCTTATGTATATGCATTTAGTTCACTTTGAGAATAGAGTGAATATGACTATGATCTAATTGTTGTGTTGATTGAATGATTATCCTCATGTGCACACTTATATATGCATATGATATGATGTGAAAGGTTGGTCACATGTAGTGATTCTAAGGTTGGAAGACTAGTCTCACCTAATGAATCTATGAGCTTTAGTAGGAATTATATGGATTGAGTGTCAAGACATTCTTCCGTAATTATGAAATTAAGTCAAGACTTAACATGAACTTATGGGAATTTATGCTTAGCACCGAGTGGATGTGAATATAAGATGAAAGCTTATACACTAGTTGAGTCCGGCTTTCCCAATGGGTTCCTTTTACACTAGTTGAGTCCGGGTTCCCAAAGTAGGTATCTCATGAGATGGAAACCTTCTACCTTAGTTGAGTCTGGGTTTCTAGAAGCAATCTCCTTATCCCATAAACTATGTGCCCACATAGGTCTTTAGCTAGTGGATCCACTTAAGCTAAGAGTTTGATTCTACCTTAGGTAAGTAGGACAACCCATTTTCGGTGTGGGGTAGACACCAGATTCCATGGTTAAGCTCTCATGGTCTATGTCGGTTAAGTTAATCCCACTGTGATAATATGAACTAGAATATGAGTTATGAACTATAGTTACTCAATGAGCTTTCCTTAGTGTGGGTAGGATTATGGATCTTATTCATACATTGCACAAGGATGCTTTAAGGGTATTTATGGTATGTTTCCAATATGATATGAAGACCTATATGTTGAATATGCTTATGCCTTATGATTTTATACTATTTTCATGATGAACTCTAAACTTGGTAAAGTGCATACATTTCAACTAAAATGTCCTTTTTAGCATGATTTTCAAGGATTTTATGCATGGCTATCATACTTAATGCATTTTTGTACTAACCCATATTTCTTCTACATTTTCCACAAAGTGTAGGTTCCGGTGTTTGAGGTGTTCTTCCTTGATACAATCTTGGATCGACTATTCTCATAGATTGTGGTGAGTCCTCATGGATCTGAGGACGAGTGATATCTTGTTGTTCTTTTCCTTTCATTGTATTAGACTTTCAGATTTCTATTATAAGGGTTGTGACCCTATTTGAGACTTCGATTGTAATAGATGGCTAAATGAGACAATATCTAGATTTCCGCTTTGCTTTTATGAAAACTTCTTAAGACTTGAAAAATGTGTTTTTACTCTTATTGTTCTAATGCTTTATCTTATGATATGCTAAGTGGCTTACATAGTGCCTTTAGGGGTATTATGCGCCATGTTATGTCTAAGGGGTACCCTTGGGTCGTGACAAAAAATCTCATTTATGTTGCTAAGTTTTGTCAAGATAACTTCACATCTGTTGAATTTTTTCCTTTTACTTTGGTTGTGAAGGACTTGCGTACTCTGAAGTCGTTAGTTCAAGGCCGAAATAGAAATGGATTGTATGAGTGGCCGCATCTGCAATCCAAGAAACCATTCATTAACCTTACCTCCACAAAAGCCACCCTTCAACTTTGGCACTGTCGATTGGGTCATCCTCACTCTACCATTTTAAATTTTATTTTGAAGAAATTTTCTTTACCTGTTGTTGCTAGCAAAGAAAAGTTTGAACTTTGTAATGCTTGTTCTTCTAATAAAGCGCATCGTTTACCATTCCAACGATTCACTTTGTCCAGTAATTTTCCTCTCCAGATTCTCTTTAGTGATTTATGGGTCACATCACCCATTTTATCACTCAACAAAAGTTATATTATTGCATTTTTGTTGATCAGTACACCAAATATCTTGGTTGTATACTCTTAGCAGAAAATTTCTTCAAAACAAAATTGTTTTCAATTTATACAGAAGAAGGTGGTGAGTTCATCGGTCGTCAGCCCTATCTTCAGAAACATGGCATAGAACACTTAATTTCACCTCCCTACACACCACAACGTGTTGCCATCGGTGAATGTTGACATCGTCATATTCTTGAAACTGCTAAAACCCTTCTTGATGAGGCATTTTTACCCCCCTAAACTTTGGTCTTTTGCCTGTCACTATGATGTCTACCTTACTCACCGACTTCCCATTCCTATTCTCAATAGTGAGTCACCTTACCAAATTTTTTTGGTCGATCTCCCGACTACAACACCCTAAAAGTTTTTGGTTGCCTTTGTTATCCATGGCTTAAACTTCATACCAAGAATAAACTTGAACCCCGGTCCACCTTGTGTTTGTATTTAGGTATCTCTCACACTCACTATGCTCGCATCTTCTTTGACCCAATCTAGTCGTGATGTTCAATTTTTTGAAAAAGAATTTCCTTTTAAAAAAATGTTCATCCATTTACGAAAATATCCTTCCCAATTGATCTTGGAAGTTGTTACCTCCAAAGAGGACAGTCCCACAACGTTTCAGGCTCCTCTCTCTTATTATCCGACTCTAACAATAAAACCAATTCCCCTGATGATGCCCACTCCAACATAAATGCCCAGTACCAGAAGCTCCAAGATCCAGAGACACCAGGTAATCCACAATTCCCTGTTTCTTCTTCTCATCAACTTCCAGGCCCTTCTCCTCTGGTTGACCCTGCTACACATAAGCCTCTGTTCACATACTAGAGACAAAAAATCACAGCCAGCAACCTGCAATCCCAACCACTAGAGAAGCCACTCCTTCACCCATGCCAAAAAGCTCATATCCCACACACCACACGATTGATCCCTCTCCATCACCACCTTCTGTCTCGATTTCACCACCACCTTCAAATTGAATTATAACTCGATCCCATAATAGTATTTTCATGCCTAAAAGAAAACTTTCTTTTCTAACCCATTTGAGTTCTATGCCTATCACTTTCAAACAGACTGATAATCATGAAGATTTGAGATAAGCAATGAAAGTAGAATACGATGCTTTAATAAGAAATTGGACTTAGGAACTCGTGTCGTGACACGCCCAAAAATGTTGTGGACTGGAAGTGTCTATACGGGATCAAGAAAAAAACGGATGGTTCTATAGACCATTTCGAAGACCGTCTAGTTGCAAAAGGGTTCACATAGCACCCAGGCTTAGATTTTCATGAGACATTCAGTCGTGTTGTCAAACCGACAACCGTAAGATTGGTGTTATCTATAGTTGTGCAACATATATAACTGGCCAATCCATCAACTTGATGTCAATAATGCTTTCCTACATAGAAAACTGGATGAAAAAGTTTTTATGTCTCAACCCCAGGGCTTTATTAATCCCTAATTTCCAACTCATGTTTGCAAACGGAAGAAAGCTATCTATGGCCTCAAACAGGCCCCCTGAGCTTGGTATAACTCTCTGCATGAACATCTGTCGAAAATGCACTTTGTCAAAACAGAGTCTGACACCTCTTTATTTGTATGGAACCATCTGGTTGTAACCATTTATGTGCTTGTCTATGTTGACGATATCATAATCACTGGAAATCATCCACAAGTGATTAATTTCGTCATCAATTCCTTGGAAGAGATATTTTCATTGAAAGGATCCAGATGTCCTCATTCTTTCACAATCAAAATACATTCTGGAAATTCTTTCTAAACTAGACATGGACAATTGTAAAGGTGTCTCAACCCCCATGTATTCCAGTGTACCGCTTTGAGTAGCTGATGGCTCGCCACCTATAGATGCCACGCGCTAATGACACACCTTTGGAAAGTTGCAGTATTTGTCCCTCACTTAGCTTAACATATCTTATGCAGTCAATAAATTGTTGTAGTTTATGCATACTCCAACTGCTGCATCAGAAAGAAATCAAAAGAGCACTATGGTATCTCAATGAAACGGGAAAGTTTAGGACTTCACATCGTTCAGAGCTCTGACTCCAATTTGTATATGTATGTCAATGTTGACTGTGCTAGCGATCCGAATGACAGAATCTCTACATCAGGTTACATACTTTTCTTTGGACAAAATCCAGAGAGATGGTCATCAAGAAAGCAACGTGCAGTAGCTCACTCGTCTACTAAAGTAGAGTACAAATCAGTCGCCAATGCACAAGCAGAGATCACGTGGGTGTGAAACTTAATTAATGAGTTACATGCAACATAATTGAAGTTACCAATGATCTACTGTGGCAATGTTGAGGTTACTTATTTATCTCACAATCTAGTGTTTCATACATATTGGAATGTATACGTCCACTATCAGTCAACGGACCAGGTCCCTTGACTCAGCAAGAATAGTAGCTGAAGTAAAAGTGTGGATAATAAATAGCACAATGGAAAACAGACACAAAAGTTTTCCGTGGAAACCTCTTTGCTCAAGGGAGTAAACCCACGACCTGCCACACATGATTTTCCAACTTTTTTCACTAATCTTCTCAAGCAAAAGTGAAACACAGATTACAACCACAACAATGAGAATAACACCCTAATCCCACACTAAGTAATACTCCTATTACTTAAACAAGCCAAAGCAATAATCCTATTTCCCACTAAACCAACTAACTCTAGTTGATCTATACTTTAAAAACCCCCAAGGCTAACTCTAGCCACCAACTCCGATCTCCAAGACAAGAGCTTAAACGAGCAGCAACTTTGTTGCACCACACATCAACTAACTCTAGTTGACACTCCTAGGCAACTCTACCCAAGAGAACACCAAAACAATGGTGTAAAAGGCTTGACCAAAACTTAGAAGATTCGACTAACTAACTCTAGGTAATACGACTTAAACTAAATATTTAGACAAGTAAATGATCTACTATCCTTTATAACTTAGGAGTAGCTTTACAATGAAAGCACATAAGACACAAAGCTCAAAGTACAACAAGACTCTTCTTCACTCTATCAGGTCCCTTTTGTTGAGTTGAGCAGTGTTCTTCCTTGAAGATGGCTTTCTCTTGGTAAGCTTAAGAATTTTTGTTTGCCAAATCTTGAGTTTGTGTTTTGTGTTGAGAGATTACATCAAATAAACACAAACTCGTTGAGACGACCTCATTGGTTGAGAGTCTGCTTCCCTAAAAGGATGTGCACCTACCACATCAGAGGTGGCAGCTTTTCTGACAGTTGTCTTGTCATCCTTTTCACATTCGCAGTCTTGCAGGGACCAGGTCCCTTGCAATGTTCTTTTTGAGTTCTTGAGAAGACTTGCTAACTCTCTTCCTCTTTTGAATGAATGAATCTTCTTGTTGTTTATCAATTTGATTATATCGACCAAAAATAATTATTGTCCATTGGACAATCAACTTCGTCTGTTTCTATTGGTGAAGTACGCTGACGACTTCACCAACCCACTGACAGGACAACTTTACAGTTGTACACCATTATACATCTAATTGAGAGAACTCTTCCAGGAACCGGGTCCCTACATTTGTGAGCCACTGAAACAGACAATCTCATCCACTCTTCCTATTGGTGTAGTACAGTGCACTTTTCACCTAATACCTGACATGACAACTTTACATCTGTACCCATTTTGAAATTGGACGAGAGCACTTTGCAGGGACCGGGTCCCTGCATTTGTGAGGATCATCAAAACACCTAGAATATAACATTCTCCCCTTTTTGATGATGACACACAAATATTCCTTACACTGAGTTCATTCATTCATTTCATTGTCATCAGTCCCAATAACAATGATCTGGTTCCTTGTTAGATCTCTAAGTTTGTTAAATCATCAAAACATAACATCAGCTTCAAAATAACATTTTTCCTTTTTTGATGATAACAGACTTATTTACCTTCTTCCCCCTTTCACCAGTTCCCCTATCAACATGATTCTTCAGGTAATTGGATTGGTCCCCTTATTTTCATCATCCCCAAAGGTAGTCATATCATCAAAACATCAAAATAGCATTTCCCCCTTTTTTGATGATGACAAACTTGTTCAATTTCTTCCCTCTATCGGCATGACCATGTCCTCTTCAAGTAGCTAGAATTTATTCCCCCTATCGGCATGACCATGTCTTCTTTCAAGTAGCTAACATCATTGATCTCATACCTTAACAATTTTCCCCCTTTTGACATCATAAAAAAGGGTTAAAGCAGTAAACCAAGTTGACAGAAATTCAGTTCAAGCAAATTCATGGCCACTTGGGCAACACCGTGCATGAGTAAAAATGCATAAAGTAATGTGACAAGTTAGTAGAAACAAGAAATTTTTCATTCATACACAAAATATCAGCAGTCAAAGTGTTGCACATATTATTACGAATGAGAACTAAGACAATGCCCATTGAGTTTCGATAGAGAACGAGCAGGACTGACACAGGAGTTTAGGAAGAGAGGGGATGGCTTTGGAGCAAGGGATTGAAAGAATAGAATTAGTAGATCATATCCCTTAGCCTCTCGTGAAATTCACATTGTTTGCTGCCCATGCTTCATGTTGAACCTTCAAGGCTTCCAATTTTTTTGTGTAACCTGGTCTTTCTGATTGTGCTGTTTTAGAAGCCGAGCCTTCAGGAAAACCATTTAAGTATCCTCAATGCCTCCGAGATGAATAGATCAATAACTGAGAACCATTTCATTTTTTTTATTTATTTCAAAGGAAGACACCCTCCTATTCAGAAAACTTGGAGTTCTCAGAATATCAACCTGTTCCTTTTTTAACATCATCTTTTCCAACTTCTTTTTTTTTCTTGTTGGACCTGGTCCCTCCTCACACTTGAAAACATATTCATCAGAAAATTCTCCACTAAGAACAAAAGGGTTTAGCCATTTGAAGTGTTTTTTGAGAGAGGAGAAAGGAAGGTTTTAAAAAAATTTGATTTTGGAAGGGATTTGGAAAGAAATATGGAGTATAAAGGAAGTAAAAAAGGTGTATTTTATGATGGAAAGTGTCATTTTGGTATTCAAAAGATGGGACAATGGTCAGATACCTTACTGACAGACATGTGGCAATTGCTACGGTTCTCATGCATAATTCAAACGACAATGTTAAGAGTGCTAACCTTCGAGAATGGACCGGGTCCCTCTCTGTATTTTGAATATGATTGCCTAGATCTGTCCTAACCTCCCTTTTCCTTCAACCCTTTTGCCATGTATGTATACTTACAAAAGGTATGAGACTGAATTTGCTAAAACATACATAACTGACAAGCAAGGATACCTGCTCCCTTTGCATAGTCATGAGAGAGTTGATTGCTTCAGGCAGGATCCCTTCAAGAAGGTTTCAGCATTCCCAACTTCAGTTTGATTATCTCAGCTAGATCTTCTAAGAGCTTCAAGATGCTGCATGATCCACAAGAGTTGAACACATCAAGATGCACTTGCTACATTCTCTGCCTCAGTTGTTGAAAGAGCAATTGAATTTTTCCTTTTAGTTCCCCATGAGTGAGAGATCTGCCTAGAACATAAGCCATTCATGAGGTACTCTTTCTACCAACTGAATATCCAGCATGATCAACATTATCATATTCCTCCAAATCAAAAAAATTCCTGATGGACAGAATAGAATCAGGTCCCTTGTCTTCTTCAAACGTCTTAGGATTATCTTAGCAGCCTTCAAATGTGATTTTGTTGGAGAATCTTGGAATCTTGCACAAATCCTACCACATGCATCATTTACATTTGGACCATATCCATCATCATCGAGCTTCGAGTTGGTCTCCATAATATGAAAACTTCTTCAGTAGCTTCTCTGAGCTGGAACCAGAGAAACTGGTCCTTGCTCATGTCTTTAGTGAAAATGTCAGCCATTTGATCTTCCAATTTGGAAAACTTCATGATGACATTACCCCTCTTTATCATTGTCTTGACTTCAAGTATGTTAACCCTTTTGAGTAGCTCATTGATGTATTTTTCTTGACAACCGAGGGTACCTTTAGAGGTTTGCTTGATCTACAACTCCAAGAAGAAATTTAATTCTTCCATTATGCTCACTTCAAAACACACTATTCATGAGTGCAACAAACTCGTCACACAACATGTCACTACCCGAGCCTACACCCCGGACGTGACACGACGTACAAGACTTTGAAGAGCCTCATACAAGTCTCATAGCATTCATAACATAAGACATAAGAAAAAAGTGCGGAATTTAAAAACTTTTATTCATACAATCGAAGTCTTTATTTTAAAAGCAAGCGGAAGTCTAACTTTGTCTCCATGGCCATCTAATACAACTTTGAATCAACAATAGGGTCACAACCCTTCAACATAGTTCGAAAAATAAAATGACAAGAAATACACTACTAAAGACTCATATGTCCTCGAATCTTGAGAACTAACTACAAGCTAGGAGAATAGTCGATCCAAGCTTGTATCCAAGGAAGAACACCTCAAACATTGGAACCTACACTTTGTAGAAAAATGTAGAAGAAATATGGGTTAGCACAAAAATGTACTAAGTATGATAGCCATGCAAATATCATGCTAAAAAGGACATTTTTGTTGAAAACCATGCATTTAACAAGTTTGAGAATTATGTACTTTTAGTATAAAACATGAGTAACAAGCATAATCATCATATAAATCATTATAACACATTAGAACCATCTCTTAGGTTACCCTAAGTTATACTTGTGCAATGTATGAATGACATCCCATAACACCACTCATACCAAGTACCAATTTCAGGTCTCAATAAACATGTTACCATTCTTCATTCTCATCTTCAGTTAATACTCATAGATAAAGAACATTCACATTTAATAAGTCATAACAAGGAAAGCAACTCATAATAACAATCCAAGTTAAGAATTCACCATTACATTTAGCCTTTATGTCAACATTCTCAATAGCATCATTATAAACACATTCATTTCATTAGACATTATGACATTTGTGGAACACACTATAGCCACACTCAAAGCCTACTCGTGCAATGCATGAATGACATCCCATACTACCACCCACACTTCATAGAACCTCTTGAGTAATCATAGAACATAACCCATATGATGGGAATAAGCCCTAACCGACATAGACCATATGAGCAAATAATGGAATTTGGTGTCTATCCCACACCGTAAGGGTTGGTCTACTTGCCTTAGGTAGAACTGGTAATTTAGCTTAGGTGGATCCACTAGCTAATAACCAATGTTGGCACATAGTTATGGGATCAGAAGGTTGTTACTAGAAACCTGGCCTAACATGGGGAGAACTTCCATCTCACAATATCAACTCGATGCTAAGTATTAAATTCCCATGGAGTAGTTCATTCTCTTTTAACATTATAATCCATGAGAGGGATGCCATTGGCCTACCGACTCAAGGTACATTATTACACACATGAAAGGGTGCCATTAGCCTATCGATTTAACGTACATTATTAAACACATGAAAGGGTGCCATAAGCCTACCGATTCAAGGTACGTTATTAGGATAGCTCATTGAATCCTCATGTAAGGGATACCATTTGGTCTACCGATTCAAGGTTCATCATTATAGTAGTTCATGGACTCATTATGAAAGGGATACCATTGGTCTACCGATTCAAGACAAAGCCTTAGATTACTTCATTAGTTATTTATGAAAGGGATGCCATTGGCCTACCGATTCAAGATTCATTATTACACACATGAAGATGATGCCCTAAGCCTACCAATTCATGGTATGTTATACTTTAAGGAAACCTTTCACAACATGTAGTCATCATTCACAAATGTATAATAAAGAATAGCCTTTCAATAATACCACAATTGAATTATAGTCATGATCACATTACTTTCAATATATTCATAAAGCATGTACATAAGCATCAAGATTATACAAAATCTCACAATTTTCCCTTAAAGGACCATGAATCATAATTCACCAACACACGTAGAATTACTACAATTATGCATGGATAATTACATAATTTAAATAACTAAACTACTACAAGAACAATTTCATAGTATTCACCTTACTACAATTCACCCACATCACTTAGTCATAAATTAGGGTTATGGGGAATTCATGGATTCATGGGAGATTTTATCATAAAACCACCATAAAACAACAATTAGATCTTAATATATGATAATTAAATCATTGAAATTGTTTTTAGGAAGAATCCATGACTTGGTTTTGGAGAATTTTCTTCTTTGAAATTGAAAGTTTGAGGACTCCATTGAAGAAAGCTTTCCATGAATCAAGACTACCATACCTTAGGTGAAGAAATCCATCAAAAATTGTGTGAGAAATCTCCCTTCTTCAAGCCCTAACTTGATCTTTTTTTTCTTCTTCAATGGAGTTTTTAGAGAGAAGATTTTTGGAAAGGGTTAAGTTGGTTATGATTTTGGGTTTGGGAGTTATGAAGTAATGAGTTTGTTAATAGCTTAAAACGTCTTATATAGGTCTGAATAAACAATATAAAACGACCTCACTTCAAATTAACCTCAAAAGGAATTTCCTAATTTACCCCTCCCTTGGCTGAGTCTTTGGCAGATTGTGCAGGCATGACTCACGCCCATGACCTACGGTCCGTAGGTTGGACTACTAGTTGTACTGCAAGTCCTTAGGTCCATGGCTTGCAGCTCATTTTCCATTTCTTGACCCACGAGCTAGACCCATGTAGCGTGGATGGACCTACGCCCCGTAGGTCCCATCCGTAGCTCACCTTTTTGGGAAGCTTAGGGCAGTCTTGGGGGTTAGGCTTTAGGGTCCTCCTCAAGGATCCTTGGTTAGTCCTTGGGGGGTCATACCTTGACGTTTAACCCCTAAACCCCTCATCCTATGTTTGGGAAACCATTTTACACTTCTAAACCCCACATCAAACTCAAAAACTCTCATGTAAGGCTCTAGTTTCACCTACTAGTTTTTCGGGTGTTACATTATCCCTCTTGGGAACATTCGTCCTCGAATGACATTTCTAAACATTTCTCGAAATTAAAGACTCAAGACTAGCAGCCCATCATGCATGAAACATCTAAATAATACAAAAAAACACGGAGGAAACATCAACTCCATCTCATTATACTCAATGGAACACAAGGAAGTAGGAACTACATCTAACGACCCATTATGTATGAAAACTTCATCATTTCAATATTCATAGGAGGAACTACCTTCTCCAACTCAAAGCATGCTTAGCCCAACATCATGAAGAAAATTATACAATTACTCTCAAAAGCACATTTAAGCATGTTCAACAATTCATCTCATGAAGCATATAAGAAACTCATATTAAATGCATAGAACATGAGGGACATAAAGCATAAAAGCTCATTTTCTCATTAAACATGAATTCATCAAGAACATGCATAACATAAGGAGACCATGGAAACACATAAATCACACATGACTCCAAAACTTGAAACAAGCTACAAGGAACTCTTTGTCTCAAGCTTGAATAGGAATAGAATAAAGGGATAAGGATATCGGAACTCTCAACAATCTTTGCCTTCTAAGCATAATCCCCCTTGGGAGTAAACCCATACTAAGGGTAACATGAAAATCTCACAAATAGCATAGGGACCTTAATAAAACATTTACATCTATAAGGAGTTGTCAACATACCGGTACCTTCATCCAAAAGGGCTCAATTGTCCTCTCTAGACTGGAGTGCATAGAAACGACCATACTTTGTAGCATTGGGATCCGGACCACTAAGAGAAGCTTTCTTGGCATTTCTTCTTTTTTCCGCAAGTGTAGGGAAATTCTTCACTTGATGATCATTCTTTCCACAACCATAGCAACCATCCGTACCGGATAGGCACTTCCCATGGTGTCTTTTTCCATATTTTGTGCAAGTAGGTTTAGGAAATGGAGACCCACTACCTTTCTCTTGGTTAAACCTAGGAGTGTTGGAAGGATCTTGGTTAGAGGATCTCTTTTTGAACCTTGGTTAGCCTTGTTCATCGGATTTAGCTCTCTTCATCTCCCTATTCTTTCTCTTAAGTTTTGACTCCTCAATTTGTTGTGCATACACCATAAGCCTAGAGATATTCATGTTATCATGGAGCACTGTCGTACGACATTCTTCATCAACTAGGTCGGACACACCCGTAACAAATCTACTTATCTCATCCCTCGGCTCCGCCACCATAGATGGAGCATACTTGGATAGTTGGGTAAGTTTCAAGGCACACTTTTGAACAGCCATGCTACCTTGCCTAAGGTTAATGAATTCTTCCACCTTAGCCTCCCTCAACTCTCGAGGAAAGAACCTATCAATAAATGCTTTCTTAAACATCTCCCAATCTATGGGACCCGCTCCCATCGGCCTATTTCTCTTCCATTGAATAAACCAAACTTGGGCAACATCCTTCAATTGATAAGTGGCTAGTTCCGCTTTTTCTACCGAAGTCACCCCCATAGCATCAACTACCTTATAAAAC
This sequence comes from Solanum verrucosum, assembly GCF_900185275.1. NCBI lineage: Eukaryota > Viridiplantae > Streptophyta > Magnoliopsida > Solanales > Solanaceae > Solanum > Solanum verrucosum. The sequence continues at coordinate 2,134,707 of NW_026020354.1, forward strand.
TCATCCACAAACTCTTGAGGATCCTCTCCCACTTTGGAACTAAGAAACACAGGAGGATTCATCCTAACAAAATCCCTCAATCTAGAAGTGGTGGAGTTCACATTAGCTTTCACATGAGTCCCAACATCTCTATTGACTTGAGCCGTCATGGCTTGAGCCAATGTTAAAAGAGCCGACCTAATTTCCACATCCGCCATAGTCGGAGGATTTCCCGGAGCTTGATTAGCTTGAGGAGCTTGATTCTCTTGAGGAACTTCTTCATTGACATTGTTTCCCTCCATTCTCCTTACATTAGACCTTCGTGTATTCATATCCTGAAGACACAAAGGATAGATTAGGAGATGGATTTTATAGAGTTAAACTCCATGGCACGACTTAAGAATAATGAAAAAAGTGTAGTTTCCTAACATTTTATAGCCTCTCATTCATAAATGTGGCGCGCTTCATATTCATGAACAAGATTCTACTAGACGTGGCTTATGAGACATCATCTTAAAACCATCCCAAAATCTTGTGCTCTGATACCATGTTTGCCTTGACTCGAGCCTACACCCCGGACATGACACGACGTACAAGACTCCGAAGATCCTCATACAAGCCTCATAGCATTCATAATATAAGACATAAGAAAATGGTGCAGAATTTAAAAACTTTAATCCATCCAATCAAAGTCTTGATTTTAAAAGCAAACGAAAGTCTAACTTTGTCTCACATGGCCATTTAATACAACTTTGAATCGACAATAAGGTCACAACCCTTCAACATAGTCCGAAACATAAAAGGACAAGAAAGAAACTACTAAAGACTCATATGTCCTCGAATCTTGAGGACTTACCACAAGCTAGGAGAATAGTTGATCCAAGCTTGTATCCAAGGAAGAACACCACAAACATCAGAACCTACACTTTGTAGAAAAATGTAGAAGAAATATGGGTTAGAATAAAAATATACTAAGTATGATAGCCATGCAAAAATCATGCTAAAAAGGACATATTTGTTGAAAACCATGCATTTAACAAGTTTGAGAATCATCATGTACTTTTAGTATAAAACTTGAGTAACAAGCATAATCATCATATAAATCATTAGAACACATTAGAACCATCTCTTAGGTAACCCTAAGTTATACTTGTCCAATGTATGAATGGCATCCCATAATACCACTCATACTAAGTACCACTTTCAGTTCATCATAAACATGTTACCATTCTTCATTCACATCTTTAGTTAATACTTATAGATAAAGAACATTCACATTTAATAAGTCATTACAAGAAAAGCAACTCATAATAACAATCCAAGTTAAGCATTCACCATTACATTTAGACTTTATGTCAACATTCTCAATAGCATCATTATAAGCACATTCATTTCATTAGACATTATGACATTTGAGGAACAAACCATAGCCACTCTCAAAGCCTACTCGTGCAATGCATGAATGGCATCCCATACTACCACCCAAACTTCATAGAACCTCTTGATTAATCATACCCCATAACCCACATGATGGGAATAACCCCTAACCGACATAGACCATGTGAGCAAATCATGGGATCCGATGTCTATCCCACACCGTAAGGGTAGGTCTACTTGCCTAAGGTAGAACTAATAATTTAGCTTAGGTAGATCCACTAGCTAATAACCTATGTGGGCACATAGTTTTGGGATAAGGAGGCTGTTACTAGAAACCCGACCTAACATGGAGAGAGATTCAACCTCACAATATCCATTCGGTGCTAAGCATTAAATTCCCACAGAGTAGTTCATTCTCTTTTAACATTTTTATACATGAGAGGGATGCCATTGGCCTACCAACTCAAGGTACATTATTACACACATGAAAGGGTGCCATTAGCCTACCGATTCAAGGTACATTATTTAACACATGAAAGGGTGCCATAAGTCTACCCATTCAAGGTACATTATTAGGATAGATCATTGAATCCTCATGAAAGGGATACCATTTTGTCTACCGATTCAAGGTTCATCATTATAGTAGTTCATGGACTCATCATGAAAGGGATACCATTGGTCTACCAATTCAAGACAAAGCCTTAGATTACTTCATTAGTCATTTATGAAAGGGATGCCATTGGCCTACCGATTCAAGATTCATTATTACACACATGAAGAGGATACCCTAAGCCTACCAATTCAAGGTATATTATATATTGAGGAAACCTTTCACAACATGTAGTCATCATTTACAAGTGTATAATAGAGAATAGCCTTTCAACAATACCACAATTGTATTATAGTCATGATCATATTACTTTCAATATATTCAAAAAGCATGTGCATAAGCATCATTATTATACAAAATCTCAAAATTTTCCCTTAAAGGACCATGAATCATAATTCACCAACACACCTAGAATTACTACAATTAGGCATGGATAATTACATAATTCAAATAACTAAACTACTACAAGAATAATTTCATAATATTCACCTTACTACAATTCACCCATATCACATAGTCATAAATTAGGGTTATGGGGAATTTAGGGGGTCATGGGAGATTTTATCATAAAACCACAATAAAATAGAAATTCAATCTTAATATATGATAATTAAATTATTGAGAACATTTTTAGGAAGAATCCATGACTTGGAGTGAAAACCCTAAGTTTTGGAGAATTTTCTTTTTTGAAATTGAAAGTTTGAGGACTCCATGGAAGAAAGCTTTCCATGAATCAAGACTACCATACCTTAGGTTTAGAAATCCAACAAAAATCATGTGATAAAGTTCCCTTCTTCAAGACCTAGCTTGATCTTCTTTTTCTTCTTTAATGGAATTTTTAGAGAGAAGATTTTTGGAAAGTGTTAATTTGGTTATGATTTTGGGTTTGGGAGTTATGAGGTAATCAGTTAGTTAATAGCTTAAAATGTCTTATATATGTCTAAATAAACAGTATAAAATGACCTCACTTCAAATTAACCTCAAAAGGAATTTCCTAATTTGCCCCTCCCTTGGCCGAGTCTTTGGCAAGTTGTGCAGGCATGACTCACCCCCGTGAACTACGGTCCGTAGGTCCATGGCCTGCAACTCATTTTCCAGGACTTGACCCAGAATCTAGACCCACGTGGCGTGGATGGACCTACGCCCCGTAGGTCCCATCTGTAGCTCACACTTTTGGGCAGTTTTGGGTTGTCTTGGGGTTAGGGTTTAGGGTCCTTCTCAAGGACCCTTGGTTGGTCCTTGGGGGGTCGTACCTTGACGTTTAACCCATACACCCCTCATCCTAAGTTTGGGAAACCATTTTACACTTATAAACCCCACATTAAACTCAAAAACTCTCACGTAAGGCTCTAGTTTCACCTACTAGTTTTCTGGGTGTTACACAACTCCTTAAAGGTTGCTTCAAATATGACATCATCAATGTGTACTTGAATAATCAACAATTCCTTTCCTTGTGATTTCAAAAGGAGGGTTTTGTCAATTTACCTCTTTTGATGCCATTGTTGAAGAGGAATTTGGACAACCTATCAGCTTGTTAGGGAACCGAGTGTCATGCTTTGTCTCTTTCAAACTAAGCTTGATCAAGTTCTTCATTCTCACCTTCAGAATTCACATTATCAGTTTGAACTGCATCATATTTGTTCAGCACTGTCTAGCGGACCGGGTCCCTCATCAGGTTCATCATCTGCATCAGCTTCCTTGAGATTACTGGATTCATGAAGAGGATGTTCTTTAGCAAGCTCACTATTTAGACCATCTCTCTGAATCTAAAGCAGCTCTTCCATCTATGAATCTTTTTTTCTTTTGCAACTTCTCAGTTCTTCCAGATTCATCAAAAATCACATGACCACCTTTTTATACATCTAATAAGCCTTGCTGGAGAAAGAATATCCCATAACTATTATTTTATCAATATTGAGATCAAACTTCTCAATATCACCAATTTGGTCGCAGAACATGTACTATTCACCATTTTAGCTCGAAAGTTCTTTAAAAAATTAAGCATGCTTACTCCACCTGAAGGATAGTTTGATATGTTTCTCTCTAACATAAGCATTACAAACTTTATCATCTGTAAATTTTATTTTGGGTAAACCACGGATCAAGTCCCTTGACACAAATTTGTGCAGTAGAGAAGCATTCACATGAGCACGTCTCTCATGTCATACCTCAATATTCTCACTTTGAGCACTAAGGCAAGTGAGACTATCACTACAAGCAGTAATCAGATCATCAAAATACATGTTCTTGCATCTCTTTTCTGTCAAGATCATCTCCCGAGAGAGCAAGTTTGTGACCACACATTCTTTTGATAAGAGCTTAACTTCATTTCATTCATCACAAATATATGAAACACTTGAAAGATTGTACTTCAACCATTAACATAGTACACATCCTGAATAGTGTGTTCCATAGATTTCCCAAACATTCCTACACCAAAAATATACCCTTTTTGCCATTGCCAAATGAGACACCTCTACCTTGAAGTGCCTTGAGAGAGAAGAAGTTTTCAGTTTCCAATCACGTGCTTTAAGCATCCGCTATTCATGAACCAACACTGATTGCTGCTACTTCCTCTCATATGAATACCATTTCACTTGTTAGACTTGGTAACCCATTTGAGACGAAGTTCCCAGTAAGCAGATAACAGAGTAATAAAAAAATCTTTTGTCCAGTGAGGAAGATTGGTTTCTTCAACTTAGGACTTGTAGCAGGACCAAGTACCTTCTTCAGTCTATTCCTCTATTTGGAATAGTTTGACGAACTTCCTTCACATTTTTTTTTAAAATCGGACAATCTTTCTTAAGATGTCCATCTCGACCACAATGCACACACAACAAATTATCAGCATCAGAAATATTTTTGCTGTGAATACTGTATGGGGAATCTATCTTCTCACATCCTAGCCCTCTTCTACTATTGTTGCCTTGAACAATTAGATTTGTAAGAATCTTAGAGAAATTGGTCCATTTGAGGGGCTTGTCCAGTTCCTCTTTTACACGAACCAGGTCCCTCTCCAACACAAGATTTCTTTCTAGAACCAATTTCATCTTCATTTCAACAGTGTTCAGCTTATTTTCAATCTCCAGCTGCAAGTTGTTGGCCTCGCTCTTTCCTTTAAAAACTGTAGTAGTTGCACCTTTTATGTTTTCCTTCGGTTCTAGATTTTCAGCTTCTAGAACAACCATTTGATTTTCAATATCAGATATTTGGGCAACTAAAACAATTTTTCCATCTTGAGAGATGTCTAGGGTATTGTTCACGAGATCATTCTCAGTTGTTAGCTCACTTATCAAATCAAGTAGTACAACAACTACCTTTCTCAATTTACTAGTAGAAAAGGTATTCAAGTTTTGCTTGAAATATGATAGGGTTACCTTTTCATCAGCATCTTCCTCATTTGACTTTTCCTTGAAAGCATCATCTGAGTGTTTAGAATCATCCGAATCACTTGAGGAATTTTCCCATGCAGTCAGATCCATCTTCACCGCCTGGAAAAAAACTTCTCTTTTGTTTGTCTTATGACGGACCTGGTCCCCCTCTTTATCTTTTCCTTCTTCAGTCTTGACATATTCCCTATGGTCAGCCTTGTACATTGATAGTTTCCAATAAAGTGACCTGGTTGATCACACCTGTAACACACTTTACTTGAGCTGGTAGCCTTGTCATGATTTTCTTTCTTCTGATCAGCCTCATCAATCAAATATGTCCTCTTGTATTTGCCCTTGAGAATGAGACCCTCCTTTTTTCTGTGCAACTCATGAACTTAAAGAAGCTCAAATAGTGCATCCAACATCACTACTTCAGGTCCCTTGTCTCATCACCAATCACAAATTCATTTGTCCAAGATCTAGGAAGAATTTCCAGTATCTTAGAGACTTGCTTGCACACAGGGACTGGTTCTTCAAGGAACATAAGCTTATTTGTAATGGTGGAGAATCTAGTATGCATTTCATGAATAGATTCACCTTCTTTTATGGTGAAACTTTCAAACTGAGTAGTAACGAGATCTAGCTTTGATTTCTTTATTTCCTCAGTACCCTCATAAGTTGTTCTCAACAGATCCCATATTTCTTTGGCTAATTCACAATATGAGATCAGATCATATTCATTCATACTAATGCCACACATCAGTAGTTTCCGAGCTTTGTGGTTTTTCTCGACTAATCTTTTGTCGGCGTCATTATATTGTTGTCGAGTTTTGACAATAACTCTTGTAACCTCTCCATCTTTAACCTCCATAGTTGGCACAGAAGGACCTTCACAAATAACGTTCCATACCTCAATGTCCTCATCCATGAGATAGTCTCTCATTCGAACCTTCCACCATCTATAGAACTGACTATTAAAAAGAGGTGGCTTTGTAGGGGACTGACTTCTTTTCACGCTCGCTGGTGTCGCCATTCTTTGTAGGAATCTCTCTCTTGGTGTTAACCAGATAGAGAGACCAAGCTCTGATACCAATTGTTGGAATGTATGCATCCACTATCAGTCAACGGACCAGGTCCCTTGACTCAGCAAGAACAGTAGTTGAAGTAAAAGTGCAGAAAATAAATAACACAATGTAAAATAGGCACATGAGTTTTACGTGGAAACTTCCTTGCTCAAGGGAGTAAAACCACGACCTGTCACACATGATTTTCCAACTGTTTTCACTAATCTTCTCAAGCAAAAGTGTAACGCATATTACAACCACAACAGTGAGATTAACACTATAATCCCACACTAAGTAATATTCCTATTACTTAAGAAATCCAAAGCAATAATATTACTGCCCACTAAACCAACTAACTCTAGTTGATCTAGAATTTAAGAACCCCGAAGGCTAACTCTAGCACTAACTACAATCTCTAAGATAAAATCTTAAACGAGCAGCAACTCTGCTACATCACACATCAACTAACTCTAGTTGACACTCCTAGGAAACTTTACCCAAGAGAACACCAAAATAATGGTGTAAAAGGATTGACCAAAACTTAGAAGATTTGACTAACTAACTCTTGTTAATATGACTCAAACTAAATATTTAAACAAGCAAATGATCTACTATCCTTTATAACTTAGGATTAGATTTACAATGTAAGCACATAAGACACAAAGCTCAAAATATAACAGGAATCTTCTTCACTCTATCAGGTCCCTTTGTTGAGTTGAGCAACGTTTTTCCTTAAAGATGACTTTCTCTTTATAAGCTTAAGAATTTTTGTTTGCCAAATCTTGAGTTTGTGTTTTGTGTTGAGAGATTATATCAAATGAACACAAACTCCTTGAGACGGCCTCATTGTCTGAGAGCCTGCTTCCCTAAAACGACATGCACCTACCACATCAGAGGTGGTAGATTTTCTGACAGCTGTCTTGTCGTTCTTTTTACATTCGCAGTCTTGCAGGGACCATGTCCCTTGCAATGTTCTCTTTGAGTTCTTGAGAAGACTTGCTAACTCTCTTTCTCTTTTGAATGAATGAATCTTCTTGTTGTTTGTCATTTTGATTATATCAACCAAAGAGAATTATTGTTCATTAGACAAACAACTTCATGTGTTTCTATTAGTGAAGTACGCTGACGACTTCACCAACCCACTGACATGACAACTTTATAGTTGTACACCATTATACATCTGATGGAGAGAACTCTGCTAGGGACTGGGTCCCTACATTTGTGAGCCACTGAAATAGATAATCACGTCTGCACTTCCTATTGGTGCAGTACACTGCACTTTTCACCTACCACCTGACATGACAACTTTACAATTGTACCCCAGTTTGAATCTGGATGAGAGCACTCTGCAGGGACCGGTTCTCTACGTTTTGGAGGATCATCAAAACACCTAGAATATAACAATACCTGTATGAAACATGTTGTTGTAGATTTTGCATATGTCTGTGACCAGGTTCAAGCTCCTCGAGTTCATGTTACTCATACTCATGCTTGTGATCAACTTGCTGATAGCTTCACCAAGACACTACCTAAATCAGCCTTTACAAGATGTTGTTCCAAGTTAGCCATTGTTGCACCTTGCCTAATTTGAGAGGGTGTATTAACTATCTTTATTTATCTATTGTTACTAGTTGTTATAGTTTGAATTAGTCTTCTGATGGTTGGATCATATTTAGGAATAGGTAGTTGTTAGCCTCAGTTAGTTATAGATAATGTGCAGATAGGGGCCTGCATAGGTCCAGTTAGTTGCATAGTTTGTATTACAGACTTGCAGCCCGATTTAATAGAATCATCTTTTTTATCTTCTGATTTGAATCCTTATAGTGCCCAGGTACAAAGGCAAGTATTTGAGCTTACAATGATTGTATACAAAGTTGGAGATCCTCTAGAGACTTAGTTAGTGACAAGCTATCAATTTTTCTATCGTATTTATTAGAACTAGTGTTGTCCATTTTCAGAGAAGCTGGTTTGGTGTTTATTATACTAACTAAAACTACTATTGAATTTGATAAACACATATATATTAAAGCAAAGATTTATTGCATGAGTTGATCACAAAGATTAAAGACTATGTGTTTTGCATACTACCACCTTCTTTATAGTTGTTAAACATGATTAAAATATCTACCGAATTATTGAATCATACGGATTGATAATATGATCATTGTGTTTTGAACCATATAATTACCTATCCAAATTGACCTCACACGTATATTGTTGATCGGATATATGGTAAATCTCTACGAATGCATGTATATATCTTCTTGTATTAGACGCAAGTAGGGTAAATTACGTACTCTAGCCACTAATCCATCCTCCCCTTAACCCACATTCTATTCCTAGCCTTCATGTGTCCATTTACACTACCAATTATTTATTTATCTTATAAGTCATGAAACCTTAATTAATTACACATAAATTAAAGAAAATAATAATCTAATAAAAAAATCTTAGAGGAACCCCTAGAATAATAACGAGTATTATTTTATTTACGCTTCTATAAAGATCATGAATTCAATAATGTCAAACTCTAGTTAAAAACATCCAAGGGGGTATTTATAGACTGTAAAAATACCTTGGGCCTCCACCTAGTCGGACTATAAAAAAGGCAACTTTTTACCCTGGTCGATCTCATTTCGCACCGCAAGGTATGGGTCTTTGCACTGGCCCTCGTGCTGTGAAGCTCCTTGCTTCGCATTTCCCTTTGTCATGGAAGAGCCAAACATACAAGGGGGTATAATTTTAACCCCCCCCCCCTTCACTAGGTAAGCTTCTGACTTAGTTTTGCAAGTTTTGTCCAATTGTTTCTTTGTATTGATTCAATTTCACCTATAAAGCATAAAACACCATTAATAAACTCAAAATCATTTAATTTAATTAAAACAAGGAGTATTGATGATTTGGTATTTTACCAACATATTAGACTCTTATTCATTATTATTGGTATGTTTTATTTGCTAATAAAGGGGGTTTCACGCCCTTCTTCTCTTGTGTGCAGGCATTTATTGGAAAATAAAGATTAAAGGATTTTTCAAGAAAAATCACTGAAACACACTAGTGACAATAGAAATGAATAGGCATTCTACTGAGAAAAAATCGTGTAGAAGCACTTGTGCCTAATGAATGTGTATCTCCTAAGGAATAAACTATCTCAGAATACAATTTTGATGGTTTCATTAGCTACGAAACATCGAGTTTATTCTAGAAGGACCTTTGGTTTGGGTCCCAAGACTTCCAATCTCTTTTAAGGCTACCTTGTGAAATTTGGTAAAAATGAAGTTTAGGTGTGGAACCTACTTTACGTTGAGACGACATCTGTTGAAAGTTTCAACAATTCTTTTGAGTTTAGAATGTTGCTTTTGGTTGGGTAGCATACTCGGTTTGCATTGGTGGGACCCTGAACTAATTTCTAAGGTCCTATTGAAGCTTGTGATTTAAATCCCAAGACATGTGCACTAGCTGCTAGTGCAGTCGCTCATGTGGAGAAAAGTTGTCTCCGGTGGAGAGATGGCCGCTCCTACGGATGCTGGCCACGTCAGCATACCTTACTCGTGTGGAGCTTAGTCACATTATTGACCTCGCACTTGTTAAGTCAGACAACCCTATTGACTTCCATACAAACAAAACTTATTTTTCTCCAGCAACGTCTCTTGTATGTTGTCGGGCTTGCCGAAGCGGTTGGGGCAGTATTTCCATCTCTTTTTTTCATTTTTCATTAGGAAAAAATAAATGTTGATAGAAATTTCTTCGGTGATTTCTTATGGAAATATTTACATTAAACTAGGAGTTCCTTAGGGACATCGTACGGGTTGATATTCTTGCTCCTAAACCCATAAGTTTCCGTTAAATTCATCGATTTTAGCTTGAAATGGGTCTTGGAATCCTACTTCTTGATAGGTTTTTTTGAGGCATATTAGATCTCAAATTGTTTCTATTTTCGGGGTAAAAGTTCTTGAGTAGGCAAGGATATATTGGCAAAATCCACTTTGTAATTCCTTTCATAGGTCTCACAATGCCAACTTTGACCCAAAATCTAATTGTTGCATTTTGGGTGTCAAAATTATTGTATTGATGTCAGGATCACTGTTTTGATAGAGTGGCATCATTTGAGGTGGCTCGGAAGGGAAAATCCCTAATTTAGAGTTTTGGAGTGCATGTATTCGTCTTTGAGGTAGTATACGACGTACTACTTTTAGAGAGTGTTTGTTGGTTATTCTAGGACTATGATTTGCTAATTGTTGAGATGTTTTAAGCATGATTTCTTATTGTTATTGTTATTGAATTTATTTAGTCTTATTTTGGTTGTTTCGAATAATGTTTTGGTTAATCTTGATTAGTGTGACGTTATGATTTCCCCTGTGTGTTGTGAGTGGGATAGGATGGTCTTAGTATTGATATTGTTTAGCCTTATCCTAGGTTTGGCTAGTGCTTACCTTACATGTTAACTTAGGTAGCCCATGGGGCATGTTTTGTGTGTGAATTGGGGTTAGATACAATCCTTTGGGCTAGGTTATGACCTTCGGATAGCCTTATTTAGTATGTGCAAGTTGTGAGGTCACTACCTAGTCTTGTTCAGGACCCTACTTCTCTTAGTGTCATAGCTGACGTAAGGTGAGATTCCGGGAGGGGCTAGATAGTGGTGTATAGTTATTTTGATATAAGATTCCATTTATGCTAGGGTTCTGTACAACTGATATTATGTAAGAGTTTGAGCTCCAGTACTTGAATGAAGGAAAGCCAGGATGGGTTTTGCAAAGCTCTATGGGTCGTAGAACATACATGTAAAAAAGTCAAGAAGTTTAGAAGTAGAGTTTTTGTTTAATGGAAGGTTCTTATGAACTGTAGGAATTCTTACGAGCTATAGGAACGAACAGTAGGATTGACTGCCAAATCGAATTTTCCTAGATTTCTTTTTTGCCTTTATTTAGGATTTGATGTCCATAAATATTAGTTGTAATTTTCATTTTTGAGAGTTAGACAATTTGATATTTGTGTTTTTGGCTTTGAGAATTAATTAGTGAACACTTTGTCCATTTTAATTCTTGAAGTGCTGGTTTATAATATAGCTTTTGTTCGTCAATTCAAGATTCCGGATTTCATCTACTATAATTGTAAGCTTACAATTTATTTTAACAAACATATTATGAATTATGATCACCCAAGCATGAGTAGCTAAATCCACAACTAGGGTTGTGGGACCCCTGAGTAATTAACAACATAGACCTAATAATTAAGTAATCCTTGAATAGTGTTTATGCATGTATTTTTTATCTCTTCATTTTGATTGCTTTTTAATGGTGGTCAATGTTAGAACCTGTCTTATTCCTACTTGTCCGACCTATGAAGTAACGAATGGGAAAAGACATTAAACAACTGAGATTTAGCGTTGATAATTCGCTATCTAATAGCCTGAACTCAAGATGCGAGGAATAATATGGGGTCACGGGTAAGGGTTAGTAAAGCATACATCCATCAGACCAAGTTGCGTGATGAAATTTCCCTACTTGGACCACTAACACTCAAAGAGATACCTAACTTACCGACTTTGCATGTCAAACACTAGATAAGGGTTACTATTATAAGGTTTACTGCATTAAGAACTTGTGGGGAACATGTACACCCTAATTCATCTTATATTGATATTACAAAACATTGAATCTTGTTTACTTGGTTACTTGTTACTGAAATCAATCAATTAATATTTTGTGTTACAACCCCCCCACCCTTTTACGGAGATAATTTGACTAAAAGTACAATCAACAAGCTAATTGACCTAAGTGTATACCTTATTCCTCGTGGGATCGACCCTAACCTCTGTTTGAACAACGACCGCTTATACTTCCTTAGGGAGGTATAATTTGGTGTATCAAATTTTGGCGCCGCTTCTGGGGAATAAGGCTTTTAGATTAGACTAATTTTGTTATTGCATTGTATTTCAATTATTTCCTTATTTACATTTTATTTTTATTTTTTGTTTTCTATAGGTTTTATTCAAAGTGTATGTTAAGTACACGGAGTCAAGGCAACCCCCTGACCCCTTTTAATCTAGAACTACCAAAAACTCTACGATAATTGGTCGGACGAGGTCGAAATCTAAGACTGGACAATGATCCAATCGGAAAGGGTGAAGAGAATATTGTTGGAGTCCAACTTCCAGGAGTAATGAAGGTACTGGGAAACAACCAGAACAACCTGCGAGATTGAAAAATCAACAAGCACCCGTTGTGAGTGATTATTTAGGGTTGATCATAATGTTGTGGGATCAACAGGTGCCATAGTTGTTCTTCCATTACCACCCAGACATACATTTGTGGTTACTAGCTGTCTAACGCAAATGCTTACATCCATAGGGTTATTTTATGGTATTCCATAGACCCATATGCTCATCTTAGTAAAGTCATCAATGTATGTAAGAGTAGTCTGGGAAGGCCTGACTTAGACATGGATGTGATCGGGCTACGTGTGTTTCCATTATCATTGGCAGGTTATGCTACTGTGTGGCTATCTGAGCTCCCATATAACTTAATTACCACATGGACAGAGTTGTACAAAGTGTTTTTAGAGAAGTATTTCCTGGTATTCAAGAAGTTAAAGCTTAAGGATAAACTCAATAACTTTGTTGCTCTAGCAGGGGAGACAGTTAGTGATTCTTGGTGACAAATTTATAGGTTTCATGAGAAACGTGCCAATCACCGTGTTGATGATGAATTGCTAAAGGAAGACTTTTATAGAGGGCAGGATGACAATGGAAAAGCAATGTTAGATACTACTGTTGGAGGATCTTACGGGGTAAACACATTTCATGAGATTATGGAGAAACCTGAAAAGATCTCCAAGAATAATAAAAATACAGCACTGGTACTTCAGCTGCCACAAAGAGCATTTTTTCTATACAAGCCACACATTATCAATCAAATGATGATATTCGTGAATAGATGGCATAGTTGAGAACAGAGGTTGGCTTGATATTGAAACACGTGAGTGGAAGTACTGAGAAAGTTAATGCAGTAAATTATCATAATAGAGCACTGCCAGTTGATGAGTGCATATATAAAGAAGATGCAAATTTTGTAAATGAGCAGATGAGGGGTTTCCAGACTAATGCCCAAGCATCCAATCAAGATAATTGGGACCAAGGTCAAGGTAATCAAGGTCGGAACTTCAGTAATTACAATCGTGAAGGGAACTATAATTATGATCATAGCTGCAACAGAAATGGGTACATTAACATAAACGCTAATAGTGGTCCATATGTCCACTAGGATATCGAGGCGGAGGATCAAGTTTGAATTGCATTTAGGGTATGATGGCTAAGATAATGAAAATGTTTGACTAGACTGATGAAAATATGAAAGAGATGCGGACCATTTTATCGAACATTGGGCAAAAGGTAGATTCACATGCAGTGTCTAGTAAACAGATTAAGAAACAAATGAGTCAACTATCTTCAAGTGTAAATCCATGACAACAAGGAAGACTTCCTAGCAATACTATCCAAAATCTAAAGAATTATGTACATTGTATGGTAGTTACTACTCGGGGTGGAATATAAACTATTGAACCTCCTATGCAGACCGAGATGGTAAGAGTGAAGGAACCAGAAGAGGATGAAGTTGAAATAGTGGAACAACCAAAAGATCAGGATGAGAAAGAATTAGAAGTTACTCAGAAGATCATTCCAATGCCAGACCTCCACCTCCTTTCCCACAAAGATTGGTCAAGAAAACTGAAGAAGGAAAGTATCACAAGTTCATATCCATGTTGAAGCAATTATTGTTAAATATTCCTTTGATTGAAGCACTAGAACATATGTCTGGCTATGTTAAGTTTATGAAAAATCTAGTGACCAAAAAGAGGACCGTCAATTTTGAAGGTGATGATAAGTTGCAACATTGTAGTGTCATTAGTACTAGATTGTTAGTCCAAAAGAATAAGGATCCTAGAGAATTTACTATTCCATGTACTATTGGAATGTTACACTTTTCTAAGTCCATATGTGACTTGGGTGAAAGCATAAATGTGATGTCGATATTTGTGTTCAAAAAGTTAGGCTTGAGAGCCCCTAAAACGACTGCAATACAACAACTTATGGCTGATCGTACTGTGAAGAAACCAATTGAGGTTCTATAAGAAGTTCTAGTTAAAGTTGAGGCATTCATATTTTCAGTGGATTTTGTGATATTAGACTGCGAGGTTAACTTTGAAGTGTCTCTCATTTTAGGAAGACCATTCCTTTCTGCTGGGTGTGCTTGAGTTGATATAGAGAGAGGGAAGATGAAATTCTGATTGAACAATAAAGAGGTGACATTTAATATCTCCAAATCAATGAAGCATCAAAGTGATCTTAAATAGGTGTCCATTGTGAATTATACTACTGAGGAGTAACTAGAGGTTTCAATTAAGGAAAGATTAGGTGTTGAAGGATTAGTTGTCATTAGCATGAATTTCGATGGAGAGTAAATTAAGTAGTACATTGATTTAGTTGTTGCACTTGATGGGAAAGAAGATTATACTCGTCGCTCACCAAAGAAGCTGGATTTAGATCTAAAAATTTGAGAAACTCCGCCTGCAAAACCATCTATTGATGAGCCTCTGAAGTTGGAACTAAAGGCTTACCATCTCATTTGTAGTATGTGTTCTTGAGCAAAAATAATAATATGCCTATCATTATTGCTACTGATTTGAACGACATGCAAGTAGAAGCTTTGATGTCATTCTTGAAGCAGTTCAAAAGGGTGATTGGATGGACGATTGCTAACATTATTGGTATTCCACTAGGTATATGTTCTCATAAGATCCAACTCATGCCTGATAGTAAACCAAGTATTGAGCGCCAGAGAAGATTGAATCAACTAATGCAAGAAGTTGTGAAGAAGGAGATTATCAAGTTGTTAGATGCTGGAGTAGTTTATCCGATTGCTGACAGTAATTGGATATGTTTGATTCAATGCATGCTGAATAAGGGAGGAATCATTGTGGTTCCTAATTCAAAGAATGAACTTATCCCGATGAGGCCGATTACTGGTAGGAGAGTCTGCCTGGATTATCGCAAGTTGAATGCATGGACAGAGAACGATCATGTCCCAATGTTGTTCATGGACCAAATATTAGATCGTCTTGCTGGAATTGGTTGGTACTATTTTCTTGATGGGTATTCTGGATACAATCTGATCTCTATAGCACCGGAAGACCAAAAAAAGACTAATTTCACTTATCCTTATGGGACGTTTGCTTTCAAGAAGATGTCATTTGGGTTGTGTAATGCACCTGCAACTTATTAATGTTGCATGATGTCTATTTTTCTTGATATGGTGGAAGACATTATCGAGGTATTTATGGATGATTTTCTATGGTTGGTTACTGATTTGATGATTGCTTGGCGTACTTAGGTGATATTCTAAAACGTTGTGAAGAATGCAATCTTGTGCTAAATTTGGAAAAGTGTCACTTTATGCTGAAAGAGGGCATAGTTCTGGATCAATGGATTTCTCACAAAGGTATCGAGGTTGATAAAGCAAAGATCGAGGTGATTGAAAAGTTGTCACCACCTATCTCTGTGAAGGATGTTAGAAGCTTTTTGGGACATGTTGGTTTTAATCGGAGATTTATCAAAGATTTCTCCAAAATTTTGCACCCATTATGCAAGTTACTTAAAAATGAGACAAAGTTTGAGTTTAATGATTCTTGTCTGAAACCATTTGACGGGGTTAAAAGAGAAGTTGATTTCTGCATTGATCATTATTTCACCAGATTGGGAACAACCATTCTAAATTATGTATGATGCGAGTCGGGTGGCGCTTGGCGTGGTATTAGGGTAAAGGTGTGAGAAGATTTTTCATCTCATATATTATGCGAGCAAACCCCAGAATGTTGCTCAAAAGAACTATAATATCACTTGATATACCGTGAGTTTACGGTATTTTTAATCCATTTCACTTAAGAGTTGTGTGTGTCTAGGACCTTTTTGTATTGGTTTTTATGTGTTTTTATCATGTTTTGCAGGAAAGATGTTTGGGCGCGAAAGTAAAGAGACAGCTAGAAGAAATGCAGAAAAGGGCATCTACGGACCGTAGGTCCATTGACGCTCCGTAGATGGTGATCGTAGATCAGCAGGGCAAGGCATGAAAGGAGAATCAGGGAATCTGACCAAGTGTGAAACCACGGTGACCATTGACGGTCCGTAGATTAATCTACGAACCGTAATGTTGAACCGTAGAATGTGACTGCGAGGGTTCCAGTACCTGATTTTTGGAGAATTCTAAGTATGGAGCTACGGAGAGGGATCGACGAACCGTAGATCGATCTATGGTCCGTACTGGTGTTCTGTCGTTTGCTTCAGAGAAGCTGATTTTTGGAAGCTGAAATATTTTCTAAGTCCTGGCTGACGGAAGGGACTCACGGACTGTAGATCCATTGACGATCCGTAAGTCAGTCTCGTATAATGAAGACGCGTGCCTGAACAAACTTTCCTTATTTTGTTTCCCTTTTAATTTAGGACTTGTTTTCTATAAATAGGGTATGTAAACCTCATTTTTGGAGGTTAGACTTCATTACTTTTATTCTAGTTTTTGGCTTTGGGGATTAACTTGCAATTTTAGCAATTCCTAATTTCCTAAGCATATTTCGGTGATTTTTACTTTGAAATTCCAGTTGAAATTTTGGGATTATTCTACTCTACTACGTAAGTTCATGATTTATTCTTAAAACATTATGAATTGTTTTCTTGCTAATATGGGTAACTAAATCCACAACTAGGGTTGTGGGACCCATGAGCGATTAACGAAGTATGAATAGTAACTAAGTAATTCCCGAATAGTGTTTTGCATGCATTGATAATTCTTTCATCTAGAAGTCTTTTTAACAGTGTGCAACGTTAGAACTCGCCTTGTTACTACTTGCCGGACCAAGGAGGTAGTTAATAAGAAAAGAATTATCAACATAGATTTAGTATGATACTATCTAATAGAATTGATGTCGATTGGTGTGAGAATGAAAACTAAGCCATATATCGATGTGACGTCTAATATGAGGTAATGGTAAGGGTTAGTAAATTATACATACGTAGCCGGACCAAGTTGCGGGGTGAAATTCTCTAGATGTCGGACCAAGGATTTAGCGATACATAACTTATCGCTTTGCATGTAATACACTAGGAATGGATTACTATTACTAGGATTACGGAGTTATGAGCTAATGGGGAACAGATACGCCCTAGTTTCTTTCTCAATTTGATAACAACAAAAGTTTAAATCTTGCTTACTAATTACTTTCATAATTTCCAAAATTTGTTACACAAATTCCCCCCCCCCCTTTTACTTATTTGTCTCGAAAATACATTGGCTAAACGAATATAAGTGTTATTGAACTTAAGTCTAAACCATATTCCTCGTGGGATCGACCCCAACCTACGAGTTGGGTTCTTTACGTGATAACGATCGCTTATGCTTCTGAAAAGAGGTGTAATTTGAGCGTGTCAAATTTTGGCACCACTGCTAGGGAATAAGGCTTTTAGATTAAGTTTAACTACATTATTGAACTTTAGTCAAATATTTCCTAATTTTACTTTTTCTTTTGTTTTTGTCTCTCTCAGGGTCTTACTCTAGTGCATGCCAAGTACACGGAGCCAAGGCAAACCACTTACTCCCTACGATCCAAAAATGAACAGAACTTTGCGGAGAATGAATAATAAAGGAGTTCCAATTAATCCTATCAGAGGAGAGTTAGGTGAAATAGTTGGATTGCAACCTCCGGGAGTAGGTGATGAGAATAATCAAGTGTCAGCTGAAAATAGATTGGGAGTGCATTGAGGGTACAGGACCCACCAGGACCACGACAACCTAACAATTTTAGGGTCAACCTTAATATTGTCGATTTTGATGGACCTCTTGTCCTACCACCTCTACCTTAGGGGTATACATTTGTGGTGACCAGTAGCTTGATGCAGATGCTTACAACGAGGGGCTTGTTTGCAGGTTTGCCAGCGGATGATCCACATGCCCACATAGCCAAACTAAACCATGTCTGCAAAAGCTGCATCAGTCAACCTGATTGGGATATGAACGTCATTGGGTTGCGAGTGTTTCCCCTATCATTGACCAGAGAAGATGTTGTGTGGTTCAATGAACTCCCTTACAACTCAATCTATACATGAGAGCAGTTGACAGAAGCGTTCTTAGCAAGATTTTTTCCATTGTCCAAGAAGCTGAATAAAAAAGACAAACTCAACAACTTTATGGCACTACCTGGAGAGTCTGTGAGTAGTTCTTGGGACAGGTTCACTGCCTTCATGAGAGGTGTCCCGAATCACCGTATTGATGATGAGTCACTGAAGGAGTACTTCTACCGAGGACAGGATGATAATGGTAAGGCAGTGCTGGATACTATTGCAGGAGGTTCATATGGTGAATGCACTTTTGCACAAATTACACAGAAAATGGAGAAGATATCTCTAAACAATAAAGCTTGGAGCACTAGAAATTCAGATACTGGGAGGAACACGTTTGTCGTTCAAGCTACAAACAACCAGCCCGCAAATGAGATTCGTGAGGAAATGGCCCAGATGAGAACTGAACTAGGGTTGGTGTTAAAGCATGTAATTGGAGGAGCAGAGAAGGTGAATGTTGTGAACTATTTGACTAGAACTCCACCACCGAGAGATGAGTATTACTTTGAAGAGGATGCTTATGCGGTGAATGACCAGACAGGGGGTTTCCGACCAAAAGGCCAAGGTTCCAATCAGGATAATTGGCGCCAAGGTCAAGGAAACCAAGGTAGGAACTATGGCAACTACAACCGAGAGGGTCAATATGTCCGGGATGGGAACTTCAATCGCGACAACAACTACAAACGAAGCAACTATGGCAATAGAAATGATTGGGTTGGACCTTATGTTCCCCCTCAAATTTGGGAATCTTGTCCTAGGAAAGCTGGAAGTAATATGTCACGTATTGAGGATATGATGTAGAAGATGATGCGGAGGTTTGATGCAACTAATGATAATGTGAAGGAGATGAGAAATGACTTGTCTGGTATTGGTCAAAAAGTTGATGCACATGAAGTATCAATCAAGCATCTTGAGCAACACATGACTCAGTTGTCAACTATAGTAAATCCACGTCAACCTGGCACTCTTCCTAACAACATCATCCAGAATCCAAAGAATGATGGGCATTGTATGGCAGTCACTACTCGAGGAGGGGGGGGGGGGGGAGTGGTAAGCAAACCATTGATCCACTTATGCCGTCTTGGGTGGAAATTGAGAATAGTAAAGATGATGATGTGGTCAAGGTAAGTGGGGAGTCCGAGAATGCAATAGAGAAAAAAGCGGAGGTAACTCAGAAAGTTGTCCCTATTCCTAGACCTCCACCTCCCTTTCCACTGAGGTTAGTGAAGAAGACTGAAGAAGGAAAATACCACAAGTTTATTAGCATGTTGAAACAACTTTCAATCAATGTTCCGTTGATAGAAGCTTTGGAGCAAATGCATGGGTATGCAAAATTTATGAAGGACATGGTGACAAAGAAGAGGGCAGTGATCTTCGAAGATGATGATAAATTACAACATTGTATGATATTGCTACAAGGTCCCTTGTACAGAAAAAAGAGGATCCTGATGCCTTCACTATTCCATGTACTATTGGGTTGTTGCATTATGCTAAGGCATTGCGTGATCTTGGTGCTAGCATTAATCTGATGACATTGTCTATTTACAAGAAGTTGGGTCTAGGAGATCCAAAACTGACTGCGATTCGGTTGCTCATGGCCGATAGAACTGTGAAGAGGCCCATTGGTGTGCTCCATGATGTACTAGTGAAAGTGGAGTCATTCATCTTTCCGGCAGATTTTGTGATTCTTGACTGCGAGGTTGATTTTGAGGTTCCCATCATTCTTGGGAGACCATTCCTTGCCACTGTGCAGAGGGCCCTACGGATGGGTGGTCATAGGAATTCCTATGAATTGTAGGACCTGTCCTTCGAATCTTGGTGAGTTGAAAACCTTGATGTCACGACCCAGGGGTACATCCTAGATGTAACATGGCGTATAGGACCCCGAGAGTCCCCATACAAGCCACTTAGCATTCATAACAAAAGAAATAGAACAATCGAAGTAAAGACAACATTTCAAGTCCAAACATTTTATAAAGAAAGCGGAAGTCTAAAACACTTTGTCTCAATAGTCATCTAATACAATAGAATGAGATTGGGCCTAGCCCATACATCATGTCCAAAACTGAAATAAGAAGCAAACTAAGAACAATGAAATCCGCCCTCAAAACATGAGGACTCATAAAGCTCTGAAATCAACCAAGTCAACCTCTAGCCACGAAACTGGGAACCCTGAATATCAGACCCTACATTTGGGAAAAAAGTATGCAAGAGTAAGCGTTAGTACAAAACAATGTACCAAGTACGATTGCCATGCATAAAACATTTAAATCATGCTAAAACAAGACATTTCATGACATGCAATTGACCAAGATAAAACATGATGTAAGAATGTTAGAAAACAATACTTCATAAAACATGGTCAATGCAAGCTGACATCTTTAAAACCTTTGAACACATATGAGATACTCCTTAAAGTAACCTTAGTTCATTATTAATGTGGGAAGTAGCCTTAACTGACATAGAGATCATGTGATCTATAACATGTTCCCCCGATGTCTCCCACACCGAAAAGGGTTGTTCTATTTGCCAAGGTAAGGACCATGAATTTCTAGCTTAAGTGGATCCAGAAGCTAATGTTTATCTAGACAATCATCCTATAAGGGCACATAGGTAAGGAATAAGGAGATTGGTTCTAGAAACCCAGCCTCTACTAACGGGAGAGCTTCCATCTCAATATCATCTCGGTGCAAAGCATAAATCCCACAAAATAGTCATTTCTTACTTATTCTCATTATCCATGGAAAGGCACGTCATCATGCCAATCCAAGCTAAGTCATAAGACATCCATGGAAAGATACAATTAAGTATCCAATCCAAGCTAGGTTTCATTAGGTAGCTCCTTATCTATGGTTAAATTAGGTGAGAAGACCTTTTAACCTTAGAATCCTTATTATGTGAGAAAACCTTTATAAGGTAAGGACCATGAATTTCTAGCTTCACTAATGTCTATTTATATAATCATCCTATGAGGGCTCATATGTAAGGGATAAATAGATTGCTTCTAGAAACCCCGCCTCTACTCACAGGAGAGCTCCATCTCAATATCCTCTTGGTGTTAAGCATAAATCCCACATAATAGTCATTTCTTACTTATTCTCATTATCCATGGAAGGGCACGTCATCTTACAAATCCAAGCTAAGTCATAAGACATCCATGGAAATGTAAAATTAAGTATCCAATCCAAGCTAGGTATCATTAGGATAGCTCCTTATCTTTAATTCAATTAGGTGAGAAGACCTTTCAACCTTAGAATCCTTATTATGTGAGAAAACCTTTCACAATCATGTTTGCACAATAACATCATCATTGATACTTTACTCTCAAAGCATCCTTAAAACATTTACATAGGTTTCATAAGAACATCCATAATCTCATGCTTTACCTTTCAAGGTTCAAAACATACTTTCAATCACCTTATCTAGAAATCAAGGATTAGATAGGGATTTCATCATAAATTCATGTGATTCTATCACTTCATTCTTTAATTTCATAAAACTCCTCTTTCATAACCAAAGACCACATCATATGATCATAATTTGGAAAACATGGAGATTACATGGGTTCATGGGAGAAACATAATAAAATCATAGTATTTCATCAATTCATGCATAAGGGATCATAATTCAATCATTTAGATCAATAATCAAGAGAACCCATGAAAAAACCCTAACTTAATTGGGGATTTCTACCTTTGAAAATAGGAGAATTTGGGAACTCTATGTATGAAAACAATCATACCTCAAGTCCAAATGCTTATCTTCAATGGTTAAAATGGAGGCTTGCCTTGAAACCGTAGGTTGAACCCTTCTTCTTCTTCTTCTTCAAGTGTCTAGAGAGAGAAATATTTGGAGAGTAGATTGATATTCTTTTGTGATTTTTGAAGAATGAGTTGCATGGGTTGAATTTGGGGGTTAAAATGCTTATATAAGGGTATTAGAAATAGGTACCATGACGTAGTATAGAGATAATTTAATTAGAAAAAGACCCAACTACCCCCTAAAAAAATAACTGCCTGCCACGACCCATGAGACTCCACTGACGGACCATGGACTGACCAATAGTTCGTCCTACTCAATCGTCACTAGATCTAGAGAAATTGTGCCTGACCTACGCTTCTCTAGCCACGAGCCGTGGACCCATCGATGGTTCGTGGGTCTTGGCCCACCTACGGTCTGTGGTCACATCCACGGGCCGTGGTTGGCCTTTGTGGGATGGCACTTGAAGTTCTAACATGTTATTATGCCCTCATCTCGAACCCGAGGTGTTACATTATTTTCCCTTTGGTGGCATTCGTCCTCGAATGAGATTCTAGACACCTTTAAAAGGAATGACTCAATACTAGCAGCCCATCATGCATGCAATCTCATCAAAATACACATAACCAAGGAGGGAACATCGAGCCCAAGCTAAACATACTCAATGCATCATAAGGAAGGTAGGGACTAGTCTTAGTTACCCAAAAACATGAAATTTCAAGATTTCACATATTTAAGGAGGAACTACATTCTCTAAGCTAGAAGCATGCTCAACACAATCTCACGGAGCCTATATGCATTCTATACTCAAAAGCATATATCAAAGGAGGAAATATCAACTCCAAGCTAAAGCATGTTCAACAATTCATCTCATGAAGTCCATAGACAACTCATACTCAATGCACAACAACATGAGGAAAATCAATCACATGAACTCATTTTCTTTCGAAACACAAGTTTTTCACGAACATGCATAAAATAAGAAAATCATTGGAATAGTTAAATCACACATGAAACAAAAATAGCAAACCATGAGGAACTCAATACCTCAAGCTAGAGTAGGAGTAGAAGGAAAAAGATGAGGAAATCGGGACATCATATCGGCCTCGGCCTCCCAAGTAGCACCCTCAACTAAATGATTCCTCCATAACACTTTCACGGAAGCGAATTCCTTGATTCTCAACTTCTTGACTTGTCGGTCTAAAATCTCAACTGGAACTTCTTCATAAGAAAGATTCTCCTTAACTCCCAAACCTTTTAAAGGAACTATGGATGTCGGATCATCAACACATTTCTTCAACATTGAGACATCAAAAACTGGATGCACCAATGCCAACTCATTAGGCAAATCAAGTTCATAAGCAACCATATCAACACGTCTCAAAATCTCATATGGGCCTACAAAATGGGGACTAAGCTTCCCTTTCTTACCAAACCCCATTACACCATTCATAGGTGAAATTTTCAAGTTAACCCAATAATGAGCATCAAACTCAAGATCCCTTCTTCTAACATCCGCATATGACTTTTGTCGACTTTGAGCCGTTTTCAACCTTTCTCTAATAAGTCAAACTTTCTATATAGCCTCATGTACCAATTCGGGACCTATTAGGGCAACTTCACCCACCTCAAACCAACCAATAGGAGATCTACACCTCCTACCATACAATGCCTCAAATAGAGCCATACCAATACTCGAGTGATAGTTATTGTTATAGGCAAATTTAACCAATAGCAAATGGTCCTCCCAATTACCCCTAAAATCAATCACACAAGCTCTCAACATATCTTCCAAAGTTTGGATAGTACGCTCCGCTTGCCCATTGGTTTGGGGATGAAAGGTCGTACTAAGCTTAACACTAGTACCAAGACCCTTTTGGAAAGACTTCCAAAACTGAGAAGTGAATTGAGTACCACGATCGGAAATAATAGATAAAGGCACTCCATGCAACCTTTCCATTTCTCTCAACTACAACATGGCATAATATTCCGCCGAATAGGAAACTTTAACGGGAATAAAATGAGCCAACTTCGTCATCCGATTTACTATAACCCAAATCGAGTCATGTTGTCGCCGAGTACGTGGCAACCCTACTATGAAATCCATATTCAAATCTTCCCACTTCCAAGTAGGAATACTAATATCTTGGGATAAACCTCCCAGTTTCTGGTGCTCAACTTTCACTTGTTGGCAATTAGGACACTTGGCCATAAACTCTGCAAAATCCTTCTTCATCCCATTCCACCAATAAATCTCCCGCAAATCACGGTACATCTTGGTGTCTCTCGGGTGAATGGAATATCGAGAACTATGGGCTTCTGACAAGATCTGTTCCCTCAAGTCATCAACATTAGGAACACACAAACAACATTGATATCTAAGTACACCATATCCTCCGTGGGAGAAAGCCTCAATGGATTTCTTAAGCACCGCTTATTTTAAGTCAACCAAAATTGGATCAAGACCGTGTTTGTCTTTCACATCCGCCACAAAAGACGATTATGAACCATTGTGAACCATAACACCACCCTTGATAGAGTCTACTAACTGAACTCCCAACTGGGTCAATCTATGAACATCTCAAACCAAATCTTTTCTATCATCTTCAACATGAGCAACACTACCCATAGATAACTGACTAAGAGCATCTACCACCAGTTCACCTTGCCGGGGTGATAGAGAACACTCATGTCATAATCTTTCAATAACTCAAGCCACCTCTTTTGGCAAAGATTTATATCATTTTGGTTAAACAGATATCGCAAACTCTTATAGTTGGTAAAAACATCAACATGAACACCATACAAATAATGCCTCCAAATCTTTTAAGGCAAAAACAACCACCGCTACATCAAGGTCATGGGTAGGATAGTTCTTCTCATGAATCTTAAGTTGTCTTGAAGCATAGGCAATGATCTTCCCGTATTTCATAAGCACACATCCCAAACCAATTCTAAAGGCGTCACAATAAACAACAAAACCATTTGTCCCTTTCGGTGTCAAAATCGGCGCGGAAGTAAATCTATCTTTCAACTCTTGGAAACTCTTCTCGCAAACTTTGGACCATATGAACTTAGCCTTATTTTGAGTCAAAGCCGTCAATCGAGAGGCAATGAAACAAAACCCCTCAACAAACCTTCTATAATAATTGCCCAAACCTAAGAAGCTTCTAATATCCAAAGGGGTTAGAGGTCTAGGCCAACTGTTGACCACATTCATCTTCTTTTGATCTACCTCAATAGCCTTATTTGAAATAATATGACCAATAAAAGCTACGGACCTTAACCAAAACTCACATTTTCTAAACTTTGCAAAGAGTTGTTGGTCCTTAAGAACTTGTAACACAATTCTCAAATGATCAATATGCTCATCTTCACTCTTCGAATAAATCAATATATCATCAATGAACACAATCACGAACATATCAAGGTATTGTCTAAACACCCTACTCATCAAATACATAAATGATGCCAGAGCATTAGTCAAACCAAACGACATCACCAAAAACTCTAATGACCATATCAGGTTCTAAAAGTTGTTTTTGAAATATCATCTCCCTTTACCCTTAATTGGTGATAATCTGACTGCAGGTCAATCTTAGAGAAGTAACTTGATCCTTGAAGTTGGTCAAACAAATCATCTATCCTTGGAAGAGGATACTTATTTTTAATGGTCACCTTGTTCAACTGGTGATAGTCAATACACATGAAAAGAACCATCTTTCTTTCACACAAACAACACTGGAGCACCCCATGAAGAGATACTCGGTCGAATGAAACCCTTATCCAGCAAATCCTTCAATTGATCTTTTAACTCATTTAGTTCTGCCGGAGTCATTCTATAAGGAGGAATAGAAATAGGTTGCGTATCTGGGAGAAGGTCAATACTAAAATCTATTTCCTTTTGGGAGGAATACTGGTAAATCATCAAGGAACACTTTCGAAAACTCATTTACAATGGGGACCGACTCAAGAGTAGGGGTTTTGGAATCTACATCCCTCACCCTAACTAGATGGTAAATGCAACCCTTTAGAAATCATCTTTCTAGCTTTAAGACAAGAGACAAATTGACCCTTAGGCATAGAATTTCCCCCCTTTCACTCTAGGATAGGCTCATTCAGAAACTAAAACTTGACTACACGAGTTCTACAATCAATAGAAGCATAACAAGAGTGCAGCCAATCCATACCAAGGATAACACCAAAATCTAGCAGACTAAGTTCTACCAAGTCACAAGAATAACTATATGGAATAAAGAGACGGGACATTTTCTATAGACCCTTCTAGCCACAACAGAATCACCAACAGGGGTAGAGACAAAAAAGGTTCTAACAACACATTCGGAAGAACATCAAACCTCATAGCCATATATGGCGTCACAAAAAACAAGGTAGAACTGGATCTAGTAAAGCATATACATCAAGTTGGAAGACTTTCAACATATCGGTAACCATATCAGGAGAACCCTCTTGTTCACCACGAGTCTGAAGTGCATAGAATCAGTTTTTCTTGGAAGCATTGGAGCTCGAACCACTTGGAGGAGCTTGATTGCCCTCTCTTCCCTTAGTCATAAGCATTGGGCAATCCCTCATCTTATGACCACTTTACCACAACTAAAGCAACCATCTGTGTCGGCTAGGCACTTACTCTCGCGTTTTTTTCCACACTTAACACAAGTAGACATATGCAATGAAGATCCACTACCATTACCTCCTTGATTCTTAGGGTTAGACACCATATATTTGTTGAACTTAGAAGGAGCATTGGAGGAACCTTGACCGAAAAACCTTTGTTGAAATCTAAGATGACCATGTACATCGGTTTTTGCATGAGAGAAATTACCATTACCGGTTTAGCCCTCTTTGTCTCCCTAGACCTTTTTTTAAGTTTCTCCTTTTTGATCTGTTGAGCATGGACCATGAGACGAGAGATGTCCATGTCATTGATGAGTATGGCAGTTCGGCATTCTTTAAACACCATTTCGGACACACCCGAAACAAACTTACTCATCTTTGCCCTAGAATCACTAACTATTGTTGGAGCATATTTAGAAAATTGTGTGAACTTCAAAGCATATTCCCTCAGACTCATACTTAATTGACGAACGTTGATGAACTCAAGAACCTTTGCTTCCCTCATATCAAGGGGAAAGAACCTATCAAAACACACACCCTTAAACTTTTCCCAATCAAGAGGACCTGTATCTTCCGATCGCCCTTCTTTCCATTGGTTGTATCATATTTGAGCAACACCTTTAAGTTGATAAGTGGCCAACTCCGCCTTTTCCACCGAATTCACTCTCATGATCATCAACACCTTATAAACCTCATCGATGAACTCTTGAAAATCTTTCTCAACCTTAGAACCATGAAACTCCAGAGGATTTATCCTTGTGAAGTCCCTCACTCTAGAAGCCGCCGTACCCACATTTGGGTTCACAGGAACCACAACCTCCCTATTAGCTTGGGCCATCATGGCTTAAGCCAATACTTGAAAAGCAGCCCTAAACTCCGCATTAGTCACTTTCTCGGCCAAAGGGTCAACCGGAGCTTGAGGAGGAGCTTCTTGTTCCGGTTTCTCCCTCACATTCCTTCTAGTATAACCTCTTCGAGTAGACATATCCTGTAGAGCATCGGATATATTTAAACTCTATCACACGACTTTAGAGTAATGAAAGAAGTGGAGTTTCCTAATCATCTTATAGCCTCTCATTCACAAATGTGGCTCGCTTCACACTAATGAAAAAGACTCTACTAGACGGGGCTTATGAGACATCCTAGGACCATTCAAAACCTTATGTTCTGATTACCAAGTTTGTCAAGACCAAGGGGTACACCCTAGATGTAACATGGCATATACGACCCAGAGAGACCCCATACAAGCCACTTAGCATTCCTAACTTAAGAAATAGGACAGTGGAAGTAAAGACAACATTTCAAGTCCAAATATTTTATAAAGAAAGCGGAAGTCTAAAACACTTTGTCTCAATCGCCATCTAATACAATAGAACGAGATTGGGCCTAGCTCATACATCATGTCCAAAATTGAAATAAGAAGAAAACTAAGAACAATGAAATCCATCATCGAAGCATGAGGACTCACCAAGCTCGAAAATCAACCAAGTCAACCTCTAGCCACGAAAATGGGAACCCAGAATATCGGACCCGACATTTCGGGAAAATGTAGGCAAGAGTATGCGTTAGTACAAAAAAATGTACCAAGTATGATAGTCATGCATAAAATATTTAAATCATACTAAAACAGGACATTTCATGACATACAATTGACCAAGCTAAAACTTGATGTAAGTGGGTTAGAAAACATACTTCATAAAGCATGGTCAATGCAAGCTAACATCTTTGAAACCTTTGAACACATATGAGATACTCTTTGAAGTAATCTTAGTTCATTATTAATGTGGGAAGTAGCCTTAACCAACATAGAGACCATGTGAGCTATAACATGATTCCCCGGTGTCTCCTACACCGAAAAAGGGTTGTCCAACTTTCTAAGGTAAGGACCATGAATTTCTAGCTTCAGTGGATCCACTAGCTAATGTCTATTTATATAATCATCCTATGGGGGCTCATATGTAAGGGATAAATAGATTGCTTCTAGAAACCCCGCCTCTACTAACGGGAGAGCTTCCATC
Source organism: Solanum verrucosum (assembly GCF_900185275.1). Classification (NCBI taxonomy): domain Eukaryota; kingdom Viridiplantae; phylum Streptophyta; class Magnoliopsida; order Solanales; family Solanaceae; genus Solanum; species Solanum verrucosum. Next base: position 2,163,683 of record NW_026020354.1, read on the forward strand.
TCAATATCCTCTTGGTGTTAAGCATAAATCCCACATAATAGTCATTTCTTACTTATTCTCATTATCCATGGAAGGGCACGTCATCTTACAAATCCAAGCTCAGTCATAAGACATCCATGGAAATGTAAAATTAAGTATCCAATCCAAGCTAGGTATCATAGGATAGCTCCTTATCTTTTATTCAATTAGGTGAGAAGACCTTTCAACCTTAGAATCCTTATTATGTGAGAAAACCTTTCACAATCATGTTTGCATGTGTTTATGAGAATATCCTTTCAACAACACAACAACAACATCATCATTGATACTTTACTCTCAAAGCATCCTTAAAACCTTTACATAGGTTTCATAAGAACATGCATAATCTCATGCTTTACCTTTCAAGGTTCAAAACCTAATTTCAATCACAATATCTATAAATCAAGGATTAGATATAGATTTCATCATAAATTCATGTGATTTTATCACTCCATGCTTTAATTTCATAAAACTCCTCTTTCATAACCAAAGACTACATCATATGATCATAATTTAGAATACATGCAGATTACATGGGTTCATAGGGGAAACAACATAAAATCATATTATTTCATCAATTCATGCATAAGAGATCATAATTCAATCGTTTAGATCAATAATTAAGCGAACCCATGGCAATTGAAGAAAACCCTAACTTAATTGGGGATTTCTACCTTTCAAAATAGGAGAAATTGGGAACTCCATAGATGGAAGGAATCCATGGATGAAAACTATCATACCTCAAGTCCAAATGCTTATCTTTAATGGTGAAAATTGGAGCTTGCCTTGAAACCCTAGGTTGAACCCTTCTTCTTCTTCAAGTTTCTAGAGAGAAAAATATTTTGGAGAGAAAATTTATCTTCTTTTGTGATTTTTGAAGAATGACTTGAATGGGTTGAATTTGGGGGTTAAACGACCTATATAGGGGTCTTAGACATAGGCAAAACAATGTAGTATAGAGATAATTTAATTAGGAAAAGACCCAACTACCCTAAAAATAACTGCCAGCCACGACCCACGAGACCCCACTGACGGACCATGGACTGACCAACAGTCCGTCATGTTCAATCGTCCCTAGATCTAAACAAATTGGGCCTGACCAACAGTTTCCTAGCCACGAGCCGTGGACCCATCGACGTTTATGGGTCTTGGTCATGGTTCTTTCCCTAACAATTTTCTTGGTGCCTATCCATGAACCCACCTACGGTCTATGGTCCCATCCACGGGTTGTGGTTGGACTTTATGGGATGGCACCTTAAAGTTATAACATGCTATTGTGCCCTTATTTCAAACCCGAGGTGTTACACTTGAGGACTAGTTACATGGTTCCCATCTACGAGTCATCACTAATTAAACGAACCGTAGATGGCATATGTAGAACTTGATTCCAAATACAACCGCAACTTTAGATCTACTAGTGCACAGTATGAGTCATAGCAATTCTTACGATCTGTGGTCTATTCTCATAGACTCCAAGTATGATTCTAAAATTTTCCAAGTGTAGAGTCAAATTACGGAAGCCTTCTATTAATCGTAGAAATACTTACAGTTCATAGATAGGCTTTCATCAACTATGGTATGTTTTAATTAAAAATGACCCGACCCGCGTCCCTTTTACAATAAAAACTATTTTTTTTAATTCTCCCCACCTACCACTATTCTTCAAACCGTTACAAACTCTAAAACTTCTATTCCCTTCCATATTCACCATCCTAAATCACTTTATTTCCTCCATTTTTCATCTCTACATCTCCTAAATTTTCTTCTGTCATGACCCAGAGGTACACCCTAGATGTAACATGGTGTACTTGACCCTGAAATGTCTCATAAAAGCCCGTTAGCATATCATAACATACGATAAAAGAAATGATGCAAAATTTAAAACTTTATCCATACAATCGAAGTCTTTTATAAAAGCAAGTGAAAGTCTAGACTTGTCTCAATTAGCCATCTAATACAATCTTTGAATCAAATAGGGACACAGCCCTTACAACATAATCCGAAATGAAGTGCTAGAAAGAAACTACAAATGACTCATACGTCCTTGAATCATGAGGACTAACCAACTAGCAAGGAGAATAATCAATTCCAAGCTCTAGCCACAAGGGGAATCAAATTGAGTGCCAATCCCTACACTTGGGGAGAATGTAGAAACATATGGGTTAGTACAAAAATGCACTAAGTATGATAGCTATTCATAAAATCATGAAATCATGCTAAAAAGGACATTTTAGTTGAAAAACATGCACTTTACTAAGTTTGAGAATCATCATGCACATTAGTATAAAAGCATAAGTCATAAGCATATTCAACATATAGATCATCATAGCATAATAGAACCATCTCATAAGTATTTTTACCCTAAGTTATACTTGTGCAATGCATAGATAAAGATCCCATAATCTCATCTATACTAAGTACCACTTTTAGGCCACCATAATCATACTTACCCTTCTTTGATATCATCCTTGGTTAATACTCATAGATAAGGAAAGCATTCATCATCACAAATAGCCCTCATATCAACACACTTAGTAGCATCATCATAAGCATATTCATTTCATAAGTCATTATAGCATAAAAGGAACACACCACAACTACTCTCAAAACCTACTTGTGCAATGCATGGATGAAGTCACATACCCCCACCCACACTAAGTAGTGCTTCTTGAGTAACCATAGTTCATAATTTATCTTCTTGTTCATAGTGGGAATAAGCCTTAACCGACATAGACCATGTGAGCTTAACATGGAATCTAGTGTCATGCCCCACACAAAAAGATGTGTCCTACTTGCCTAAGGTAGAACTAACATGTATTAGCTTTTAGGTGGATCCACTAGCTAAAGACCTATAGGGGCACATAGTTATGGGATAAGGAGGTTGTTACTAGAAACCCAGCCATAATAAGGAGAGCTTCCACCTCACAATATCCACTCGGTCCTAAGCATTAAATTCCCACGAAGTAGTTAATTCTCTATTAAGATCATTACACATGAAAGGGATGCCATTGGCCTACCGGTTCAAGGTACATCATTAGAATAGCTCATTGACTCCTCATGAAAAGGGTACCATTGGTCTACCGATTCAAGATAAAGCCTTATAATACTTCATTAGTCACTCATGAAAGGGGTGCCATTGGCCTACCGATTCAAGGTATATTAATCTATAAATTTTAATTACACATGAAAGGGATGCCCTTAGCCTACCGATTCAGGTATATCAATCAAGATAGCTCTTTAATTTTACATGAAAGGGATTCCCTTAACCTATCGATTTGAGGTACATCATTATATGTGAAAACCTTTCACAATATGTCATATTCATACATAGGTGTGTACATGAGGATAATCATCCAACAACACAACAACTAGATCATATTCATATTCACTTTACTCTCAAAGTGTCCTTAAAGCACATACATCAATCTCATAATCATGCATAATTCTCATACTTTGCCCTTCAAGGACCATGGATCATAATTCATCAACACATCTAAAATTAATACATTAGACATGGATGATAACATAATTTACGTAATCAATTCATAACATTCATAATTCTATAACATTCTACTTGCATCAATCAACACCCACACTTTGAGATCCAATTTGAGAAAATAGGGTAATTCATGGATTCTTGAGGAATTTAACATAAAATCATATAAAATCATCAATATATCCATAAAAAAATATAACTCAATCATTAAAAATGAATTTGAAAGGAATCCATGAGATTGAAGTCAAACCCTAGCTTTTGGGTTTTCTAACTTAGAAATTAGGGGTTTTGAAAGGGCTCCATGGGTGAAGGCTACCCATGGATGAAGAGCTACCATACCTTATTGAAGATTTCCCACGAATTTGAGGAGAAAAATATTATTTCTTCAAGACCTAGCTTCAACTTTCCTCTTCTTCTTCCTTGGAGTTCTAGAGAGAGAAATTTTGGAGAAGATGAGCTCTTTTGGGTTTTGATTTGGATTTTGGGATTTTATGAAGTGAATGGGTTGGTTAATGACTAAAACGGGGTTATATAGGTGTATAAAAACAATACAAAATGACCTCATTTAATAACTACCTAAGTTGGAATTACCTAAAATAACCGCCACTTTAAAGTGGGGTGCCAGGGACCACGCCCATGTTCACGACCCATCAAGGGCACCACGGCTCGTGGTGGTGCCTGTGGTCCCTTGACCAGTAACCACCTAAACCTTGGCAACCCCCCATGAGGTGAAGGCAGTCCCACGATTTGTGGTCTTCACCACGAGCCGTAAAGTCGTTCATGAAGGGAAGTCTTTTTAGGGAAGCATTGAGGGGTTCACTGCCTCAACACCACGAGTGGCCCCACAAGCCGTGAAGGCTTTCGTGGTCTTATGTAGTGCCATGGCAAGCTTGGGGAAGCCTTGGCCCTTGCCCCCTTGCCTTGGCTCATGCCCTCTAATCTTGACTTGTAGCCTCAAACTTAACCCTAAATGGTCGATTAAACTATGAGGTGTTACATCTTCTCTCCTCCAAAGTCACTGAATTACACAAAGGGCACGGGTCAGCCGAGCACTGAGTTGGGTTTCAAATTCTAGGCATCTAAGTTTGGAGGCACACTCACACAACTCTAAATTCTCACATAAAGGTGTGAGTTTCGAGCCTTGGCTTCATTTTGTTGGAACTTAGGTTGATTACACTTAACCTAGGGATGTGTTGCTTATTATTTATGTGCTTAATCATTTAAAAATCAACCCTTGGGATGATAGTCATTGTGAGTATTGTCAATTATATGCATATGTGTCGTAGGTTTGTGAATAAATTGAATCAAAAATTAAACTTGATGTAGGTTGAATTGTTGTTATTTGTGTTACTTTGATTTTTAATTTTACATGATGCGCTAAAGATGACGGTATAATGTAGTGATACAATATTTTGAAATGCATGAATTAGGATAGGTTGGGTTGGTAATTAAAGTGAAATTATGAAAATCACATGAATGAAGGCAATATTGAAGCCTGCGACTTCGAACTACGGGTCATAGAATTTTCTACGCCGCATAGATCGGTCTCGTCATCTAGAATGCAAAAAATAGTAGCCAAAGTTAGGAACCATGGCTTGACCTATGGTCCATAGAAATTTCGACGGACTGTATTATTAAACTGTCGTTCCAACTTCAGGAATTGAAAAGTGAACTTCTTTTCCTACGGTTGGGTCCTACGGCCCGTAGAAACTTCTATGGTCCATAGAAGCCTAACTGTAGGACAAAAACAGTGTTTTTCATACAACTTTTCTTTTTTTCATAGTTTTATTTTCATTTTTCTAGCTTTCTTTTTATATGTTTTCAGTACTCATGAGTCTTCCACAGTAATTATGCCGCCAAAGGGCATGCCATCGCGACAAGGGGAAAAGTTCACCAAGCCTTCGGCCCGATTTCAACTTGTTAATGAATCGGCTAATGACAAACTGAGTGGATCTATTATCAACCCGGGCACTAATAATGACTCACCTAATACACCTCGGAAAAATCACCAAGAATCTAAATGGCTTGAAATTGTGTCATTGTCGGATGCGATGGACTCCCCCATTAGAGCAATTGCTTCCCAGTATAAAGAGGGATGATAGAGTTCGGGGAGTGACAGTGGTGAGTCACAGACTGGAAAAGGCTCCAGTACACATTTCGATCGGTGTGTGATGAATTCTAGATTTGAACTCATTTAGGGCATTGTTTATATAGTTTTAGTATCCTCAAATACTTAATTTGTGACATAAATTGATGTCAAAGCCTTGATTTTTAGGTATGTGGATTGAGAAGCAAAGCAAGGACACTAACAGGCAAAAAGGAACTAAACAAATTGAAGAAATGGAGAAAGGTGGGCCTAATGATCGCCAAGTAGCTATATAGACTGCCTAAAGTTCTAGTGTGCCAGCCCTGAGGAAAGAAACCAAGTCGGTGATAGGAAAGGGGCAGTCGGTGAATCGCCGATCAATTTCGCAATGACAAGAATGATCGCCCAACGTTACAGAACTTAAGGATGCTGAAAGCTAATGCAAAAAGGCGATAGAAGAGAGCAATAGGCGGTTCGCTGATGTGAGGCTAAAAATACATATTTTTAATCATTATTTCCTCACATTTATTATTTATATTTGTCCTTTTTGAGCATTAATTTGATGGATTATGCTAAATTTGGTATTTTATTTGTAGGATTAAATTGGTGGAAAATTGGAGAAGTTTGAAGCTAAAACGAATTAAAGATGAAAGGTTGAAGAAGGAAATCAAGCAGACAGCTTAATGGATTAAATTTAATAAAATAATATATTTATATATAAAAGGAAATGGCGGCTGCAAATTGTGGAAATTCAATTTTACGCTTGCTTCTTGCTGCTGCCACGTGGCAGCAAGTGAATGGTGCAGAATTAAGTTGAGGCGGCGGTATTACTGTTCACGCGGCGAAAAAGAAAAAGGAATCCAATTCCTTTTGGTTTTGGATTCCTAATTTAATTTGGACTCAATTATTTTATTTAGGGTTTCATACATCTATAAATAGTGCATAGAAATTATTATTTGGAGAGGGGGAGCCAAGAATCAAGATACAAGACACTATTATTCTATTTTTGCTTTGTAACTTTGGAGATTAATTTGCAACCCTAGCAATTATTGATTTCCCAAGTTCATTTTGAAGATTTTGGCTTTGCAATTCAAGTTAATTTTCTGGGTTTATTATTCTCTCTACGTAAGTTCATGATTTCTTCATCTACAATTATGAATTGTGTTCTTGCCAATATGAGTAACTAAATCCACAACTAGGGTTGTGGGAACCATGATCAATTAACAAAGTATGAATAGTAAATAAGCAATTCTTGACTAGTATTTTGCATGCATTGATAATTCTTTCGTTTAGAAGTCTTTTTAACGGTGGCCAACGTTAGAACTCGCCTTGTTACTACTTGCCGGACCAAGGAGGTAATTAACAAGAAAAGAATTATCAACATAGATTTAGTGTGATACTATCTAATAGGCTAGTGTCGATTGGTGCGAAGTAATAACTAAGCCAAACATCAATTATGATGTCTAATATGAGGTAAAGGTAAGGGTTAGTAAATTATACACACGTAGCCGGACCAAGGTGCGGGGTGACATTCTCTAGATGTCGGACCAAGGATTTAGAGATACCTAACTTATCACTTTGCATGTAATACACTAGAAAAGGATTGCTATTACTAGGATTACTGCGTTCTTAGATTATGGGGAACATGTATACCCTAGTTCTTTCTCTTATCTTGATAACAACCAAAGTTGAGTTTGATTATTGATCACTTATTAAGTTCTTACTATTTGTTTCACACAAGCACAACCCCCCTTTTATTACCTGTTTCTGGAAATAATTTGACTAATTGAATATAATTGTTGGTTAAAAGTAAAGTCTAAACCATTTTCCTCGAGGGATCGATCCCAACCTACGAGTTGGGTTCTTTACTTGATAACGATCGCTTATGCTTCTGAAAGGAGGTGTAATTTGAGCGTATCAAATTACAGAACTTGAGGATGCTGAAAGCTAATGCAAAAAGGCGATAGAAGAGAGCAATGGGCAGTTCGCCAAACCACTCGGCGAACCCGACTTACCTCACCTAATGGCCCTTCGAGGATAATTTTTGGCAACTATAAATTGAATTTTGAATTGTTAATTAAGAAGCTCTCTTTTCCAGATTTTAGCTTGCTACCATTTAGAATAGTTTTCCCCGTAGACTTGAAGGTTTTTGGAGATTCAATTCGGAGATTTTGCAAGCTGGTTACTAATTTTATTCAATTTAGAACATTGTAAAGTCTTGATTACTCTTACACTGTTGATGGATAATCGATTTGGTAACCGTTTTCACCTTTTTATGATATTTAGCTAAAACCCCAATTCTTCAGGAGTGATCATGTGATTATGGGTTGAATTAACTTATGGGTGTTGTTAATTACTAGTTTAAATGCTATATTGAAATGGGTTTAATCATTAGCTGAGGTTTAATTTATAAATTGTAGTTGCAAATGCAGTTCTAATCTTATGTTCTTAGCTTGCGAGAGAGAGAAGTTTTGGGGCTAAAGCTTTCGATTAATGGTTTGTAGGTATTAGGTTGATATGGTTTCATCTCTAGAGAGTGAATCATTAACCCAATTCTACCCATATAGCTTGAGACAGTGGATGAATTAAGGTGTGGGTTGTTCTTAATTCCATGTTTGTCGATGTTCGAAATAAATCGCTTAAAGCGGAATAGTTTTTCGAGAGAAAGCTATTCCACTCATAGTCTAGCCTACCCACTGATATTTAGCTATGTATCAATAGTTACAATTACCCATGTAGTGAAATTTGCCTATAATCAATGACATCCTGAAAATTCGTCTCCCTATTATTAGTTTATCAGTGTTCGACTGCATTATAGTTGATAATTTCAAACCAACACATCTCATCTGACATTCGTGTCAACCCATTTAATTTATTTTATGTCTTTTTCGATAATGTCGATTCCTATAACTAGCTAGATCACATTTGTATTTCTTAATTGAATTTGAACACGTACCATTCCTGTGGGTTCGACCCCAACTCATTTGTTGGGTTTTATATTGCTTAATGATCGTTTGCACTTAGAATTGGATGAAGTTTATTTGAAGTGTTATTCATCAAAATGGCGTCGCTACCGGGGAGTGGTGTTATTTAAAATTCTTTTAGTGCAGTTGAATTGTGATCTTTTTTGTTATAGTTGAATTTACTTATTTTAGTTTTTGGTTTTGTGTTGCTTGTGTGAAACAGAGGAGGAGATGAGCGTTAATGGAAGTAATAGTAGCCAAGCGGGCCACCAAGATGATGTTGGAAACCTCAATGATGTAAATGACCCAAATGACAATGACCCAATTCCATTGGGTAGTGTAGGAGCAATACGTCTACCTCCAACTGAAGGAAACGTTGTTTTTCACATTTACTAGCACAATGCCTATATTTGAAAGGTTTATTTGTGGGGTTTGCTCATGAGGATCCCCACGAGCATATTCGGAACTTCGTGGACATTTGTGGTCCATTCGCATTTAAGAACATATCGCAAGAACAGTCCGTCTCAGGTTGTTCCCATTCTCTTTGATGGGTGAAGCTACCAAATGGCTATCTGAGTTACCAAGAGACTCCATTACATCTTGGGATGAGCTGATCACAGTATTCCAAGTGAGATTCTTTCACCCATCGAAGATGATGATACTCAGGGATAGCATCCAAGGTTTTAAACGCTTAAAAGGTGAGCCAATCAATGAGATGTGGCATAGGTTTAAGAAGTTGGTGTTGCAATGCCCAACTCATGGACTTCCAACTAATGTTTTGCTGCAATACTTCTATAGGAGCCTCGACTCGGTGAACAAATGAGTTATTGATCAACTTGTTCCCGGTGGTATAATGCAACAACCCTATGAAGTAGTGTCTCAACTCCTTGATTGCATGACCAAGATAAAAAAGGCATGGTACATTCGTGAAGACCAAGTCTCTCCTCTAACTTTTAGATTAACAAAAGAGCAGATCGAAAAGGATCAAGAGAGAGACCAAAACATGGCCAAAATGATGACCCAGCTAGATATGTTGGCTATATGTCATGGGTGTTGGTACAAAGAGTGTCAATGATGTGGTTAGTGGAGTAAACCCCGATGAAGCACAATTTGAAGCTATGTACAATGAAGAAGTGAACTTCCTAACCAATCAAGGAGGAGGTTACTACCCAAGATCGGGTGAAAATCAAGGTTGGAATAGAGATGAGGGTTGGAGAGACCGTGACAGAGATTGGTGTGATCATAACGCCACTTGGAAAGAAAGGGAGGTGACAAAGATAGGTATGTTCATCCCTATGAGCATCAAAAGCCCAAGGAATCTGAAGGTGGCCATATAGAATATATGCTCTCACGCATTCTGAACAAAGTTGAAGGGTCAAACAAAGTGTTGAAAGAGATGAAAGAGGATGTCTGAACTCTCAATCAGACGGAGACCTCTCATTCAGTCTCTATTAAGTAGTTGGAGACCCAAATGGGTCAAATTTCTTCTCATTTGAATCCAAGAAAACAAGGGGGGTTGCTAGTGACACAATGGCAAACCCCAAAAATGAAGCTTGATTTGGTATCCTAGTTGTGCCACGACGTTAACTAAGGCGCTTCTTAGGAGGCAACCTAAGTTTTTAATGCTTAAATTTTGATTTTGAATAATGGGTGTTTATTGTGCAGGTTGAAAAGTGAATAGTATTGGAAAATTGGTAGTTTAGCAAGAAAATAGTCTATTCGGTGACCTGTTGAATAGGTAGGCAAGCCCCGACTAGGACCGTCATTGGAATCACTAGGCTTTAAAGGGCACTCTGTAAAACTCGGCAGACTAAATGCTTAATCGGTGACTCGCCGAACAGGTCAGCGAACCTGACTACAACCGTCGTCTGAACCCCTAAAATTGTTGAAGGTTCTGTAAAACTCGGTGAGGGAAATACCACTTGGCGCATCGCTGAGTGGGTCAGCGAGAACGACTTACTCCACCGATGGTGCCGCGAACTGAAAGGTTTTAAAGGCCAAACGATTTAAAATTTCAAATTCCTTCTTTTTCTCTTATTTATAACTCTTGTACATTCTCATCCGAACTTTTGATCTTCCATGTTTTACTCTGTTGCCCATATTTTTGTGTGATCTCATGCTCAGAATTGGAAATCTTTGCTGCCCAGCCTTTCATCTTTGATATTTGGCATAAAGGTTGGTTTTTCGAACCCCGCACTTTAAGTTTTTGGTTGAAATCAAATGCTATAGGTAATTGGATGTTGTTTGATGTTGGTTAATTGCTTTAATTGTGTTGTTTGTGTTGGATTGCCCGTAGTTTGTTGAAATGTGTGCCTAATGTTCTAAAATTGTTTGATTTTTGTGTCTTGTTTGATTAAATCAGTTTTAAATTGTTGGGTTGTGGTTTATTTGGGTTGGGTCTAGTTGGGTGAAATCTAAGTAACCCCGAATTGTGCCAAATGATGTAATTTTCCCAATGATTGAGAGTTTGACGTCATTCTTAAGGGAAAAAGTTGTCAAATGGCCAATTTTTGCCAAATAGGGGAAAGTCTGAGTACCCCGAGAGCATCGTCGTATGGTTCTACCTTTAATTTCATGGTGTTTATGTTTGATTTTGAATTCGGAGGCTGTGGGCTTGATTTTGGGAAATGGGGTGGAAAATTGGCACATTGGGCCATTTGGAAAGCTGCGTCGAGCTCGCTGAGTGGTTCGGCGGTTCGCAAAAGTCCCCCTTTGATCGCCCTTAATTTAATATTTTGGCTAAGTTTTTTTGGTAACTTTCGGCGGGAAGCCTGAGCTCGCCGAGTTCACTCGACGAAAGGTTCTCTAGATCGCCCTTTCTGCTCCCTTAACCCATAAGTAATTTTCGGCGAGCTACTCCTAGCTTGCCGATTGGTGTTGGCGATTCGCCGAATGGCCCTAAACATCGCCGACCTGTCTTTATTTTGGAAATTTTTTGAGCTGGTACTTTCGGCGAGCCCGATCTGGCTCGCCTAAGTGACTTGCCAACTGGTTCGGTGAGTCTTTATGCAATTTCATTTCTGCACTTTTTATGAATTATTTCTCACACGTTTCTATGAGTTTTGCAGATATGGCTAGACCCAAAGTGTCAGGAAGAGACATGACACCCCTCAAGCGGGCTAGAGGAGTCGTAATAAATGAGGATGAAGCTGCATCCATAGCAAAGGCATCTAAGATCCCTACCAAAGAAGGAAAAGGCAAAGGAAAGGGCAAGACGCTCATAGCTGAGACACCGGAGCATAACTCCGGTAGTGAAGGAGAATCATTTGATTCTGAGGCTTCACTCTCTGAGCCTGAAGATAATCAGTTATTATAGGCCCGACGAGCAGAGATTCGTGCAAAAGCTCGTCATGATCCGTCTAGGATTCTGGAGCCAACCCCTTTTGCTTCGGATTCAGTGCCAGCTCTAGCACAAACAATGGTTCCAGCACCACCAGTTCAGGGTCCCCCTCCCCGTCTACTCATCAGGTTAAAGGTCGAGGGATTCCGGACCATTTTGGAAGAAAAAAGATTGTCCACTGATGGTGTAGTGGACTTATACCCAAATGTGTGGGACACTCTCCGATTCCGCCATTTTAAGATATTCACCAGTCCCCGTGGCCCATACATTCCCACCTAGGTCCAGGAATTCTATGCTGCCTACAGTGACCTAGTACCTCAAGGAAAGAAGAAGGCTAGTGCCTTCAGGCCAGTGGAGTCTGTGATGGTCCGAAGAAGGAAGGTTAGATGTAGCAGCAATGATATCAATATTGTACTGGATAGGTCTACAGATTTCGTGCACAAGTACCAGAGTTTGACTACTATGAAGACTTCAGAGGACCTGAAGGGATGGCTGGCACCCCTGATTTCTAACACCACCCAGAGGTGGATTAATGCCGGAGCGCCTATAGAGAAGAAGGATATAAATGTGGCAGCGAGATACTGGTTTGGATTTATTAGCAGCTCGATCATGTCATCTCAGAACGAATCTATACTCTGCCACCCAAAGGAGGACTGCCTCAGGAGTATCATATTCAGGAAGAGCATCAATCTGGGGCTAATCATTGAGCAGGAGATGGCCATGAGGGCCAAACAGCGCCAGACGTCCCTTCCATTCCCAGTACTCATCACAGAGTTGTGTTGTCGAGCTGGAGTTCCTCATGATGAGAAGAGGAATGTCAAGGTTACTCCCACATCTTCCACTGACATCCGGCGCATAGAGGCCGAGTACACACAGGACGAGGCTGATAAAAGGAGAGCATCCCCGGTGGACATATCCTCGGAGGTTGATATTGAACCATTACCTACAGAGGCAGCCTTCCCTACTCCGGCCTCCGGGCCTTCAGGTACTTCCAGTTCCACTCCTTCTTAGGCCCCGAGTTCTTCTGTTGCTCTCCCGCCCCATATATTTGCCACTGGTTCTACAACCTTCAGGGCTCCGATCACACAAGCCATGCTCCTCAATATGGGGCACCTAGCCCATTATGTCGATGTGCGGGCATCTCGACTAGAGGCTGAGGTGCCCTGGATGATTGAGAGAGTTATTACTGCAGCGCTGACACCTCTTCGAGCTTCCATTGATGCTCTCACAGTGAGAGTAGAGATTTACGAGAGAGGACAGGGTGTTACAACTGAGGTTACAACTTTGAAAGCTGATGTTTATGAGTTGAGGAAGGATGTGGACCATCTGATGTCCATAGACTTTACTTCACTATTTGGGACAGTAGAGATCCAAGATGATCCGAGTGTTGAGAATCCAGCTTGTGATGAGGTACCTCCGGCTACCACCAGAGATGATATTATAGTGGATGTTGTTGCTGCTAAGTCTGAGGTCGAGACTAATGAGGAGCAAATTGAGGTGCGAGATGCGGTTGTTTATGAGGATCTAGCCGACTTAGAGAGTGTCATGTTTGAGCCCGGCAGGCCTCCTTGAGAGACACTATTATGGCAGGCCCCAGTGGAGCCACAATTGATGCTACATCGGGCACTTATGCCCAACCTCAAAATGTTACCCTGGGCACTAATTCCTCGACAGACAAAGTGACTGAGTAGACAAGATGATTTTTCCCCTCCCTCTCTGTTATTTTGTTATACTTTGTTTTCTTGTTAGTTGAATTTGAGGACAACTGCTTCTTTTTGTAGGTGGGGTGAGGTATTTCCATACCTACCTCTTGTGATTTTGTAATGTTTTATATTGGGCTAATTTTGTTGATGTTTATATTTGTTTTGAACTTGATCTTGTGGATGTTTCAGCTTGTGGCCCCTTGTTTTGAATGAAATTGGTTTTGAACCTAATTTTTTTTTAAAAACCACCTCTTTGTGTGTGATTGTGGTTGTTCTTGTGCAAATTTGAGTATCGGTTATGATAAATACCGATGACTTAAATAGTGTTCTTAATTGAACGAAATGAATGTGCGATTACGATAAGGAAAATGAAGTTGCATAGACAATGTGTGAACTTTTAGCATCTCATTGTGACTAGCCAGTTATCGAATGAGTCTCTTGTGATGAACATTGAACACTAGCTAGAAAGTGTGGAGTCTTGTTAGATATTGGTACCAATGCCTTGTGTGATAAGATTACTTGAACATGGTGTATGATGACACCTAGAATTTTCCCCGTTGGTCCGGTTGATTGAGTGATGCAAGCACTTGAAATGATCTTAGTCAACAATTTTGAAGAGTGAAAACAGTTTGACAATATACTTCTTTTGTGTCCAACCTTGTGAGATGTGTGAACCTTGATTGACCCCTCTTGAGCCTTACCCTTTTCTTGGAAGAAACTTGAGCAATTATGACCTCTCTTTATCCTTTCACCCATAACTTTCATGAAGTATGGTTTGTTTGAATAGCCAACTTAGGCCAAAAGCCTAAGTTGGGGGTGTGGTGAAAAGAGAAGGAAAGCCAAGAAGTGAGAGAAATCCCCCTTTGAGTAAAGATTTTGAAAAAAAAAAGATGGAACCCTCAATGTAAAAAAAAAAAAGAAAAGGAAATGAAAAAGAAGAAAGAAAAGAAAAAGACCGAAAAAGTTGTGAAATAAAGTATTGGAAATTGTAAAAGAAATGGGGTATCCAGTAGTTCATATGAAGTTGAATAATGGGGTGGATTAGGAGCATGTTTGAGAAGGTAAAGAAAAGGAGGAAAGTGATGTTCAGACCATACTTCATGAAAGTGGAAGCCACCGAGCCTAAATGACCATACCCTTGACATTCAGCCCCGTTACAAGCCTTGAAAAGACCTTTGTAATCTTGAGTGAACTGAAATGAATGTTGATTGGAAAATAAAGGAAAACTTATGAGTGAAGTCATACATGTGTTCATCTTTGTGAGAGTGAGAGTTGTATGTGATTCCGGAACTTTAAATTGTTGAAGAATTTTGTGTGAATATGGAATCATCTTTGTTATGAGGGCATTTGAGTACCTTTGTTGAGCTTGAACTTGAACTTGTATTTGAAGCAAGTATTATGAACTTGAGCATCTTTAGTAATGGTGAATCACAATTTTAATCTTTGAGTGCACAATTGATCATCGTATGAGTAATTTGAGCCTTGTTGTGTGCATTCATGTTGAGTCTTATGTAGCACTATTTGAGACATCCTTTTTGAACTGCTGATCTTGAGTTTTACTTGAGGACAAGCAAAAGTTTAAGTCGGGGGTGATGATGAGTCCTAGATTTAGACTCATTTAGGGATTTGTTTATACAGTTTTAGTGTCCTCAAATGCTTAACTTATGCCATAAATTGATGTTAAAGCCATGTTTTTCAAGTATGTGGATTGAGGAGAAAATCAAGGACACTAACAGGAAAAAAGGAACTAAACAAATTGAAGTGGAGAAAGGCGGGCCTGATGATT
Source organism: Solanum verrucosum (assembly GCF_900185275.1). Classification (NCBI taxonomy): domain Eukaryota; kingdom Viridiplantae; phylum Streptophyta; class Magnoliopsida; order Solanales; family Solanaceae; genus Solanum; species Solanum verrucosum. The sequence continues at coordinate 2,179,075 of NW_026020354.1, forward strand.
GCCAAGAACACTTGGCGAATCGTCGAGTGGCTATTTAGACCGCCTAAAGTTCCAGTGTGCTAGCCCTGAGGGAAGAAACCAAGTCGGTGACAGGAAAGGGGCAGTCGGCGAATCGCCGATCAGTTCCACGATGAAAAGAGTGATCACCCAAAGTTACAGGACTTGAGGATGCTAAAAGCCAATGCAAAAAGGCGATAGAAGAGAGCAATGGGCGGTTCGCCAAACCACTTGGCGAACCCAACTTACCTCGCCTAATGGCCCTTCGTGGCTAATTTTTGGCAACTATAAATTAAATTTTGAATTGTTAATTGAAAAGCTCTCTTTTCCAGATTTTAGCTTGCTACCATTTAGAATAGTTTTCCCCGTAGACTTGAAGGTTTTTGGAGATTCAATTCGGAGATTTTGCAAGCTGGTTACTAATTTTATTCAATTTAGAACATTGTAAAGTCTTGATTACTCTTATGCAGTTGATGAATAATCGATTTGGTAACCGTTTTCACTTTTTTATGATGTTTAGCTAAAATCCCAATTCTTGGGGTGTGCTCATGTGCTTATAAGTTGAATTAACTTATGGGTGTTGTTAATTACTAGTTTAAATGCTATATTGAAGTGGGTTTAATAATTAGCTGAGGTTTAATTTATGAATTGTAGTTGCAAATGCAGTTCTAATCTTGTGTTCTTAGCTTGCTCGAGAGAGAAGTTTTAGGGCTAAAGCTTTTGATTAATGGTTTGTAGGTATTGGGTTGATATGGGTTCAGCTCAAGAGAGTGAATCCTAAACCCAATTCTACCCATCTAGCTTGAGAGAGTGGATGAATTAAGGTGTGGGTTGTTCTTAATTGCTATGCTTGTCGATGTTCGAAAGAAATAGCTTGAAGCGGAATAGTTGTTCGAGAGAAAGTTATTTCACTCATAGTCTAGCCTACCCACTGATATTTAGCTATGTTTTAGTAGTTACAATTACCCGTGTAGTGAAATTTACCTATAATCGATCACATCCTGAGAATTCGTCTCCCTATTATTATTTTATCAGTGTTTGACTGCGTTATAGTTGATAATTTCAAACCAAAACCCCCCATCTGACATTCGTGTCAACCCTTTTAATTTATTTCATGTTTTTTTTATAATGTCTATTCCTATAACTAGCTAGATCACATTTGTATTTCTTAATTAAATTTGAACACGTACTAATGTGGGTTCGAGCCCAACTCATTTGTTGGGTTTTATATTGCTTAACGATCGTTTGCACTTAGAATTGGATGAAGTGTATTTGAAGCGTTATTCATCAGTGTGCCAAGCTCACATTAGAGTCCCGACTAAATCTAAATCATGTGTTGTAGGGCCCATTCGAGTATGGCGCTTCCAACAGGATTTACTCCATACTCAAGGAACGAACCCGAGACCTCTAGTTAAAGGTGAAGCAAACCTCTCAATCATACTTGATTGCACTCCGGACGTAAGCTCTCAAGAATAAATGAATTTTATTTAGCAGAGTGTGGATATTTCAACTACTACAATAAAAGTTAATGAATTTTCTTTAGAGTTTTAAAAAGTGGATGATACAAGTGAAAAAATGTCTCTTTGAAGTTATTATAGATGAAATAATAAATATTGGAGTTGATATTCATAATTTAAGAGGACAAGAATATGATAATAGATCAAAGGCGAAATGGTTTGATGGACCTTTGTACTTGCATGAGTTTGTATTTTGGACCATTTTACTTAACCCTTTGCCAACAAACCCATTGAAACTTTGTATTTAAAACTCCATTTTGGACTTGTCATCCTATGTGGCATTTTTTTCTGAAGTGTGTGATACACATATTTTATGCGCATAAGGCCTTTGAAAAAGACAACAAATGACAATTTTTGACCTAATCAATAGTCATCTTTTTTCCGATTTATACATTCACCATTGTTGAACAAAAAGAAGCTTTTTTTTTGCTTTTCTACTCTTCAAATCTTTCTATCAATTTTTTTCCCCATTTCGTTTTGGTTGTTGCGTGTTGCCTTTCATCTTCTTCAATGAGTTCATCATTTCTTATGCAAATTTATTCTTTATCACTTTAAGAAAGAGTCTCCACAAATACAAATTCCTTCTATTGTTCTACAAAAATGAATAAACTTATCGATCTTACTCTTCAACAAGTAACCTCGTATCCTCCAATCTACTCAACATCGATGGAACCGAACAATATCAATCATTCCAATTTATGTAAATCTTCACATGGAAAGAACATATTCCTCATCCCAACCTAACATTATGTACTTGTATCATAGTTGTTAATGTTTTCAAAGACGTACAGTGGGCGAATAGGGTTTTGGAGAAAGTGTCCCAGTGATTTGGGACCGTCAAGAATAGGCCGTGGCTACATACTATTTTTTTTAAAATCGAATGTGACGTAGTCTTCATCTTGAATGGTAGCTCCACCACCACATTGTGGTGGAGATTGATTTACTAGTGAGAGCATTGGAATGAGAGAAGAGAAAAGGGAGAAATCAGGAAAAAAAATTGGAAGGAAGAAAAAATGATTTCTCCAATAAAATTTAGAAAGTTTAATTAATTTACCATTTTATTTCTTATGTGGAAATTATAAATGATGTGAAATTTGAGGTGTAGTAGTTGTATTACACACATGATTGACCATATGAAAAAAGGTTTAAATAATTGTGTTTCAATGGGTTCGGAGGTTCAATTGGCAAAAAGTTGAATAGAAGAGTACAGAATACAAAGTCATACGATTACAAGAGCCCATTAGACCATTTTACCTAGATCAAATATGAAGGAAAAACATCAAAGAGTGCAAAAAAGAATTCTCGATGTAAATCCTAGAGCATTTTGTATACCTTGTGGTTTTCATAATTTAAATTTGATACTTTGTGATATAGTTAATTCTCGTACAAAAGTTGTACCATTTTTTGAAATGATACAACGTATATATACACTATTTGCTTCTTCTACTAAGCGGTGAAATTTTTTAAAAGATTTTGTACTCAATCTAACTCTTAAATCATTGACATAGACTCATTGGGAAAGTCGTATTGAAAGTATAAAAGCATTAAGATTTCAAGCACCAAAAATAAGAGATGCTTTATTGAAATTAGATGAAGTTAGTGAGGATCCAAACAATAAAAGTGAAGCTACTTATTTAAATACATATGAGCTTGAAAATTTTGATTTTTTATTGGATATAACTATTTGGTATGACATATTATTTGCAGTTAGTTCAATTAGTAAAAGTTTACATTCTAAGGTTATTCATATTGATGTTGTCAAGAGGTCGAATTTCTTTTTTTCAAAAAATAGCAAGAAAAAGGATTTGTGTGTCATAATTTCTTCCAAGGAAATATGAGATAAATATAGAACCTAAATCAATTTGATGAAAATATTGATAATGAAATCGCAAAGTCTCTTTAAGTATATATATATTAGTTTTGAGAACGTGTGTTGCACCTTTACCCCAAAAAATTAATCTAAACATATCTTAAATAATAAATTTGGTACAATATATTGTAGGACATAATTATAAAAAAAAATAAAAGAATTCAATATTTAACTTGATAAGAGAAGAAAAATAAAAACTGCAAATTAGGAACAAAGAAAAGTTCGTAATTCCTCAAACTTGCTCTCTTTCTCCCCCACATACTTATTCTATATTTATAACTTTATTAGGCATAACAAATCATAGAATTTGTAATATCAGACATATCATATAAGTGATCTTGTTTTTGTCAATTTTGTCACACAAAATAGAAAGGAATTGACTAATTCGTGATTCTATTAAGAACTTGAAGCACAACCCTTTGTCAGATATCATTGCTACATTGAAATGCACTATAATAAACTTTAAAAGTAGTTTTATGGTTTGCATAACAAACAATAAAATGTGACCTCATAAAATTTACATAAAATATAAAAGAGCTTAACATTTTTACTTAATGGTTTGAGGAAAAAATGAGAAAAGAAAATAAAAGTAGAACTAACAAATTGAAGGTAAATTGTTACATACCTAGTGAATTTGTGTCATTCAATGATGCAAGTTGGACACATTCTTGATATCTATTTATATAATATAAGATGTTTAATGAGAAAAAATCAATATAAATCCATTGTCCATTATTAGTGTTGATTGATACTAAATGATGGAAAACAAAAGGTTTGACAACATCTAGCAATTATTTAATATTTAATAGGATTTTGATTAAGTTGCATAACTATTAGTTAATCTTTAAATTGCCTATATGTATCCGAAATATGAAAAGTTTTACATGTTATTGATCAATACCATTCTTATTATTAGTTCAAACTAAATGCATGCAGTTAAGATATTTCAACTTATAGATGAATTTGATCAATGTATGGCTCTTTAGCTTGCAATTAAGTTAGGAGGTGAAAAGATTTTGAAATTATTTTGATTAATTAATATTTAACTTAGTAGATATTTCATAACATTTTAAATTAGGATAGGGGTAGAATGGTATTTCAACTTTTAACTTGTGGCGTCCCTCGTTTAATATAACTAGTTTCTGGGAACGTGTGTTGCACGTTTGTCCCGTACAATTATTATAATGTTTAGTTATTATATAGAAAAAATTGAAACTAACACTATTAGTTTTACCAATTTATCATTTATTCATTAAATAAAACTCATAACACAATCAAATGATACATTGAAAATCAAGCAAGAAATATGCAAAACTAATTAAGATAATATAACCTCTAATGATAGTCCAATCAACAATAAACAAAATTGTAACAACATTGAAATCAGAATTCACCTGATGATCAACATTCAGAATTACATAGAATATTAAATTAAAGAAGTATAATAGATAGAGAATACAAAATAAATCAAACAGATAAGAACAAATACAATATTCACATAATTTTTAAGACTTTAATTATAGCAATATAGATGGTAAAAAGAAATACATAATCATTACATAATTTTTCGAGTTCTTGACGACACCTTTTCCCATAATCGATCAAAATTCAAAAGACTTCTTCATTGAGTCAAACTAAAACATGAATCAAATAGTAGAATAATGATCCAAAGGTTTTACTACTTTAACTGTACAATGAAATGGGTAATCTTGGGTTCATGAAATAAAAAAGATGGTTTATATAGATAAAAATAGAGGAATATGAAAAGACATCTTAAAGTTTTAAATTAAATACTTGAAATTATCAATATGAAAAGCATGTGAGTTATGAATATTAAGAGTAACAACTGAATAGGTAATCTATATATAATATAAAGCTAGATAAAACAAAAGTGATGTGGCACCTCTCTTTGGCCAAGGATCCTATTTATCTTTTTTCTTATTTTTTTATTATTATTATTGTACAAAAATGAACAATTACCACTCCATTTATTCATATTCTTTAATATAATAACTTAATTGTCTTTATTTCCATTACTCCCATGACTTTTGATAATCATAACTTCTAATTCATATTAATAATCATGTTTATGATATCTTTTGGTATTCCATATTATGGTCCTATAAATAGAGGCATTAGAAAATTTTGTTACAAAAGAAAGGATCAAATTTATATGTATAGTAGAGCTATGGATTAACTAGGTGAAGTCATCTCATCTTTTTGGCCAAGAATCTCAATTTTTTTACAACTTTATAAAATATTATTTTATATGTTAGTTTTTTACTTATATGCGATTTGATTATTTTATTGCAGGTGTTTTTTTTTTTTGTTGAATGGAAAAATTTCATCTTTTTCATGACATTTGATGAACGGATCAAATTTTATTTATATGTAAGTCGTACTTTTATTACTTGAATTTTATTGTAAGAACTTGACAAGAAATTCAAGTAATGCAAATTTTATATCAAATGCTTAATGTGAAATTGCTACAAAATCATTTTTTAATTTCTTTTAATGTAAAACTTAATGGTCTTTATTTTCACTACTCTAATGACTTTTTATTATTATTATAACCTCTATAATAATTAATAGTCAAATTTGTGATAGTATTTGGTATTCTATGTTGTAGTCCTATAAATAGAGAGATTGTAAAACTTTGTTGAAATGAGCACATTAACATTTTTACTTGTCATGTTTTCGGTGCTTATTATGTTGATGCCTTGGTTGACTTGAAAGAATAAGATGAAGGCTATTGAATGGTGATTGTGGGTTGTGTAAGTGGACATCGATAAAAGCTCGGAAGATTGTACATTAATTTTATATTTTTTTAACGTTTTAATGATTAAATTGTAAGAATAATATTGTATTATTTATTTATTTATTTTAGTTATTTCACCTCTTTATTTTGTATTTTATATAAAGTTTTGATTGTTGTAAATTTATAAACTTTTTTGGTTCAAAATAGTATGTTATGATTTTGTTGGACATAATCATTTCTCTCCTTTTTTTTAGCCTTTAACTTCCTCAAAAATGTCTAAATATATTTTACTTCATGAATTTTCAATTACAAATCCACCACTATAAGTTTTAAATAACACTAAAATCCACACAATAATGCCTTGAGTCTCTTGAGTTTTTCATCTTTACTATAATCTTTGGCTCAGAATTCTATTTATTTATAATTTTTTTATATTTTATTGTAGAATAATAAATATATCAATTAATCGTTTTTTCATATTTTTAATGCAAAACTTAATGGTCGTTATTTTCATCACTCTCATAATTTCTATTACCATAAACTCTAAAATAATTAATAGTCATATTCATGACATTATTTGTTATTCATATTATAGTCCTATAAATAGAAGCATTGTAAGATTTTGGAGAGATGATCACATTAGCCTTTTAAATTGTTATGTTTTCGGTACTTATTTTATTCATATTTTAGTTTGACTTGAAGAATAAAATGAATGTTATTGAATGGTGATCGACTTGTGAGAATGGATGTCGACAAGAACTCGAAAGATTGTATATTGATTTCATATTTTTCCTTTTTATTTCAATGATTAAGATTATAAGAATAATGTTGCATTTTTCTGTAGTTCTCTTTATGACTTCTCTTTGTTTTATATTTATAAAAACAATTTACTATCGTAAGTTTATATTTTCTTTTGGTTCAAAAGAGTAACGTATGATTTTGTTGAAGGTCATCTAACTACTAACCAAACATTTTTCTCTATGAAATCAATTATATGTCTCAATAAATATATATTGATATCTTACCGTCTTTCATAACCGTGGCGCTAAACGCGGACAAGTTCACTAGTTAGATATCAATTATGAAATTAGATAGTATGAGTCATGAAAGTAAATATCTAAAGAAAAGAATAATAAACAAGCAGATAAAAGAGAGAGAACTATTACGGACCATTTTTCGGAGCGGAGTTGGTAACTGAGAAATTCATAGAGGTGGTTGTGTGGTAGGTGAGTAATTTATTTTGAAGATTTTATTATAATATTCCTTTGCTAAGTGTCATAATCTTGATATTTCTTTAATATTAGGTGTGAAATTCATGGTAAAATATAATAATATTTATTGTAATATTCTTCCAATAGTTGTTTTAATCTGAATATTTCATTAATATTATTTATGATGTATTCTAGGTATAACATATCTTGGGTTCTTTGGTACATATGTAAATTTTCTTCCATTAATTGTTCCAATAGTTTTATATCTTCCATAGATTCTGTCCAATATTGTAAATATTCGTAGCTCATTTTAGTCTGAATTAATTTCTAAATCGTACCATTCTATTCTTTCGAGGTCTAAATCATGTAGGTCTATTTCATACCATTCTTGATTTAATATATCTTCTGATTCGTAATCATTAAATATTTTTCCCATATTATTCTTCTTAATTCAATTATTTCCATATTTTTAAGTACATATAAGATTAAAGTTTCATAGTTTTTTATCATTTCATCATGCATGTATGTAGTCATGTTCTTTATTATGCAGGTTTTTTATTTCAAATTATTCCTTCCTATCATATTCATAATTGATTAAATTCATGTTAGATCATTATGAACTAGATTATCTTATCATGTTTTTCTGTCACTACTAGCATCGTACTTTAGCGGATACTTCCTTCTTATCAGCGCCTCAACTTTGTTTACTCCCCTAAACGGCTTTCCTCGCCTACCGGTTTCAACATTAGGATGGCATAGTATAGAAGTTTTCTCCCTGTTTCCAGTGTGCTAATAAACTAGAAATCATGATTCAAATAATTCTATTTTTGTGTAATTTTTTCACTTCCTTTTATCCATTCTGTTGTTTTTCGTTTTTTATTATTTACTCTTTTTGCTCCTATTTTTTGTTTACACGGTGTCGTGAACCACCAGTGTGTTTTTGTTATTATATGTGGGTATAATTTTTCTAAAAATGGCATTCCTAATAGCATATCTTTTGTAGTTAATTCAAAGTTATATATTTCTTCTATAGTTAATATTTTATCCCATATTTGTATTTTTATATTTTTTGCCTTATATGTGATCATGCTTCCTTCATTATTAAATCTTGTTACTACTATTGGTGTTTTTAATTTTTCCCACTTATCTTCTGGTAAACAATTATATTTACATATATTAGCTTCTGTTCCCGTATCTATCATTGGTGTATAATATCGGTTGTAATATCCTTCTATTATTATCTTTGCAAGTATATATATTTTCATATTTTTATTATACTAAAGTCCTTTTTATTATTACTCTTTTATTTTCATAATTTATTGTTAACTGTTTGTCTTCTAGATTATATGGTTTTACTTGTTCTAGCCATTTTATTCCTAAAATGATATTTTCATCTCCTTGATATATTTTGAATTTTATCACTATTGGTACTCCTCTAATGATTATTTCCTTTTCTGTAGTTTCTTCGGTATACATTAATGCTTTTGGTAGTTCAGAGCATGATTGTTCAATAGTTATTATTTCATCTTCCGTCACTAATTCTCTTGTAATATAGTTTTCTTCTCGTCTTGTACCTATTAATATTAAATATTTTCGTTGTTCCATTATTCCCGTTATGTAGTAATGTGTGGTTTTATTTCTTCTTCCATTGATTTTTATAGAGTTTTATCTATTCTTCTTGAGGTACTCATTTTTTATGAGATTTGTGGTATTTCACAGTTCATGTTTATTCTTTTTGATGTACTTAATCTTTCTTTTACTATTTCTAAATCTTCTTCTATGTCAATTTCATTATAACTATAGTCATTCTTGTCTATGACTGTGACTATTCTTTCAAAAGGATCTTCTATTTTTATTTTTTTTATTTTATTTTTGGTTGTTATTTTATGTTTTGTCGTTAAAACATATAAGTTTTTACATCTAGCTGTAAATATTTTACTTCCCGGCGCTAGTTCTATTCCTGACATTCTCCAATATAATACTAACGATTTATCTATATTTCTGTCATTTATTGCTACTGAGTAATTAGCACTTATTATAAATTTAAATTTTTGGTATATGAGGTTACCTTTTACCGCACTTATTATATTTTTTTCTATGGGTTGTATAATTATATCATCTTCTAAGTATATTTCTATGGGTGTATCTATTCCTTCTCTAAAACATGTTTTTATTAGTATTTCTGTTCCTCTAAAATGTACATATTTAATTGGATTTTTAGCCTTAATATCTTGTATTTCTTTATTTATTATTCGTTTATTTATTATTGGTATTTTGGTCTTTCCTTTAGTGTATTTGCAATCTATGATATGTTCTCTTTGACTTACTACATAATATTCTTCTTTTTGTCGTTTAAACCAGTTTCTTATTGTTGGTATTTCGAATATTTTTGCTACGCTTAGGTCTAATTCTTTTCCTTTTATTTGTTCAAATATATTATTATCAAATATTATTTTTTGTTCTGCCGATTCTTCATCTTGATATTTTTCTTTAGTTATTATTTGTATATCTTTTTCAGTCATTGATATCGTATTCATTATCTGATTCTATTACTGGATTATTTTCCATTTCATTTTCCGATAATTCATATATACTATCATTGTTTTCTAATTAATCTACGTACTCTATTTGTATATATTTTTCATCGGCTATTATTATTTCTGATATTTGTTTTTTCTTTGGATTTTTAGGTAATTTACAATCTCTAGTTATATGTCCTAATTTTTCACAATTATAACAAGTACATTCCGTTAGTTTTCTTTTTGGTCTATATGGTCTTTTGGTTTTATAGTTTTTTACATAGTATCTTCTTCTTGGTTTTTTATATTTATATTTTTATCTGTATTTTTTATTCTATTTCTTTCTGTTTTTATAATACCTATCCGTACAACCAAATTGAGGTGTTGTTTTATTTTTGCAACATGCTAAGTTTTTTGTTAATATTTTTTCCATTTTTATTTCTTCTTTATGTTTTTCACATAGTTCCATAAACCATCGTTGCAAGAATTTCATTCTAGCTCCTAAGGTGTCCGTTAATTCTGCTTCATTCCAACTTTTTATTATTTTTGAATTAAAAGGTTCTGGTAATTTTGTAAAATATAATTTTCTTATTTCTTTACTTTCTTCTGTGCTATATGTTCCTTTATAATAGTATTCTCTAAATGCACATGTATATTCATCTATGTAACACATATTACATATTGCTAATTTTGTCATTAGATTCCGATTTATGATTTTTTCTTTATTTTGTTCTTCTACCTCTGTTGTCATATTACTAAATTCATTTCTTATAGCTATTTCGTATTTATATAATATTTCCATAGTTGTAGTGTCTATTCCACCATCAAATTTTTTATTATTTCTTAAAGTTGTTAAGCTTTCACTTGTTAAATTTTGTAGCCATAATTTTACTGTTCATATAAGTGTTCTTTCTATGTATCATGGTGCCTCTGTTATTATTATCTTGTTATCTATTAATTGTTTTGATAGTTATCCTATCTATAATTGGATTGTTTTATCTATATCTGCTACACAATCTAAATCTAAAAAATCATGTTGTCCAGTTATTAGTTTAGGCGTCCATTTTTCACTTAATCTTTTATCCCATGTAGTTTTTTCTTTATCATATTGTTCATAATTTTCATTATAATATTTTGGATTAAATGTTTTTGGGTTTTTTACTCCTGATGTGCTGGGTTTTTCGTCCATGTCTATGTCTTCTGTATTTACTTCTAAATTCTTTGTATTATCTATGTTTGCTAAAAGTTCTGTATATGTTTCGCTTGTTTCCGAATGTTGTTCTAGATCATCGTCGTTTATTTCATCAATTCTTATTTCGGATAGATTATCTTGGCTATTTTCTTCTTTTTCTTGTAATTCATCTTGTAATTACAATTTTTCTTTAAATTTAATTATCTCATTTGCTAATTTTGTTTTTTGTTCTTTTTCTTTTTGTTTAATTTCATACATTTCTTTTAATATTGCTAGCTCTTTTTCTAGCTCTATTATTTTAGTATTTTTTACTTCTTCTAATTGTTGTACTTCCTTTTTTGCTTTTTTTATTTTTTCAATTTCTGCTTTTCTATCTATTTTTTCATTTTCTTTTGTTATTCTTATCATAGCAGTTAAACTATCTTCTAATTTTACCGTTTCTTTTTCTAACATTAAACTTATATTGTCACCTATTTTCTTATATCTTCTTCCTAGATTAGAAAATATTATCTTTATTTTTAATCCGTCATAATTTTCATATGTTTTTTCATCTATTGCGTATTCTTCTTTATTCATTTATAAATTATGTTGTAGTTTATATTCTAAGTTATTTATTTGTATTTCCAGATATAAAATAGTCTTTCTTTGTGCTATTATAGATTTGTGACAAATTCCTGCGAATATATTATTGTTAAGTCTATTTTGCCTATGTTCTAATTTTTGTCGTTTTTCTATAATTATTTCATTAAGTTTTTGTCTATATTTGTTATTCTCGCTATTCATTGTATTTTTTAATATTGAATATATTTATATTCTATTTTAGATATATTATCTATTAATTGATCTAATTTTTCGTTATCAGTCTTTGTGATATTAAGTTGTTTATATTCCGGATATAATTTGTTTAATTTTCTTCTTATTTTTCTTAATTTTCTATAATAAGAAACACGGTAAGAAACATACGGGTAGAAAATTAAGAAAAATAAGAAGAAAATTAAATGGTTCTCGAGTGTCAGTCCCTGATGTTTGCGTAATCAAGACACAACTTCCGATGCAAGTGTCTACGATCGTACAATAGTTTAGTAACCCAACCAAGGGTTGGGATCGTTCCCAAGAAAGTGGTTTTAAGAATTAATAAAAAAATAAAATTTAATTCTAACTAGTTGTAGCTAAAGACATTATCGATTAAAAACATTGTAAATTAAAAAGGGGGACACAAGAGTGTTAATTAACAATGGGATTTTGTCACTAGTGAGTAAAAACAACAAAATAAACAAGGGTTTTTAAGTAATGAGAGGGGATCCTTGGGATGTGATGGGAATACGGGTTAAGCTAGATTATTGGGTACATGCTTTCGATAGAAGATTCATAGAATAATTGTGACTAGGCTAAACTTTAAGGGGATAAGCTCTCTCTCGAGCAACTTACCACGTTTCAAATGTGTTCCTCTCGGACACCCACTTGCCGCATGAAGATCAGCCTACGCCTTAACCCACTCACTCTCTCAAGTTGAGTGTGTGGACATGGGAATAGGGTTCACTCTCGAGTTGAACCTCATGTCGACCCACTCACACTGGCCATCAATCTAGTGGTCTTAGTTTTACGACCTCTCTCTCGAGCAAGCCGAAAACACATAAATAAACTTGTGTTTGCAACTACAAATTCATTAAATTCATCCACAACCACTAAACGAAATCATATTTAAACTACGAATACACTATCAGCAAGCAAGACCCAACAATTATCTTAACCTATATTCGCTAAATCACACCCCAAGAATTGGGGGTTTTAGCCACACATGTATAAGATATAGAAATTTATACCAAATTGAGCTTGCATTCAAATGGGTATGAAGATTTAAGTCTTGATACAGGCCAAAATTGAAGAATCCAAGATACCCAAATCCAAATCTTAAAAATGAAAACCTTTGGAACTTCAAGTCTTCAAAACCCTCTCAAACTTCGAGAAAAAATATCAAAAATTAGTATTCTCTAAGAAAATTATAATAATTGTTCGACTCTTAAAACTACAAATCTAACTAGTATTTATAGCTTGCACAGATTTGTGTTGCAGCGGATCATTCGGCGTCGTTAGTTGAAATCGCCGATCAACTCGGCGATTCGCCCTTTGGTGTAGTTCATCGTCATCTTGCACCAGCCTTCAGCATCATCGTGCTCTAGGTCATTGGGCGACATGGTATTGCTTTGCGAAACTTCTTGGCGATGCACCGACTGCTCCTTTTTTCACCGACTTGATCCTTTCCTTCAGGGCTCAGCACACTCGAACAAAAGGCGAAGTAAGACCCTTCGGTGACTTGCCAAGTGAAGTCGGCGATCCTCAGGCCTTCATTTCTTCGTTCTTTATAGCCTTTTCCTTCCTTTTTGTGACGTAGTGTCCATGATTTCCTTCAAACATCAAATACCTGAAACTTAAGGGTTTACATCAGATATTGAGATAAAATAAGCATTTGAGGACACAATTTCTATTAAAATATAGCCCTAAATGAATGCAATTCGTGGACTCATCAACACCCCCAACTTAAATTTTTGTTTGTCCGCAAGAGAACTCAAGTTCAGCCGTTCAAAAAGGGTGTCTCGAACAGTGCTACACAAGTCTCAATCATGAATGCACACAACAAGACTCAATTTACTTGTGCAAAAATCAATTGTGTACTCAAAGATTCAAGTTGTGACACACTATTACCAAAGATTCTCAAGCTCGCAATACTTGCTTCAAATGCAAGTTCAAGCTCAACAAAAGTCTTTGAATGCCCAACACAAATGATGATTCCATTTTCACACGCAAAGGTAAAATCAATTTAAAGTTCAGGAATCAGATACAACGCTCACACTCACAAAGATGAACACAATGCATGCTTTCGCCCATAGGTTTTCCCGTATTTTCCAATCAACATTTGTTTGGACTTTCTCAAGATCACAAAGGTCTTAACAAGGCTTGTAACGGGGCTGAGTGTAAAGGTATGGTCATTTAGGCTCAGTGACTTTGATCCTTATGAAATGTGGTGCTCTCAACACTTCATTTCTTTTTCCTTCATCATTTTCATAAGTGCATCATAGGTCATCATATTATTCACTTTCCATGGATTGTTTGGAAACCTCATCTCTTTTGTACTTTATTTCACAACTTTCTTTTTTATTCTTTTTCTTTTTCTTTCTCTTTTCTCTTTTTTTTTATATGGATGGGTTCCATTTTTCTCAACACCATGGGTTAAAGGAGACTTTCCTTGCACTTCTTGACTTTCCCTTTTCTTTTTCACCACACCCCCCAACTTAGGCTTTTTGCCTAAGTTGGCTATTCAATTAACCACAATTCAAGAGGATTATAGGTAATGGATTAAGAATGCTCTAGTTTTCATCAAGTTTATTCCAAAGAAGGGTAAGGCTGAAAGGGTGTTCAAGAGAGAATCACACGCTCACAAGGTAGGTCACAAAAGAGGTATATGTCAAATTGGTTCACACTCTTCGAAGTTGCCTGAGATCATATCAAGAGAAAGTATTACTTAGTCAATGGGACCAACAGGGGAAACTCTAGGTGTTGTTATGTATGGTTCCAGGTAAGCTTATCACACAAGGCATCGACACTTAAGTCTAACAAAACTCCACACTTTTGCTAGTGTGCAACGGTCATCACAAGAGAATTGATTTGATAAATGGTTAATCACAACGAGATGCAAAGAGTTCACATATTGTCTATGCAACTTTATTTGGGTTCATCGTAGCCGTGCATTCATGTTCGTTCTATTGAGAGCACTATTCATGTCATCGGTATTGATTGAGACCGAGACTTAATTTTGCAAAAGAACAGCCACATCATCACACAAGAGGTGGCAAAAAATTTCGGACGGGTTAAAATCATTTTGCAATAAAATAAATAAAAGGAGCCATAAGTTCAATCATCCACAGAAACAGATAACACAATTTTTAAGCAAAACAACCCAAATATATACACAAAACATGAACAAAAGTAGCACACAAAAGATTGGCCTTACCCCACCACAAATAAAAACAATTTATCCTCAAATGCAAATAACACAGAATACGAAAGGTAAAATGAAGAAAGAAGACAGAGAGGGAGGTAAAGAGGGGATCCTATCTAAGTAGTCGCTCCATCTGGTCATCAGTGCCCGGAGTGACCACCCGAAGGGCCAGCTTCACTGGATCCAGCAGCATGAGCATTTGCCAAGGAAGCTGCACAACAGCATCTATCATGATTTCTTCAGTCTCGGTTATGTCGTCCGGTCTAGCTCCTTCAAACATCTCTTCGTCAGTCTCTGCCTCTAATTCAGGATCAGATGTATGGTCCATTCCATCCCCATGTCATGTGGTAGTCTGAGGCATTTCGGGAACATCTGGAATTTCCATTGTTCCAAAGATCATGGACACATCGGTGGACTTTAGGTAGTCCACATCTTTCCTCAGCTCTACAATGGCGGCCTTTAAGGCTGTCACCTCCTCTGTGGTTCCTTAGTCGCGCTCACACACTACTATCCTGGCTGCTAGAGCATTAATAGTAGTGCTCAGTGGTTTTACAGCATCATCGAAGGTAGCCTGAATCATGCCTGGAATGGAGCTTTCTATGTTGGCAGCCCGACAATCAGCAGATTGGGCAAGTTATCCCATCTAAATCAAGGATGCCTGAGTGATCGGCTTACAGAAGGCAATAGCAGCAGTAGGTCTGGGTGGTAACGCAGCAGCAGAGGAACCTGGAGGGTCAGCAGAAGTGGTACTGGCGTCAGATATACCTGAAGGCCCAAGGGCCAAAGTAGCAAAAATGCCTCTACAGGTATAGATCTAGTGGCCACAGCTTCCTTCTGCTTCTTTTCCGCATGGTCCTTAAGACATTCGGCTTTTATCTTTCGGATATCAGTGGAGGCGGTGGCAACCAATTCCACATCCTTCTTTGCATCTCTAGGCACCCGATCTCTTTTGCACAATGCAGTGATTAATACCGAGAAAGGGAGAGATGTCTGGCTCTGCTTTGCACGTATATGGATCTCAGAAGCAATGATCATCCCTAGATTTATCCTAGTTTTCTCTATGATGCATCCAAGACAAGCTGCCTTAGCAAGGCGAAGGATTGATGTGATGGCATAATTGTGCTGCTGATGAACCCGAACCAGTATCTTACAGATACGTTCAGATCTTTCTTTGCAATCGAAACTCCTTCTGCTAACCATTTCGAATCATTATCATCTGAGATTAGTGGGGCTAACCACTTTTTCATCTCATTCAGCTTCTCTATTCTGATCAAGTGATGGCAGTGATCATTAATTTTATTGGACATACCCAAGGCTGTGTTGATAGCCTCACTGTCACAAGCTACCTTCTTTCCTCTGACAACCACGTAGTCAAGTGCTTTGAAAGACGATATCAGCATCTTCCATTGAGGTACCAATACATTGTATGCATTGTAAAATTCTCTAACCCAACTTGGAATGTAAGAGTCATGGGGTTTTGTGAAGATTTGAAATTTGTGAAATTTCAGGCACTCTATTATCTCAGGATACCTATCGATCACCCCATCTATGAACAACCATTTTTCCTCAATGATCGTTCTCAGCCCCTCAGACTTTAGTCTATTCGTTGATTTAGCTGGGGGGGCCTTGTACTGGAGGTGCCAGTACTATTGCCTGCTCTGGAACTGGAGGAGTCGGAGTGGTGGATCGAGGATTTTTTATCTGAGATGGGTCGTTCAGCTGTTTAGATCGTAACTCATTCCTCCGTGCCTCCATTAGTTCATATTTATCAGAACCCATACTCTCATTATCATATGTTGTTGGGTCATTGGTGTAAAACCAGTACTGTCGGAACTTGCATCTGATAGCTCAACGGTTTTGTCCTTGCCCTTGCCTTTTCCACCAGTTGTGGACAGTTTAGTAGCCTTGTTCCTGGATGCAGTTGCGTCCTCATTGATTGTGATCCCTTTTTCTTTGCCTCGGGGTAGTGTGTTGCTACCTTCTTTGTTAGGTTTAGTCATATATGCAAAAGATTGGTAAGAGTTAGGGGGAAAATCAAATAGAAGCATAGGCAATCTACTGCAGAAAGACTCGCCAAATGGATCGGTGAGTCGCCAAACCTCTTTGGCGAGCTAACTCGAGCTCGCCGAAAGGATTGGCTTCAAATTATAGCAAATCGGCAATGGGAAGGTCCTTTTGGCGACTCACCGACTACTTTCGGTGAGCATGGGTTTGTCCGCCAAAAGTTACAGTGCTTAAGGGGGTTAGAATAACATGCAAAGGGCGATCAAGAGTACTTTCGGTGAGTCGTTGGGTGCTTTCGGTGACCCATGACTTCTCACCGAAAGTTACAGACTCAAACATCCAATTTGCCACGATATTAAGGGTGAGATAAAGACATTGGGCGAACCGCCGAACGATTCGGCGAGCTTGACCCAGCTCGCCAAATGGTCCAACGTGCCCATTTTCAATTCACCTTCTCAAATTCAATCCCGCAAACCCTGAAAACAAAATCAAAGCATGCACTAACGAAATTCAAACAGGACCCGCACTACCCTTTTCCCCGGGATACTCAAATTTCTGCCGAATTTGCCTAATTTGGCCATTTGACGATATTTGTTCTTAAGAGCGGTGTTGCCCATTCTATCTTTGAGCAAATTTTTTGACATTTAGCGCAAACGTGGGCTACTTCGACTTCACCCAGTTAATCTAACGACACGCAATCACAACCCAATTCATTAAAAAGCACAAAAATGATGGGAATTCGACAATCAAACAATATGGGCATGATTTTCAAATTAAAATAGGCATTTAATCATTCTAATCCTATCAGAGAGTCCCATCACACATCAATAAGATACGATCATTGCAAAATAGTACAAACTATTTGAAAGTAAACTCAGGGTTTGGAGAACTAACCTTCTATGCAGATTAAAATTTGATTGAAAAGCTAAGCTGCAAAGAAATCCAACTCCGAGCACAAATCGACCAACCAAAATACTAGTGGAATATAAGAATTTTGGAAATACTACCTTGGTGTAAGTTTGTGAAGATTAAAAGCGAGGGAAAGTGAAGGATTTCAAATTCTAGGACCTTTGGCCATTATAAACCGTCCAGTTCACACCCATTCGGCGGCATTAGTCGCACTCGTTGATCTAGTCAGCGACACACCAAATGGTCATTTACATCGCCGAGTTTTATAGGACCTTCAGTCAAAGTGAAGGTCCAAACAGCGGTTTTCATCGGAATCGTCGTTCGACGATTCGATGAATGGAACTATTAGCTCACCAAATGCAATTTCCACACACTCTCCACACTTTAACATGTTCATTCAACACATCGTTATTTCTAAAAAAACAATAAAGCAATAAAGGGTTTTGGATTGCCTCCCAAACAGCGCCTTAGTTAACGTTGTGGCACGACACAGGTTAACACCTAAACTTCACTTTTGGGGTTAGCTAAAACATCACTTGGCAACCCCCTGCTTTGTGGCGGATGGAGATGAGGCATCACATGACCTGTAAGGTTCTCGAGGAGCTAAATGGATCTGGAATAAGTACCAATCATCTGTTTCATCACTTTGATGTTCTTATTCATCTCTTCCAGCACTCTATCATACTCACTTACCTTGTTGAAAATGATTGAAAACATTCCTTCGACACGTTTACCCTCATTGTCCTTGGGCTTTCCTCGCTCATGAGGGGGACGTATCTGTCTTTCCTTTTGCATTGGACTTCAATCTCCTCTATATTTTTGGCCAACTCATCCATTTGAGTCATCAGTGCGGCCGACATGAAGCCCTTCTCTACTTCTTGGTTTGATTCAGCCATGAGATAAAGCAGGTGGGCTGCTATCGCATAAGGGTGTTGTGTAATACCACCCAGAATGAGTTGGTCAGCCAATGCTTTGTTTCCGGGAACAAGACTTCTGTAGAAGTAGTCCAGGAGGACTATATCAGGAATTTCATGAGTGGGGCATCGAATCAGAAGCGATTTAAACCTTGCCCATGCTTCATGAATCCATTCACCTTCTAATTCTTTGAAGGTTAGAATGTGATCCCTGAACGTCATTACTTCTAATGGAGGAAACTCCATTTGCTCACGAGTACTGGTTGACACCCTCACCTTCTCTGTTTCAAAGCTCAAACAAGCAAAATACAAAACTAAAAAATAAATAAGTGATCTACAACTAAGAAGAACAAAAAAATTACTAATCTAAGAATTCTCAAGTAACACCACTCCCCGGCAGCGGTGCCATTTTGATGTTTGCGTAATCAAGACATAACTTCTGATGCAAGTGTCTACGATCATACAATAGTTTAGTAACCCAACCAAGGGTTGGGATCATTCCCAAGAGAGTGGTTTTGAGAATTAATAGAAAAATAAAATTTAATTCTAACTAATCATAGCTAAAGACATTAACGATTAAAAATATTGTAAATTAAAAAAGGGGACACAAGAGTGTCAATTAAAAATGGGGTTTTGTCACTAGTGAGTCAAAATGGAAAAATAAACAAGGGTTTCTAAGTAATGAGAGAGGATTCTTGGGATGTGATGGGAATACGGGTTAAACTAGATTATTGGTACATGCTTTCGATAGAAGATTCATAGAATAATTGTGACTAGGCTAAACTTTAAGGGGGATAAGCTCTGTCTCGAGCAACTTACCCCGTTTCAAATGTGTTCCTCTCGGACACCCACTTGCTGCATAAAGACCAGCCTACGCCTTAACCCACTCACTCTCTCGAGTTGAGTGTGTGGACATGAGACTAGGGCTCACTCTCTCGAGTTGAACCTCATGTTGACCCACTTACAGTGGCCATCAATCTAATGGTCTTAGTTTTACGACATCTCTCTTGAGCAAGTCGAAAACACATAAATAAACTTGTATTTGCAATTACAAATTCATAAAATTCATCCACAACCACTAAACGAAATCATATTTAAACTACGAATACACTATCAGCAAGCAAGACTCAGCAATTATCTTAACCCATATTCGCTAAATCACACCCCCAAGAATTGAGGTTTTTAGCCACACATGTATAAGAGATAGAAATTTATACAAAATTGAGCTTGAATTCAAATGGGTATGAAGATTTAAGTCTTGATACATGCCAAAATTGAAGAATCCAAGAGACCCTAATCCAAATCTTGAAGTTGAAACCGTTTGGAACTTCAAGTTTTCAAAACCCTCTCAAACTTAGAGCAAAAATATCAAAAAGTACTATTCTCTATGAAAATTATAATAATTGTTCGACTCTTAAAAGTACAACTCTAACTAGTATTTATAGCTTTCACAGATTTGTGTTGCAGCGGATCATTCCGTGTCGTTAGTTGGAATCGCCGATCAACTCGGCGATTCGCCCTTTGGTGTAGTTCATTGCCGTCTTGCACCAGCCTTCAGCATCATCGTGCTCTAGGTCATTGGGCAACATGGTATTGCTTTGAGAAACTTCTCGGCAATGCACCGACTGCTCCCTTTTTCTGCCGACTTGATCCTTTCCTTCAAGACTCAGCACACTGGAACAAAAGGCAAAGTAAGACCCTTCGGCGACTCGCCAAGTGAACCTGGAGATCCTCAGGCCTTCATTTCTTCATTCTTTTCAGCCTTTTCGTTCCTTTTTACGACGTAATGTCCATGCTTTCCTTCAAACATCAAATACCTGAAACTTAAGGGTTTTCATCATATATTAAGATAAAATAAGCATTTGAGGACACAATTTCTATTAAAATATTGCCCTAAATGAGTCCAATCGTGGACTTATCAGTTCCGCCCAGGGTGTAGGCTCGGGGCTTGACAAACTTGGTATTATATCACAGAGTTCAAGAGTCCTAGGGAGTCTATGAAATTATGTCTATAGAGTCCTAGTTATCGGTGTGAAGCGCGCCACATTTATAATTAGGAGGCTGTAACATTTAGGAAATTCTTTCACTTGTTTCATACTCATTTCGTGTGTTAGAGTTTTATCTCTTAAAAGTTTCTTCTAACTCGTGCTTGCGCGTGTGTTTCAGTAATCATGCCTCCACGATGAGTTTTCTGAGGGCGTCCTGCTAGGTGTAATATCGAGGAACAAGGGGTAACTAATGCACTTGAAGTACAATACTAGGGAGAAGTTACCAATGTTGAGTTCAGAGAAGCGATAAGAATGTTGAGTCAAGTTGTGACCAACCAAGCTGGACAGAGAGAGAACCGATAGGAAGGGAATGATACTTTGAGGATCCGTGAGTTCTTGAGGATGAATCCTCCAAGTTTCACTAGTTTAAGCACTATTGAGGATCCAGAAAATTTTATTGAGAAACTGCAAAAAGGTATTTGAAGTTATGCACGTTGCCGATGCTCAGTGAGTGGAACTAGTTGCATATCAACTGAAGAATGTTGCTAGGACTTGGTTTGACCAATGGAAGAAGAATAAGGCTGAGAATGCATCGATTTTGAGTTGGGTTGTGTTCGAGAGTGCTTTCTTGGGGCGTTTCTTTCCTCGGGAACTGAGAAAAGCCAAGGTATGGGAATTCCTTACCCTTAAGCAAGATTCACTAAGTATTCATGAGTATGGGTTGAAGTTTACCCAACTTTCCCGCTATGCTCCGAAGATGGTTGCAGATATGCGGAGCAAGATGAGTCTATATGTTGTTGGGTTGTCCCGTCTGTCAAGCAAAGAGGGCAAGGCGACTATGCTAATTGGGGACATGGATATATCAAGGTTGATGGTTTATGTGCAACAGGTTGAGGAGGAAAACCTGAGGGATAGGAAGGAGTTCAGAAACAAGAAAGCTAAGACGGGGAATGAGTCCGGGAAGTAAAGGAATAATGTGAACCATTCCTCCTTCCATCAGAAGCAAAAAGGACCTACTCCATCATCTGCTTGTGCACCTACACCCATAAACAAATGCGAGTATAATGGTCAGAATTTACAGAACTTCAGAGCTAGACCTGCACAGTCTCAGGGTAGTATGGCACAAAGAGGTAATTGGGCTCCTGTGTGTGCTAAGTGTGGTAGGACCCACCCAGGTAAGTGTCACGATGGCTCCACATGTTGTTTCAAGTGTGGACAAGAGGGTCACTTCATGAAAGAGTGCCCTAAGAACCGGCAAGGTAATGGGAATCAAGGCAATAGGGTTCAATCTTCATCAGTTGCTCCACCAAACAGGGCTGCACCTAGAAGAGCTACTTTCGGTACTAGCGGAGGAGCAAACCGCCTTTATGCGATCACAAGTCGTCAAGAGCAAGAGAATTCTCCAGATGTTGTCATTTGTATGATCAAAGTCTTTACTCATGATGTTTATGCTTTGCTAGACCCAGGAGCAAGTTTATCTTTTGTGGCTCCTTATGTTGCAATGAAGGTTCGTAGAGGGGTTCTCATCTATTTCATCCCCTTTGACCAAGTTAATTCAGAAAACAATAAAGTTTCAATGGTCTGAACCTTGTGAGAAAAGCTTTCAGGAATTGAAAAAGAGGTTGACTATTGCCCCAGTATTGACCTTACCAGAAGGTACTTAAGGTTTTGTTGTGTATTGTGATGCGTCTAGATTTGGTTTGGATTGTGTGTTAATGCAGAATGACAAAGTTATAGCTTATGCCTCCAGACAATTGAAAGTTCATGAGAAGAATTACTCAACCCATAATCTAGAATTGGATGTCGTAGTATTTGCTTTGAAAATATGGTGCCACTATCTTTATGGTGTTCATGTGGATGTGTTCATCGATCACAAGAGTCTTCAGTATGTGTTTACTCAGAAAGAGCTTAATCTCAGACAAAGGCGGTGGTTAGAATTACTCAAAGATTATGACATCAGTATTCTTTACCACCCAGTTAAGGCCAATGTTATTGTTGATGCCTTGAGCAGGCTTTCTATAGGTAGTACCGCCCATTTTGAGGAAGATAAGAATGAGCTAGCAAGAGATGTGCATAGACTTTCCCGATTGGGAGTTCAATTGATGGATTACACAGAAGGAGGAGTAGTGGTGATGAATGGGGATGAATCATCGTTAGTGTCAGAAGTAAAAGAGAAGCAAGACTAAGACCCTATTTTGCTTGAATTGAAGTTAAATGTTCATAAACAAAAAGTATTGGATTTTGAACAAGGGGGAGATGGCGTATTGAGGTATCAAGGTAGGTTGTGTGTACCAAGGGTGGATGAACTCCAAGAGAGGATCATGGAGGAAGCTCATAGATCTAGATATTCTATCCATCCGGGTTCCATAAAAATGTATTGAGACTTGAGAGAAGTTTACTGGTGGAGTAGTATGAAGAAGGGCATTACAGAGTTTGTTGCTAAGTGTCTGAATTGCCAACAAGTTAAAGTAGAGCATCAAAGGCCCGGTGGTATGGCTCAGAAAATAGAACTTCCGGAGTGGAAGTGGGAGATAATCATTATGGACTTCATCACAGGTTTACCAAGGTCTCGCAGGAAGCATGATTCTCTTTGGGTGATTGTTGATAGAATGACAAAATCAACCCACTTTTTGCCGGTAAAGACTACCCATTCGGCAGAAGATTATGCTAAGTTGTATATTCAAGAGGTGGTTAGACTTAATGGGGTGCCAGTTTCGATTATTTTAGACAGACGTGCACAATTTACTGCACAGTTCTGGAAATCTTTTCAAAAAGGCTTGGGTTCAAAAGTAAACTTAAGTACTGCCTTTCATCATCAGACGGATGGTCAAGCAGAGCGCACTATTCAGACCTTAGAGGATAAGTTGAGGACTTGTGTGATTGATTTCAAAGGCAATTGGGATGATCACCTACCTCTTATTGAATTTTCTTACAACAATAGTTACCACTCTAGCATCCAAATGGCTCCTTATGAAGTTCTTTGTGGGAGAAGATGCATATCTCCTATTGGATGGTTTGAAGTTGGTGAAGCTGGGTTGATAGGACCAGACTTAGTTCATGAAGCTTTGGAGAAAGTGAAAGTCATTCAAGAGAGGTTGAAAACAGCACAAAGTCGATAGAAATTCTACACTGATGTTAGGAGAAGGGAGTTAGAGTTTGAAGTAGATGATTGGGTATACTTGAAAGTTTCACCCATGATGGGTGTTATAAGATTTGGTAAGAAGGGGAAACTTAGTCCCCAGTATATTGGTAGCTCAAGAGTTGGCAGCGGTTCATCCGGTATTTCATGTCTCCATGTTGAAGAAGTGCATGGGGGATCCTTCACTTATCATACCAACTGAAGATATTGGTATCAAGGATAGCTTGTCTTATGAGGAGATTCTGGTTCAGATTCTAGATCGCCAAGTTCGCAAGTTGAGAACCAAGGAAGTAGCATCAGTCAAAGTTCTTTGGAGAAATCAATTTGTCGAGGAAGTTACTTGGGAAGCTGAGGAGGATATGAAGAAGAGATATCCACATCTCTTTGAGCTCGGAGAAATTCCAGATCAAGGTATTAATTCTCTTCTTAGTACTCTTTAATTTATATACTTGATGTGTTAGATTTGCTTGTTGGGTGTTTGAGCTGAATGTTAGATGTGACACCTTGAGCCTAGTAAGAGTAATCTCATTCGAGGACGATTGTTCCCAAGGGGGAGATATTGTAACATCTCACTATTTTAAAAAACTAGAAAGAGTTAGAATTGGAAAGAGTCATTTTAGGAAAGAAGGAAAAATTTGGAAAATTGGTTAAGTTAAATTTGAGTTTTTGGTCAACTTAAAATAACCATAACTCCTAGATCAGGATGATTTAGGTGTTCTACAAGATACCGTAGGAAAGATCTTTGAATTATCTTTCAAACGCGTCGAGTTTGCTCATTTTTGAGTTCGTATGAGGGAGATATGACCATTTGAAGTTGGGTTGTCCAGATAAGAAAAGTCAAAACTAGATTTTAGAAGGGTGTTATGGTCCTTTCCATACCTAATTAATTTATTTCGTTTTTAGAAGTTTAAATGGGGTCTAAACTAAGTTAGTTCAGTTTACGCATTTACCAAATCACGTTAGGGCTTTGAGAAAAGAGAAAAAGGAGAAAAGGTTAGGATTTCGTCAAGATCATAAGATTTCGTTGTGAATTTCGCCAAGGATTCAATCCTACGAGGTATGTGAGACTTTCATAGCGTTGAATTCATTCACCCACGTGCCAATCATGTTTTTTTCAGTGAAATTCATTTCTAGAAAGTTGAAAGTATGATGTTCTTGAATTATGTTCTTGAAATTTGCTTTTGTTCTTGAGATTTGATGGGATTGTGGAGTTCTTGATGGAATCGTGTCGATTTAAGAGTTGTTTTGAGTTAGAATCTTGTGTAGATATACTAGGTATTTGAATCTAAAGAGGGATTGAGAAAAAGAATTGAATTTAGGCAAATTGGGGTGAGAAAATGAAGAAGGAAAAAGTCGAGCAGGTTTTGGCATGCAAGTCTGCATCGCGGACTTGCCCCCAGTGTAAAAAAATCACCTCCGCGTCGCGGAGGTGATACGGGCTCCTCTGTTTCAAAATTAATTTCGCGATCAAATATTTTAATGCATCTCCGTGTCGCGGACTTGCTTCCAGACAGTGATTTCTTGATCGTTTCTCATGTTTGACTATCTAAAAGCACTCCTAAACATCATGAGATCCTTCCTATCACAAATCACAATCCTTGAATCCATAAATTCAAATTCAAGGAAAGTTAATAACCAAGTCTAGAGAGTTCTTAGAGTTTTCCAAAAGTCTTTTACAAACGTTTTAACTTTTTTTTAAGGCTTAAGCTTTGAGTTGAGTAAAGAGTAAGAGCAAAGTTCATTTCTTCAAAGATTATACGGGAACTAAGTATTCCCAAGAGTTAAAATATTTTCACATTTGAGCAAGAAAGAAAACATTGATTTCCAAGAGAGCATTTGGGATGCGAGTTCATAATAACTCAAGTCTCCATAAACCATGTAGTCATCATGGGTAGAAAGGATCATACTTTTTAGATGATTCCTTAGTGCTTTTTAGCATAGACTAGTGGATCCACTTAGTTAAGGCGTTCTATATGACGGCAAAGTATAGGACAGTTCTGGCAGTGTGGGCAAGACGTTGTATCATCACTTAGGCTCATAGTGGTGGTTGTCGGTTAGAGAAACTCCCACAGTATTATAGTACTTTACATGTAAATTGAGTTGTTATTGCATTTCTTTAACAAATTAAGTTACTACCTCTTGTTTTAAATGCTTTGTACAACTGCACCATTATTGTTGTTTACTTTGCATTTGAGTTGAGTTATTCATAAGTTGAGTAAAGCCAAGGTAAGTGTTATTTTCATATTCCTTTCAAGCTTATGTCTTGTTTAGTATTCCCCTCGCATACTCATACATTTAATGTGTTGATGCCATTTGGCCAGCATCATTTTATGATGCAGACACAGGTAACTAGGTTCAGCATCCAGCGCCTCGTTGATCCAGTTGAACACTCAGAGTCTGTTAGTGAGCCTCATTGCTTTCCGGAGGGCTCCTTTTATATTACTTTAGTACTTTATTTGTTAGGATGATCGATCTTGTCCCGACATCTCTCCTTGTTTTAGAGGCTTCATAGACAGTCAGTAGTTCAGTTGTCTTTACATTTTTATTTCTTATGTTAAGACTTGAGTTGCCATCTATGGCTAGTTGAATGTTTTATCCTTAAACGTTCTGAGTTTAATTTGCGACAATTGTTTTATAAGTACATTTGATCATTGTAATAGTGTGTAGAGTCTTCCGCTGAGAGTCTAGCCAGGCCAAGGGTTCGCTTGGGGTCAAAAATGGTTCTCGAGTGCCAGTTCCACCCAGGGTGAGGCTCGGGGCGTGACACTAAGTGGGGTCGGAGTAGTGTTGAACACCTTTTGACTTCTTCATCTGTTTACATTTTATATTTTGAAGTTCCATAATGAAAAAAAATTCGCCGCCATTGTTGCTATGAGAGCACCCACAACCTTAAAATCCTAGATTCGCCACTGCTTGAAACAATGAATTGCTTTCCAATGTTTTCGGAGATCAAACACATCTCAAGGAAGTCCACATCATCCTACATTCGAGAAATACGCTACTGAAGACCCTCGAATCTTGGGGAAGCTTAGGAGAGAAGAATCAAGAGAATACATAATTGTACTCACAAGATTCACTAATAAAAATCACATTTTTCTTTTATTTATTTTGCTTGCAGTTAATTTTCAGCGCTTACGAAAATTTGTTGCGAACAATTACTAAAACAAAACGATTATAAAACAGTAATTAATGACTTCACATCTAAAAAAAGCTAGAAAAGTATATTTTAAATGAAAGTATATGTTGAGTCAGCAGTATATATAGTTAGTTAGTTAATTTTTGAGTTAGATTAGATTTATTTATTTATCATAGTTAGGCCAAAGATTTAATTCGTTATCATGATATTACAGCATGATCCCATCTCAATTATTATTTATAGATAGTGGGCTTCATGGCAAAGTGTCCGCACTTTAAATGTTTGTCCTAAGCGTGAGATGGGGTGTTGAAGAGTTCCACTGCGAATGAAAATAAAACAAGTGATCTCTTTATATGATCTTGGACAAACCTCCCTTATTGAGCTAGACTTTGAGACAAATTAGGCTTAAGATCAGTTTCTTTCCCCTTATGCGGTATTAAGACAATTTGTAATGATTTTTTTAATCATAAAGTCAAATTTTAATTTTGTATTACCATGATAGAGGAAAATTAGAAAAAGAAATTAACTTCATTTCTTTCAGCTTAATAAAAGTGAAATACATATTCATTTCAAAATCATTCAGTTTCTTGATTTCAAATCACTATAGCTTTTCGATTTATTTTACCTTTTGGGATGAAACAAAGAAGGTTAAGAAATTTCTCACAAACTATTAATGCAAAAATGGAAGTTATTTTAGTTAAAGAAAATGGCAGAGAGGACAACTTTGGTATTTGTCGAAACAAATGTCAACGACATTAAACTTTGCTATACTTTGTACTTGTCAAATCGTCAAGTCAAATTGATTAAAAAACTGATTTGTAGTTTAGGATTGCTCTGGCGTTAAAAAAAATCCTATCGTTCTTGATTTGATTTTCTATTAACAAAAAAATTAAGCCAAACTTAAACCAAAATATATATATAAAAAAAATAAACTAGGGAAAATGGTTTGTTATAGCACTCAACTTTACTACTTAAAGTTGATATACTTCTCGTTATGAAAGTGCTCATATATACCCCTAATGTTATACAAATAGCTCACATATACCCTTTTTCCTCTAACGGAAGTTAAAAAAGTAATTTTAAATTAATTTTTTTATTAAAAAGAAAGATAATATATGTAGGTGTATATTTGATCCTTCTCACATGTTTATTTAATTATTTAATACTATTTTTATTCATCGACTAATTTGAAATTATTATTCTGAGAGTCAAACTTTTTTTTCACTTATTTTCTTGTTAAATTTATTATAGATGGCCAAAATATATTTTTTACACATATAAAAACTAAATTACAATATAAACGCAAAAAAATAATTTTAATTTTTGTTTAACTTTTAAATATTTCCCACTCACACTTTTTTCTTTTTATTTCTCTTATTTTTACACTAAAGAATGAAAGAAAAAATAAAAATAAAAATAAAAACTCAAATAATAATAATCAAAGAAGTCAGAAAAATAATTCACGTGTGAAAAGGATCAAATACATATTTTTTTAGAAAAAATTAAACTTAAAAAAATAATTTAAAATTAATTTCTGCACTTTTGTAACGTAGGGGTATATGTGAGCCATTTTTATAACCATAGCGGCATATATGAACCACTTTTATAATAACGGGTATATCAATTTTATATGACAAAGTTGAGGGAAATATGATGTCCTTTTCCCTTTAAATTATAATCTACTTTGTAAGTATTTTTAAATTCGTTTACACCTTACAATGTTTAAATATATCATTTAATATTTGGGTTTGTACTATGACTAAAAAGAATTAGCGTGTTGCATCTCTTGATGAGTTTTTTATATGATTTCCTAACACAGTCTTGAAAATACCATTCATCTTTTTCTTTTCTTTTTTCAATTTTATTTATTCAGGTGTCTTGGAGATGTCAATAAACAATATAATCACTCGCATGTGCTAATGGTATCAAATGTCTCTTCAATCAAAAACTTTCAAGTGTTAGCATCAAATCACACTATCAAGGAAAGAACCTCTTCAATTTGACCTCTTTTTCAATCATGGTGTAATTGTTTAAATAATGAGAAAACCAAACATAGACTAAACTAAAACCGAAATGATCTAACCTTTGTTGGTTTGATTCAATTTATATAAATTAAATAACTCGATATAATTGATTTAATTATCTTATAATGAAAAATCAAACCAAACCAAACCGACTTATGTGCGCTCTCAGCAACACTAAAGGATGTGCAAGTAACTCACCATAATAAATAAGGAGGCAATGAGTTATGCAGCTGTGGTAAGAAATACATCCATCACTCAAGTCAAGATGCAAAATCACTGTCGTACTTGCTAGGAAACAATATAAACCACAGCTTAACGTTTTCCACCCCCACCGCCAAGCTTAGGGCCTTTCGATGCTCCCTTAGACACAGTTACTCTTACCCTCCAGCATTATGTGACTTAGCCATCACATCTGCCTTCTTGGTCTTCTTTTCATCCTTCCTTTCCAGATTAACTAACAAGATAGTTTTTACCTTTTGTAAAACATCAATCTATCTTTTCTGAATCTACCGAGCAAATTCAGAAAATTTCAAACAAGACTTTGTTTCAAAATCGACTTCTGAAATAACAATTTCATAGAGAAAAGGTTTTAAATAAATTGCACATGAAATACATTATCAATATAAATTATAAGGACCTTCTCCCTATGCAAAAATGGAAGTACGGGCCATCTGATCATTTAATGTTAAATACTTCCACATGAGTGCATCCTGCTGCACGACTAGAAACTCGAAGCTATAACTGCTGAGTGCTGGGAGCAGCAATAGAAACTTCCAACCACATCTCACCCAACCTTTCCTGCCCCCACCCTCCTTGTCTTCTCATAGAAAGGACATCTCTAAATCTGAGGCAAATAATGCAGCTTCATCATGATATCCTATCTTAGTCGCTGTGAAGTTTTCTCTTCTGGCATCTGTTTATATACCATCTAGCATGTTTTTTTAGCCCAATGCTAATCATTACTTTAAGGCTTGCAAGCATAACAAATGTCATTGTAGACAGAAGGAAAATCCAAAAGAGCCTCCAAGGTAGCGGATTATAGGGAAGATGAGCAGCAAACACAGGACGTAACACACGGATTACCTGCCATGCAAATAGGCAGCTCGGTAAGGAATACATCAGCTCTGGATAAATAGGATAGGGTTCAAGTGAATAGATTCCTATTCCCCTATTTTCCATATTCAATATGTAGTCTTTTGAAATAAAGAAACCATGATGTAATTCACAAAAAATAAAAGGGAGAGATGATAGCTTCAGTCAAATTCAGAAAGAAAAATCTCACCACACAAGCAGGCGCCAAAGGGACAAAAGTGAGGTTATTCTTTACATTGTCTGTTTGGATATTCAGTGTCTGTTGAAAGTCAAAATAAGAGTAATGTGAAAACCGGAATCATCAAAACAGAGAAACTTACTAGATTCCACAACAGCTTAGCAGGATGAAGACTCATAGTAATATAGCAGTACACATTACAAACTATTGAAGCTATGAGAAAAATCCACCAGCTTAAATAACTCGACTCTACCAGCCCAGTCAAACATCAGCTTGTAAAATAGAAGTACCTGCTTACAGAGATCTTCAAGAAATTCTGAAAACGCAATTGGTTTGATGTTGTTAAATTTTGCGATGAATGAATGCTTGATGATATCAATTGTCATCTCACTTACATAGACAACGAGTGCATTCTGCAAGAATTAAAAAGAACTTTTTAATATGAGCCAATTGCTAGGAAGAGTAAATGTTTCTCTTCTTTTTTTTGAGAAAAAAAGTAAATGTTTCTTACGAAAACAATTCAGGTAATTAATCATTTCATTGCACAAGGAGTTATCAGGAGCAGGCCTTACACAAAGAAAACTTCCAAACCAAGGTCCATCGGCCTCCAGAAGGTTTTGAGCTAAGACAAATAAGAGAAATGCTGAAATATGGAACCGTTCCACTGAATCTGCCCACAGCCAATGAAATTAAAGTTTAAATGCGCAGAATCTTATTAATCAAGCACAACTTTGGAAATAAAATCAGTAGCAGAAGATTTGAGTATTTCCAAACATCGATAAGCTTAAACAAAATGATAAGTCGAACAACAAATAAGTAGTCGGCAACTAATACATGGATGTGTGAACATGGGAACCAGCAAAACAGGAGGAACGGAAAAGGCAAAAAAGCCCACACCCAGCAATAAAATCCAAAATCTATCGATAGGCAATACCAAAATTAGCACTCAGCTTCCTTCTTCTGAGGTGCCAAGAAGCACTATGTTGAAGGAAGAGGGAATCCTTTTCTGTGTTGCAATTCTTCTAGTTAGAGAGGGAGAAGGGTGGGTAAGATTGGTAACTAGCTATGCATAAACTGAATACTAACAATAAATAGACACCATATGAGGGTAATGATAAAGTAGTGCTGCTACCATTTCTAGTATTTCTACTTTATGCATTTTTGTTACAAACAATATATTTGACTCTGCACCTAAGCACTCGGGGCACTTCTCTGTGCACATATAACATGGCAGATCAGAAACAACCATTTATCTGTGTGTTGGAATATACCACTCACACTGTCAGTCAACAATGATCCACGAAGGACTCAACAATCATCACCTTATTTGTATTTTGTGGGTTAAACTTTTATTTTTGTTAACATATAAGACACAACCCTAACAAACTGAAAGACCAAGTCCAGTAGTGGTGGAGAAACCAACGATGTGAAACAGTAGTATATCTGGTCTCTAACACTTGATGTAACCATGAGAATCATAGAAATGTGGATGTGAAGATTGATGCCCAGTCATATAAAGGTTAGAGAAGACTAAAAATGATCACAACCGACAGAGGTTCAACTTAGCACTTATAAAGGATAAAAATAAGAAAAAAAAATGTTATGGTCTAGTTTCAAATGTACAATCCAGTAAATGTGACTACGATGGTTCAACGTGCTTAAAAAAGACGAAGTAGACCCAAAATCAGATAGATGAAAATTTTTTATTCTCCCTAAATTAATGAGGATTTAGGTAAAAACATTAGAATGGAAGCAAAGCTTCATTTTTTATCAGGTGGAAGCAAAAGTACTACGCAGAGGTAGAACACCATGGAAACTTTGACAACTTTATCATCAACCTTGATTCATATACGTGTACTGACTAGTTGATAAGGCGTGGATATACCAGTGATGTTAAAGTCATTGTTTAGTCACTTCAAGTGAGTAACCCACTAAAAATGAGGGTTTATAATTCAGTGAAGCATTGCTCTGAACCGTAACTTCAATCATTCAGGCACAAATGTATGCCACTTGAAGAAAACTGATTCCTTGCATCTAGCTTATAAATATATAAATAATAAAAGGGGGGGGAGGGGGGGGGGGTATAGTACTCTCCACATACGCTTTAGTATACTTTTTTTTTGGAAACTTGTAATGTAGTATTCCTCAGCATTAAGGTATGCTGGAGACCTCCAAAAGGTAGTAACAAGCTAAAACAAGAGACTAATTACAGTAATCCTAAAAGATCTACTAATTGTTCAGCATTTTCTATACAATGTTCTTTACACCAAAAGTAGAAAGTTGCAATGCAGCTCCCTTTGATTTTCTGAATGTTGTTGACTCTATCTTCAAAGTTTCTTCCATTCCTCTCCCTCCAGATAGTCCACTAGTTACAGTGTGGGATTATTCTCCACCACTTCTTATGTGTCTTGCTTCCCCCTCTCCTAATCCAGTAACTTAACAAGTCTGTTGTGTGCTTTGGCATTGAACATTTTGTCTCTGTTAAACTGAGGAACATAGTCCAAAGCTGAGATGTGACTTTACAATGGAGAAACAGATGATTATTCGTTTCTCTAGCCTCACTGCATAACATGCATCTGGACACAATTGGCAATCCCTTTTTCTGCAGGATCTCACGAGTGAGGCAAGCTTTCGTGATTACTAACCAAACAAAGCACTTGACGGCCTCGTAGTCAATCTACTGATGAGCCTTATAAATTCTACCTACAGAGAACTTGCCATCCTTGTCATGTTCCCATCTAAAAGTGTCATCCTCTACAGTAGTGCTTTTGAAACCATCAATCATCTGCAATAGCTCCACAAAGCTGCCTACTTCCCAGTCATTAAGATGCCTCCTGAAGAAGAACTTCCATCCTTGCGGGGACCAACTATCAACCACTGTAACCTCAAGGTTAGTGCATATATAGGCCAGATCAGGGAGAGCTTGCATTAAAACTTCTTGTCCAACTAGATCCTTCCAAAATAGTATTTTGTTCCCAGCAACCACCTCATAACATGAATTCTTTACTAGTCTAGGCCAAAGATTCCTTATAGATCTCCATACCGATGTTTCATAGGTGGTTTGATACTGCATTGGTACACCATTGCTCTGTCTGGCCATTCTTATTCAAGATTACCTCGTTCCATAGGGCATGTTCATTTCCATTAAATCTCCATAACCATTTCATGAGCAACCACTCATTCTGCAGTTTCAGATTCCTGACTCCTAAACCACCAGCCTCCTTGTGTAATTGTGCAATCTTCCATTCTACCAAGTAATGCTCCTTTCCCTCCCTGTTCCCAAACCAAAGAAAATTTCTTCTTAATCGGTCCAACTTCTTGACCACACTTATTGGAATAGGGAATAGGGACATCACATATGTGGGTAGCGAGTCCAGAACTGCATTTATCAAAGTGAGCCTACCTCCAAGAGACAAGTATTCTGTCTTCCAGTTTGCCAAATTCTTTTCCGTCTTTTCTAAAATCCTATCCCAGAAAATCAATTCTGTCTTTGTTGCCTAATGACATGCCTAGATAGACTGTTGGTAATTTGTCTACCTTACACCCCAAGATACCAGCTAGTTCCTCCATCTGCACCACTTCTTTAATAGGAAAGAGGTTATTATTCCTCCAGTTAACGCTTAAACCAGAAATGGCTTCAAAAACAATTAGTATCATCCTGATATAGCAAATTTGTTCAGCTATAGCTTCAAAAAATATCACAGTATCATCTGCATACAACAGATGACATACTTCCATACCTACTCCTATTCTGCTGTTAACCTTGAATCCCTTTATCCACCTATTGCTAATTGCAATCCTCATCATACTGTTATTACCCTCTATGGCAATGATGAATAGGAAAGTGGAGAGAGGGTCACCTTGTCTAAGACCCCTCTCTGACAGAAAAAAACCCACAGGTTCTCCATTTACAAGTATGGAGAACCTAACAGTTTTAATACAAAAGCCAATCCATTTCAACCATCTTTCACCGAATCCCATCTGCCTGAGAATGTTTAGCAAAAAAGCCCAGTTCACATGATCATAAGCCTTCTCTGTATCTAGCTTGCACATAATGCCTGGCACCTCCCCTCTCAATCTAGTATCCACACATTCATTGGCTATAAAAGCAGCGTCCATAATCTGTCTTCCTTTAATAAAGGTCATCTGATGAGTGTTCACCAATTTATTTACTACCCTTTTCAACCTTTCTGTCAGCACCTTGGCAGTGATTTTATGGACCCCACTGATGAGACTGATAGGTCTATAATCCCTTAATGCAGCAACTCCAATTTTCTTGGGAATGAGAGCTACATAAGTCGCATGGAAACTTCTTTCAAAGACCTGGTGAGAATGAAAATGTTGCAAAGTGTTCATGATATCTTCCTTCAGGACCTCCCAGAAAGACTGGTAGAAACATATAAGGTATCCAATCTGGGCCAGGTGCCTTGTCACTGGCACAGAGCTTGATACCGTTAAGAACTTCCTCCTCTTTAAATTGGATTTGCAACCATTCTTGTTCCTCATTGGTAATTCCTGGAGCCTCATGGAGGTCAAAGTCAGGTCTCCAATTTTCAGATTCCTTGTATAGGTTTTAATAGAAGTTCTAAATGTTCTCTTATCACTGCAGGATCAGTAATTGTTTCACCCTCCATTTCTAGAGAGTCAATAGCATTGAACCTCTTGTGTGCTGTGGGCCTGTGGCAATCCTATGGAAATATTTAGTGTTCTTATCTCCACTTTTTAACCATTGAACTCTGGACCTTTGCCTCCAAGCTATCTCCTCATTTCTAGCCACCTTCTCAAGTTCCATAAATAATTGGACTTTTTGGACCAATTCGTCCTCAGTGAGCAGCCTTTGATCTTGAGTGTTCTCCAGCATTGAGATTTCATTCAAGATTTCCTCCTTATGATTCCTCCAACTGACATTATTTTCCCTGTTCCACTCCTTCAGTTTGTCTTTTAAAAGCTTCAGTTTAGTGGCTAAAATGAAAGCAGGGGTGCCACTGACCTGAAAAGAAGCCCACCAAACTCGCACCTTATCTTTAAAACCCTCCACACCTAACCACCACTGCTCAAATTTGAAATAGGACTTTTTAATTTTCCAGTCCCCACAAACTAGCACGATAGGTCTATGATCAGATCGAACATTGGGAAGTAGATTTTGTTTGATCCGAAGGAAAAGCTCCTCCCATTGGGAACAAAACATGACAGTATTCTTTTTGTTGTTGTTGTCGTCTTCTTCTTGAGTTTGTAATGCCTTCCTCTTCTTTTTAGTTTGTTCACCAATACAAGTACCAGGTAACTCTGTCCACCGGGACTTGGATAGATAGGAAGAAATCACCCAGTGTTTACCTACCTTGGGATTTGAACCTGACACATCATGATTCTCAACCCCCTCATTGACCACTAGGCCACATTCTACATTTCCTCTGCATCTTTTGATTTACCTTTCTTTTTCTATTCTACAGACCATAAAACTTCTACTATGTGAATCACCTTCTTTTACTACTACTGATTTTTATTTTTTTTTATGACAAGGGAAACCCGCAGCAGCTACCCTTTGGGTGTGCACAAGGTAAAAACCCCGCTCCTATGCAATAGCTCGCAAACCACGTAGGAGAGGTAACCCGCACTAGGCAAGCCCGGTGCGACGAGCTCGACCCAGAAGGCAAACCCCTTGCTTTCGCTGGCAAGGGGTTTCGAACTTGAGACCTCCAACATAGAAGTCCCAAGCCCAAACCACTGGGCCACCCAGAAGGGTTACTACTACTGATTTTGAGATTTTTCTTTTGCTTCTCTCCTACTCACTTAGTAAAATTACTTAAGTAATTCATTATTAAATATAATGCTAAAAATGATTTCTATTTCATACTTGATTAACAAAATATTGAGCATCTTTTCTTTTCTTTTTCTATTTATCATAAATGTTAAATTTGCACCAGAACTTATTGTGATTAATTTTAATGATGTATAATTTTAGTCATTGGATTACTATTGTCATTATGTTGAAGAAGATGCCAAAATTAGTAACTTCATCTGAAACTTGACATTACGGGTACTAAGTTTATTTATATAGCTATCTTTTCTATTTTTGAAATTATGCATTTTATTTCAAATAAAAATGTGCTTTGTTTCATGCTTCACACCTAAAAAAAACCATTGTCGTTGCTTTTTTACGTGTTTCACTTATTCAAAAAAAGTAAGTTGTTTTTACATTTTTTATTTAAGTAAGTTGTTTTTACATATACCCGCATTTAATTTTCTATGTCAAGATGCAGATAAATGTGCAATTTAGAAAATATCTAATCCAGTAAACCTAAAAGGTCTTAAAAGACGAATTACTTAGTATTTTTAAATGAATGAGCCTGAATAGAACAGAATGGACCAGAGGATTCATGTTAGCCTACCATGAAATTTAGTGTTGAGAATAAATTGATTGAGTGATTTTTTTTATGAAAAGGTAAATTGATTGAATGATTGATTGGCATTGAGATGCAACACTATATAGACCACAAACATGTCGATGACAACATGACACAAATGGGACCACTTCACACAACATAATAAAGAACAAACTAGGCTTGGCAACAGCAGATAGATAACAATTTCTTAATCATTGCATTAGAACCTAAAAATTTCAGGTAAATAATGCGAGAAGATAACTCACCATAATATACTAGATTGTGAACGTTATCCTTGCTGTAGCGTTTGAATACATTGCTTTTTATTTCCGCAAAATTGTTTGATACAAGCAAAGCAAATAATGCATTGTTGTGGGCAACTATACAGGTTGACAAAGTGATGGCTTGAGCTAGCAGGATGAATGAATGAACAAGTATGGGGAGTCAAGGAAACCAGATGATACGAGGAGTGAAATTTATTGATATTGACCAAAATACAAGAATGGAAAGGATATTTGATGAAGCCACAGCTACAACTTCATCCACAATAAATCTTCTAATCCAATATTGTGTACTTTCCGTTGAGCTATTTGCAAGCCCTTCTGCTGTATTAAAGAGAGTCTGCATCACATCTCCACCAAAGCTTTGGAACAGTTTATCAAAAACCTGCCAAAGAAAGGCAAATATTACCTCAAATTTGTCTACAAATTTCAAAAAAGAGTGTCAATAAAATACTATAGCATAGTGAATGATGTTAGGACAGGAACATGCATATGTAATAGACCAAGTTCGTGTACCAGACTGGAACAAAAAGAAAAAACATGTGATGAAGATATATGAACATATTCGAGCATATGACTAGAGGTGCTTCTCCATCAATGTTATTCTATTCTCTTACACGCAAGAGTCAGACCATATATCATTTTTTTACTTTGAAGCACAAACATGATTACATTCTATGAAACTAATGACTCCCTTCGTTTCAATTTATTTGTCTAGTTTTGACTTGACACAGAGTTTAAGAAAGTAAAGAAGACTTTTGAATCTTCTGGTCTTTTTTTTTTTTTTTTAACATTGGTAAAGTTGCATTCTTCAGCATTAAGGACATGCTGGCCACCCTCAAAATTTACAGCCCTAAGCGAAATTACAAGCTCCCTATTAATTCTATAATTTGATCTACATCTTCTATGCAGAGTTGTTTACACCAAAAAAGTAAAGATACCAAACAATTCCATTTTACTTTGTGAATGGAATTAGATCTATCTTCAAAACATCTCCCATTTCTTTCCTTCCACACTGACCACCATATGCATGATGGTATTAGCTTCCACCACTTCTTTTGAGTCTTGCTACCCCCTCTTCTGATCCAACATTTAAAAAGATCAGAGGTGTGTTCTAGCATAGACCAGCTACAACATGTGATGTTGAGAAACAGCTCCCAGATCTGTGCAGTGAATTTGCAATGTAAAAATAGGTGATTGTTTGAATCTTCTGGTCTTAAACTAAAGATATGTAGAATGTACCAAATGTCCTTTAATCTTGTGGTCTTAAACATATCACGTGGAAAGTTAGAATTAAAGAGTTGTCAAAAAAGGAACAAGACATTCTTTTTGAAACGGACTAAAACGGAAAGTAAGACAAACAAATTGAAATAGAGGGGATGTTTTAAGAGTGCAAACAACTTCAACATGATATGAAACTATGAAGACCTAAAGTACAACCACTTTGTGGCAATTATTCACATGACCTTAATTATAGATCAACTAGTCAACTTCTCACCTCCAACACATTGTAAACCACATAAAGCTTGATTGTTCCTTGACCACGAATCATGTGATAGATTAGACTGATATCTGTGATAGCAAATGGCAAACCGGGGTAAGTTTAACCAAAAGAACCCAAATAAGGAAGCCATGAAATGAAGAGTCAAAGCTCAGATGTGCAGTTAGGGTAATTAGCAGGTGAAAAAAATCTAAAGAGTATTGGTGAGGATTAAGGAATCTTACGGTACCTGTTTGTTGCAACAAAATCGCTCCACTACACAGGGCGACACAACAGCCAATATCAGAAAGCTCAACTGCGGAAAGTTTCTTGAACTGCCTGCCATGAGCATGGTCAGGTTATTTTGTAAACATAAGCTGCAGGTAAATAGATTTACTTTAACACAACAAAATCAGGGGTAAGAAGGGTAAGGAGCTAGGGAAATAATAAAGTAAAGATATGCTTCAGATGGGAGGGTGAATAATTTTT
This sequence comes from Solanum verrucosum, assembly GCF_900185275.1. Lineage (NCBI taxonomy): Eukaryota > Viridiplantae > Streptophyta > Magnoliopsida > Solanales > Solanaceae > Solanum > Solanum verrucosum. The sequence continues at coordinate 2,218,153 of NW_026020354.1, forward strand.
GTTAGATTTACCATAACCAACAACAATAACAGGGGAAAGAAAAATAAAACAAGGACCCTCTCAGCTTTGAAGGGTAAATCGAGACGGCAGTCTCTCTTCTTCCCTCTGTAATTTGATGGAAAGTATCCTACTTCAAGAGGTACACAATAAAATAAATTTGAAAGCAATACACCCACAACCTCCACCCTCTTAGATACTTGAGGGCATTACCCTTGCTTCCACTGATAGTTTCTCCCATAAGCTCCTCTCTACAAATTCACTTAACCAGGCACTGTTACTTGGCAGTAACCGAAACTTCTCCAAGTGCAACTGGAGAACAATCTCGGAGAAAACATTACCTTGGGGGCACCAATCGAACACTATTTTCAGCAAAAAGAAACTCAGTTTCCCTTTTGTTGTTTTTATTGACAATCTATTGAACTCCTAAATTTACAGGGAATGAAATAATACAAGAAACAAGCTGATGTTCCGTGAACTTTTTGTGGAAGCAGAAGTTGTACCAAGTCTTTTTTTTAATTTTATGAACCATACAATATCTGATAATTAATTAAACAATGGTACAATTGGATCCAATATCTAGACATGAAGATACGCCCAATCACAAATAAACCCAAACAGCACACAAGACATGAAGGTATGCCAAATTAGTAATAAGCTCCCAAAAATACATAAAAAGGGAAAAATCTATTAGCAATACACCCACCAATAACTGTCCCTCCTCCTCTCCTTCAAATTGACAAGTTAGGCAATGCACACCATATGCCAGCTACGACTTCACATCAAAAGAATTTAATGACCAACCCAGTAATTAAAAACCATTGCACAGATACACTGTACCCAAAATATCAGGACCACCAAAATTATCAGCCTCTTTGAATAAGACAGTTTGTAAAGAAGAAAAGATAGCAGAATGAAGTAGAAACTTGCCTTTCCCCTCAAATTTGGTTCAAGTTATTATAGTGATTACATTTGTTAACAGTTTTGGTAAAAGACTGATCCTATGCAAGATTACATACCTATCTTTGAATAAATATGATATTCATATCAAATTAAATCAAACCTAAGCAATCCAAATAAGTGTAAAATCATATAACAATCTTAACACTCCTCAAAATGGATTAATTTGAGATTACAGAAAACTTCTGATCCCATCTGCTGTATGGTCACAAACTCACAATACTACAACAACAATAACAATAATAACAACAACAGAACCCAGTGAAATTCTCTCCCGCATAGTGGAGATCCCAAAATAATTATTTTAAGTTCAAACAAAAGGTATAGGAAAGTATGAGATACAAACCTTGTTTTCAGAAACCTCCAACAGATCATGATTAACCTCGTGGGCATGACAGTAAGCAGTGAAAGGAATGAATCCAAGCAGACAAAAAAGCCAACATTAATAAGCTGCAAAAGCAATAGTCTAATCATCTATACAGCTAAACAAGCTTGATAGTTTCTGAGACAAGACCATATCCAAGAAGAACTACAAAGAACAAGGAATTGACCTCCTGGCCTGTAGTTAGTTCGGACAGAAATTGGGAAGTAAAAAGAGAAGATCGTATTTGCACTATCATACTCTAGCATAGATAAATAACAGAGGAACACAACATGCAAGTCAAGCAGTGAACAACAGGCAACTCAGCGCAAAATGAAAGACGTACTCAAAATATAATTTGAGAATGTTTCATATCGCAGTGCCTTAATAAAGTATTATACCAGCTCACATCGCCATGGTAAGCGGAATATGGTGTCGTAAACTCTTTCCCGCTCTTTCTCATTCCCAAGGGCAACCGTACTCCTTAACGAATTACCAGCATACATCTCTTCCATGAAGCACTTCACTGGTGACTTATCCACAGGAAATGTTTCTAGCAAAATACCACACAACTGAAGTGAGAGAAAAGAAAGGATACATGGGAAGTAGGCCTCTGTAACTAAAATAAATTAGAAGCTAAATTCAATTTAGAGACAAATGGTGACATCCCAATTCCCCACCACCCAACAAGAGAAATTTATCTTAGTCTGATATTTAGGACAAAGCAAAATGGTAAATAACTGTCATGACTACATTTAAAGTACAATGACGCTGTTGCTCAACATTAAAAAAATGAAGATTAAGGACACCTCACTCAAGCTTCTCTTGAGAACTAGAATTTCTCAATCCAAGTACTAATCGCCACCGTTTCTCTACATGTGTAGTTATCACAAGATTATAGCTTTCAAGTACATACATGCATATTGATTGCCTTAGTTCCCTCGTGTACCATGGATAAAACAGGATTCTTGTAGGTGTTCATGACATACCAATGCCATAATTTGGTGATATCTAAGGGATTTTCCCTCCAACTGATTTATAATATCATCTGCTAAAGGATCATAAGCATTCTTCTTGCCCAGGAAAAGAGCATAGAAAGGAGAAAGCTAAGCATTTAGGAAAGCTAGAAACTTCCTTTTTCTCAGTTGTAGAAGCAACTGGTACAGATAAAGATACTGACAAAACCAACAAGTTTTGCTTCCCTCGTGAATGGATCCTTATTCATTTTAAGGTAAAGCCCCAAAAAGCAGTAAGCACAAGTGTTAAGGTTTCTATTATTCTACAGGGTAGTAGGCCTAGGATAACTAGCGTTGCTAGGGGATTTAGGCATATTCTATCAGTTCCTAACTTCATAAGATTGACATTATTCACTTTTCCAATTTCATTAACATGTAGACCCTCTAGCCTCTACTCCATTTAGTTGACCTACTTCCAATTTTAGTCCTTCCCAAAATTACGGCGTCTTCCCTAAAAAGGCAGGTATTAGCAATTTAGAGTATTTCTAGCTTGATGTGATACCTTTATACTCTTTTAACGTCTACCACATCATGTCACTATATATCTATCAACCACAAATATATATCATCCAAACGCATTCATGCAAAACGGGAGGGAAAGAGCTAAAGCTGTCCCCAATTGCCGTATATTGTTAATACTTGAGTCAAAACATTCTGATGTTGGCAAATTGGCAAGAAATGAAAAATATTTAGAAAACCATAAGAAAAAAATCAAAACAAGGGAAATACTTACGGTTGGGATCTTCAGCCATCAACCTCTTCCAATCTAAAGAGACCTCCTTCTCCAAACTCCTCCCTGCAATCCCAACCATATTCAAATCCATTTCAACTCTCGAATTTGACCTCGATTCCAATTCCTTAACACTTTCTCTTTCTCTCTCGGCAATCTGTGGTGACCCAACACTCTCTTCGCTCACTCCATTGACCATTACATTTCTCTGTCTCAACTCCCCAAAGGGAAGCCCAGTAACTGAACTCACTGAACAACTACTGTGAGGCATTGGTGGCGGCATCGTCTCATGTTCCTCACATACCACAACACTACTGCTCTGAGAAACACTATAACAGTAACCATTAAATTCTCCCATAGGGAATGAGCGGTCTAGCTGCTCGTTCGTGACGGAAAATTCGGAAATTGTGGAATGCTCTGTAATTCTCTTATGCTTCTTCTTTTTCTTCTTCTTCTTGCGAATTCCGGCAGGGCTTGTGGCGTCATCGATCTGAATAAGCTGAGGAGAAGGATCGGAATTCGATCGGAGGCAAGTCGGGATGTTGGAGGTATCGTAGTCGTAATCGTCATCTGAGAGGGAAGTTGAGAGAATGTCAAATGAGACCTTACGTCCAGTTGATCTCAACGCCATTGATGAAGATTGAAGGTATGCCGATGTTGCCGGTTCATGGAGGTTGCTGATCGGCGGTTACGCACGACTAAGAAAGGAGAAGGGAATCGGAGGAGAGGGGAGAAAGTGGTGGTGCTGAAGATTTTGGGATCTCTAGACGAGTTGGGCTTTTGCCTAACGCCTAAGAAAAAAGGTAAAATCAGAATACTATATTAAAAAAATATATATATATTTATTTACCATATATAATAAAAGAATATTTTTTTCTAATTTAATACAGCAATTATTTTGAATTACAAATAATACAACACTTGAAAAAATCCATTGAATTTTCTTAAATTTAATATAGCAATTATTTTGAATTAAAAATAATACAACATTCCAATAAATCCACTTTTATATCTGCTAGTAAATTTAGATGCAAAAATAAAAAAGTAAATGTAAACGCGCTATGCTCTGTATGAAAAAGTTCTAAAGATTCTTTTCGATCTTCAACATCAAATAAATTAGATAGCAAATTCTAACACTTAATTTTATAAATTTAATTTGATTCATAGGATATCGATTTTATCTATAAAAAAAAAGGGCAAAAAATCCTTGAATTAAGCACTATCTAATACCTTTTCTTTTAGGTTAAAGTTATAATAATTGAAAATTTATGATTTTATTATCCATTTAAATGTGTTCTTTTATAGAGTTATGATATGGTAATAAGAATAAAAATACTAAATTTATCAGGAAAAAAAGGAAAAAGAAAGCAAGATATAAATTTGATAGTAGATAAATAAAATAAAGATTTAGACATTAACATAGGATTAGCTCAAATTTTGCCTCCACTAAAATCATATTATTGTCTAATGTAAATGTATAAAATGTAGAACAAACAATTAGCATAAAAATAGTCGATTTGTGAAGAAAAAAAATGATATAATTCAATAGACATTCCTTTCAATTTGACTTTATAATACCCATCTCTTAAAATTTACGATATTACAACTTTTCTTATTTCAATTTACTTGTAACACTTCTTTTGACTTAAATATAAATATAAATTATTGTTTTCAATTATATATTTGGACAAATCTATCCCTCAAAAGCAACTTAAGAATCTCAATTAAAGAATCTTCTAAATACATTCCTTTCAATTTGACTTATAACACCCATTTCTTAAAATTTACGATATTACAACTTTTCTTATTTCAATTTACTTGTAACACTTCTTTTGACTTAAATATAAATATAAATTATTGTTTTCAATTATATATTTGGACAAATCTATCCCTCAAAAGTAACTTAAGAATCTCGATTAAAGAATCTTCTAAATAGCATCACACATATGGATAGAATTTCCATCTAGTTTCGTAGATACTCAAATAAAATATTAGATAAAGTAAATAAATGAACAATCTTACATCTCCATAAGAGTACTATTAAAACTCTTTATAGGAATTACCCTTATTTCAACATATTTCATTGGCTGCCTTTATTGTGGAAAAAAAAAAACTTTCAGTTGTTATCACTTTTTAAAAAAATTCAAATTAGTGGAAGAAACTATGATGCCTCTTCAATGAATGGAAACTTGTAAATTTAAAGAAAGAAATTGTTGAAAAGAAGTCAAAAATCTCACAGAAAGATATATAACAATGTTTGTTGTAGAGAGGTTCGACATCACCATATTTATATTTAGTTTTATTATAGAAATAGATATAAATTTTTTCCTTATGTTGTATATATAAATAAGCAGATTATTTTGGGAGAGATATTAATATATACTAAAAAGCAACAAAAAAAAAAAAAACTCTCACACACAAAAATAATCATTCTACTTTAAGAGAGAAATCATATTATCCTTCTATTCATCAGAAGTACAGAATTACAATGTAAAACAAGATCAATATTATTCCTACTTATTATTAATATTAATCAATCAAAACTAAAAGTGTAACAATAAATATGCTAAACGTAAGGCAATCCACGGATAAAAAATAATAATTAAAGTATGTCTAGAAAGAAAAAAAGAAATTAATAAACAAATTGCAAATTACAGTGAGCAAAGAGTAACCACCTACAAAGGAAAAAATAATCCAATTGAAAATAAAATTTCACAGTTGAAATCTTTCTTTCTCTCTTTCGAGGAAAGTCTCAAAATAGTCCCTCATCTTTGGGTTAAGGCTCAAAGTCATCCTTGAGTTTTCACATGGAGCACTAATAGTCCCTCATGTTTGCAATATCGGTGCACTTTTGGTCCTCCTCCAAAATTTTGCCTATTTTTTAACATTGATTTTATCCATAACTTATGTATGATATGTTCAATCGTCATTTTATATATTTAGTAGAAATAATAACTCCATATGAGAGAATGTGAGAAGAAAAACATATTGTTTTGTTTAGTAGAAATTGTATTGCTGGTAAAGTCGAGAGGTTCATCACGATAATTTCACGTGCAATAGTACAATTTTTTTTCTTTCTTCCAACGTCATATGTTAAGATGTTCTTAGTTTAGCTGCAGTAATATTTCTACTGAACAGAATAATGTGTTCTTCTTATCACCTTCTCTCACATAGAGTTATTATTTCTACTAAATATATAAAAAGATGATTGGACATTCCTTACATAAAATTATGGACAAAATTAATGTTAAAAAATAGGCAAAATTTTTGAGGAGGACCAAAAGTGCACCAATATTGCAAACACGAGGGACTATTAGTGCTCCATGTGAAAACTCAAGGATGACTTTGAGCCTTAACCCAAAGATGAGGGACTATTTTGAGTCTTTCCTCCTCCCTTTCCTTAAACTTTATTTTTTACCAGCAATATATCCTGCATTAGCATCAAGAAACTGCTTAAAAAATAAAAAAGAAATTATGTGGATGAAGCTTTTTTATTCCATTGATATATAAGTAAGAAAAAAGTAATCAATAGGATGTCGTTTGGACTTTCTCATGGGAGGGTGAATGAGATGTGTTAATTGGCGGTTATTTTTTAAAATGTTTTTAAAGGTTGTTAAAGTTTTTAATTTATTTCTAATAAATTAAATTTTATAATAAAACAATTAATTTAAATAAGAAAAAATCACAAAATATAAATGCATATGGAAATCATAGAGAGGTGTCACATCATTTTGTCATCATCCTTCTCTCTCTCCCATATTTTCTTTCACAATTATAATTTCTCCTCCTCCTCCTCCTCTCCTTCTTCATAAGTTTCATCCAATAAACTATATTTAAATATTCATATCTTCAAATTAATTGGCGTCTATGTTTCACGATTTTTACCCGTAAAATGACAAAGAAAAGAATATAAAGACTAAAATTTATACAAAATCATGTGTGCAAATAAGAATCTCAAATCTTTAATCTTTATATTATAAAAGTGAGGGTTCATCATTGATGGCCACTAAAAAGCTTGAAGCTTTGAATTCATTATTTGGATTTTACGAATTTGTGATTAGCCTGGATTGATTGTTCTTGCAAATAATTGAAAATATCATTTGGAGTTTATTTATCAATTTTAAGGGGGATTGATTGAGTTTAGAATTGATTTTAGGATGAAAAAATTAGATTAAAGCTCAACGAAGAGCATCACCACCTACGGTTTCCACCTACGGCCCGTAAGAGCACATACGGTCCATAGGTGGGGACCGTAGACACAGACACCAGCTATGAAAGTTTTGCATTTTTCTTTCTTTTCAAACCCGATGTGTTACAAAATCAAAGCTTCAAAAATGCAAAATAATGAAAATAAAATATACTTTTTCAACTCTTTTTCATTGACATTTAATTTCGACGTTTTTATTCTTTGATTTGGTTCATCACGTCTCCAATAGCACCTATCCAAGCAAAAAAAATTAGCTAGGTAAAACAATAAACATGTCACGATCCAGGGGTACCTCCTAGATGTAACATGGCGTACAAGACCCTGAGAGGCCTCATACAAGCCACTTACCTATCATAGTCAAAATAATAAAAATCGATGAGAATTTAAAACATTTTCAACACAATCAAAGTTTTTCATTTCAAAAGCGGAAGTCTAATACACTTGTCTCAAAAACCATCTAATACAATAGAGTCTCAGAACACAACAACTAAAACGAAAGAACATAAGAAAAGTAGTGGCCAAATCCTCGGATGCTATGAGGACTCACCAATCTTCAACATTGCCTCTACTATAGATCCTAGCCACGGGGATGAGAATCGGAAACGCCAGACCCTACATTTGGATAAGAAATGTAGGCAAGAGTATGTGTTAGTACAAGAATGTACTAAATAGGATAGCTTGCATAAACATAACATAAAAGAGTTAGACAACATAAGTCATAAAGCATAATCAATGCACATAATAGATCATCTTAACATGTGAGGAGTACTTCTTGAAGTAACCTCAATTCATCCTTAGTCAAGACTTGGGTAACCACCTCTAGTCTTACTCATCATGGAAGGCAACTCAATCAACAATCCAAACTAATCATTCATTATAACATTTTTCATTTTATAGCTTACTTTTAAAGACATGGGGAATCGCCACTTGCCTATCTATAAAGTATCATGAGTACTCCCCTCTTGTCCTTCTTACTTTGGGATCATGGGTAATCGCCTCTTGCCCAATTCATATTTTGGATCATGGATAGTCGCCTCTTGTTCAACTTATATAATAGGAACATGGGTAGTCGCCTCTTGTTCAACTTCAAGGAATAAGGGTAATCGCCTCTAATTCTCTTCTAAGGAATATGGGAAATAGTCTCATATCCTTCTTATTTAGAGGTCATGGGTAATCGTCTCTTGCCTCATCAATTTCATAGTCTTTTAACTTAGATTCATTTTAGGTGAGAAATCCTTTCAACCTAGAATCATTCAATGTGAGAAAGCTTTTCACATTCATACATAAAGGAATCATGTGGGAAGAATCCCTTCCACAACAATCACATCAACAATCAACAATTAATACATAAGCTTCACTCTCAAAAGCAATTCTTATCATAAATCATCACATATGTTTCAATGTCAAAGCAATTCACAATGTACTTTATCAATTCTATAAGAATACATGATCTAAATCCATAAATTCTCCTTTCATAGCATAAAACCCATTTACATCAATTTCTTCTCAGAAACATGGGTTAGACATGGGTACATGAAAATTCATCATAAAAGCATAGAATCCTGTCAATTCATGCATAAACAAGCTTAATTCAATCAATTGAATCAACATTCACAAGGACCCACAACTTAGAAGAAAACCTTAACTCAATTTGGGGAATTTCTGCTTTCAATTGGGAGAACTTAGGGGGTACACGGATGCAAGGATTTCATGGATGAAAAGCTATCATACCTTACTATCAAAGCCCACAAATAATTGGAGAACGGAGACTTGACCTTGAGCCCTAGCTTCAACCCTTCAACTTCTTCAAGTTCTAGAGAGAGAAATATTTTGGGGAGGAGGAACTTTGGTCTTCTTTTGGGTTTTTAGAAAAATGACTTGAATGGGTTGGATTTGGGATTAAAATCACTTATATAAGGGTCCTAGGAATGGGTAAAACGATATAATATTATTTTAAAGAAATCTGAAAAAGACCAAAAGCCCATGAACTAAAAACTGACGAAGCCCCCACACGATGCTCTTCACGAGCTGTAAAGGACCACACGGTCTGTAGTGGCAACCGTGGTCCTTGACTAGTGGCTTGGCTTGCCATTCCTTAAACTTCACTTCCTTCATGACCCACTCCACGAGTCGTCAAGTGGCTCGTGTGGAGGGTCAACCTTTAGGGTACCTACTGCCTCCCTTCCACGACCATCACCACGAGCCATCTTGGTGCTCGTGGGAGGTGAGATTCACTTGGCTAGGTTCTGTGAGCCACCACGGGCAACACCACACCTCGTGGTGCCCTTCACGGTCCGTGTGGGCCTTCGTGAAGGGTGCCCAGGCTCAAAACCTTGGCTAGTGACATGACACCTAGCCCCTTGCTTAGTCTACTAGATTTCGAGGTGTTACAAAACACAAAGGAGATCAAGTCATATATATATATATATTCCAAAGAGAACCCAAAAAAACAATTATTATAAGAAAAAATTAAGTAAAAAATTAATGCTAAATTTTTAAGATTTTATGCATACTTAAAATAATTGAAATTAAATGTCTTTCTGGAATTGGCGCTAAGGAGCAACTTTTTAATTCTACTTTAGGAATTGTATAAATTATTACTTAATTAATAGAAGAAGTTATGAAGGTGAATATGAATATAAATATCTAAAACAAATAATAAGAAAAAAAAGGAGAAAAAATAATAATGAATTTCTAATTTAAAAAAAAAAAGGTATCACATCACTCTTCTTTTGCCTAGCTTTATATAATTTTAAAATGAAAAAAATATTCACATTTTCTAAAGATGTGATTTGTTTTGGGAGAATCTACAAAATCATACTGATGCCTTTATTTAATATCTATAATGAAAGAATAATCAAAATTCAATACGAAAATAATTAATTATTTCTAAAATTATGATAAGGCATTTATCATAGAAAAGATAAAATTATCGCATTTCATTTCACACTATTAACTATGTACAAGCTTACAATAAATTTTAAAAGTAATAAAATTTGTATATCGATGATAAAGCGTACTTCAAATGGGTAAGAATTTCCAAAATTCAATATGAAATTAGTATAATTATTTCTAGAATGTATAATAGGTCATTTACCCCATAAAAATAAATCTATTACATTTAAATTCACATTATAATTATATACTACAATAAATAATAAAAATAATAAAATTGCTAAATTGCTAAAAAAAAAATGCCATATGTCAGTCTACATTATTTCCTAACAAATAAATTTTTGCACCAGCACACTATATAAAACTAATAATTTTGGAAATAAAAAAAAAAGAAAAAAAAAAAAGAAACGAATATTTATTTTTAGGACAAAGAATTTTTCCAAGGAAAAAGGAGCAAATTAATATTTAATATTAATAATGATGAAAATTTAGGAAAAAACCATGGAATGGAAAAAGAAGAATGTTATGCTTCAGAGTTTAGTATTTATAGTACTCAAAAGAATAAGTAACATAACATTACAATAAAAAAATGGATTTGAGTAATTATAAATAAATGAGTATTTAGCGCATTAATTATAGAACAACTTTCACATAAAGCAAACACAAAAATCATATTTGTATGTTATAACTATAGTTTGCACCAATTGCGCTCCATAGCAAACATAAATATGTATATTTCACTATACATATACAAAAGAAAACAGTTGTATATAATCTGTTTTTGTTTCGGTATACATATACAAAAGATCAATTGTATAATCTGTGTTTGTACAAAGCGAGAAAGACAAAAGAGAATTGGGTAGGGGAATATTTATATTGTATAATTATAAGTGTATAGGACGAAGATATATGTATTTGCATGTGTATATACAATTTTCTCTCGCTTTATACAAACAGAAACGCAATTTATACATTTCTGTTTGTATAAGCGAGAGAGGCGAGGGAGAGACTGGTGAGCGAGATATGGGAGAGGGGAACGAAAATATATGTATATATACAATTTTCTCTCGCTATATACAAACACAAACGCATTTTATATATTTGCATTTGTATAAAAAGCGAGAGAGGCGAGGGAGAGAACGAGAGTGGCGAGCGAGATTCACCAGGAGAAGGCTAAATAACAACAGTTTGCTATGGGGTACAATTAATTCAAAATATATTTATAACATTTAATTTGAATTAATAGTTTGCTATTAGATACAATTTTCCCTTAATTATATGCCTAATTGGATTATTACCGTAAATAGACTTAAATCAGAAATGAAGGGATACTACAACGTGGGCTGCAAGTTTTAATTGGGCATTTACTGCAATGGGTTGGCATGTTTAATTGAGCTTTATGAGGTTTAAGAGTTATCCTTTAATTAATAGCAGAAATTAACCAAAAATTGCAATAAAAAATAAAAAAAATGTCAAAAAAATGAGAAAAAGGATAAATACAAATGTTAATCATAGAGAGGTGTCACATCACCTTTTTTATATTCAGCTTTATATTTATGTATAGATTATACTGCAACGTGGGCTGGTTTTAATTGGGCTTTTACTGCATTGGGTTGGCATGTTTAATTGAGCTTTATGAGGTTTAGGAGTTATCCTTTAATTAATAGCAGAAAATTAACCAAAAATTGTAATAAAAGGTCAGAAAAATGTCAAGAAAATGAGAAAAAAAGATAAATACAAATGTTGGTCATAGAAAGGTGCCACGTCACATTTTCTATATTCAGCTTTATATTTATATATAGATTAAATATAAAGACTTCCAAGGTTATGACATAAAAAAACAAAAAAAAAAATTCAAGATTCATGGAAAGCAAATTAAGTAATTAATTAAAAATATTTACATTTTTATTTACTTAAATTGTACAATATTTTATAACGAAAAACTTCTTGAAGGGAAATGAAAACCATTTATTGTATTTATATATTGTTTTTTTTTATTGGTGTTCTTTGAACTTCTCTTACACATATTAATCAATTTGTCTATATTTAATTTGTTAATAGGCTCTTGAATTCTATATTTTTTTTTATATTAACTCAGAGGTTGGCTAATGAGAAATAAGTTACAAAGTTATATAGAAGATGAAGTGTGAAAAATTCCCATTTTTTTATCAACATGTCACACCATTTGAGACGAAAAAGGTTACAATGAATTAAATGTAGTTTGAGTAAATAATGAGAGGTAATACTTAAAAATGAAATAAAAAAGTTTCATCACAAATAAATATTTTAAAAGAAGAAAAACATGGAAGTTACAAAAATAATAAAGAGTAATGTTCTTTCAATGGACACTTGATCATATGACATCTCTTTGAAATTTGTAGTTACCTTAATTTTCAGACTTTCTAAGTTAAAAAAAGGTAAAACGAACCTAAAAAAAGGATAAATAAGATTTTAGACCGTGGAGAATGTTACTTCATCGACTTTATATTTAAATGTATATTCTCTTGCACATAATATATATATTAAAAAAATATTAATTCCAAAAAGCATTTTGTAAAACATAAATTTTGAAGTACTTATTCAATATAAAATCAAGATGTCACCAATACATATGTTTTTAACTATGGAGATAAGAAAAAAAAAGAAGAAATAGTCATGACTTAAAAAGTCAATAATTTAAAAACTTCTTAAGATAACTTTTCTATAGAGCTAACATTTCATTGAACTTAAATAATATTGTTGAAATACATCTAACGATGATCTGCAAGTGTATGCCTTTCTCAATTCTAGACTATAGATATCCCAAATAATTATTATCGTATTAATATGGATTATGGAGTATCATAGCTTTCAAATATATTATACATTTAAATAATGATAAACAACTTACTATTTTATAGAGCATTATTGTATATTGTAATTGACAAATTTATTACATTAAATTTAGAAAAATAAAATAAAATTTTACCAATGATTCCCTCTATTATTTGAAGACCATCTTTGTTACCTTTAATACACAAAAAGTGTAAAACTTTGTAATAACATCTTGTCCTTGAAGGATACACATCTTGTATTTACAGAATAACTATTTAAATATACTAAAATAAGCAATAATAAGTATATATATATATATATATATATATATAAATCATTTAAACTTCTACTTTACCAAACTAATTTGATTATCTCTCATGATGAATCTTCACCACCATCATTAAACTTCATTCTTCATATTCTGATGAAATCGTACGAAATTAATCTGATCATTTCTCTTTGGTGAATCTTATACAATTATCAAACTTAGGGTGTGTTTGGTATGAAGGAAAATGTTTTCCTAGAAAATGTTTTCCTCGAAAACAAGTAGATTTTTGACTTATTTTCTAATGTTTGGTTGGTGAGTAAAAAATGTTTTCCGGAAAAGATCATTTAGTGTTTGATTTATGAATGAAAAATATTTTGAGGAAATATCTTTTATTTTTACTAGGGAGCTAAAATAATATTTGAAATTGAAAAATATTTTTTAAAAATAAACTTAATTTTTTTTTTGGGAGGGGGGAGGGGTGGGGCTGGTGCGGGGGGGGGGGGGATAGGGATGAGATTGGAGTAAAAAAGTAAAAAATTGAAATTGAAAATATTTTTTTAAAATAAATTTATTTATTTTGGAGGGGGGTGGGGGCTGATGAGAGGGGGGGTTGCGGATAGTTGTGGGGTGGGTGAATAAATAAAAATTTGTAATTGGAAATATCTTTTAAAAATAAACTTTAATATTTTTTGGGGTGGGTGGGGGGGAGGACTGGTAGGGGGCTGGTGTGTGTGTGTGGAGGGGGGGGGGTCTCGAGGGTAGGGGTGGGGTGAAAAATAAAAATTGAAAATTGAAAATATTTTTTAAAAACAAACTTTAATTATTTTTTTTGGGGGGGGGGGGGTAAAAGTAAAATAAAAATTGAAGTTGAATTTTTTTTTTAAAAACAAACTTAAATTCCTTTTTTGGATGGGGTGGGGGGCTGATGGGGGGTTTGAGGGTAGGGGTGGGTGGGGTGAATAAATAAAAAATGGAAATATTTGTTTAAGAACAAATTATAAATTATTATTTTTTTGGGTGGGGGGGGGGGGGGGAGGGGTTAGGGGGCTGGCGGGGGAGGGTGGTAGGGGGTGAGTGTGGGGTAAACAATAAAAAATTGAAGTTGAAAATATTTTTTAAAAATAAGCTTTAAATTTATTTTTCATACAAAAAAAATTGTAATTTGAAGTAAGGGAAATCATTTTCCTTAAATTTGAGGAAAATGAGTTGATTTGGAAAATATTTTCCAAAACAAACATGGGAAAATTGGAAAACATAATGTTTTCCTTCATACCAAACACACCTTTACTTTTTATCTGGATGAACTTGTGTTTGGCTATTACACAATTTTTTTAAAGAAATATATCTATGACCTTCATCAAAGTGACAGTCATAAATTATCACATCACATTTTCCATGTCATCTCTTTTGATTATTAACCACATGATTGTCGAACAAAATGAAGAAAACGATTAAAAAGGGAGAAGATATATTGATTAAACAAGGAGAAAATGAAACTTAGTGGCTAACTACTCCAATGAGGATTGTTATTTATAGTTGAATTAAATCATGAAAAATTAGGTAGAAGGGAATTGAGGAGGCATGTTATTTAATAGAGAATACAAGTAGATAGACGTTTTTTGTAACTCGTGAAATATAATTAGATATAGTAAATATGATAATTTATTTGATTATTAAATGTATAATTGTTTAATGAAAAAAATGAAGGAAAAACTCAAAAAAGAAGATAAATGTGAATAATTGCCATAAAGAGGTTTCATATCACCTTGTCTAAATCTAGCTTTACTATGTGTGTATTATATATATATATATATATATATATATAAACTCCTTCTCATTTTGCATTTCTTTGGTTTGGAAGTTCCAAAATGTTGTTTGTGGATTTCTATAACAAAGAAAAGCCTCCTACCCTAATACTATGACATTTGATGGAAATAAGTTCCATGCTGCTCACCACTCTTCGAGGTCAAGGACGGGTTCGAACCGTCATTCCACTTTCAAATGACATAGAATGACAATCTCATATGTTGGGAGCTGGGTGAGTAGGCTAAGCGTAGTTATCCAAAACTGCTTAGCAAAGCCTTTCTTTATGGGATTTCTATTCTTAGAGAGAGAGAGAGAGGGAGATTTAGAATTTCCTAAAAATAATAAATATATTTTTAAAATTGTAAGTACATAACATAAACAAAAATATCATCAAAAGTAACCTAACTAATTCCCGTGTGATCTAGGGGTTAGCATCAATTTGATGCCCCTTGTGATCATTAAGAAATTGGTCTTGAGATATCCTAAGCCTACTCCAAGAGGTTGTTCATGGTTGATAGGTCGATGAAGTGCCCAATGGAAATTTTATTTGATGTGTTGGTGAAAGTCAAAAAGTTTATCTTTCCGGTGGATTACATGGTATTGGATTATGATGTGGACCTTAAGGTGCCTATCATTCTAGGGCGTCCATTTCTAGCCACTGGATGAGCATTGTAGATGTAGAGTTAGGAGAACTCAAATTCGGAGTCGGTAGAGAAGAGGTCATGTTCAATGTATGCCAATCAATAAAACCACCGGATGAATGCAGAGCTGCGTTGGTAATCAATACAAGGGATGAGCTGGTTGAAATCTCTTATGAAGAGGCCAAACCTTCAGACATTTGTTGAGCATTAAGGTAGTATCGTCAAGCTACGACATTAAATCAAACACTTCTTGGGAGGTAACTCAAGTGTTTTTAAAATTCTAATCACTTCATTATTTGTTTTTAGTTGTTTTAGGAATACAAAAGACTCGAAAAGTTGTAAAGTTTTGAAAAAATCATCAAGAGGCACATGTATAAACTTGTGACATGCAGGTGGAACACATTCCTAAGCCAAATTGCCCAAAGAAACGGTTGAAATTGAAGCACCTGCATGCTACATGTGAAAAACATGTTGAGACCTACAACACACATATGTAATCCACAAGCAAGATTTTTTTGAAAACTTTTCACCTGCATACCATGTGCGGCGGAACGTCGCCACATGCGACTGCATGTGCATGCACAACCACACAGGCGCATGTATGTGCCTTTAAGATTTGACTTACCCAGTTGATCGAACCCAACTCGAGTCTGACCCACATCCTTTTCCTTTTCTAAACCCTCTAAGACTGTTCTTATTTTTACCATTCAACACCCCTAATCTTCATCAACCTCAATCACAAATGCCCTACATTCTAAATCCCTTTATCCTCTTATTCTTCATTACACTATCACACCACTTGTAACACCTCGGACATGAGAAAATAGAAAATGCAACTTTCCAGGATCTAGTGTCAGAACCAACGGAAACCACCGACGGACCATAGGTGGGGTCCCGTGGTTCAGTCGTAGACTTAGAGAAAATTTGGGATCTAAATATGACACCTACGACCGTGAACCACGGTTCGTTGATTGACCCACAGACCGTAGGTTGGTTTCGTCGTTGGGGTCCAGAGTTTGATAATCTCTGATCCCACCCATGGTCGACCAGTACAATGCGTGGTTGGACCTATGGACCGTAGGTGAGGGTTAGCAGTTATTTAGAGGAAAATAGTTGGTAGGTCAACTTCAAACGGTCATATCTTTTAGCACATAATGAATTAGGTGGCTCATGACCTATCAAATGAAACATAATTGAATCCTCTTTCCAACTCCACCGAGTTTGCTAAAATCCCATCTCCGAGTAAAAAGTTATGCTCATTTTAGTGAAGCCCTGTCGCGCAGAGCTTGACCGACGACTCCTACCGATGGTTTGTAGGTCAACCGACGGCCTGTCAGTCCTGTCGTAGGTGACACTCATCAGATTTAAGTCAGGGTCGTTTTGGTCCTTTCCCCTATGCATTGGGGACTTAAACTATGTCGTTTGATGCCTAAACTACGTCGTTTTACTCAGTTTAAGCCTAATAACTTAGTCAGACATACCCAGAACCTTTATTCTCCAAAATTCATCAAAATTAGAGCAAAAAGAGAAGCAAGAGGCGCCAGCTTTCCAAAGAACAACCAGCAGGTTTCCTTCAAGTTCCAGCCCCGAAATCGAAGGATTTTTCCGTAGATTTCGTCACCAGGTATGTGGGATTTAACTAGTGGACTCCTTTCGTCCACTAGGTCCCTAGAATTCAGTCAGACTTTTGATTCCCTAGATCTTGTTTAGACCTAGGGTTTCTAGAAACTTTAGATATTTGTTGTGATTTAGCTGTTATAGTGTTCCTAATCGAATTATCATGTTTTCTTGGAATCGTTGTTAAATTCCTTGTATGAAGCTTAGAACCCTAGTTTTGTACATTCTTTTAGTTCATGAATTACACTTTCTAGGTCAGTTAAACAGATAAACATGCTCCAGTTTTTGAATGTTACATTGTCAGTTCCTAAATGTTGCATTCTCAGATTTGCATGTTAGAACATTGAGCTATCCGGTATTTCAGTTATGTTGTGTCATATGCATTTCTAGTTGGGAGTAGGCTTAGCACCGAGTTGAACTAGGGTTCAGCGTATCCTCATAGTCCCAGAACTATGTGCCCCCGTAGGAGTATAAGTCCCCTTTGTTAGGCATCAGATTTAGTGATGATGCCAGTCATGCCTCAATACCCCTGAAAAAGTATATTGGATCCTCTCGATGGGGTGTATACATCTGACTCCACGTTTAGCTCACGTGGTTTTATGTTGGTTAATAGTAGCTCCCATAGTCAGACTCTAGTGCATTTGACCAGGTTTTCAGTTATACTTCAGTTTTCAGTCTTAACATGTTATGTTAATAATCAATACTTGGTCATTGCATTCAGTTCAGTTCTTTTCAGTATATTTCAGTATTTGCATCATGTTCGAATTATATTATTGCTCAATTATGCTTTGTTCAGCTTATATATTTGTTCAACTATTATGCATATTCTGCATGCTCAGTACATTCCAAGTACTGACGCATACTCTGCGCTATATCCTTTCAGGATGTAGATTCAGGTATTCAACATCCAAATCACGCTTAGATCGACTTTCGGTCCGTTCAGCAACTTCAGCGGTGAGTTCTCATACTTCGAGGGTAACATACATGCGTTTCATTTTTAGTCTCTGATTCAGTTTTCAAATTTTCTAGAGTTAGATCGGGGCATGTCCCAGCAACTCTAGTCAGTTAGAGGCTTTTCAGACATAGTACTAGAATCAGCTTGACTTGTTAAGTTTATCTTTTAATATTTTTAAACTCTTCAGACTAGTTGGGTATTCCCCACTTTCAGTTATCAATTGATTTAGCTTCCGCATTAGTTTATGTTTTCATTTAGATATATTTTACTATTCTTATGATATGCCAGTTTTAGGGTTAGCTTAGGGTCACTCGTGATCCTAGGTCTCGTGTTACGTCAAGGGGGTAGCCTCGGGGTGTGACAAACTTGGTATCAGAGCATTAGGTTTAAGAGTCCTAGGATGTCAAAAAGTCGCACTAAGTAGAGTCCCTTTCATGGGTGTGAAGTGCACCACGTCTATTAGAGGGAGGCTGTGAAGTGTTTTAAGAAAAAATTAACTCTCTTTACTACTCTTATCGTGCGTGAGGTATGATCCAATTTCTCCATTCTAATTTGTTGTTATGCATTTCAAATCATGCCTCCTCATAAAGCTTACGCCAGGAACGCTAATGACTGCAACGCTAACACAGTTCCTCCAGTCCTAAACCATAAGGTTTCGAATGTAGAATTTCGGAATACGATCCAGGTTTTGGCTCAGAGTGTGGCCAATCAGAATAATCAACAGGTCAAGTACCTACGAATACTAATGGTGGATAACAGTTAGGGTTCGAGATTTTGTTTGGATGAATCCACCTGAGTTTCTAGGGTCACAGGTTGGTGAGGACATAAAGAACTTCATTGATGAGGTTAAGAAAATCTTTTAAGTGATGCAAGTGACTGGTAATGAAAGGGTAGAGTTGACATTCTACCAGCTTAAGGGTGTGGCTCACATATGGTTCACGCAGTGGAAGGAAAACAAGGGTGAAAATGCAGCTCTTGTGACTTGGGACTGTTTTATTGGAGCTTTTCTAGACTAGTTCTTCCTGAGAGAGTTAAGGGAGGATAAAGCTCAAGAGTTCAAGAATTTGAGGCAGGGTACCATGTCAGTCCAAGAGTACTGACTTAAGTTCACTCAGCTCTCCAGGTATGCTCCACACATGGTTGCCAATCCAAGGGCACAAATGAGTAAGTTTCTGTTTGGGGTATCCGACTTGGTAAAGACAAAGTGCAAGAATGCTATGTTGTTAGAGGATATGAATATCTCTAGGCTTATGACTCATGCTTAGGAGGTTGAGGGAGACAAGTTTAGGGAACTGGCTAATGACAATAAGAAAGCTTAAACAGGAAACTATGTATACTCTTAGCAGAAATCGGGTGGTGGAAATTGCTCACAGTTTCAACAGATGTCTTCAGCCCCAACACCTTCATCCGCTAGTACCCCATTCCCCAGGTTCCGTCAATATTAGAAAGGTAGGGCACTAAGCTGTAAGTCTCAGAGGAGTACTTCAGGTAACAAGACTTTCCCAACTTGTCCAAAGTATGGTAAGAACCATCCGGGCGAGTGTCTTGCAGGCAAGAAATGATGCTTTGGGTGTAGTCAGCCTGGCCATAGATTGAAGGATTTCCCTTATGCTAGGTAGGGGCAATGAGGTAACAATAATAGGGCCCAGTCTATAGCTCCAACAGTACCAACATGTTGCCCAACTCAACAGGGTGCTTCATCTGGTACAAGTGGCGGTCAGCGCCAGAACAGGTTGTATGCTCTCCAAGCTCGCCAGGACCAGGAAGATTTTCCTGATGTGGTCATTGGTATGTTACGAATCTTTTATTTAGATGTTTATGCGTTGTTAGATCCAAGGGGTACTCTTTCTTTTGTAACTCCCTATATAGCAGTAAACTTCGGTGTCACTCCAGAAACTCTTCTCAGTCTCTACTCCAGTTGATGACCTAGTTATAGCTAGATGTGTATACATAAATTGCCCTATCACAGTCTCTCAGAAAGACACCTCAGCAGATCTTATAGAGTTAGAAATCGTAGACTTTAATATCATTCTAGGCATAGATTGGTTACAGATCTTTTATGCCTCAGTCGATTGTAGAATTAGGATCGTTCGGTTTCAGTTTCCAAATGATCCAGTCCTAGTATGAAAGGGTAGTAGCTCAGTGCCTATGAGTCGATTTATCTCTTACCTTAAGGCAGGAAGATGATCTCTAAAGGGTATATCTATCATCTTGTTCGGGTTAAGGATTCAAGCTTCGAAACCCCAACTCTTGAGTCAGTCCCAGTAGTAAATGAGTTTCCAAAAGCATTTCCAGAAGATCTTCCCGGAGTTTCTCCCGAAAGGGAAATCGACTTTGGAATAGATCTCCTTCCAAATACCCAGCCTATTTCGATTCCTCCTTACAGAATGGCTTCAGCCGAGTTTAAGGAATTGAAAGAACAGTTGAAATACCTTTTAGATAAGGGCTTCATCAGACCTAGTATCTCTCCATGGGGTGCTCCAGTACTGTTCGTGAAAAAGAAAGATGGTTCACTCAAGATGTGCATTGACTATCGACAGTTGAACAAAGTCATAATCAAGAATAAGTATCCCTTCCCCAGGATTGATGATTTGTTCGACCAACTTTAGGGTGTCAGTTATTTCTCGAAGGTAGACCTCAGATCCAGCTATCATCAGCTCAGAGTCAGAGATAGTGACATTCCGAAGACAACCTTCAGGACTCAGTATGGTTATTATGAATTTGTAGTTATGTCTTTCGGACTAACAAATGCTCCTGCAGCTTTCATGGACTTAATGAATAGGGTGTTCAAACAATATTTGAATTTGTTCGTTATTGTCTTTATTGATGATATCCTTATTTACTCTTGGAATGAGAAGGAGCATGCGAATCATCTGAGAGTTGTTCTGTAAAATGTCAAGGATCGCCAGTTTTCGCTAAGTGCAGCAAATGTGAGTTCTGGTTACAATCAGTCTCTTTCCTTTGCCATGTGGTATCCAATGAAGGGATCTAAGTGGATTCTAAAAAAATAGAGGCAGTGAAGCAATGGCCCAGACCCACCTCTCCAACAAATATCATAAATTTTTTAGTTTGGCTGGTTATTACATGAGATTTGTTGAAGGATTTTCATCCATAGCTTCCCCATTGACCAAGTTGAGTCAGAAAAAGGTCAAGTTTCAGTGGTCAGATGAGTGTGAGAAAAGCTTCTCAGAACTAAAGACAAAGTTGACTACAACTCTGGTCTTGACTCTACCAGATGGTTCAGACGGTTATGTGATCTATTATGATGCATCCAGAGTCGGCCTAGGTTGTGTGTTGATGCAACGAGGTAAGGTTATAACTTATGCTTCTAGACAACTTAAGGTCCATGAGAAGAACTACCCGACTCATGACCTCGAGCTTACAACTGTAGTATTTGCTCTAAAGATTTGGAGACATTACTTGTATGGTGTTCACGTAGATGTGTTCACAAATCATAAGAACCTCCAGTATGTGTTCACCTAGAAAGAGTTGAATCTTCATTAGAGGAGATGGCTTGAATTCCTTAAGGACTATGATATGAATGTGCTTTACCATCCTTGTAAGGCCAATGTAGTGGCTAATGCTCTCAACATATATTCTATGGGTAGTGTAGCACATATTGAGGAAGAAAGAAAAGGATTAAAATAAGATGTTCACCGGCTTGCTCGCTTAGGAGTTGGTCTTACGGACATGTTAGATGGTGGTGGGATAGTTTAGAATGAGTCAGAATCTTCATTGGTAGTGGATGTTAAGGAAAAATAGGATAGTGATCCTATATTGCTTCAGTTGAAAGGTGCAGTTCATCAACAGAAAGTTTAGGTTTTCTCCCAAGGGGGAGATGGTGTGCTTCGTTCCCAGGGTCACTTATGTGTTCCTAAGGTGGGTGAGTTGAAGCAACATATCCTTATAAAAGCTCATAACTCCAGGTATTCTATCCATCCAGGTGCCACTAAGATGTACCGTGATATATGGGAAGTCTTTTGGTGGAACGGCATGAAAAGGGATATAGCTGACTTTGTGGCTAAGTGTTTTAATTGTCAACAGGTTAAGGTAGAACATCAAAAACCAGTAGGTATGACTCAAGAAATTAAAATTCCTACATGGAAGTGGGAAGTGATAAACATGAACTTCATTACAGGTTTACCTCGTACTCGCAGACAACATGACTTGACTTCATTTGGGTGGTAGTAGACAAAGTTACTAAGTCCACTCACTTCTTGGTTGTCAAGACTACAGTTTCAACAAAGGACTATGCTAAACTCTACATTAATGAGATAGTCAGGTTACATGGGGTTCCTTGTCTATCATTTCAGATAGAGGTCCTTAGTTTACCTCTCATTTCTGAAATTATTTCAGATAGGTCTTGGTACTCAGGTAAATCTTAGTACAACATTTCATCCACAAACGGATGGTGAGGTAGAGTGTACCATTCAGACCTTAGAGGACATATTGAGAGCTTGCGTGATCGACTTCAAAGGTAGTTAGGATGATCACCTACCTCTCATAAAGTTCGCCTATAACAATAGCTATTATTCCAGTATTCAAATGGCCCCTTATGAGACATTATATGGGCGTAGATGTAGATCTTCAGTTTGTTGGTTTGCAGTAGGTTACACAGTAATGATTGGGCCAGATTCGATTCATGAGGCTATGGAAAAAGTTCAGCTCATCAATGATAGACTAAAGATAGCTCAGAGTCGTCAGAAGTCCTATGCAGATGTAAGGAGAAGAGACTTAGAGTTTGAAATCAATGATTGGGTTTTCCTGAAGGTGTCACCTATGAAGGGGGTGATGATATTTGGCATGAAAAGGAAGCTCAGTCCTAGATATGTAGGTCCTTATAGAATCCTGAAAAGGGTTGGTAATGAGGCTTATGAGTAGAGTTGCCAACAAAATTAACAACGGTTCATCCTGTCTTTCACATTTCCTTGTTGAAGAAGTGTGTGGGTGATTCGACATCCATAGTACCATTAAAGAGTGTCGTTGTGAAGGATAGTCTCACTTATGAAAAAGTGCCAGTTGAGATTCTTGACCATCAGGTTCGTAGGTTGAGAAATAAGAAAGTCGCTTCAGTGAAGGTTTTGTGGAGGAGTCAATCCGTAGAGGGAGCTACTTGGGAAGCAGAAACAGCCATGAAGGTCTAGTATTCTCATCTCTTTCCTTTCGATTCCGTTTCAGCTTTAGGTAATAGTTCCTCTCCAGTCTCTCAGTTTACTCTTGCGTAAAATCAGTCTTAGTATTTTGTTCCTTCAATTCTTCTTGTATTTCAGCATATTTGCATGTTCTTGGAACACAGTTCAACTAGATTTTAGTTTCTAGTACTTAGTGGTAGGGATTGCAGCTACTCCCCTTCATACTCAGCTTGTTTAGACTTCATTCGAGGACGAATGTTCCCAAGGGAGAGATATTGTAACACCTCGTACGTGAGAAAATAGAAAATGCAGCTTTCCAGGATTTGGTGTCAGAACCAACAAAAGCCACTGACGGATCGTGTGTCAGACCACGGACCGTAGGTGGCGTCCCGTGGTTCAGTCCCAGACTTAGAGAATTTGGGATCTAAAGATGACACCTACGACCATGAACCACGGGCCATTGATTGACCCACAGACCATAGGTTGGTTTCGTCGTTGGGGTCCAGAGTTTGATGATCTCTGATCCTACCCACGATCGACCAGTGCGGTTTGTGGTTGGACCTACAAAACCTAGGTCTGACCGTAGGTGAGGGTCAGTAGTAATTCAGAGGAAAATAGCTAGTAGGTCAACTTCAAACGGTCATATCTTTTAGCACAAAATAAATTAGGTGGCTCATGGCCTATCAAATAAAATATAATTGAATCCTCTTTCCAACTCCACCGAGTTTGCTAAAATCCCATCTCTGAGTAAAAAGTTATGATCGTTTTAGTGAAGCCTTGTCGGGCAGGGTTTGACCGATGACTTGTACCAACGGTTGGTAGGTCAACCGACGGCTAGTCAGTCCTGTAGTAGGTGGCATTCGTCAATTTTAAGTTAGGGTCATTTTGGTCCTATCCTTTATGAGTTGGGCACTTAAACTACGTCATTTGATGCCTAAACTACATTGTTTTACTCAGTTTAAGACTAATAACTTAGTCAGACATACCCATAACCTTTATTCTCTAAAATTCATCAAATTAGAGCAAAAAGAGAAGCAAGAGGCGCCAACTTTCCCAAGAACAACCAATAGGTTTCCTTTAAGTTCCAGCCTCGAAATCGAAGGATTTTTTTGTAGATTTTATCACCAGGTATGTGAGATTTCACTAGTGGATTCCATTCGTCCACTAGGTCCCTAGAATTCAGTCAGACTTTTGATTCCCTATATCTTGTTTAGACCTAGGGTTCCTAGAAACTTTAGATATTTGTTGTGATTTAGTTGTTATAGTGTTCCTAATCGAATTATCATGTTTTCTTGGAATTGTTGTTAAATTCCTTGTATGAAACTCAGAACCCTAGTTGTGTAGATTTTCTTAGTTCATGAATTACACTTGCTAGGTCAGTTAAACAAATAAACATGCTCCAGTTTTTGAATGTTACATTGTCAGTTCCTAAATGGTGCATTCTCAGATTTGCATGTCAGAACATTGAGCTATCTGGTATTTCAGTTATGTTGTGTCATACACATTTCTAGTTGGGAGTAGGCTTAGCACCGAGTTGGACTAGGTTTCAGTATACCCTCATAGTCCAGATCATACTTAGCTCGACTTTTGGTCCGTATTTTGCAGCTTCAGTGGTTAGTCCTCATACTTCAAGGGCAACAGACATTCATTTTATTTTTAGTCTCTGATTTAATTTTCAGTTTTACTAGAGTTAGCTGGGGCATGTCCCAACAACTCTAGTCAGCTAGAGGCTTTTCAAACATAGTACTAAAATCAGCTTGACTTGTTAAATTTATCTTTCAGTATTGTTAAACTTTTAGTATGTTTTTATACTTTAGACTAGTTGGGTATTCCCCACTTTTAGTTTTCAATTGAGTTAGCTTCCACATTCGTTCATGTTTTCATTTAGATATCTTTCAGTATGCTTATGATATGCCAACTTCAGGGTTAGCTCGGGTCACTGTGATCCTAGGTCCCGTGTTACGTCAAGAGGGTAGCCTCGGAAGGTGACAACACCAGTATCAAAGCCGTTGTTATAACTGTCCAAGTGTCTTTGAAGATCTCGATAGTTAACATTTACCAAAGTTCAATTTTTCACTCACACATTTCAATACATTCACTTATGATATGTTCCCTTACTTAAATCTATGTTTCTATTTATTGTGGGAGTATTTTATTAGTAGCATGCTTGTTGAAATTCCCATTTCCCCTATATGTTTCAAATGAGTAATTGAACTTCAGGCTATATTGTTAATTTTGAATTGTGATTCAATTGGTGAATATTGTTCTATTTGATAATGTATGTTGTTTGGGTTGCTTGATAACATTTAAGTTTAGTTGAAGTGAAGTATGAGTAACCCATTCGTTAGTAATGCATGGATTGACCCTATAATATATTGGGTAACATAATTTCTAAGGAAAAATCATCATTGCTTAGGATTTATTTGAAATTATGATGTATTGAGTCTTACTTACTTTTCATAGTGCCTTGTAAGTTGATTAATGGTTTATAAGTTATTGATGAGTACTTTAGTTTCATATGAGTGTTACTTGAACTATTGAAGTAAAAATCATTTGATCAAACGTAATGCTCGATGTTCCCTAGAGCCGTCAAAATGGGCTTTGTCCATGGGACCGGCCCAACCCAATCCATTATTGGGGTAGGGTTGGGATAAGGTTTTTCAAGACTAATTAAACTAGGGCTTATAATCCTGGCCCATATAAGCCATTGGCCCTTGCGGCTTGATTGGGGTCGGGCCGAGGTCATCCCATGGGCCAATTATTTTTATTTAAGGGTAACTTACAATAATCTCACTAGTATATAATCTAATTACTTAAATACACGCTATGTTGTAAAATTATGAATCTTACCAGATTTTGGTACGTCTAGATACATGTGTCTCAGAATATATAGACTCAAAATTAGGTTAATTTGTTCTAGATACACTCTATCCAAGTAGATTCACATGTATCTAGGATACAAAGACAAATATTGCTCCCTCGCTTCCCTCCCATCTTGATTGTCACTCTCTTATCTCGCTCGCGTATCTGGTATGCGAGATACATGCTAATTACACTAGATATTTTGCGAGTGTTGTTAAAACAATACCATTGTTTGTCATATTTGATTTGAAAATCTTCTCATATTCTTTATGTTATATAATTATAAGTTTGTAAAGGAAAAAAAAGAAAAAAAGAATAAAAGAAAAAAAGATGGGATAGCCCGCCCCAACCTTCGGCCCTTCTAGGGTTGGGTTGGGTTGAGCATTTTTAGGCCCTTCCAAATGAAGGGGTGACCCGCCCTAGCCTTTCAAATTCCTAGGCCCGCATGGCTTGGGTTGGGTGGGGCTAGGCCAGCCCTTTTTGACAGCTCTAATGTTCCCAATAATAGATGGGGTAACGCCCTTCTTAAAAAAAGCCATTAAGTGTTCGTTAATTGGTCATTATGTGGCCTTAAACTCATTGGTAAATCTTTCGGAGAAGTATGAGTACATGTTAGACTTTGAAGTTGACCAACTCTTGGCCTAAGTATGGTTTGCACTTGTATGTCACAAATGTTTCCATGTGTAACACAGTTGCAATGCAAGTGAAGGATGAAAGTTACACTCTCAGTGCCTAGTACTTACATTCCACCTGGGTGGTGCAAGTCTCCATCTGGAAAATGTTGGTGTGAACGTAGATGTGTCTAAATGTTGTAAGTTATCTTCTCTACACATAGGCCTCACATGTGTCACACATGTATTGGAAAGCACCCCATGTTTCATTTTCTCTCTTTGCATTCTATTTCTTTTTCTTTCCTTAGCTTCTTGCAATTGTTTTCTTTTGTTTCGTAACAAAAAATATGTTTGTTATGTTTCCTTGGCATTCACATCTTTTTGCAGGCCATGAAATTGAACATGAAATCTCTAATAGGAATTCCCACAAGGCTCCGTCCTCCAAAAGGATCAAAAGCCAGAGTAAGGACACTCTTGTCTTGGCAAACGTGGAGGATAAATTGTGGTTTTGAGTTGAGGAAATGAAAACTTATTTAATCAAGTACCAAGATGGCCGGTCATTCATGACAAAAAAAGTTTCAACTTTTCTGGCTTGGGAATGAATTCCCAAACACCTATAGTCAGTACTCCGAGAGGGAGTGGTCCCCTTTCTTTGATGTGCTCGGAGGCTATTATCCTAACTTAGTGCTAGAGTTCCATGCTTCATATCAAGTGAGGCAAGACCTGATGAACAACTTTAGGAGGGTTGATGAGTTTCCATGATTAACTCTGTCATGGTAAGGGTGAAGAAAATTGACATTCCCTTAATGCCATAAATTTTATCTATTGAGATTAATGGATTAATCTTGGGATAATGTTTGCAAAAAAGAGTGCTACTAAGAGACACTAGTTCCAATGGGTGGTTGAAGTCATTGTTGTTGGCCATTAGATGTGGGCCAATTTGGGTGGTGAGATATTTAGGAAAGACCTCACCTTTGAATCCAACATGTGGCTTGACTTTGTTTGCTCCTGCTAATACCATCCAAGAATGACCAAAAAGTCAACATTGACGCCACCATACTTATTACTTATACTATGTCAGGGATTCAAGACAATTTTGGGGAGATAGTTGTGATTCAGCTTAAGAGGAAAGCTTGACAACTGGCACTACATTTTCCCTTCTTTATGCTCATCAACAAGTTGTGTGCTAAGGTGGGTGTTCCCTATTTCTAGTCTGACTAGTTTTTCCCTGCTAATAGGGTAATTGATATTGATAATAAAAGAGATACAACAACTCTAAAAATAAAGAAGAGAAAGATGAAACACTTGATTCTCTTACTTGATCATGAGCCTATTGGCACTAATATTCCCCCAGTGAGATCACCCCCATTAGGTATGGTTTAGAGGATCCTACTCACGTGATGTTAGGATACGCCACTAATGATATGAGGCCTCCTAGGACTTCACCACCTCTTTTGTCTTCTGATCCTAGTTACCTTCAAAAGCTAGTGTACATGATGTATTTCAATGACAATCAACTCACCCAATTGGATAAATATCTACCAAACTTAATTAATAAGGCTATTAAAAAGGGCAATGAAAGATGACTTCGCTAGCTTGAATAAGTTGTGCACAATAGTTGATATTGTCGAGGGGGAGATCCTTTATCTTTGGGCGAATATGAATGAAATGAAACGAAAGTACCACATGACCACTACTGATATGAGATTGCTAGATAATGCTATGGTTCCTCCATGTGTGACTAGGGGCCTGATGGATGATTTGATTAGTAGTTTGTGAGCCGATGATGAGGAAAATTTAGAGTAAGATGCCACTGCCTCTCCATGAAGACATTAGGTATTATGTTAGTATTTAGGTATAACATACTCTCACAAGAGTGGAGCTGGCATTAACTCACAGGCAATGCAACTAGATGATGATTTGGAGTAGCTGGCACAAAGACTCATTACCCCTTATCCTCTATTCAGTTAGCATTGGGGACAATGTTATATCTTAAGTTGAGGTTGGTTGCTAATGATTGTTGATGATATAGTTATTGTGATGTTTTAATTCCCTTGTTGGGCTTGTCTTGTGATTATTTAGATACTATTTGGCCTTTATCGAGCATTTTATGGATACTTTTTATACATGCTTAGCTTGTGCCCTCACCAGACTTGATCCTTTAGTGTGTGATGATTAATGTTGTGCTCTAGCTGGGTTTGATATTTTATTGTGGATGTGACTGTGCTATGATGTCGGGTTGGTCTTTGTAACACCTCAAAATTTAGAAAAAGAAGAGAATGCCAAAAAGGGCTACTGGTACGATCCCACAAGACCAGCCTATGGTTCGTAGAAAGTTCTACGGGTCGTAGACCAGTCTCATGGGAAGTGGGGGAAATATTATGGAAATCAAGCCATATTAACCCATTCTACAACTACCTAGGACGGTCCGTCGAATGGACTACGGGTCATAGGAAGGTTCGGTAGAAAGGCCCCGTAGAAAGGTGGTGAGGTTTTGAGTTGAAAGTTGAGGTCTATGAATGGGGTCTATGGACCATAGAAATGAGTTGTGGGAATTTCCCTAAGATTTATGCCCTAGTCACTCGACCTATGGTTGACCAGTATTGTCCATAGGTCGCAATCATAAAATTGACCGACAATTATTTTAAAAGAGTGTTTCGGTCTTTTCCGATGCCCCTAATTCCTATACTACATCATTTTGCTTATAAATGAGCCTTATAACTGATTTTTAGTCATAATCAACCCATTCTCAAATCATTCTCCCAAAATTCCCAAAATTCTCTCAAGTTTTTCTCTCAGGGATCAAGGAAGAAGAAGCTAGGGTTTCCAAGTCTTGATTCTAGGCTTTGATCCTCAAGGTATGTAAGGTTTCATCAATGGGTTCCATTCAGCCATTTAACCCTAAATTTTCTCAATTCTCCAAGTTAAATTTCAATTCAATTGATTAGGTTGTCATTCAATTCTACATGGGTTCAATTGGTGTTGATTCAATTGTTCAATTTTGATCTTATTATGATTGTTTTGACTCAATTACATGCTTTCCAATTGTTTTGACATGAACCTATGCATGGATCATTATTTTTGACTATGAACCCTAACTTACATGAATTTATGAAGAAACTTGAATCTATGAATGATGTCAATTGAAGTTATGCATGATTTATGAAAAGAAAGGGTTTATGATCTAGGTTGCTTTAAAATGAGCATCAATGAAATTATGAAAGGTTTTTCCCACTTAGACTTGATTCAAGATTTAATGAGCTACTCTATGATGTTTAAGTTTGGATTAGTATTTCAATTATGCTTTTCCATGAAAGATGATAACTTTATGAAAATGACTATTCCATTGGATTTGACTTAGCACCGACAGAACTTTGAGGTGGAGGCTCAAATAGGGTAGTCTCTGTAGCAACCTCTACTTTTAAACTACGTGCCCTTGTAGGTTTGCCTTAAATGTCCTAGATAGTGGATGCACATATAGCATATGACATGATAGAGAGTTATACCTTGACAAGTAGACTCTCCCTTCTCGATGTGGGAGTTACATCGGATTCCATGTATAACTCGCATGGTCTATTGTCGGTTAAAGCTAATATCTCACAAAACAAACTAAGTTACTTTCAAGTGTTTTGTGAAGATTTTCTTATGATCTAAGATTTATTGACCATGTTCATGATTTATGATGTTTTCTTAAAGGTTTTATGATGTTTAGCTTGGTCATGCATTTCATGTTTTCGACTATGTCCTCTTTTGACCATGTTTTACGTTTTATTGCATTTCCCTCTTACTTAGTACATTCCATGTACTAATGCATATTTATGCCTATATTGTTTCACTAATGTAGGGCTTGATGACTACTATATGTTGTGGCTAGTTGAACATCTTAATGATTTGAAGACTTGGTGAGTCTTCATATTTTGAGGACCATGTCACTTTATTACTTTTATTATGTCTTGATGTTTTGGATGTTGTATGTGGTGTACGGGTTACATCCCAACCACTCATTTGATGTAATAGATGGTGTGTTAAGATAATGTTAGACTTTCACTTTCAAATGTCAAAGTCTTTTATTGATATGAAATGTTTTACTTTTGTCTATTACTAAGAGTATATGTATGTCAAGTGGCTTGTGTAGGCCCTCTCGGGGTCTTATACATCATGTCACGTCTTGGGTGTACTTTGGGTCGTGACTATCTTACACGTCAATTGTTTTACTATCCATGCCTTGCAAATTGTGCATAGTGTCTTCACTGGGCCTTGTTCTCAAATGATGTGTGAGTACACGTGATTTGATATCATCTTTATGGATAATAGTTAGTTAAATAAATTCTGAGGGTTTTTTTAATACTATGGTTTTTTCCCAAAGAGTAAAATTTTATTTTCTTTATTTTTTTGTCGAACAGGGTGACATTCCCCATATGATAGATTGAAAAAGTGACTTTCTTAAAGAAAAATGTCAAGTTTTAGTGTCTTTTTAGTCTTGTTGCACTTGTATCGAATCGGACGACCAAAAATTCTATTGGCAAAGGAATTTGAAAATAAAGAAAAGAGGGGGAAATGAATATGAAAGACATTCTCTTGTCATGATTTCTACATTCTTTGTTTGACTGATTGATTCACAAATGAGTTATGCACAATTCAGAATCATATTTGAAAAGTCATTTATTCAATTAGTTTTGAGAATAGTTATAACTCCTTGGAATTGTTGTGCCTTGTGTGGTAAGGTTGTAGTTTGTTCTTGTTTATGCATGTCACCTACAACTTGCCCCGAATGTGATTTAAAGAAAAATACTAGATGATTCTTAGCTTGGAAGATGACCTTAGGCCCTCTTTGAATAGTCACTTTATCATAAAATTTCTTCCCTTAAAAGTAATCTTAGTCAATCCCTTTGAGTCATAAATCTTTTTCTTAGAAACCATATTACACTTATTTACCCTTCTTGAATCCTTTATTTCGCACTCATTCCTCCCAAATTGATAGTGAGGAAAATATAGGCTAAAAGCCTAAGTTTTGGTGGGGAGCTGAATGAGAGTGAAATGTTGATATAAGTAAAATCCTATGTTTGGGGGTGTGTGCATTAATGAATGAACGAGGAATGGGCTTCAATGTGGGATGACATCGAATGCTTAAGTTATGAATTGCTTGAAGTTGTCTATTTATGAAAGAAAGAAAGAAAATAATTGAGTGGTGATATATCTTATCTTGCATATGCCTAATGATGAAAATAAAGGTGTTTAGAAGAATGTTTCATAGAAAACTTGGGTTGTGAAAAGGATAGATAAGGTGAAGCTGATTCTATAATGTGAGCGATGTGCTTAAATTTCTTGATGATAGCGTTAGGGAGGTTCTAGTCACTTTAACTAAATGAATTCCTACCCTTTCACCTAGCATACATTGTGACCCGAATATCCTTAGTGATTTTGAGTTTTGAAATTCTACATTAGTGATGAATTATATGAAGGGCAAGTCTATGGTTCTATGTGTGTACACTTGAATTTCTTTGAGAGAGTGAGCATCTTTGTGTTATCTTATAATCGCTATATTGTAAATGCATGATTGTGAGTAGGATTCTATCTTGTGGTGGTGACATTACATCCTTGGAGCAAATGATAAAGTCTTGATTTCAATTGAGAGTTATGAATGCAATAAGTTGTGTACGGGACGTCTAGGTAAATCATGAAGGTTGATATCAATGTATTGAGATGTTGGTTGATCTTGCTTTAAATGAAAGATTCCCCGGATTTTGAAGGAAAAATTAAAGTAATTTGAAAAGAGTGTTTGAAGAGTTTATCGTTGCTTTGATGCTTATGGTGGTACCAATTGGGGTTAGTGGTTATGCTTGAGTCGTTTTTTTGTTTTATTTTATTTTAAGTTATAGTAGTCCTATGTGCAGCCCTTTTGTCTTGTTAAGCTTTAGTCAATCCTATGCCGAGTGAATATTTTCCTTGAAGACAAATAAAAGTTCAAGTTTGGGGGTTTAATGAGTTTGTAATTTACCAACTTATTTAGCTATTATGCATGCGTTATTTCCTTGTTCTAATGCCATTTAGAAGGATTTTATGTTTTTATTTTCTTATATGTAGGTTTTTCTTTGAAACAAAGATAATGCACGATTTGAACTTAAAATAATATGTCTAAGGATCGGCAGTGGACATGCATGCTACAATATGCAGGTTCCATGTAGGAAGAACTGAAGAAGATTGTATGGACTTTTGTGCATATGCATGCAACAAGTCCTCACATGAGGTTATAGGTGCCAACGCAAGTGAGCTGAAGTTCATTGGAAGAGCAAAATCGTTGAAAAGATAGTTACAAAGTTTGGAAGCTTGAAATGACGTTTTGGTAATCTGTGCAAAGCATATTGAAGATAATATTTTACCAATTTGGTAGAGAACATTGTAGAGAATAGTAGCACACAAGTAGAGTATAATTTTAGCTTCTTCTCCAAGAGAAAATTCCATTGTTGAATATACAAAGCTTGAAATTGATTTTAGTTGCTGCTGATGAATGGATTTGAGGAATTTTCCTTTGGTATAATTTCTCTTTCCCTAATAATGAGTAGCTAATTTCTCTTCCAGGGGTGTGTATACATGATCAATTTTTAGTATTGATTGGGTATTGACTAACTGATCTTAGAATTCATTATTATGCATGGATCTATTTTTTAAGTTTTAATCTAAATATTAATGATTGCAAACATTAATGGAATCAATGTTGCTTCTATTGGAGAAAGAGAAGTAAAATTGGGTAAGTTTTCAATTAGTGAGGATTTGGAGCTTAAACCTCATATAAGTGATTGAGTTAGAGATAGTCTATGCCCACTCAAGCTAATGTTTGGTTGTTCATTGATTGTGATTTTGGGATTTGAGAGAACCTAAAATAAACACTCTTTGGGTTGAGAAATGTTGACTATAGTTAAAATCCAGGCTATTCATGCAATAATTCATTCTAAGTCATTTAATTAATACCTATCATAACTTTACCATATCGAATGCACACCCCAAATCTCTCTAACTTTGATATGAACACTTGTGTTACATCGTTATTATTGAAAACTAAATCAATTACTTGTTCAAACCATTCCCCCTATTTTACTTTTTTGTTGATACAATATGCATCCTCTTGTGAATTGGTTTAATAACTTTGGAAAATCTAGCCTCCAATCTTTGTGGGGTTCAACCCCATCTCTTGTTGGATAATTATTTTGCATACGACCATAGTCACATCCTTACCCGGAGACTTGTTTTGGATTTTATCAACGATCTTATAATAATGAGATTTACTATAATGACCCTCCATGCCATTTCCTACGTTTTCCAATCTTTTTTCCATTTAAAGATTTCTTATTGCGATCCAAAATTATTTATGACTTGCTTGGACTAATAGTTTGGTCACCTGGTTGTTCATTTGTTTTTATGCAAGTTTTCCTGTTTTGAAGCTTCTGAAGATTAGATATTTGGCTTTGTTCAAAACTTCAGAAAGACGACCCCAAAATGTGATTTGATGGTTTCGTTAGCTCCAAAACATCAAGTTTGGTCTGAAAAGACCTTTGGTGCAAGCCCCGAGGCTTCTAGGTTCATTTTAAGCTATTTGGTGGATTTTGGCTTAAAATAGAGCTTGGGTGTAGGACCCACTTCTTGTCGAGACGACCTCTCTTAGAAATTTCAACGTCTCTTTTGAGTTCAAAATCTTGAACTTGGTGGGGGTATCATAGGTTGATTGCGTGCATGAGGTTCTGAATCAATCCTAAGCACCTGATTGGAGTATGTTTGGACTTAACCATGTTTGGTTAGTGCCAAGTGTTAGTGCGACGGCTCAAGCGGCTCCAGACCACTTTAGTGGTATTTGGCAACCTAGGCTTGGCTTCTTTTGCACTTATAGACCGATTTTGTAGAAGCCACCAGTGATGCCTAGCCGCTTAAGCGGTCAAGGCACTACTATAGCGGGGCTGCTTAAGCAACCAAAGTGACCGTTGTAACAGTCTTCTCTAGTAGTTAAATCCAGAAATCAGTTCATTATTCAACATTCTAAATCCAGTATCTTGGTCTCTAAAGCTCTGTTTGAGCTCATATTTGGTGCTTCTGGTTGGGAATTGCTGGAGCATTCCGTTGGGGTCGTTTGGGATTGTGTCGGGGGCTCGTTATTATGGTAAAATATCATCCTTGAAATTTCTCCTTGCCTTTTAATGGTGCTTCTTGAATTATGATCTTGTAGAACTACTTTGGTTGGGTTTTCGAGCTCAGA
The DNA here is from genome assembly GCF_900185275.1 of Solanum verrucosum. Taxonomy (NCBI): domain Eukaryota; kingdom Viridiplantae; phylum Streptophyta; class Magnoliopsida; order Solanales; family Solanaceae; genus Solanum; species Solanum verrucosum. The sequence goes on from NW_026020354.1 coordinate 2,253,270, forward strand.
CTATGAGCAACTTTTGGGCATAAGTTTTTAAGCTATTAGGGACCTAGTGACAAATTCAATTTTGGAATTTTGTTAACGAGTCCCACGGTCCTATTTGACCCAATTTTGGGCCCAATTTGTATTATAGTGATATGGGTACCATCCTTCTTGTAATGACACATAGTTTGTGAAGTTGGTAGTATTATGGCATTCAGAGGACGTGGAGAAGCGGTGAGCAACTTGTGGATGTTTTGAGATTGTTCTTTGGTTTCCAGGTGTGCTACTATCTACTTTCTTTTAGATTGTTCTCTCTAAGATAATGCTTAGTATAGATTTCATGTGGGTTAGGATTGTATATGGAAGGCTTATGATTACTTCCTTATCCTATCTTGTTGATTCCCGTAGGAGCCCCATGCTAGTTAGTATTATGAAATCCTTAGCTTAGGTTGGTAATTCCTTGCTTAGGCTTAGTTTAGTGTGGTTATCCTCTTTAGAGTTGATGTTTGAAGCTTTAGAATAGTTGGTGATCTAAGTGTCTTTGAATGAGTTTCTATTGATCCTTTAGTAAATTTGGTTGCTCCATTTTGAAATTGGTTTGGTTTGGTACCCTCTATTAGTGCATGAAACATTAGATGCTAGTTATATATGTTGGATGTTAATTTTTCTCAAATGTTACTAGAGTAATATATTCGGTTGGGACTGTGATCCTCAAGTTACCCTTTTTGGTTGTTAACTCTTTATGAATTCCTTTATTTCCTGATGTTATGTGTCAGTCGCTTGAGGAAAAGCAATGATTTTAAGTTGATGGTGTTGATGTGCCGTGGATTTATGGCATTTCTGATGCTTTAACTTAGGAAATCTGTAGGTTCTCTAGAGTGTTTTAGTAGATTTGATTTGTTTTTGTAGAAAAAATAGGAGTAGATGACTAATTATTAAAAATCAGATATTGCAACAGATTTTTTGGGCCATCTACGAGTCACTTAATTGACCGTAGTTTGATCCAAGAGTTGTAGATGGTAGTCGTAGTAGAGATTCAAAGACTAAAAAAAACTTTGAGATATATATGTGTGCAGTAATGGTTGTAGTTGCATCCACGAGTTATATACTTGGATTGTAGAAAAAGTGCTGAAAGAGGGAAAGACCTTTAGTTGTATGAGTGAGCAGTACGTGCAGTAGAACTGTCTACGATTCATGAAAGCAGATCATGGTTGAGATATCGAAGGTGCAGTAAGAGGCCTGAGTTCTATGAGGGGTAAGCATGAGCCAAAAAAGTTTCCACGGACTGTAGATCTCGTCCGTGGTAAGAGTCCTGAGACTATGTATTCACAATCATATGACCCATAAACATGACTACAAACCGTACTTGGGTCCGTAAAAGCTGTCGACTCCAGTTTTCCTAGATCGTTTTGGGTAGGGTTTTTATTTCTATAAATACTTTTTCTAGGTTTTATTTTGTATTGTTATGCACATTTTGGTTCAGGAATTAGAAGTAAACAACTCTTTGCTTTTATTCTTGAAATTTTGAGATTTATTACACATCGATCTTTGTTTTAGCTTTGAACTTTGATTGAAGATTTTGGATTTTTAATATTTTTATTGTAAGTGCCTGATTTCTTTTAATTTAAATATCATTGATTGTGATCATACAATTATGAGTATCTAAATCCATAATTAGGGTTGTGGGAACCATCAAGAACCAACAAAGTAGACCTAATACATAGTAATCCTTGATTAGTATGTATGCATGTATTGTTTTTTACTTATCTTTGATTGCTTTTTAACGGAGTACTACATTAGAACACACATTATTGTGACTTGCCTAATCAAAAGGGGTAATGAATGGGAAAAAGGAATACATAACAGAGATTTGAGGCTATCAACTCTCATTTAATAACTTGAACTTACCCAAGGATAACTAATTCAGATCAAAGGTAAATGTTAGTAAAGTATACACCCATAGATTAACCATGTTGCGAGGTAAAATTCATCTACTTAGACAACCATAAACTTAGGTGATACATAACTTACCAATCTTGCATGTGTCACATACAAAAAGGTTACTATTTACTAGTGTTACTTAGTTATGAATTCATGGGGAACATAAATGCCTAGTTTCGTCATGATCTAAAACACTTGAAATTGTTACTTTTTTACTTTCTACTTGAGATAATTACCAACATTACGTTCATATATACAAAACCCCCTTTAGGAGATAATATGACTAAGAGCACAAATAATAGCAATCGAACAAAGTCCAAACCATATTCCTCGTAGGATCGACCCTAGCCTTTGTTAGGTTCTTTATTTGAAAAACTACCACTTTATACCTCTTTTGGGAGGTTTAACTTGGGTGTATCGGTACCATGAACACACAACAAGATAGGGGTAAAGCTAAAGTGGGATCTTATAGAAAAAATTATCTAGAAGGGATAGTCTCCAAAAGAAACTGACCTAGTCACGAGCAACCCCTCAGCCATGGAGGTTCGACATTTGATATGTAGATGAGATTGAGATCAAAGAGTTTCTTAATAGCCACTAAGAGGTGAGATGATTTCTAGAGTTCCCCATTATTCTTATTCAGATACATGAGTTGGGGTTGAACTTTTTCTTCAGTGACTCCAACAAATATTATCTGAACTTGATGAGGGAGTTTTATGCAAACTAGCACCCTTATAACAAGTATACATCATAAGAAAAACCATCACGTTCACAATTGGTGCATTATGTAATTGTTGCATACACCAATATGGGATACACTGTAACGACCTGAGGGTACCCCCTAGACGTAACATGGCACATGGAACCCCGAAAAGCTCCAAGTAAGCCTCTTAGCATATCATCATCACATAAGTAAATAATAATAGAGAATAGAAACACATTTTTAGTCTATAAGAAAATTTTCATCAAAGTAAAGCGGAAGTCTAGACATAGTCTCATTTAGCCATCTACTACAATCGAGGTCTCAAAATAGGGTCACAGCCCTTACAAATACATGATGGAAACAACAAAATGTCATTTGTCCTCGGATCCATGAGGACATACCACAATCTTTGGAGAATAGTCAATCCAAGCTTGAACAAGAGTGAAGGATCACCTAAAACGCCAGAACCTACACTTTGTGGAAAAAGGTAGAAGAAATATGTATTAGTACAAAATTGCACTAAGTATGGTAGCCATGCACAAAACCATGAAAATATGCTAAAAAGGGACCATTTAGTTAAAGAGCATGCATTTTATTAAGTTTGAGAATCATTATGAAAGGTAGAGGAAAATCATAATCTGTGAGCATACTCAATGTATAAGTCATCACATTATAATAGAAACTCACCATGAATACCCTCAAAGTCTACTTGTTCCATGCATAAGTAAGATCCCATACTCCCACCTATGCTAAGTAGCTTTAGCACCCATAGTTAATAATTCATCTTTTAGCGGGGGAACTTCCATCTCATATTCAATATCGACTTGGTGCTAAGCATTACTTCCCACAATTACATGTTTAGTCTTGAAGTGCATTTACAAGTATGAAGGAGTGTCTAAACCCTTCACCCAACACAATTCATAGAATAGCTCATAGATTCAATAGGTGAGAATGGACTTTCAACCTTGGAATCATCATATAGTGAGAAGAACTTTCACATCATGATCATTAGGTGTTTATGAGAATGAACTTTCAATTAACACAATAACTAGATTATAATCATGTTCATAAAGCATGTATACATGAAGCCTAAAATTTGTCATAATTCCCATGTCTTACCCTTCTTGGATCATGGATCACATTCTTGCAATCAATTTAGGGTTAATACATTCAACATGGATCATATAATGATCAAAAGAACTACATTACAACAATATAATTCCATACAATTGACCTTACTACAATTCACCCACATCAATGTCATAAATTAGGGTTATGGGAATTTCATGGATTCATGGGGGATTTTTATCATAAACATACCATAAATCAGTAATTAAACCATAATATAAAACAATTGAATCATTGAAAATGTTTGGAGAAAGAATCCATGACTTAGAATGAAAACCCTAGGTTTTGGAGAATTGTATACTTTGAAATTGAGAGATTTAGGACTTCATGGATGAAAGGCTAACCATGAATCAAAACTACCATACCTTAATTGAAGATTCCTCACAAATTTGGGTAGAAAAGACGAGTTCTTGAGCCCTAGACCTTGACTTCTTCTTCTTCAATGGAGGTTTTAGAGAGAGAAATATTTGGGAGGGAATAAGTTTGTTTTGGGGTCTTGAATGAATGAACTAATTGAATTAGTTTAGGGGTCTATTAGGTTTATATAGTTAGTTTTAATTAGTATTAATGACCCTAATTAATTAATTAATTAACCCTAAGCCCCTCCCCTAACTCCAACTAAAAACTAAATGACCAACTTACAACCCTCACTCACGAGACCCCTTGGGTGGGTCCACGAGTCGTGCTGGTAGGTCGTAGATCAGACAGAGATTTTGGCCAAGGAGGGGAGGTCCAACCTCGACCCACGACCCGGGTCCACCCATGGATAATGGGTGCCCTTTCGTGGGTATGCTTCCTCTTTTGGCAGCTTTTTGGGGCTACCTTAAGGTCCTCCTCAAGGACCCTTGGGGGTTCATGACTTGACGTTTACACCCAAAAACATTTATGTTTAGTACCGGGGGTTATTTTACAACTCTAACCTTTACGTTAAACCTCATTTAGGCTACTAGTTAACACTTTAGGCTCTAACTTAGTCTTCTAGTTTTAGGGGACATAACAATATCTCCCCCTTGGGGACATTCGCCCTCGAATGACAATCTAGACACCTTAAGGAATTAACAACTCAAGACTAGCAGACCATCATGCATGAACATCCAAATATGCAAAATTTACAAATGCACTATTCACAACATGCACTATTCAAAGGAGGCAACTTCAACTCCATCTCAAACATGATCAATGCAACATAAGGGAGTAGGAACTACATCTAACAATCCAATATGCACAAAGCTCAATATTTCACATTTTCATAGGAGGAACTCACTTCTCCAACTAAAATAATGCTCAACACAACATCGTGGAGCCAATCTGTAATATCTCTCAAGAGCATACTAAAGCATGTTCATCAAAACATCTTATGAAGTAAAATAGGCAACTCACACTAAATGCACAACAACATGAGGAAAATAAATCATGAAAACTCATTTTCTCCTTAAACATGAATTCCATCAAGAACATGCATCATTTAAGGAAACCATGGAAAACACACAACTTCCACATGACTTCCAAAACAAGGAAATTCTAGAGGAACTATTTACCTCAAACTTGAGTAGGAGTAGAAGGAAAGAGATGAGGGTATCGGGACTTAATATTGGCCTCGTCCTCCCAAGTAGCCCCCTCAACTAGATGATTTCTCCACAACACCTTAACGGAAGCTTCCTTGTTTCTCAACTTCTTGACTTGCGGGTCAAGAATTTCTACCGGAACCTCTTCATAAGAAAGGCTTTCATCAACACCTAAACCTTCTAAAGGAATAATGGACACTGGGTCCCCAATACACTTTTTAAGCACAGAAACATGAAACACGGGGTGAACCGGAGCCAACTCATTTGGCAAGTCCAATTCATAGGCAACTTTACCATTACGATTCAAAATTTGATATGGGCCGACATATCGGGGGTTAAGTTTCCCCTTTTTGCCAAACCTCATCACACCCTTCATGGGTGAGATTTTAAAATAGACCCAATCACCTACTTCAAATTCTAGGTCCCTCCTTCTCTCATCGGCATAAGACTTTTGCCTACTTTGAGCCGTTCTCAACCTTTCCCGAATGAGCCGAACTTTCTCAATAGCTTTATAAACCGACGCGGGACCAATAAGGGCAACATCACCTACCTCAAACCAACCAACCGGAGACCTACACCTCTAACCATACAAGGCTTCAAAAGGAGCCATACCTATAGTTGAGTGGTAGCTATTATTGTAGGCAAACTCTATCAATGGCAAGTGGTCATCCCAATTACCCTTGAAATCTATAGCACAATCCCTCAACATATTCTCTAAAGTCCAAATGGTGCACTCCGCTGGACCATCCGTTTGAGGGTGAAAAATGGTGCTAAGCTTAACCTTAGTACCACCCCCCTTTTGGAATGACTTCCAAAATTGTGAAGTAAATTGAGTACCCCGATCCGAAATGATGGATAAAGGAACCCCATGTAACCTCACTATCTCCCTTATATACAAATTTGCATAGTCTTCCACCGAAAGGGAAACCTTGATAGGAATGAAATGGGTTGATTTTGTCATCCTATCAACAATGACCCAAATAGAATCATATTGCCTTCTAGTACGAGGCAAACCCACAACAAAGTCCATATTCACCTCTTTCCACTTCTAAGTGGGAATTGGGATATCTTACGACTAACTTCCCGGCCTTTGGTGCTCAACCTTAACTTGTTGACAGTTTGGACATTTGGCTACAAATCCCGCAATTTCCTTTTTCATACCATTCCACCAATAGACTTCCTGTAGATCACGGTACATCTTACTGGCTCCCGGATGAATAGAATATCCAGAACCATGAGACTCTTCTAAAATTTGTTCCATCAACCCATCCACATTCGGAACACACAAACGACCTTGGTACCGAAGCACCCCATCTCCCCCTTGGGATAAAGCCTCAACGGACTTGTTGAGTACCGAATTCTTTCAACTTCATTAATAAATAATCAAGGTCTTGTTTAGACTTGACATCTACCAGAAAGGACGATTCGGAGACTCTATGAACTGTGAAACCACCCTTAGGAGAATCTACTAGTTGGACACCTAGCCAGGCCAATATATGAATATCTTGGGCTAACTCTTTCTTTTCATCTGTTATGTGAGCCACACTACCCATGGATAATCTACTAAGTGCATCCGCTACAACATTAGCGTTGCTGGGGTGGTAAATGACATTCATGTCATAATCCTTCAAAAGTTCTGACCACCTTCTTTGTCGAAGATTCAAGCCCTTTTGGGTAAACACATATTGAAGACTTTTGTGATCGGTGAAAACATCTACATGGACCCCATACAAGTAATGTCTCCATATTTTCAAAGCAAACACAACCGCCGCTAATTCAAGATCATGGGTCGGATAGTTCTTCTCATGTACCTTGAGTTGCCTTGAAGTATAGGCAATCACCTTACCTTGTTGCATGAGCACACATCCCAACTCCACTCTAGAGGCGTCACAATAAACAACAAAACCATTGGTACCTTCCAGTAAGGTCAACACCGGAGCAGTAGTAAGTCTGTCCTTCAATTCTTGGAAACTTTTCTCACAAGCCTCCGACCACTCAAACTTAACTTTCTTTTGAGTCAAAGCCATCAACGAAGAAGCAATGGAGGAAAAACCCTCGACAAACCTCCTATAGTAATCAGCCAAACCCAAAAAGCTTCTAATATCTGTAGGAGTTAGAGGTCTAGGCCAACTCTTGACCGCATCTATCTTCTTAGGATCTACCTCAATACCCTTGCTAGACACAATATGGCCAAGGAAGGCTACAAACCTCAACCAAAACTCACATTTGCTAAACTTCGCATATAATTGGTGGTCTTTAAGGACTTGCAACCACTCCTCAAATGGTCCATATGTTCACCCTCAATCCTCGAATAGATAAAAATATTATCGATAAACACAATCACAAATATATCAAGGTAGTGACTAAACACCCTATTCATTAGGTCCATAAATTCCGCCGGGGCATTAGTTAGGCAAAATGACATCACAAGGAATTCATAGTGCCCATACCTAGTTCGGAAAGCCGTCTTGGGTATATCGTCCCTTCTCACCCTAAGTTGGTGATAGCCCAAACGAAAGTCAATTTTTGAAAAGAAACTACCCTCTTGGAGTTGATCAAAAGAGTCATCGATTCTCGGAAGGGGATATTTATTCTATTTGGTAACTTTGTTCAATTGGCGATAGTCGATGCACATTCTAAGAGACCTATCCTTCTTTCTCACAAACAACATGGGAGCACCCCAATGAGAGATACTTGGATGAATAAATCCCTTATCTAGCAAATCTTTCAATTGCTCTTTCGACTCTTTCAACTCGACCGGAGCCATTATATAAGGAGGAATGGAGATAGGTTGCATATCCGGCAAAAGATCAATGCCAAAATCAATTTCTCGCTTGGGAGGAATGCCGGGAAAGTCATTGGGAAAGAGTTCTAGAAATTGATTCACCACGGGTACCGACTCTAATGAAGGGGTTTCAGACTCAACATCCCTTACCCTAACAAGATGGTAAATGCATCCTTTTGAGATTATTTTCCTAGCCTTAAGACAAGAAACAAATTGACCTCTAGGGATAGAATTCCCCCCTTTCCACTCTAAATTGTCTCATTTGGAAATTGGAATTTGACAACCCGAGTCCTACAATCTATAGAAGCATAACATGCATGCAACCAATCCATACCCAAAATCACATCAAAATCTAACATGTCTAACTCCACTAAATCCACCAAAGTGACTTTATGAGACAAATAAATGGGACAACTTCTATAAACTTTGTTAGCCACTACAGACTCACCAACTGGGTAGAAACCGAAAAAGTTTCTAACAACACTTCGAGAAGTATTTCAAATTTCATGGCCACAAAAGGTGTCACAAAGGAAAAAGTGGCACCGGGGTCTAACAAAGTATATGCATTAATAGAAAAGACTTGCAACATACCGATCACCATATCCTGGGAGCTCTCTTGGTCTTCTCGGGATCGAAGAGCATAAAAACAGTTTTGTTTTTGAGCATTAGAGTTTGAACCGCTTGGAGGAGTTAACTTATCTTCTTTCCCTTTTGCCGAATGTGTTGGACAATTTCTCAATTGGTGTCCATTCTTACCGCAACCATAACACACACCCAAATCGGCTAAATATTTACCGTCATGTTTCTTACCACATTTAGCACAAGTAGGCTTGATCTTAGAATACCCATCACTATTGCCTCCTTGGGGTTTAGGGTTGGACACCCTATCCTTATTGACCATTGGGGAAGCACTAGAGGAACCTTGGTTAGAGAACCTTTGCTTGAAACTTTGTCTACCTTGCCCATCAGACTTAGTATTAGAAAAGTCCTCCTCATCGGTCCTAGACCTCTTCACCTCCCTATTCATCTTCTTGAGCTTTTGCTCATCAATTTGTTCGGCATGGACCATAAGACTTGAAATATTCATACTTGGGATTAGCATTGCCGAACGACATTCATTGACTACAAATTCGGACACTCCCATCACAAACTTATTCATTCTAGCCCTTGAGTCCGCCACCATGGTTGGAGCATACTTGGATAGTTGGGTAAACTTGAGAGAATACTATTTCACACTCATCCCCCCTTGTCTAAGGTTTATGAACTCTTGCATTTTTTGCTCCCTTAACTCTAAGGGAAATAACCTATCAAGAAATGCTTCCTGGAACACCACCCAATCTATGGGACCCGCTCCTATTGGCCTCTCACCCTTCCATTGTTCATACTAAATTTGAGCCACATCGTTTAGTTGATAGGGGGCTAGATCCGCCTTCTCCTCCGAAGACACCCCCATGGCACCACGTATCTTGCAAACCTCATCAACAAACCTTTGGGGATCCTCCTCCACCTTGGAACCAAGGAACTCAAGGGGATTCATCCTGGAAAAATCCCTCAATCTCGAAACCATAGAATTCCTATTAGTGTTCACTCGAGGCCCAACATCCCTATTGGCTTGAGACGTTATAGCTTGGGCTTGAGTTGCCACGACTTGAGCTTGCACCGTCATGGCTTGGGTCAATGTTAGCAAAGCTGACCTAATCTGAACATCTATTATAACCGGAGGATCATTCAGAGCTTGATTACCTTGAGGAACTCCTTGATTCACATTTTCCTCTTCCACCCTTCTTGCGTTAACCCTTCGTGTATTCATTTCCTGAAGACACAAGAGAAGGATTAGAATGAAGACTTTATAGAGTTAAACTCTATGGCATGACTTAAGAGTAATGAAACAAGTGTAACTTCCTAAACATCTTATAGCCTCTCACTCATAAATGTGGCATGCTTCATACTATGAACAAGACTCTACTAGACGTGGCTTATGAGACATCATCCTAGAATCATTCTAAACCTTTTGCTTTGATTACAAAGTTTGTTACGACCCAAGGGTACCCCCTAGACGTAACATGGCACATGGAACCCCGAAAGGCTTAAAGTAAGCCTCTTAGCATAACATCATCACATAAGTAAAGAATAATAGATAATAGAAACACATTTTTAATCTTTAAGAAATTTTCATCAAGGTAAAGCGGAAGTCTAAACATAGTTTCATTTATCCATCTACTACAATCGAGGTCTCAAAATTGGGTCACAACCCTTACAATAGAAATCTAAAATGAAATACAAAGAAATGAAGGAAACAACAAAATGTCATTTGTCCTCGGATCCATGATGACATACCACAAGCTTTGGAGAATAGACAATCCAAGCTTGCACAAGAGTGAAGGATCATCTCAAACGCTGGAACCTACACTTTGTGGAAAAAGGTAGAAGAAATATGGGTTAGTACAAAATTGCACTAAGTATGGTAGCCATGCACAAAACCATGAAAATATTCTAAAAAAGGACCATTTAGTTAAATAGCATGCATTTTATCAAATTTGAGAATCTCTATGAAAGATAGAGTAAAATCATAATCCGTGAGCATACTCAATAAATAAGTCATCACATCATAATAGAAACTCACCATGAATACCCTCAAAGTCTACTTGTGCCATGCATAAGTAAGATCCCATACTCTCACCTATGCTAAATATAACTTCATGAGCACCCATAGTTAATAATTCATCCTTTAATTACATTGGGAATAAACCTTAACTGACATAGACCATGTGAGCTTAACATGGAATCCGGTGTCATGCGCCACACCGAAAAGAGGTGTCCTACTTGCCTAAGGTAGAACTAAATGTATTAGCTTTTAGGTGGATCCACTAGCTAAAGACCTATGAGGGCACATAGTTATGGAATACAAAGATTGTTACTAGAAACCCGCCCTTTCTAGCGGGGGAGCTTCCATCTAGATACTTTGTAGAAGTCCATCCTTTCTAGCGGGGGAGCTTCCATCTCATATTCAATATCGACTTGGTGCTAAGCATTACTTCCCACAATTACATGTTTAGTCTTAAAGTGCATTTACAAGTATGAAGGAGTGTCTAAACCCTTCACCCAACACAATTCATAGAATAGCTCATAGATTCGATAGGTGAGAATAGACTTTCAACCTTAGAATGATCATGCAGTGAGAAGAACTTTCACATCATGGTCATTAGGTGTTTATGAGAATGAACTTTCAATTAACACAATAACTAGATTATTATCATGTTCATAAAACATGTATACATGAAGCCCAAAATTTGGCATAATCCCCATGTCTTACCCTTCTTGGATCATGGATCACATTCTTGCAATCAATTTAGGGTTAATACATTCAACATGGATAGTATAATGATCAAAAGAATTACATTACAACAATATAATTCCATACAATTGACCTTACTACAATTCACCTACATTAAAGTCATAAATTAGGGTTATGGGGATTTCATGGATTCATGGGGGATTTTATCATAAAAACACCATAAATCAGTAATTAAACCATAATATAAAACAATTGAATCATTGAATACATTTTTTGAAAGAATCCATGACTTAGAATGAAAATCCTAGGTTTTGGAGAAATGTATACTTTGAAATTGAGAGATATAGGACTTCATGGATGAAAGGCTAACCATGAATCAAAACTACCATACCTTCATTGAAGATTCCTCATGAATTTGGGTAGAAAAGATGAGTTCTTGAGCCCTAGACCTTGACTTCTTCTTCTTCTTCTTCTTCAATGGAGGTTTTAGAGAGAGAAATATTCTGGAGGGAATAAGTTTGAATGAATGAAGTAATTGAATTAGTTTAGCGGTCTATTAGGTTTATATAGTTAGTTTTAATTAGTATTAACGACCCTACTTAATTAATTAATTAACCTTAAGCCCCTCCCTAACTCCAACTAAAAACTAAATGACCAACTTACAACCCTCACTCACGAGACCCCACCCACGGAGCGTAGATGGGTCCACGAGTCGTGTTGTTAAGTCGTAGATAAGACAGAGAGTTTGGCCAAGGAGGGGAGGTTCAGCTTCGACCCACGACCCCCACCTATGGGGCGTGGGTCCACCCACGGATTGTGGGTGCCTTTCCGTGGGTAGACTTCCTCTTTTGGCAGCTTTTTGGGGCTGCCTCAAGGACCCTTGGGGGGTCATGACTTGACATTTACACCCAAAAACATTTATTTTTAGTACCGGGGGTTATTTTACAACTCTAACCTTTACGTTAAACCTCATTTAGGCTACTAGTTAACACTTTAGGCTCTAGCTTAGTCTTCTAGTTTTAGGGGGCGTAGCATACACACCCATTGGAGATAACAGATACAAACCCCCCATATCATGAGATTTTCCACACACTATGCGGTCATAAATCCATGGTAAGATAGACTATCCATCAAGTGAATGAACCCACCATAATTTCCCATTTGCTAACTTAAATAGGGAAGCCAGAGTTTGGCTATGCATAACTTGTAGTTGTCTCATTCCAGGGACACACATGTCACATATCATCTAAGATAATGTGTGTCTAGTTTATGCTTTGATGACAAGGATCCTTATTAATATGAGGGCAGTGCTAAAGAATGCGATGTGTAAATAAGGTGCATAAGGGCATTAAGTTCAATTTTGTCAGCTTGATGACTCAGTATTTGAGAGACCACAACATAGAGGAGGAGGACATGGATGTTAGACCACCTCAAAATGCAAGATGTATGAATGTGAAGACTTCAAGAAATCCAAACACTAATAGACACATGTACGACATATATATGTTGATGAGTCGTGGAGAACGCCTTTCTACAAAGGTAGAGATGCAACAAATCTACCAGGATTATCCCCTTAGTGTCAATGCTCAGAGGTTATATCGCATGGGCCCATATTTTAAAGAGCTACGTGATGATGATGTCTCGACAAATGAGGAGCTAGCAGAGGAAGACTCTAATGAGGAATCTAATATAGAGGATGGGAAAAACTCTCACACGGAGTAGGAGTAGATTAGGGAGTGATTTTTATTTGTTTTCCCACTTTTTGATTTGTCTTGATTTAAACTTTAATCATTTATGATGATCTGTCGAAACAAGCGCAAGCTTATCGTCAAATGTCTCTTCTATTACGAAGACCGCCCGGTCTTGAAGCTTATCCAGGAGATGTTTATTATTTGCATTCATGCCTTTTGGAAAGAGCCGCTAAATTAAGTTCTAGTTTAGGTGAAGGAAGTATGACCATTACCAATAGTTGAAACTCAGTGCTGAGATGTTTCATCTTATAATCCTACTAATATAATTTCCATTATTGATGGACAAATCTTCTTATCCGCCGACCTATTTAATTCTAGAATCAGACCTACTATTAATGTGGGTATCTTCGATTCCAAAGTGTAGTCCGCAGCTCAAATAAAAGCCTTGAAACAAGTAGCTGGTAAATTAAAATTAGAACTAGCGCAATTTACTGAATCAGAAGCCTCTGCACAATTTGCTTCTGATCTTGATAAAGCTACTCAGAATCAATTGGCAAGAGGTCAACGATTATGTGAATTGCTTAAATAATCCCAATCAGATCCTCTCACGGTAGAAGAGCAGATAATGACTATTTATACCGGAACAAATGACTATCTTGATTCATTAGAAGTTGGACAGGTAAGCAGTGCAATTTTTTTAGTGAGGGGTGGAGGAAATTTATATTTTTCTTCTATTTCATAAAGGTCATAAGGCCTGTTTTGTCACGACCCAAGGTAACCCCCTAGGTGTAACATGGCTTATAAGACCCTGAGAGGCCCCATACAAGCCACTTAACATTCATCATACAAGGTAATAGAATAAAGAGATTTAAAAGACAATTTCAACATATAAATTTTATAGAGAAAAGCAGAAATCTAAACATCGTCTCAAAGCCATCTAGTACAAAAGATGAATCTGGGCATAGCCCGTACATCATATTCCAAAACTGAAAGTAAGGAAAGACTGAAAACAATAAACGTCCGGTCCTCAAAGCATGATGACTCACCAAAGCTCGAAATCTCCTAAAAAACTTTGGCCACGAAATTGGGAACCCTGACTGTCGGACCCTACATTTGGGGAAATGTAGACAAAAGTATGTTAGTACAAGCAAGTACCAAGTATGATAGCCATGAATAAAAACATTTAAAAACACGCTAAAAGGGACATTTCCATAACATGCAATGATTAAGATAAAACAAGAGTTTAAGGCATATAGAAAGCATAAGTCGTAAAACAATGTCAATGCAAACTAACATCTTGAAAACATTTATGAGATACTTATAAAAGTAACCTTAGTTCATTATTGTGGGAAAATTTCCTTTTAACCGACAGAGCGACCATGTAAGCTATAAATGTGGAATCCAACGTCTCCCCACCGAAAAGGGTTGTCCTACTTGCCAAGGTAATGACCATGAAATTCTAACTTAAGTGGATCCACTAGCTAATGTCTAGAAAAGACAACATCCTATGGTGGCACTGATACGTCCAAACTTACACCTCAATTAAGAGGTATAAACTGTCGAATTCATTTTATAGAACTCAACGTGAGTTGAGGTCGATCCCACATAATTTTTTTTTACAGAAGTGGTTTCACTGTCGCGTTTACCCAAATGTTGTTATTATTTCCTAAAGAAAACAATCATGGAATGTAAATTGGGTTTAGCTGTAAAGCTCTACTAACTAAGATTTTTAAGAGAAATTCGGATTAACAATTAACAAAGTATTAATTCTAATGTTGGTTCGAAAATTAAATGAAACTAGGACTGTGTTCCCCATAACGTGGCCTCTAGTGTTTTTTCGTAAATGAGTTTCAGGCAGTTCATCTCTGTAAAATATAGGCGAGTTAGACATATCTAAGACTTCTCAGTGTAATTAGATAAATTTCACTCAAAACCTCTCGGTCCTAGAGTATTAAATAGATTTACTCTCGCCTAGGATAGTGTTAAAGTTCTTTTCTCTCGAACTCGAACTTTGACTCCATTTCATCAGGTTAATTCAACTTTTTCCTAACTAACACTTTTCTCTCGAACAAATGACAGATACAGGCTACTTCTAATGTGTGCACTTATTAGACTACGTGAATAACGAAAACTGAACTATGATTTGCAAATATAAATCACCTTCTACTCGTCTTACAAAATTACACTTAGATTTACGTCATAGATCCCGCAATCCCAGTCGTGGTATTTAGCCACTCATTATTTCACGCAAACATAGAGAATTATATAATGAAACATGATAAGAAAGTACTTACGAAATTATGCAAAAATCGATAAGCACTTTGATAATTCAAAATCGAAAATCCAACTTCGAAACTTGATTCAATGTTAATCGTCCAAAACCAAAGCTAAGAATATGTCAAAACTCATTCCTCGTTCCTGATATGAAAAGATGAAGATTAAAAAAATAACCTAATTAATTCAAATTGAATGTTTAAAAAGAGTCCTACTCAAAGTAGGACTAAACTGTCGCGCAACTTCACGATTGCCTCCACGATCTATCAAGGGCTTCACGGTCCGTGAAGCCCTTCGTGGTCTTTACTTGCACTCATCCAAAATAGGTTCTTCAAGGCCTATACACTGGATCATCACCACAGAGAATACCACATATCGTGATAGTGAGTACGGCCCGTGTAGGTGCCCGTGGTCTTCACTTGGTCAATTCAATCTTCAACTTTTTGAACATGTTCACTGGATCACCTTCATGATCACCACCACGGTCCGTTATGGGGACCACAGCCTGTGAGGCCTTCCATGGTCTTCACTTAAGTCGCCTTTCCACTTTATCTCCCCAAGACCCAAACACTGGTTCCACTGTACGGACATTACCACGGACCATTGTGAGGACTACGACCCGTGAAGGCGTCCGTGGTCTTTACTTGGTCCACCAATATGTTATCTTCAATGACTTCTCACTGGTTACAATTCACAAGCCCTTTCACGATCAGTCATGATCTTCACGACCCGTCAAGGCATTCATGATATTCAGTTGGTTCCATTCATTTTCACTCTGCATTTTCTTCTTTTCTTTCTTCTTTCACGTCCACATGTTTTACTTGTACAAACACTACCAAACACATCATATCCACATAAATACACTCGATTCTAGTATTAATCCTTAGTTTTCAAGCATCAAATGTGCCAAGATTTTGTGGCACATCAACACCTTCAACTTAGAACCATTACTTGTCCTCAAGTGATGAGAGAAGAATACATTTAGAGCTCAAACATTCAAAACCTTTTTGAAACTATGCAGCACCCCTCTCAACTACAAGTTGTATCCAAAACCATCAATCTAACATGCAAGGATCAATATATGACATCCCATTATTCAGAGTCGACCATGCTTATGCATCTGTATTATCAGCTAGCACAATTTAACTATCAAATGCAATCATTGTGTCCTCACACCAAAGAAGTCCCTCACTCATGATAATTGGGACTAAGTTCTACTCTCGCACTCTCAAAGAACTTTTAACACTAACAATAAAAGACCATAGGCTTGCTCTTGCTTTCTACGCTCTATCTTTCAAACACCCAGAATAGGATCACTGTAGGACTTTATCGGCTTGTAACATAGGCTCAGGCTAGGGAATGGATAATTGGGTTTGTGAGTGACTAGTCCATTGGTTCTCCAAGGTTTCGTTTGCACACAACTCTTTTTGAGTGATTCCCTGTTTTTCTTCATTTCAGTACATCCCAGCAGCCATTATTATTTTTTATTTTTTTTATTTGTTGCACATTTTGTGCTTTCAACTAACTGAATGAACCTTCTTTTTCACTTTTCCTTTCTGCTCGAGTTGCAATCACCATCAACTTAGGCTTTTGGCTTGAGTCGTGACATCGTATATTTGGAGACCTAAGGATATGATATTTACTAGGTAAGAACAAACTTGGTTTTCAGGCTCTCGGGTTCAAGTGGTATGCTTTTTATTTGGTTGTTTTGTTTTTTGTTCTTAATGGCTTAGCAAAAGTTGCCTACTGATCCTTTCCTATCAAGTTATTCTCAGATTTAAGCAAGACTACTCGGGCAAGTTCTAGTTTCTGCTCCTAGCGTTAAACTTCAATTAAACCTCACACGCACACGACACATGACTACATTTTCAAGTTTATTAGTTCACTAACTTATTTTCCAGACTAGCAATGTTCAACATGTCAATACATAAGATGTCATCTAAAGATCCTAATAGTTAAATGTTAGATCAAGGTCATTATTACCAACAGACTAGCTGCTGCATAGCTCAACACACATAAACTTTACAAAAACTCCACACACACTTCACAATGCAGAAACATTTTATCAGATAAACACATAGTCAACCTCCTTTCATTCTAACCGCTAAAATGGAAGGTTGCTCACCACTCCCTCCCCAAACAAAAAACTTTGCCCTCAAAGTCAATGAAGAAAAATAATACAGTGCTGTGAGGAGGGGTCATACCTATGACACACTAGGCGCTGGTAGTCGGATCAACGTCGACACCCTTATCAACGGGTTCACTCTCAGAAACTAGCTCTGGATCAAGCTGGCTACCACTAACTGGGACATGTGCTCCGCTACCAGAAGCGCCAGCTAACACTGCATCTCGCTATTGTTGCGCAAGTGCTTCTTCTTCTCTTGCTTGCTTATTTGATGCCCTGCATGCTTTATTTTGTTTCCTTCTTTCCTCTTTGGACAAGTCAGCCTACAGCTCATCATAAGACTCTCCAGCTTTTTTCTTCCTCTTGCCGGATTTACATTTAAAGAGTTCCCCCTAGAAGTCGTCAAGGGATTGAGTGGTGAGCGGCTCACTGATCAAATTCATTAGGGATTCTGGCATGACCGGCGTGGGCAGCTGTACCAGCTTCTCAACCAGTTTAGCCACTTGAGTTCGCATCTCGGCCAATTGTGTCTTGAAATCATATGTACTGACTGACCTTGCAACCTGCAATTGCTCCTGGACGTGGACTTCCAAGACATCCATCCTGTCTTTTAAGATAGCCAGCTCCTTCCGCATCTCATCTTTTATTTTTTTCTCCACAACTAACACATCGCGCTCTATGAGCTGGGGCATCCAGCGTACAATCTGGTCGACCACAGTCTTGGTCTGTCGCTGATCTGCAACCAATTTTTCAAGAAATAGAGTAGGAATAGTGAAAAAATTACCTGGAGCCCGTGAGGCTAAGCTGGTGGCGGTGGTGCCTCTGTAGATGGCTGTGATGATTCTCCTTGCTTGGACCCTTTATCCGCATGTGGAATGTCAATTGGTACGTGGGGAACAATGACCAATGAACCCATAGCTCCAGACTTCACACCAAAGAGATGGTTAGCGATATCTTTGATTTTGGATACCTGGGTGAGTCAGAATGCCTCACCCCATCTGTCCACTAGCCTGTTTGGGAGAATGTTTGCTTGTCGAGACAATTTCCCTATTAGGCAGGGAAACAGAAGTCCGGCTCTCTCATTTAGTGCCATGTCCCACATTTTTGTAGCTATGATCTTACCCACCTTGACTGGGTAACTAGCCATGAGGCAAGTTACCAAGGATGCCAGCGAGGTAGGGTGTCATCGTTATTGGTATGCCGCAACTGTGCACGGACAATACCCCACCAGACCTTGGCTGGAAAAGACAGTGAAGCTTTAGTGATGTGTACCAGTGTTTCTGTAAGCCAAGTTGCATTCTCCCCCTCTGAAGCTATTTGCCTTGCAATCCAGCACAAGACTCGCTCTCGAGAAATCTGAACCTCCATCTCAATTTCACTGGTGATTGCATGATGTTTTCCCTTAAAAAGGCCAACTGAAGTTGGTGCTGTGTATTCTGGGCCATGCAGCATCCTGTTGATAGTAGCCTCAAAGATATCCACAGATGTGCCCCGAACCATAATTGAGTTGAGTAGACCCCATGTACGACAATTTCCTTCTGCCCCCATGTCTCAGTTTCTGTAGCAAAGTTCATCAATGTGACTGCATAAGAAGCATAAAACACTCTGGTCAGGTGGCTAGAATATTCTCCAGGTGCGTTGTTCATCCAGTCAAATTGATGAAATTGAAATATCCGATAAATGTCGGGGAATGATTTGATATCAGCCACTACCACTCTGGTCTCAACATGATTGGTCTCTTCTTAAAGCCCCCAGACTTGGTCACAATCCCATTATTAAAGAAGTCTTCAGACCTGTTCGCAGTCCACATCGAACAAAAACAGTCAATCAGCTGTTGTCTTGCTGCGGGATTGACTTCATGGATATTAACATATTGGACCATGGTTTCATCAGTGGTGATCTCTTCATCCTCTCCTACATCACCTGTCTCTTCCTGTGCTCAAGTTTTAGTTCTGTGTCTATTGTAGGTGGAGTTGTAGTTGTATTCTCCTAATAGCCGCTTGCAGACTCTACACTATCTCCCGAACTATTATCAGACTGGCTACCCTTCTCCTCATCACTTCCGGAACTACCACCTTCCTCTTCAGACTGAGAATGAGTGTTCTGGATGATGACCCTCGATGTATGGGATCTAGTAGTTCGAGGTGAGTGATCTTTAGGTGTAGTATTAATCTGTACCTTCGAACTACTAGACTCCGTGGCATTATGACCTTCGGACTGAAAAACGGTTGGTGAGGAGGTGGGGCTACGTTCTTTCTTTAGGGAGCCATAGTACCTGAGAAACACAAAAACCTATTAGTATGCTAATCAGTAAAATGACACACTATCGGGTACTCAAACTTCCCCTGTGTAATTACAACGTGACGCCCTGCCTTAAGAATGCCTTCGACCAATCTATCATTGGGAAGGACCATAGAAACGAAATACAGAAACATAAAATGAAAGTACAAAAATAGGAAAATAGTATTTTTTTTTATATACGGGGGTCCACGGGTGGTGCTTGTTACCACGGTCCGTGGAGACCCTCATGAACAAGACTTGGGGTGAGGTACAATAAGGGACAACATTGGGCAGTGTTCATGAATGGCTTCACGGACCGTGGAGTGAACCACGATTCGTGATGACCCTCGTGAAGGTAGACAGTGTGTCTTACACATTCTAAGTGTGGACCACGAGTGGTTTCACAGTCCATGGTTGACATCACGGTCTGTGAATCCCATCGTGAACTTACACTTTACATATTTACAGTTCCCATTTCCCCTAAATTCAAATCATGCAACATTTCACCCATATTCAGCACAGGATCACAACATCACACATCAATTTAACGCATGTATATTACTACTTAACCGTAATCATTAAACTACAACCACATACTACCCAATTTAAGCATACCAACATATAAAAGAGTTCAACTCCTCACTTTCCACAATTTAAACTGCAAAATACACATGGTCATGTTTGCTTATATACAATATGGACTCAACTTCACACTAATGTCAACACTTAACACTAATTACTCCCAACTTCATCATACCCCTACACAAGAACCATCAAATTTACTCAATTTAAACCAACCCACAATAATTTATCAGACCCTCATAAGTGAATATCATCAAAGATCAGTTATCACAAAATAATGCTCAAATTAGATAAAATAAAAGTAGGTTTTACTCGTTTATAGATAAGATTAAACTTACAACAAGAGCATGGGGAAACTTACTTCGAATGAGATCACAATTTTTTGCCTACAAAGAGAAAGAATGAACAACACTTCGATGACTTGACACTAGAACTAGGGTTTCAATTATTTGATGAATTTGGACGTAGGGATGATGAAAAACCTTTTTATGCCTTTGAGAACCGTTATGGAAGAGAGAATGGGAAGAAAAATCCGACCTTTGGCGCTTTAGGAAGTAAATATAAGTTTATTTCACTTTGGGTCCAGCGCGGGTCTGATCGGGCAACTGGTACTACTAGGTTGCAGACGACAGACCGTGAAGTTACCCATGAAGGGAATCACGGTTCGTATAGGGGTTCGTGAACATGACTCAACAGAGTAACACTTACCTGAGGTTCATGAGGGACTAGACGGTCCGTACAAAGTCTGATGGACCGTGAATCCTTCCATGAACCACTTTCCAGTAGCTCCCTTATTAGTAGGTGCTTGTCATGGGCCATGACGTTTCCCGTGAGGGGCACCACGGTCTGTGGGACTGCCCATGAAGGGCTTCCTGCACCAGTTCTACAATTCATAGTCCAAAGCTTTCCTGCACACATCAATACCCAGTGATTCTATAAAAACTATAAAAAAAATGCTAAAATGTAAACAACCTAGTACATTTACAATCTTGGGTTTCCTCCTAAGCAGCGCACAATTTAACATTGGGGCGCGACGTAGGCTACTTGATTACTCAGACTTCATTAAGCTTATATTCCTCCACTATTTTTACTTATTCTGGAACACTCAAGTATGCCTTTCGCTGACCATTGGCCTTGAACCTTTCCCGTTTGTTATTCTCAAGCTCAATACCACCCGACTGGAACACCGAGTTACCTTAAAAGGCCTAGACCATTTGGATCTCAGCTTTCCAGGAAACAAACGAAGTCTGGAGTTGAAAAGCAACACCAAGTCACCAGGAGTTAAGGTTTTTTTCTCGATATGACTATCATGATACAACTTCATCCTCTCCTTGTAAACTGCAGAACTCTCATACGCTCTCAAACGGAACTCATCCATCTCATTGATCTGATCCAGTCTCAGGTTTGCAGTTGCACTCCAACTAAGGTTCAGCTTCTTCAGAGCCTAGAGTGTCGTATGCTCAAGCTCAACTGGCAAATGACATGAATTTCCAAATACCAATTGATATGGAGACATACCAATTAACGTCTTGAAAGCTGTTCGATATGCCCATAGAGCATCGTCTAACTTTCGTGCCCAATCGGTCCTGTTGGCATTCACTGTTTTTGCCAGAATCGTCTTTATTTTTCTATTGGACACCTCCACTTGGCCATTGGTCTGTGGTGATAAGGTGTTGCGACCTTGTGCTGTTTAACCCCATATTTGGCCAGAAGAGCATTGAAAACCTTGTTGCAAAAATGGGAATCGCCATCACTGATAATAGCTCTGGGTGTGCCAAACCTTGAGAATATATTCTTCTTTAGAAAGCCAGCAACACTTTTGCCATCATTCTCAGGCAGAGCAACTACCTCAACCCATTTGGACACACAGTCCACTACCACCAATATATACTTTTGCCCATAGGAACTCACAAATGGGCCCATGAAGTCAACTCCCCACACATCAAATAGCTCCACCTCCAGAATATATGTCATGGGTTGCTCGTGGCGCCGAGAGACGGCTCATTGCCGCTGGCATACATCACAATTCTTACTATATCAATTGCATCCTGATGAATTGTAGGCCAATAATACCTACACTGAAGTACCTTGTGGGTTGTCAGAGTGCCTCCATGATGGCCATCCACTGAGATGAGTGATAGACCTCTAGAATATGTAACATCTCAGCTTTAGGGATGCATCGCCTGATGATATTATCAGCACACACCTTGTACAAATAAGGTTCATCCCAAAAATACTAACCCACATCATGCAGAAACCTCTTCCTTTGCTGAAATGTTAGCCCCTCAGGCATCAAATCACTAACAAGAAAGTTAGCAAAATCAGCAAACCAAGGAATAAGATCAAGAGTTGCAGCTAATACCTGCTCATCTGGGAATGAATCATTGATTTCTGGCTCAAGTTCTTCTTTCTTTTCAGTATCCAACCTAGACAGGTGATCAACCACATGGTTTTCACAACCTCTCATATCCTTAACCTCAAAATCAAACTACTGAAGCAACAACACCCATCTGATCAACCTTGGCTTAGCATCTTCCTTTGCCATGAGATATCTCCGAGCTGTATGTTCTGTGTGGACTATCACTCTAGTACCCAGGAAGTAGGCCCTGAATTTCTCGAAGGCATAAACCACAACTAGTAGTTCCTGTTCAGTGACTGTGTAGTTTCATTGTGCTCCATTTAGTGACTTGCTAGCATAGTAGATCGGATAGAACATCTTGTTGCGCTTCTGCCCCAACACAACCCCTAAGGCAGTACTACTAGCATCGCACATTACCTTAAATGGGTCAGCCCAATCTGGGCCAATAATCACTGGTGCAGAAATCAGCTTATCCTTCAGGCATTCAAAGGCTTTTAGGCATGCTTCATCAAAAGCAAATTTTAGCTCCTTCTCCAAAAGTTTGCACAAAGAATGTGCAATTTTCGAGAAGTCCTTGAAAAAACGCCTATAAAATCCGGCATGTCCTAAAGAGCTTCGAACACCCTTCACACAGATAGGTGAAGGCAACTTTTCAATCACCTCAATTTTAAATTTGTCAACCTCCGATCCCTTTTGAGACACCTTGTGACCAAGGACTATACCTTCCTTGACCATGAAAGGACATTTCTCCCAGTTCAACACTAGATTGGCCTCTTTGCATCTCTGTAGCCCTACTAAGATTGAACAAACAATCACCAAAAGTATCACCTACCACTGAAATGTCGTCTATGAATATCTCCAGAGTATCCTTCACCATGTCCGAGAAGATAGACATCACACACCTCTGGAAAGTTTCTGGTGCATTACATAGTCCAAATGGCAAGCGTTTAAATGCAAATGTGCCATAAGGGTATGTAAAAGTGATCTTTTCCTGATCTTCAGGAGCAATTCATATCTGGTTGTAGCCAGAGTATCCATCCAAGAAATAGTAGCACCCTTTTCCAGCTAACCTGTTAAGCATCTGGTCCATGAATGGCATTGGGAAGTGATCCTTCAAGGTCCACTAGTTCAACTTTATGTAGTCCATGCACACTCGCCATCCAATGACTGGTCTCTGCGAGATCAACTCATTCTTCGCATTTGCAACCACTTTCATACCACTCTTTTTGGGCACACATTGCAATGGGCTGACCCATTGACTGTCAGAAATGCGGTACACCACCCCAACATCTAACCACTTGATGATCTTCTTCTTGACCACCTCTTGCATTGGTGGATTTAACCTCCTCTGGTGCTCAATGCTTGGGCTGCAGTCCTCCTCAAGTTGGATCTTATAAGTGCATATACCCGGATGTATTCGAATGATGTCAGCAATGGTCCACCCAATTACCCTTTTATACCTTATCAACACTTTTATCACAACTTGTACCTATTCTTCATTCAAATCTACAGCTAAGATCACATGCAAAGTGTTGTTAGTGCCCAAAAATACATACCTCAGGTGACTGGGTAATTATTTCAGTTCCAACACAGACGACTTCTCAATGGATGATTTTGCTGGAGGATTTGGCCTATTTTTCAGATCCAGGCCTAGTTTCTTTGGAGCATAAGAGTGTGCTCCCATGCCCTGTAAAGCATTCACGGTCTCCACATAGTCAGTTCGAAAATCAACTTCAAAGTTCATCAACATGGCTGCCAATATTTCGACAGCCAGCCTCTCCTCAATAGTTGCTCCCATCTCTTCTCCATCAAAGGCCTCTATTGCAGACACCACATTCATGTCTTGCTGCTGTTTCATTGACCTGCAAATTTTAAACTTTACCTTTTCCTTGTTGAGTCTGAATTTCAGTTCTCCACTTTCAATATCTACCAATGCTCGTCCTGTAGCCAGAAATGTTCTTCCCAAAATTATGGGACCTCAAAATCTACTTCGCAATCCTAGATCACGAAGTCTGTCAAAAATTAAGATGAAAGTGTCCACCTTTACAAGCATATTACATAAGATGCCCACAAATCGCTTCACCGATCTATCTGCCATCATAAACCTCATTGTTGTGGGTTTTGGGACTCCCAACCCTAGTTGCTTGTAAATGGCCAGCAACATCAAGTTTATACTGGCCCTTAAGTCACACAAGGCTTTCACAAATTTAATTGATCTGATAGTGCATGGTATGGTGAATGCACCCGGATCCTCCTTCTTCTGTACCAGAGATCTGGTAGCAATAACACTGCAGTGATGAACATTGTTAGTAAAATCAAAGCTTACATCTCTTTCCTTTGTGACCAAGTCATTCATGAACTTGGCATATCCTAGAATCTTCTCTAGAGCTTCCATCAATGGGATGTTCACTGATAGCTGTCTCAGCATGGTGATGAACTTGCTTTCATTTAAGCCTTTGAGGGAAAGGAGGATGTGGTCTTGGTATCTGTTGTATAGGCATAGTTCCTTCAACCCCTTTTTCTTTTTCTCCTGCTGGTTTTGCTATTGGTTGAGCATCTTCCACATCATCTACCTGTTCAGCTTCAACCTCATCTCTTTCAATTCGCTCCAACACCTGTTCATGCTCACTACCAACAAAAATAGGTTCATTAAGAATCTTACCACTCCTGGTAGCGATCGCCATGCAATGTCCATCCTTCTTGGGATTCTGAATAGTGTCACTTGGTAGTGACCCATTCTTCCTATGGTTCAGTGATGCTGAGAGTCTACTAGTTGACTCATATTGGAGAAGTCACCTTTCATCTCCTTCACCCTGACATCAATTGACTCAACCTTTTGGAGCACCTTGGACAACATGTCTTCTAGCTTAGACACGCTGGAACTACTACATACACGGTCTCTATTACCTGGGGGCATACACACCACTGCGATCATTTCTGTTCCCATCTTTGTTCTTCCAGTTTTCCTGCTCTTTATTTGCTGGCCTGTGATACTGTCTTTCTCTGGAATAGTTCTGACCCGTGTTTCCAGAATTGTAACCTTGGTTTCCCGAGTTATAATTCTGAAAACCTCCTTTGTTGCCCAAGTATTTAGCCTCCTCATCTAGATCAATATCCTGATCTTCATACCTATTTGGAGGTTCTACAACATTTACCTTTTCAAAACTTGCAATAATATGCTTCGTGAGTAGATCTATTTGGGTCCTCGTGTGTGCCATGTCCTGATCCCTTTCTTCTTCTCTTTTTATTTGTTTAGTTGAAAGTTTAAAAGTGAACCTAAGATCTCCTACTTCTGCATCCCTGGTGTACCATGCCCTATTATTCTTAGACACCTCATCCATCAGTTGCATGCTCTCTGAGAATGGCTTCCTCATGAATGATCGTCCACACACTGCATCAGCAACAAGTTTAGTAACATAATTTAAAGATCTATAAAAAGCCTGTTTCATATGTCTCTCAGTGAGACCATGGTTTGGACCCTTATACATCTTTTGGTTGAATCTCCACTAAGTGTCATGCATCGCTTCTCTTGGTAACTACTTGTGGGCACTATTCTCATCCTTCATCTACAACTCTTTTGATTCAGGAAAGAATAGTTCCAGGAAAGCCTCTTTTAACTCAGTCCATGTCCTGATTGAGTCATCTGGCATCTCATTCAACCAATTGGTTGCCTCCCCAGTAAGAGACAATGGAAACAGTCTCAATCTCATTGTTATTTGGCTAACTCCAGGAATATCTTGAGATTTGGATATCGCCATAAAGTTCATCAAATGCTGATTAGCATCATCACCAGCCGCACCTCTGAACATACCTTTCAAATTCAACAATTGAATCATAGTGCTGGTGACTGTAAATTTCACACATGGAGGTAGTGCAGGCAACAATATCGCTCGTATGGCTCCAGCTCTATCCAAGTCTAAGTCATCATCTTCGTACATCATGTGAGCTGGATGATGTGCTCTACCCCTTGGAGCTATTGATTAGCGGTGGGGAGGAACTATTTCATCCACTCCTATGTTTTCTTCCACCACCCTAGGCGGGTTGTTCACAACATTCTGCTGAATACCTTTTGTAGTGGTTTCAACTTCCAATCCCAGTTTTTGCCTCTGAGCCTCAATTTCTTGTGTACTCACCATTTTGTGAATTGTTTTCTGAAGTTCTGGATCATATGAGATCAATGGGGCTCCTTTACTTCTGGTATTTGGCATACACAATCGAATTCACCTGTAAGAGACACAAACAAAGAGCAAGATGTAAAATTAGGAAATATAACTATGCTTTGAATAAAAGCTAGTAAAATACTTATGAATTAAAATTCCCCAGCAGCGGTGCAAAAAATTGATACGTCAAAACTTACACCTCAGTTAAGAGGTATAAACGGTCAAAGTCAATTTATAGAACTCAACGTTAGTTCAGGTCGATCCCATAGAGAGTTTCTTTACAGAAATGGTTTCACTATCGCATAAACCCAAAACTTGTTATTATTTCCTACAGAAAACAATCACGGAATGTAAATTGGGTTTAGCTGTAAAGCTCTAGTAACTAAGATTTTTTTGCAAAATCCGAATTAACAATTAACAGAGTATTAATTCTAAAGTTGTTCCGATAATTAAATGAAACTAGGACTGTGTTCCCCATAATATTACCTCTAGTGTTTTTCCGTAAATGAGTTTCAAGCAATTCATCTCTGCAAAATATATGTGAGTTAGACATATCTAACATTTCTCAGTCTAATTAGATAACTTTCACTCAAGTCATCTCGGTCCTAGAGTGTTAACAAGATTTACTCGCGCCTAGGATAGTGTTAAAGTTCTTTTCTCTAGAACTCGAACTTTGACTCCATTTCATCAGGTTAATTTAGCTTTTTCCTAACTATCACTTTTCTCTCGAACAAATGACTTATACATGCTACTTATAATGCGTGCACTCATTAGAATACATGAATAATGAAAACTGAACTATGATTTGCAAATATAAATCGCCTTCTACTTGTCATACGAAACTACACTTAGATTTACGTCATAGATCCCACAATCCCAGTCGTGGTATTTAGCCACTCATGATTTCACGCAAACATACATAATTATATAATGAAAACATGATAACAAAGTACTTACAAAATTATGCAAAAATCTATAAGCACACTGATAATTCAAAATAAAAAATCCAACTTCGAAACTTGATTCAATGTTAATCGTCCAAACCCAAAGCTAAGACTATGTCAAAACTCATTCCTCGTTCCCGATATGACAAGATGAAAACTAAAATAATAACCTAATTAATTCAAATAGAATGTTTAGAAAGAGTCCTACTTGAAGTAGGGCAAAACTGTCGCGCAACTTCACGACTGCCTCCACGATCCGTCAAGGGCTTCGCTATCCGTGAAGCCCTTCATGGTCTTTACTTGCACTCATCCAAAATAGGTTCTTTAAGGCTTGTACACTGGATCATCACCACAGACAATACCAAGGATCGCTATAGTGAGCACGGTCCATAGGTGCCCGTGGTCTTCATTTGGTCAATTCAATCTTCAACTTTTTGAACCTGTTCACTGGATCACCTTCACGATCACCACCACAGGCCATTATGTGGACCATAGCCCGTGAGGCTGTAACACCCTTAAATACTAACCAAGAGTCACATGTCGATTTACCGTTGCTTAATTACTAGAATATGTTTTAGTCTCATTTTGGGAACTTGAAATGTTGTGATAATTGCTAACTTGCTTAACATAAATTGTGATCGTAATTTAAGGTATTGTATTAGGATATTTTCATAATATTCTAATTAGAATTATGTATAACTTTAAAAGGAGATGAGGGATATATATATATAGGTGTATATGTATGCATTTTGGGCAGCATACAACTATTTGGGCAGCACTTTTTGGAGATAGCTGTACAAGTGATAAACATCACTTGTGTGACTATATATATTTTCACCTCCTTGAGTTAATTCGTTTTTTTCCAAGTCTAAAAACCTTAGAGCCTTCTTTAATCAGTTGTTCTTCAAAATTACAAAATAAAAACTTGGCCCTTTTGGCTGGAATTCAAGAACACACACTTCTTATTGGTAAGTGACAAAATCTGTTTCTGAGCTGGGTAGTGTTTGGTATTTTGTGCATATCTCTCGCGCTATAACTTATTTTACAGTGAATAAATATGATTTGGAAAGCTAATTTGTATACCTACAACTCTTATGTTTATGTAAAACTCTGATTTAGCTGTTATGGATTCGAAATATTGGACGCAACATAGGACAAGTTCTGTCCAGATTTTGGAATATCAAATCATGTATGAACAACTGCTAGTGTTTTGACTATATCTTGTTGTACAAAATATATTTTGCGGTGATTCTTGTTTCTTTGAAACTTTAAGAGGTGTAGCTACATCTTTCATGAAGGCTATACATTCTAGTTTTGCCGTTTTCCTTTTCAAATCTAAGTTGCGACATGAGGTACTAGGCTGACCAGAATCACTATTTTGGGAGCATAGTTGTGTTTGTACAAGCTAATCTTACTTGTGATGATAATCCTATTTTACATCAATATTATTGAGCTGCTAGGGATTAACGAAGTTATTTAATTGTATTTTAAAGGTTGTATATACTCGTGAACCAGTTGAGGACCTTGATACATTGGTTGGTCTACGGTTTGAACTCTTGAAGTTGTGTTGGACTGTTTCTATGCTAAAGCACTGAGGTTTGTGTATAAACTTGTATTTGTACTCTTTTAACTGCTGGTATATCTGAAGGTTGATCTTGGTACCTTGGTTACCTCTTGTCACTTTGCATTGTTGTGTTGGTATCCTTTAAGACGTTAAAGACGCTTGTGTAACTCGTCCACTTGTACGGATTGTTTGATCACTTGGCACTCTTGTTGGGACCCTGTCCTTCTTGTGGCTGTGACTTTGTCACTATTGGCATGCCTCTTTATTCGGATCATTTGCCATCTTGACTCTGGATTTTTAGTCCGTCTTAAGAATGAAAGTTGTCCATTTTAAGTACGAACTAGAAAGCCATTTTTAATATGGTTCTTGGTTCTCTTGATTATTGGGTTTTGAGCCTTCTTGATACAGGGCGTCGGCTCTTCTTGATACTTGATTGTGCTTGGTATGAAGACATGATGTACATATTGGGCGCCTTGTTATTGAATCTTTTGAAATATGGTACTATGAGCGTTCTTGACATTTGGACCTCTAAATATCAAACTTGATACTCTTGATATATTGTTTACTTGATTTATTTATTATGTTCGATTATGCTGCCCATGACTTGAGAAAGGTAGTTTTGTGAATCTGATGGCTCCAAACCTATAGTTTTTACACCACTAAGCTATGTGCTTAGCGATAGTTGTTTCTATCGTAGGGAATGATCGAGAGGAGGCATGAAGCTGGCCGTTGGTGATGGAAGATCACAATTGCATATAGGCATCTATATTTTGTATAAACCTTGGGACTTGTACATGATCTATGTGGTGTATATTTACATGAAATTTTGAGGACTAATGTGATCATGTCACCATGGGTTGTAATATAAGTATGACTCTATATTTTGTTCTTTTGGGGTGTGTAAGACCAAGTCTTGTAATATGTTAAATTACCACTAATTTTGAATGATTGCGTGAAGCATGAACCACCTAGTTTGGGTACTCGAAAGTTGGTAATATTCTTTTTATATCATTTTTACTAGTGTGAGGACAATATATATATGCAAAAATCTCGTGAGTTATTGACTTATATTATTATAGGCTTATATTATTTCGGAAGGGTCGTTACAAGTGTTGGTATCAGAGCCTAGGTTTATGGTTCTAGGACTTTTGTTGTGAATTACTTGTCTACTTGTTCACATTCGAAAAAGGTTTTATTTGGATTATTTGTTCACTTACATGGTTTAAAATATTTTTATCGCATGTAGAGTGCACATGCATCATGTACATGTCCCTAATGCAATGTGATCTTCCCTTTTGAAGGAATTAAGTTATGGCCGCTTCTTCTGACCGACCTATCACTATTGAAAAAATAGTGTTTAGCGACGGATATTAGCGACGAATTTTATTCCGTCACTATATAACGTCAGATTCGCAACAAAATAGACATTTTGTTGCAAGAATTGCAAATAATTTTTTGAGTTATAATATAGCAATGAATCGACGACGAAATATTTGTTTGGTCGCTAAAAATGAGCGCAAAATTTTGGCGCCCTAGTTTTCGCTACCAATTTGGAAACCAAGTAAGTGTGACTAATTTAATTAATATTCCGCGACGGAAATAGTGATGGAAAAACGTCACTAAACTTAAAAATATATTTTTTTATAAAATATAATTTATATAGTGACGGAAAAATCCGTCGCTAGAATTAAATCTAAATAAATATAATTTTGCTAGCAACAGATATTAAAATATATCACTAAGGCTGTTGCAAAATTATGGTTTTGTCTAAGTTAAATCACTTCACTCTCAATTTTCACCTCACTTTTTCCATTTTCACCAGAAACTCTCATCTCTCAAAGTAATGACGATATAAGCTCTCTGATGGAACTTCCTTCTCTGATGGCTGAAACTCTCATATCCTTCAATCTTCATCTCAAAGTAAGCTCTCTAACTCTTATCATCTCCTTCAATCTTCCATTTCGATCTAAAAAGTGAGCTCTCAAACTATCATCTCTCTCTCTTTGATGGGTTTGTGAAAATTAGAGTTTTTAGCTCTCAACTCTTTTCATTTCATTTAGTTTGAAGTAATATTGAGATGTGTTAAAAATATAGGTTTTATTAGTGTCGATATTCTGAAAATGGGGTTTTATAACTTTCAACTCTTTCAATTTCCTTTAGCTTGAAGTAAGTTTGAGGTGTTCTGAAAATAGTGATTTTAGTAGTTTGGGTATTCTGAAAATAGGGTTTTTTCGAAGTAAGATTTTCTAAAAAATTGGGATTAGGATTAAAGCATTACAGTGATTTACTTTTATTTGCTTTTGTGAAAGTAAATTGCACACTGATTTGCTTTTTTTTTTTTCTTATTGCAGCTAGCTTTCATTGTTTGTGACTACTAACTATTGCTTTACTCTCTCCGCTTAAAGGTATCTCTCTTTCTCCCTCCCCCCCACAGCTACCTAATAGTTGCTTGTAGTTTTCCATTTGCAATAAGAAAATTTTTCTGCAAAAGATTGAATAACAGTAAAGGGTGCATGAGTTGGTATTTGGTCTTTTTGGGAGTTGTTTTGGTGGTTTGGGGAGGCTGAATGTGGTCATTGGGAGGGTTGGAATTTTGCAGGACATTTCTATTTTTTGGATGAGGGGGTGCATTTCTTAAAGTCATTCGAAACTTTTGGGAAATAAGATTGAGTGGCATACATATTTCTGTCATTGTGCGGGGGATTGTTGAAATTGCTTTCCTGTTGTTTATTGTGAATAATTTCCTCATTATTCCTTTTGGGTTCCTGATGTGTGCTCTGCTTCACATGAATTGCAGCAATACTACTATGCTCATTTGCATTAGATTGCAAATGAGTTCTATCAATAAAGTTAGGAACTTGACAAGAATTGTGTTTAGTTCATTTTTCTGATAAATAATGTTACTGTAATATTGAATCTAGCTTAGAAGCTACTTCTGTGGTGATTTTGGTTTTACGATTTAAGGACCTTTTCACTTGTATGATATATGACTGCTTTTTTATTTTGTAATTGGTTTTCTGATGTTGTTTAGCTGAGAATCTATGAAAATAGTCTCTTGCATTTGGGCGGATAAGATACAAGCATATGACATGAAAATAAAGAAGCAACTTTAAGTAAACATGACTGTGATTTTGAAAAAAATTAGACATATTTATATAATCAACCAATTGAACAAGCAGAGAGGATCATGTAGAATAGAACTTTGAATATGCTACTCAAGACAACAACTGATTTGTATTAAGTGTTTAGTTGTTATTTGTTCTATTGTTCTTGTTTCATGTTTTTGTTAATAACCAAGATATCTGATGTTTAAATATTGCAGGTATCTACTGCTATAACATTATACTTAGTATCTGGTTGTCATTCACTCGAAGTAAGCCTTGCTCTTTACTTTTTCCCTTGATTTAGCTAAAGATATACTCTCAAGGTATTTACTTTACTGATTGTAATTAGGAAGAAGATTGTTGTCATTTGTTTTTTTTAAATATTATTTTGTGGCCTAAAAAGGCCATTTTATATCATGAAGATAAGTTCAACAAGATATAATAAAAATATCAAAAGTACTGGCCCAGAAGTGGCCAGCATAATAGTAAAAGGAAACAAATTGGGATCAAAATAATACACTCTGAAACATCTGAATATAGTGAACAAAACATTTGGTAGATGATACCCAGGGTTCTGTATGTATCTGCAGTCATTGCAGTCATTCCAATGTCTGATCTTTGCTAGCTGAGCTGATATTTTCCTTTGGCTGATGCGTGAGTCATTGATTCTACCCACTGTTGTCTCTCTCTCTCGAGCTTATATTGTGTTTGTTCTTCAGTGTGAATACTGAAATTTCATTACACCATGAGGTTGGTGAGTTCATCATATTGAAGATTTAATTGTGTTCATACCTATCCTTAATGTGCTTCTCTTCATTTCTTAGATTCTCGAATTACTTTTTATAAATTCCAAGGAGAACTAATATTGGTGAGGATGTTTCTGAGACTGTCTAATATTCTTTTTTTCCAGCTTTCCTAGTGAGCAATTTCAGCAACTGATTTTGTTATGCCAATCTGTATGTTTTGACCAAATTTTGAATATAAATGAGAATCAGTGACTTTCCAGTATGCATATTCTCAAAAAATGTGCTTGTTATTGGAAGCAGTCCTCAATCAACTTGTGCTTGTTACTAACTATTTCGTTTATTTAAACATGAATAGGAACATGAATAATCTAGAGCGTAGTTGGATGTATGAGAGGTTGGATGGTCGAGGGGCTATAAAGTCTAGTTTCATAGATGGCGTGGATAAATTTATCCAATATGCATGTTCTCATATGAATCGCATGAGTGGTGACAAAGTTAGATGTCCATGTAAAAAGTGTCACAACTTTAGATACATGGAAGTTGAAATTGTTAAACATTACCTTTATAAGTATGGATTTGTTGATAACTATTTTGTTTGGAAGCATCAAGGGGAAAAAGAAGTGATCAATGAGATTTCTTTGGGTCAAGATATTCATGGCAGTGCTCAACCTGAATTAAGATATGATAACCCATACCGGCAAATGGTTTTAGATGCTTCTGGTCCCAACTTTCTCCAGGGATCAAGTTGGCAATCTTTCAACAATATTGAACTTGAGTCATCTCATCCTTGTGAATCTTCAATGGACGAAGATCCTAATCCCGAGTCTCAAAAATTATATGATTTGCTACAAGCAGCTGGTAAAAAATTATATCTCGGTGCTTCTCTCTCAACTTGCGGTTGCCTCTCGGATGTTAAATATTAAAATGGAGAACAATATTTCACAGAGAGGTTATAACCAAATGATGCAATTGTTGAAAGAGGCTTTACCTGAAGATAACATAGTTCTTGATAGTTATTATCAGACCAAGAAGCTAGTGCGTAGCTTGGGTTTGCCGGTTGAAAAGATTGATTGTTGTGAATCAAGATGTATGTTATATTGGGGTGATGATGAACACCTTACATCTTGTACATTCTGTGGCCATGAGAGATACAAGCGTTGTGTCGGCTCTCGCAAGAGGAAATTGGTCCCTTATAAGAAAATGTATTATTTTCCTTTGATACCTAGATTGCAAAGATTATATGCATCCCATGCTACAGCTGCCGACATGAGATGGCATCATGAGCATACAAAAGAGGATGGTGTAATGCGTCATCCATCAGATTCTGAGGCTTGGAAGCACTTCAATGAAACTCATCGTTTTTTTGCTGCTGAACCAAGAAATATAAGATTAGGGTTATGTACTGATGGTTTCCAACCATTTAGTCAATCTGGGAGTAAGTATTCTTCATGGCCAGTGATTGTTACTCCTTACAATTTACCTTCAGGGATGTGTATGAAATAGGCTTATATGTTCTTAACAATCATTGTTCCAGGGCCAAATAATCCCAAACATAAAATTGATGTTTATTTGCAACCTTTAATAAAAGAATTGACCTTGTTGTGGGAGACAGGTGTGAAAGCATTTGACATCTCAAAAAAGCAAAACTTTCAACTAAGGGCAGCTTTGATGTGGAAAATCAGTGACTATCCAGCATATTATATGCTATCAGGATGGAGTACTGCGGGTAAGTTAGCATGTCCCTATTGTATGGAGGAAACACAATCATTCAGTTTGAAACATGGTAGGAAAACATCCTGGTTTGATTGTCATAAGATGTTTCTCAACCAAAATAACCCATTTAGGAGAGATCGTAAGAACTTTCTTAAAGGCAAGACTGTCCAAAGATCGCCACCATCCTATAGGACAGGAAATGAGATATTGAATCAAATTTGTGACCTGGGCATAAGAAAAGTAATAGAGTTAGATGCAGAAGAAGTTAACAAAAAAATATGTAAGTCTTGTGGATGGAAAAAGAGAAGCATCTTTTGGGATTTGCCATATTGAAGTTCCAACATGATTCGACATAATCTTGATGTCATGCATGTTGAAAAAAATGTCTTTGATAATGTGTTTAACACGGTTCTTAATTTTGATGCCAAAACCAAAGACAATCCACAATCACATCAAGATATGGTAGTCTATTGTGATCGACCTCAATAGGCAAAAGACGGTAGTGGAAAATATCTGAAAGCTGTATATACAATAGACAAGAAAGCACAATCGATCTTGTTCAATTGGGTGAAAGGCTTAAAGTTTCCAGATGGGTATGTTTCGAATTTGGGTAGATGTCCAGACACAAATGCGAAAAGGATGTTTGGCATGAAAAGTCATGATTGCCATGTGTTCATGCAACGACTAATGTCTATTGCTTTTCGTGAACTACTTCCTAGTAATGTGTGGCAGGCACTTACAGAATTGAGCTTATTTTTTAAAGACCTTACTTCAACCACTCTACGAGTGGATGACATGGAGAGATTAGAAAGAGATATCCCACAAATCTTGTGCAAGTTAGAATGTATATTTCCTCCTGGGTTTTTTGACTCAATGGAACATCTACATGTGCACTTCCATATGAAGCAAGAATAGCTGGACCTGTGCAATATCGATGGATGTATCATTTTGAAAGGTAAATGTACATCCTCTATGTCAAACTTGTGACTAGTATTCTATATATTCCTTTTCTAATGTAGTGGTCCATCCGTTTTATCTATTAAGGTATCTGGGAACTCTTAAAAGGATGATTGGAAATAAAGCTAGTGTTGAGGGATCCATTTGTGAAGCATACTTGATGACAGAGTCAACCCAACTATTTTCTCATTATTTTGAACCTCATGTCATGACACGTGATCACAATGTGGACCGTAATGATGATGGTGGTGTTGTGGAAGATCTTGAAGGAAATTTATCAATCTTCTCCCATCCAGGTCGATTATGGGGAGAAGCAAAAAAAGAAGAGATTTATCCCTTGAAGAAATCAAGGCTGCCTAAACTTATATCTTACTAAATTGTGAGGAGGTTGAGCCATTTGTGAGGTAACAAAAGTTAGTGATATTTTCTTACTAATAATAACATATCTTTATTCACGAGTTTTAGATTTAACTTATTTTGTTGTAATGAAGTATGTTCGTGCAACGTTTGCAAGAAGAATTTCCAAATCTATCTCAGAGTCAACTAGACGAGAGCCTTGAAGCAAATTTCTCTACATGGTTCAAAGAATTTGTAAGGTTTCACAGATATTATGTTCTATACGATAATGTACTTAAATTAACTTCTGAAACTTAATGAAGTCTTACAATTTTTTAAAATAGGTCCGATGTAATCCCATTGAGAATAAGTTCTTGCGTAGTCTTGCTCGTGGACCATTGATAGGCGATACATGTCATTCTATTTATTTTGTTAATGGATACAAATTTCACATAGAATGTCATGGTAGCGCAAGATCAACAATGAATAGTGGAGTTTGTATCTCAGATTCAAATTGTGGTGATTATTATGGATGGATAAAAGAGATTATACAAGTGGAATACCGTGAAGCACTTTTGAAGCAAACTGTGTTATTCAAATGTGAATGGTTTGACCCAACTATGGATGTTGGTGTCAAAAAGCATAATCAGTACAAATTGATTGATATTAATCATCGTCGTCGATATAAAAAATATGAACCTTTTATTCTTGCAATGCAAGAAACTCAAGTGTGCTATGTGCCTTATCCGAGCAAGAAAAAGGACAAGGATGATTGGGTAGTTGTATTGAAGGTCAAACCTCGAAATGTTATTGAACTACCAGATGAGGAAATGGCGACAACTTCAGAACTGAATGTTCCATTCCAAGTTGAAGAAGTTGATGTCCACGAGATAGATATGAGAGTTTTCATTGATGAAAATATACCCTTAAATGATCCAAATGGAGATGTTATGGAAATGGATGAACCCATTGATGATGGTTTATTGCAAGAGCATCATGAAATCCAAATAGAATCCACAGACGATGAATATGAAAGCGAGGAAACTGAGGAGGATGAGGACGAAGACGAAGAGGAGGAGTTTGAAGAAGATATAGATAGTGACTAGTGTTTGATAATCTGCTATTGTATCTTCACCGTATTTTGTTTTATTTAATTTTTCTCCAAATATTATCATTTCTTTAGTTTCTGCTTTTCAATTTATGATGACTAATACAAGTAACTTTTGAATTTTAATCATGTGTGTTCTATTTATTATTTTTAACTTTAAATATATCTATTTGTTGTGTTAATATAACCATTAGGTTTAGGTGTCCTATCAGAAGCACATGATCTGATGGTATTCAATATTTCAGTCTTTTAAAAGGCTTCTCCAGTTTACTAATTTGTTTCTTTTCATATATGATCTCTTCTCCATATGGTTAAACACAATGCTAACTGTTTCACTC
This sequence comes from Solanum verrucosum, assembly GCF_900185275.1. Classification (NCBI taxonomy): domain Eukaryota; kingdom Viridiplantae; phylum Streptophyta; class Magnoliopsida; order Solanales; family Solanaceae; genus Solanum; species Solanum verrucosum. The sequence continues at coordinate 2,290,944 of NW_026020354.1, forward strand.
ATATATTTGCAGGCATAAGTTGTTCCAGTTGATCTGCTAGCTCTTTTAGAGGCATTTTAAATATTTTAGCACACTTTCACTTGATTGGAAAATACTTTAGCGAGGTAGCTTAATTTGATTTACAGTAATGATAAATGTTTCACTCTAGGTTCTATTGTTGCAATACTTCTTATAATTATTATGGGTTATGCTTAATTTTATTTTGTACCAATGTTGGTCTAACTACACTGTTATATTTATTTTTAGGTATGGCTCGAGGCAGAGGTCGTAGCAAGTCCTTAGGTAGGAGTGATCCTGTTATTCACGTAAGCATGCCAACTATTCCAATGCCCACTGTAGTTTCTCCTAACCAAGGTGGTACCCCAATCATTGACGCATCAACTCAAATTAACACCCCAACCATATCTGAGACACCTCCAGTTACACAAAATCAGAGTAATCCAATAGCTCAGGATCTGTCTACTCAGAGCATCCCAAAATGTCATGGCAACCCAACTGCTGAAGATGATATATCCACTCAAAGCAACCCAACTGCTGAAGGTGATATATCCACTCAAAGCAACCCAACAGGTCATAGAAACACAATTGCTGAAGGTGATTCTAGTAGTAGCCACACACGGACTCATATTTTTCTAACTTCTACAGGGTTAGTCCACTCTTTGCTTATATCCTCATAAATTTTTGTCATGTAAACATGTAAGCTTCAGTAGTAATTGTAGTGTAGAAGGACATGGTTGATACTTGCTGAGTTTTGTTGACACAAATAACACCAGTGTGAGTTCTTTTGCATAGGTTGTCTTGGGTTAGACATGCCGCTCTTACAAATGTAAAGTGTGTGGTTTCCTATTCTTTAGGAACTTACATAGTTGACGAATATAATTTTTTTCCTAATCTTTAATGCCCTCTCTTTACCTCTATTTATTACAGGAAACATATGAAGAGATCTTACAGGAAAAAATGGCATCTCAATTTGATATTGATCAATATGAAGCATATTACCAAGCTGCAGGCGGAGAAAAGAAGAGAAGAATATACGGTCTTGAATCTGAAGCGAAAAATTACTACAAGCATAAGCTTTGTGGCTCATCATTTGTACGACCTTCAGTTTCTCAATCAGCATCAATAACAAATATGGATGAATTTGTAAAGGAAATGCTTCCTACACTTACTAATCATTTTCTTCCTGTTATTATGGAGCGGGTACAAGAAATGATTACTCTCGTTGACAATCCGTCACCTTTGATCCCCATAGTGCCTCCTCCTGCTACTACTAATGAGGTTGATCCCCTAGTTTCAAGTGACGACGATTCTATCCCATAGTCCCCTGCAGCTTTAACTTTTGATATTGTCTGTTGTTTTGGAAATTATAAATTGTGCAGTAACAATAGTTTATGAATGTAGTTGCTTTTAAGAATAGTTGATACATTTCTTTTGATGTTTTGCACTAAAATATGTGATTTGAATTTTGCTATCTACATATTTTGAAGAGTCTAAGTATTATTTCATGTGAATGTTGGTTATTTTAGGGGTATTTAATAATTGTCATTTAATTTATTTCGGCAGTGTAGATTTAAAATAAATAAATAAAATTATTTTAAAAGAAATTTTTTAGCACAAATTTAATGATGATTTGGTCGTTTCTATAAAAAAAATATTGGCGACAGAATAGCGACGAACTTTTAAGTGGAAAATGTGCAGAATATTTTAAGACAGATTAGTGACCGACACTCCGTCGCGAAGTTATCCAAAGTGATGAAATAAATTATGAAATTTTCAATGAATTATATAAGTATAACGACGAATTAATCCGTCACTAAAATGTGGCAACAAATATCGTTCGTCTCTAAGACGTCACTAAACTTGCGACGAAACTCATTTCTTCGTCACTAAGAGATTATTAACGAGCAAAATAGTAACAACTGACAATCCGTCGCTAATCCATCACTAATCTGATATAGCTACGGAATATCATCAATTAGCGACGAATTTCGTCTGTCGCTATATGCTGATTTTTTTGTAGTGTATGGAAGCTGCTCGTGAAGGTTTGAGTACCTATGTTTCCCAACCTCATGCACTAGAAGAGGTTGGAGAACCTGTCTCGAATCAATATGTTCCCCACACTAGTGGGTCTGTAGTGGGAAACCATCAGGGTGTAGGAGCTAGTTCACATCCTCACATGAGTCATAGTACTCAAGCCATGAATCCTCATTTTCAACAAATGGGTGAATTCTTCCACCACATGGCTGAAGCGATGCATGATCCCACCGTGATTAACTTTGAGAAAATGAGAAAAATAGGTGGAGTGGAGTTTGAAGGAACCGTTGATCCCATGGAAGTTGAACAATGGCGGGAGCGCATAGAAAGGGTATTTGAGCAGTTAGAGTGTTCAGATGTTTCCAAATTTAAATATGCTATTTCATTATTACAAAAGGATGCTTACGATTGGTGGGTAAGTGTTCCAAATGCCAAGGTAAAACCTCCTGTTCTTACTTGGGATGATTTTCTTAGGGAATTTCGTATGAAGTATGTCCCACCTGCTTATTGTGATGCAAAGAGAAAGGAGTTTTTGAATTTAAGGTAGCGAGGTATGTCTATTGATGAGTACCAATAGAAGTTTCTAAGATTCCCTCGTTATACTAGAGGTATTATTAAAGAAGAAAAAGACAAGTGCAGGAAATTTAAAGATGGTTTAAATGATTCCATTAGAAAGAATGTGGCGATCCTGCAACATGAGAACTTTTGTAATCTAGTGTCTGCTGCTTTTACTTGGGAGCGACTTGATAAAAAAGAAGCTAGTAGAAATGAAAACAAATTTCGAAAGCCTAGACCAAATTTTGGGGGTCCATAAAAAAGGGGAAGGTTTGATAACTCTAAGGCTAGTAGTGATAATAGGCCACCGCAGCAAAAGCAAAATAGATCAGATTTTTCTACAGCTAGCACTCCAACTTATGGCCAAGGCAAGCCTCGTGTTCCCAATTGTCCGCAATGTGGAAAGAATCATTATGGTACTTGCAGGAGAGCTTCTGGTGCATGTTTCAATTGTGGGAGCTTTGATTATAAAGTGAAGGAATGTCCTAATCCTAATAATGCTCTTTCCTTGAGAACTGAAGGCTCAGTTCATAAGTCTTCTATTAATCCTCCTCAAACTAATAGAGGTGCAAGACCTAAAAACACCCAAGCAACATGTACAAGTGGAGCTAATCAAGCTAGTGGACAAAGGACTACTGCACTCGCTTATGCTATGAGGCAGAGGGATGAGGAGGATGGACAAGACGTGGTTGTCGGTAAATTTCACTTATTTGGCTTATGTGTGTTTACACTGTTTGATCCTGGTTCTACACATTCCCATATTTGTTCATCACTTGTTCTTCTTGAAAATGTGAAATCTATGAGGCTTAAGTATGATGTGCTGGTTGAAAGTCCTTTGGGTTATCAGGTTGTGTGTAATCGAATTTATCGTGATTGTCCCTTCGTGATTCAAAACCTAGTCTTCCTTGCTGATTTGATTGAAATGCCCTTCAAGGATTTTGATGTTATTATCGGGATGGATTGGCTTCATAAATATCATGCAGTGGTAGATTGTAGGTCAAAGCATGTGACCTTTAAAGATCTGACATTTTCACACATTATTGTACAAGGTGAAATATCATTGACATCTAGTATTATTTCTGCGGCATTGGCAAGAAAGCTGATGCGTCAAGGTTGTAGGGCATACTTTGCTCACATAGTTGATACACAGTTGAAAAGTCCTTGTATCAAGGAAATACCTGTTGTATGTGATTTTCCAGAAGTTTTCCCAGAAAACCTTCCTAGATTACCCTCGGAAAGAGAGGTTGAATTTCCAATCGAGCTTATTTCTGGATCTACCCCTATTTCTATCACTCTTTATAGAATGGCTCCGGCAGAATTAAGGGAATTGAAATCTCAATTGCAAGAACTTCTTGAGAAAGGTTTTATTCGATCTAGTGTTTCCCCTTGGGGAGCCCCTGTTTTATTCGTAAAGAAGAAAGACGGCACTCTTAGGCTTTGTATTGACTATAGACAATTGAACAAAATAACAATCAAGAATAGATATCCACTACTGAGGATCGATGATTTGCTTGACCAACTGAAAGGTGCTAAAGTATTCTCAAAGATTGATTTAAGGTCTGGATATCACCAACTGCGTGTTAGAGAGGAAGATATTCCTAAAACTACTTTTAGAACTCGGTATGGTCATTATGAATTTTTGGTGATGCCATTCGGATTGACAAATGCTCCTACGGTATTCATGGATCTAATGAATCGAGTATTCAAGCCTTATCTAGATCAGTTTGTGGTTGTTTTTATAGATGATATTTTAATATTTTCCAGAAGTAGTGAAGACCATGATAAACACCTCCGGATTATTTTGGAAATTTTGAAGGAGATGGAACTTTATGCTAAACTTTCCAAGTATGAATTTTGGCTTGATGAAGTGACGTTTCTGGGACATGTTGTATCAGTCGAAGGTGTGAAGGTGGATCTTAGTAAGATACAAGAAGTTGTTGAATGGAGACCTCCCAAAGTCCAACCGAGGTAAGAAGTTTCTTAGGCTTAGCAGGATACTACAGAAGATTTGTGAAAGGCTTTTCCATTATCGCCTCTCCCTTGACTAAGCTCTTGCAGAAGGAAGTAAAGTTTATTTGGGATGACAAATGCCAAGAGAGCTTTGAAACTCTCAAATCCTTGTTGACTCAAGCGCCTATACTTACTCTACCAATTGAAGGGAAAAATTATGTAGTATACAGTGATGCTTCTCACAATGGTCTAGGATGCGTTTTGATGCAAGAAGGGAAGGTTATTTCTTATGCCTCTCAGAAATTAAAACCACATGAGTTGAATTATCCTACCCATGATCTTGAATTTGTTGTTGTAGTGTTTGCTTTAAAAATATGGCGACATTATTTGTATGGAGAGAAATGTCATATATTCACTGATCATAAGAGCTTAAAGTACTTAGGTACTCAGAAGGAGCTAAACCTTCGACAACGTAGATGGCTTGAACTTATCAAGGATTATTACTGCACGATTGATTATCATCCAGGTAAAGCCAATGTGGTTGCAGATGCCTTAAGTCGAAAATCCTTTGCAAGCATTTCTTTGAGTCATTTACCCTTGCTCCTTGAGTTAAGAGCCATGAATGTTTGTTTTACACCTGATTCAAATGGCTCAGTTATTGCTAATTTGCAAGTAAAGCCAATATTACTTGAACAGGTGAAAGAAGCACAAAAGATAGATGAGAAACTTGTAAAATTGACCAGAGAAGTTCAAAATGGGGAAAAGCTGGATTTTACAATAACAGAGGATGGTGTCTTATTTTATCAGAACAGGTTATGCGTCCCTAATGATGACAACTTGAGGAGAAAAATACTGAATGAAGCACATACTTGACCGTATGCAATGCATCCTGGAGGTACAAAGATGTACCAAACCATCAAGGAACATTATTGGTGGAGTGGTATGAAGAGAGACATTGCGGAGTTCATTTCCAAATGTTTGGTTTGTCAACAAGTAAAGGCAGAACATCAAGTCCCAGTTGGTTTACTACAGCCCTTGTCGATGCCGGAATGGAAATGAGAGAGAATAACTATGGACTTTGTTTCTGGACTTCCTCGCACTCAGAGAAATCATGATGCAATATGGGTGATTGTGGACAGGTTAACCAAGAGTGCTCACTTCTTAGCAATCAGGATGGATTACTCACTTGAGCGTTTAGCCGAATTGTACATTAGTGAGATTGTAAGACTACATGGTATCCCTATGTCTATTGTATCTGACCGAGACCTAAGGTTTCCATCTAGATTTTGGGGTAGCTTGTAGGAAGGTTTGAGTACTAAGCTGAAATTTAGTACTTCATTCCATTCTCAAACAGACGGTCAGTCAGAAAGAGTGATACAAATTCTGGAGGATATGCTTCGAGCTTGTATTATGGAGTTTGAGGGTAGTTGGGACAAATACTTGGCTTTGATAGAATTTGCTTATAATAATAGCTACCAATCGAGTATTGGAATGCCTCCCTATGAAGCTCTATACGGAAGGAAATGTCGGACCCCTCTTTGTTGGAGTGAAGTTGGTGAAAGAAAGCTTGTTGGTCCTGAAATTGTGCAACAAACAGAGGACAAGGTAAAAATTATCAAGGATCGTCTAAAGATTTCTTCGGATAGACAGAAGTCGTACACTGATCTTAAAAGGCGTGACATTGAATATCAAGTGGGAGATAAAGTATTCTTAAAGGTGTCTCCATGGAAAAAGATTATGAGATTTGGCCAAAAAGGAAAACTTAGTCCCCGATTCATTGGACCTTATGAGATACTTGAAATGATTGGACCAGTTGCATATAAATTAGCTTTGCCACTGGAGTTGGAGAAGATCCACAATGTCTTCATGTTTCTATGCTCAGAAGATATCGTTCTGATCCATCGCATGTTCTTCCAGTTGAATCTATTGAGGTTAATAATGACTTGACGTATAATGAAGAACCTATCCGGATTGAAGCTCGAGAAGTAAAGCAACTTAGAAACAAGAGAATTCCCTTAGTAAAGGTGCTTTGGAGGAACCATTCTAGAAAGGAAGCTACCTGGGAAAGAGAAGAAGACATGAGGACCCAATATCCGCACTTGTTCCGGGACTAGTGTAAGGTAAATTTCGAGACAAAATTCTTTTAGGGGGAGAGAATTGTAACTCCCCTAAATACTAACCAAGAGTCACATGTCAATTTACCGTTGCTTAATTACTAGAATATGTTTTAGTCTCATTTTGGAAACTTGAAATGTTGTGATAATTGCTAACTTGCTTAACATAAATTGTGATCGTAATTTAAGGTATTGTATTAGGGTATTTTCGTAATATTCTAATTAGAATTATGTATAACTTTAAAAGGAGATGATGGATATATATAGGTGTATATGTATGCATTTTGGGCAGCACACAACTATTTGGGCAGCCCTTTTTGAAGACAGCTGTACAAGTGATAAACATCACTTGTGTGACTATATATATTTTCACCTCCTTGAGTTACCTCATTTTTTTCCAAGTCTAAAAGCCTTAGATCCTTCTTTAAAGGTTATATATACTCGTGAACCAGTTGAGGACCTTGATACATTGGTTGGTCTACGGTTTGAACTCTTGAAGTTGTGTTGGACTGTTTCTTTGCTAAAGCACTAAGGCTTGTGTATAAACTTGTATTTGTACTCTTTTAACTGCTGGTATATCTGAAGGTTGATCTTGGTACCTTGGTTACCTCTTGTCACTTTGCATTGTCGTGTTGGTATCCTTTAAGACGTTAAAGACGCTTGTGTAACTCGTCCACTTGTACGGATTGTTTGATCACTTGGCACTCTTGTTGGGACCTTGTCCTTCTTGTGGCTGTGACTTTGTCACTATTGGCATGCCTCTTGATTCGGATCATTTGCCATCTTGACTCTGGATTTATAGTCCGTCTTAAGAATGGAAGTTGTCCATTTTAAGTACGAACTAGAAAGCCATTTTTAATATGGTTCTTGGTTCTCTTGATTATTGGGTTTTGACCCTTCTTGATAAAGGGCGTCGACTCTTCTTGATACTTGATTGTGCTTGGTGTGAAGACATGATGTACATATTGGGCGAGCCTTGTTGTTGAATCTTTTGAAATATGGTACTATGAGCGTTCTTGACATTTGGACCTCTAAATATCGAACTTGATACTTTAGATATATTGTTTACTTGATTTATTTATTATGTTAGATTATGTTGCCCATGACTTGAGAAAGGTAGTTTTGTGAATCTGATGGCTCCAAACCTATAGTTTTTACACCACTAAGCTATGTGCTTAGCGATAGTTGTTTCTATCGTAGGGAATGATCGAGAGGAGGCATGAAGCTGGCCGTTGGTGATGGAAGATCACAATTGCATATAAGCATCTATATTTTGTGTAAACCGTGGGACTTGTACATGATCTATGTGGTGTATATTTACATGAAATTTTGAGGACTAATGTGATCATGTCACCATGGGTTGTAATATAAGTATGACTCTGTATTTTGTTCTTTTGGGGTGTGTAAGACCAAGTCTTGTAATATGTTAAATTTACCACTAATTTTGAATGATTGCATGAAGCATGAACCACTTAGTTTGGGTACTCGAAAGTTGGTAATATTCTTTTTATATCATTTTTACTAGTGTAAGGACAATATATATATATATATATGCAAAAATCTCATGAGTTATTGGCTTATATTATTATAGACTTATATCATTCCGGAAGGGTCGTTACGGAGGCCTTCCGTGGTCTTCACTTTAGTTGCCTTTGCACTTTATCTCCCCAAGACCCAAACAATTGTTTCACTGTACGGACACTACCACAGACCATTGTGAGGAACACGGCCCGTGAAGGCGTCCGTGGTCTTTACTTGGTCCAGCTGTATGTTATCTTCCATGCCTTCTCACTGGTTCCAATTCACGAACCCTTTTACGATAAGTCATGATCTTCACGATCCGTCAAGGCATCCGTGATCTTCACCTGGTTTCATTCATTTTCACTCTGCATTTTCTTTTTTTCTTTCTTCTTTCACGTCCATATGTTTTACCTGTACAAACATTACCAAACATATCATATCCACATAAATACACTCGATTCTAGTATTAATCCTTAGTTTTCAAGCATCAAATTTTGCCAAGATTTGGCGGCACATTTGGCATATAGTTAAGGGACAAAGAGATTGCTTCTAGAAACCCGATCTCTACTAATGGGAGAGCTTCCATCTCAATATCCGCTCGGTGCTAAGATTAATTCCCACGGAATAGTCAATTATGCATACTTGTCTTTATTATCCATGGAAGGGCATGTCATATTGCCAATCCAAGCTAAGTCATGTATCATCCATGGAAAGGTATCATTCAATGACCAATCCAAGCTAGGTTTCATTAGAATAGCTCCTTAAGTTTTTGATTCAAGTCTAGTTGAGAAAACCTTTCAACCCTAAGAATCCTTTATGTGAGAATTCCCTTTCACAAATCATGCTTTCATGTGTGTATGAGAATTCCTTTCACAACACAACAATTGACAACATTGATACTTCACTCTCAAAGTTTTTTTAGAACATTTACATAAATTTCATGAGAACATGCTTAATTTCATAAACTTTTCTTTCATAATTCAAAACCCACATCATATGATCATATCTTGGAAAAAATGGGAATTTCATGGGTTCATGGGGGATCATCATAAAACATGAGATAAACTCAATTCATGCATAATAAATCATAAATCCATCAATTAAATCAATAATTAAAAGAACCTATAACATAGAACAAAAACCCTAACTCAATTGGGGATTTCTAACTTTGTAAATTTGAGAATTTAGGAACTCCATGGAGGAAAGGGCTCCATGGATGAAAACTATCATACCTAAATGCCAATTGCTTATCTACAATGGATGAATTAGAGACTTGACTTGAAACCCTAAGTTGACCCTTCTTCTTCAAGCTTTCTAAAAAGAAAAATATTTGAGAGGAAGACTTGTTTTTCTTTTGTAAATTTGAGAAAATGATTTCAATTAGGGAATTTTGGGGATAAAAACACTTATATATGGGTTTAGGTGAAGGGTAAAATGACATAGTGTCAAGACAAAATAGTTAGGAAAAGACCCAAAAGACCCTGACCTAAAGCTGACGCAACCCTATCACGTGAGCCACCACAACTCGTCTAAGGGACCACGAGTCGTCTTGGCAGTCGTGGTCCATGGACCAATGTCTAGAGAGGACCCTTATTGCCTTGGCCCTCCTTACGACCAGCTTCACGGGTGTTTGCCCTGTCACGACTCGTCTAGTGGTTTGTGAGAAGATGTTGGCTTTGAGGTGGGTTCTTTCTCCCCTACACAGGGATTATGACCCCCCGTATGCCTCCCCACATGCCATTAAGGCCCTCGTAGGAGGGGTTCCTGCGCAGCATACCCTGGAGGACTTGCCATGGGCCACCACACGAATTGTGGTCCCCTTCATGGCCCGTCTGGGGCTCTGTTGAGGGTCCCTGGTCCAGGTGTTGGCCTATGTGTCCTTCCCCATATCCCCTTTTTGGCCTTCTCAAGTTCCAGGTGTTACATTATCTCCCCATAGGGATCATTCGTCATCGAATGAGATTTAAGACATCATAAGAAGGGTAGGAACTTAAACCTAACAGCCCAACATGCATGCAATCACATAAATGCACATATCCGATGAGGAAACATCAACTCAAAGCTTAAGCATTTTCAAAACATCATATCATGAAGTCTATATGCAACCCATACTCAAATGCACATAAACATGTAGAAATCAATCAAGTTGACTTGCTTTTTCAAAAAAACTTTTCTTGAACATTCATAAATGAGGAAATCATGGGAATATCTAAGACACATGACACCAAAAGAGTAAACCATGAGGAACTCAATACCTCAAGCTAGAGTAGGGTTAGAAGGAAATAGATGAGGATAACGGGACATCATATCGGCCTCGGCCTCCCAAGTAGCACCCTCAACTACCTGATTCCCCCACAACACTTTCACGGAAGCAACTTCTTTATTTCTCAACTTCTTGACTTGCCGGTCTAAAATCTCAACCGAAACTTCTTCATAAGAAATATTCCCCTTAACTCCCAAACCCTCAAAGAGGACTATAGATGTCCGATCACCAACACATTTCTTCAACAAGGAGACATGGAAAACTGGATGTACCGATGCCAATTCATTAGGCAATTCTAGTTTCATAAGCAACATTACCAATACGCCTCAAAATCTGATATAGGCCTACATAACGGGTACTAAGCTACCCTTTCTTACCAAACCTCATTATACCCTTCATATGTGAATTTTTCAAATAAACCCAATCATTCACATTAAACTCAAGATCTCTTCTTCTAACATCAACATATGAATTTCGCCAACTTTCTCTAATAAGTCAAACTTTCTCCATAGCATCGTGTACCAATTCAGGGCATATCAAAGCAACTTTACCCACTTCAAACCAATCGATATGAGATCTACTCCTCGTACCATACAATGCCTCAAATGGTGCCATACCAACACTTGAGTGATAACTATTGTATATGCAAACTCAATCAACAACAAGTGATCATCCCAATTACCTTTAAAATCAATCACACAAGCTCTCATCATATCCTCCAAAGTTTGGATAGTACGCTCCGCTTGCCCATCGATTTATAGATGAAAGGTCGTACTAAGATTAACACAACTACCAAGACCCTTTTGGAAGGATTTCCAAAACTGAGAAGTAAATTGAGTGTCACAATTAGAGATAATGGACAAAGGCACTCCATGTAACTTTACCATATCTATTAGGTACAACTTATCATAGTCCTCCGTTGAATAAGAAACCTTGACAAGAATAAAATGAGTTGATTTCGTCATTCGATCTACTATAACCTAATTTGAATAATGTTGTCACCGGGTGCGAAGCAAACCAACAATGAAGTCCATATTCAAATCTTCCCACTTCCAAGTGGAAATGCTAATATCTTGAGATAAACCTTCTGGTTTCTGATGCTCAAATTTCACTTGTTGACAATTAGGACACTTAACCACAAATTCAATAATATCCTTCTTCATCCCATTCCACCAATAGATCTTCTGCAAATTACGGTATATCTTGGTAGCTCCCGGGTGAATGGAATATCGAGAACTATGGGATTCTTCTAAAATATGCTCTCTAAAGTTGGGAACACACAAACTACCTTGATATCGAAGCACCCATCTCCCCTTTGGGAGAAGCCTCAACAGACTTTTTAAGCATTGTTTCCTATAATTCAACCAAAGTCAGATCAAGACCTTGTTTGGCTTTCACATCCGCCATAAAAGACGATTTTGACCCATTGTGAACCATAACCCAACCTTTAGTAGAGTCTACTAGTTGACCACCCATCTGGGCCAATCTATGAACATCTCGAGCCAACTCATTTTTATCATCTTCAATATGAGCAACACTACCCATAAATAACCAACTAAGAGCATTCACCACCACATTTGCTTTACCGGGGTTATTAAAAACACTCATATCATAATCCTTCAATAACTCAAGGCACCTTCTTTAGCGAAGATTTAGATCTTTCTGATTAAACACATAATGCAAACTCTTGTGGTCGGTAACAACATCGACATGAGCACCATACAAATAATTTCTCCATATCTTAAGAGCAAACACAACTGTCTCTAGTTCGAGGTTATGGGTCCGATAATTCTTCTCATGAATCTTAAGTTGTCTTGAAGCATAGGTGATTACTTTCCCATTTTGCATAAGGACACATCCTAACCCAATTCTGGAGGCATCATCATAAACGACAAAACCATTTGTCCCTTACAGTAAAGTCAACACCGGAGCGGAAGTAAGTCCATCTTTTAATTCTTGAAAACTCTTCTCACACCCTTTAGACCATATGAACTTAGCCTTCTTTTTAGTCAATGGAGAAGTAATCAAAGAAAACCCTTCAACAAACCTTCTATAGTAATCGGTTAGACACAAGAAACTTCTAATATCCAAAGGGGATAGAGGTCTAGGTCAACTCTTGACTGCATCCGTCTTCTTAGGATCTACCTCTACCCTTACCAGAATTAATATGCACAAGAAAAGCTACAAACTTTAGCCAAAACTCACATTTACTAAACTTTGCAAAGAGTTGTTGGTCCTTGAAGACTTGCAACACAATCCTCAAATGATTGGTATGCTCATCTTCACTTCTTGAATAGATCAATATGTCATCAATGAACATAATCACAAACATGTCAAGATACTACCTAAACAGCATGTTCATCAAATCCATAAATGTGTCTGGAGCATTAGTCAAGCCAAAAGACATCACCAAAAACTCAAAATGACCATACCGGGTTTTAAAAGCCATTTTCAGAATATCATCTTCCTTCACCCTCAATTGGTGATAACCCGACTGTAGGTCAATCTTAGAGAAGTAACTCGCTCCTTGAAGTTGGTCGAACAAATCATCTTTCCTTGGGAGAGGATACTTGTTCTTAACGGTAACATTGTTCAACTGCTGATAGTTTATAAACATACGGAGAGAACCGTCCTTCTTTATATCAAACAAAACTTGAGCACCCCATGGAGAGATACTTCGTCGTATGAAACCCTTATCTAAAAAGTATTTCAATTCCTTAAGTTTTGCCATAGCCATTCGATAAAGAGGAATAAAGATAGGTTGCGTGTTTGGGAGAAGGTTAATACTGAAGTCTATTTCCCTTTCGGAAGGAATACCGGGTAAATCATCTAGAAATACTTTCAGAAATTCATTAACAATGGGGACCGACTCAAGAGTAGAGGCCTCAGAATCTATATCCCTCAGCCTAACTAGATGGTAAATACAACCCTTAGAAATCATCCTTCTAGTTTTAAGACAAGAAACGAACTAAACTTTAGGCATAAAATTTCTCCATTTTCGCTCTAGGATGGGTTCATTTAGAAACTGAAACTTGGCTACACGGGTTCTACAGTCAATATAAGCATAACATGAATGCAACCAATCCATACCAAGGATAATATCAACATCTAGCATATCAAGTTCTATGAGGTGTACATGAGTGACTCTATGGGACAAGGAGACGAGACACTTTCTATAGACCTTCTTAGCCACAACATAATCACCAACAGGAGTAGAGACAGAAAAAGGGTCTAACAATCTGGAAGAATAAACCACATATGGCGTCACAAAAGATAAGGCAGAACCAAGATCAAGTAAAGAATAAACATCCACGGGGCGTGGATGGACCTACGAGGCGTGGTCCCCCCGTAGGTCACCAAACTTTTGGCAACAATCTCATTTTGGGGAAGCCTTGGGGTTAGGCCTAGGATCCTCCTTAAGGACCCCTAGGGTGGTCCTTGGGGAGTCGTAACATCACATTTAACCCCTAAACCCCTCAACCATAACTCAAAATAACATTAAACCACTTCAAACCTCTCACCAAACCTAAAGACACACTAGTTAGGCTCTAGTTTCATTTATTTGTTTTACGGGTCGTTACATCTAGCCACGAAACTGGGAACCCTAACTGTCGATCCCTATATTTAGGGAAATATAGGCAAGAGTATACGCTAGTACAAACATGTACCAAGTATGATAGTCATGCATAAATACATTTAAAAACATGCTAAAAAGGGACATTTCCATAACATGCAATGACCAAGCTAAAACATGAGTTTAAGGCATTTAGAAAGCATAAGTCGTAAAACAAGGTCAATGCAAACTAACATCTTGAAAATATTTATGAGATACTTATAAAAGTAACCTTAGTTCATTATTGTGGGAAAATTACGTTTTAACCGACATAGATACCATGTTAACTACAAACATGGAATCCGGTGTCTCCTACATCGAAAAGGGTTGTCCTACTTGCAAAGGTAAGGACCATGAAATTCTAGCTTAGGTGGATCCACTAGCTAATGTCTAGATAAGACAATATCCTATAGTGGCACATAGTTAAGGGACAAGGAGATTGCTTCTAGAAACCCGACCTCTACTAACGGGAGAGCTTCCATCTCAATATCCGCTCGGTGCTAACAGTAATTCCCACGGAATAGTCAATTATGCATACTTGTCTTTATTATCCATCGAAGGGGATGTCATATTGCCAATCCAAGATAAGTCATGCATCATCCATGGAAAGGTATCATTCAATGACCAATCCAAGCTAGGTTTCATAAGAATAAATTCCGTTTTTATCAATTTTTATTCCTAAGAACTCTATTTGATTTTTCATTATATCAGCTTTCTTTTTACTTAGACTTATACCTGAATATTCTATGATGTGTATAAATTTTTCTAATAATCTTATATGTTCATCTTGTGTTTTAGAATATAATAATATATCATCAATGTACACTACACAATTTTCTATTTGTTTAAAGTAATTGTCCATAAAGTGTTGATATCTGAATATTTTGTTTAATAGTATTTATGATGTATTCTAGATATAACATATCTTCGGTTCTTTGGTACATATATAAATTTTCCTCCATTAATTGTTCTAAGAGTTTTATATCTTCTATAGATTTTATCCAATATTGTAAATATTCGTAGTTCATTTTAATCTGAATTTATTTCTAAATCATACCATTCTATTCTTTCGAAGTCTAAATCATGTAGGTCTATTTCATACCATTCTTGATTTAATATATTTTCTGATTCATAATCATTAAATATTTTTTCCCATATTATTCTTCTTAATTCAATTATTTCTATATTTTTTCAAGGGAGCTAAGGAAAGCAGATATGGATGAAGTCAAGAGATGGATTTTATCATTACTTAAGCCAGAAGAACTTCTTTTATATTTTCTAATTTTTGTGTAATTTTTTCACTTCCTTTTATCCATTATGTTGTTTTTCGTTTTTTATTATTTACTCTTTTTGCTCCTATTTTTTGTTCCATGGAAATATTATATAAATACGAAATAGCTATAAGAAATGAATTTAGTAGTATGACAATAGAAGTGGAAGAACAAAATAAAGAAAAAATCATAAATCGGAATCTAATGACAAAATTAGCAATATGTAATATGTGTTACATAGATGAATATACATGTGCATTTAGAGAATATTATTATAAAGGAACATATAGCACAGAAGAAAGTAAAGAAATAAGAAAATTATATTTTACAAAATTATCAGAACCTTTTAATTCAAAAATAATAAAAAGTTGGAATGAAGCAGAATTAACGGACACCTTAGGAGCTAGAATGAAATTCTTGCAACGATGGTTTATGGAACTATGTGAAAAGCATAAAGAAAAATTGCAATTACAAGATGAATTAGAAGAAAAAGAAGAAAATAACCAAGTTAATCTACCCGAAATAAGAGTTGATGAAATAAACAATGATGATCTAGAACAACATTCGGAAACAAGTGAAACATATACGGAACTATTAGCAAATATAGATAATACAAAGAATTTAGAAGTAAATACAGAAGACGTAGACATGGAAGAAAAACCTAACACATCAGAAGTAAAAAACCCAAAAAAATTTAATCCAAAATATTATAATGGTTCCTATGAGTGTTCTTTCTATGTATGAGTGTACATTATTAATATGTGCAAATAAGTCGTAAAGAGGATAGTGGTAGACAAAATAAGAACTATTCATGAATAGTAGTCATGAATAGTAGTAAATAGTAATGGACATGTGTAAAAAACGTGTTAGGATAAGTATTTAGAATAGTAAATTTGTATGACTATATATAGGCTTAGTAGTAAACATTGTAAAAGTAGGCAACGCCTAAATAAAAACTCTCCTTTCAAAAAACTCTCTTAAAGATACTAAATACTTAAAAGTTAATGGATAAATCTGAAATCCAGTCAGATATTTCAGATAGCATGGCTAAGCTAGAGTTAAAGGTATATTGTTCAAAAAATATGCGGAACTAATTTTATATATTCCTGAATATCATATATATGATTGAATAAATTTATGTTAGTTATTATGTATTGGAATTATTTGAATCATGATTTCTAGTTTATTAGCACACTGGAAACAGGGAGAAAACTTATATACTATGTCATCCTAATGTTGACACCGGTAGGCGAGGAAAGTCGTTTAGGGGAGTAAACAAAGTTGAGGCACTGATAAGAAGGAAGTATCCGCTAAAGTACGATGTTAGTAGTGACAGGAAAACATGATAAAGATAATCTAGTTTATAATGATCTAATTTGAATTTAATCAATTATGAATATGATAGGAAGGAATAATTTGAAATAAAAAATCTGCATAATAAAGAACATGACTACATACATGCATGATGAAATGATAAAAAACTACGAAACTTTAATCTTATATGTACTAAAAAATATAGAAATAATTGAATTAAGAAGAATAATATGGGAAAAAATATTTAATGATTACGAATCAGAAGATATATTAAATCAAGAATGGTATGAAATAGACCTACATGATTTAGACTTCGAAAGAATAGAATGGTATGATTTAGAAATAAATTCAGATTAAAATGAACTACGAATATTTACAATATTGATAAAATCTATGGAAGATATAAAACTCTTAGAACAATTAATGGAGGAAAATTTATATATGTACCAAAGAACCGAAGATATGTTATATCTAGAATACATCATAAATAATATTAAAGAAATATTCAGATTAAAACAACTATCGGAAGAATATTACAATAAATATTATTACATTTTACTATGAATTTCACACTACCAAAAAATAACATTAAAAGAGATATCAAGATTAAGACACTTAACAAAAAATATTATAATAAAATCTTTAAAATAAAATACTCACCTACCACACTACCATCTACCACATTATCACTTTCATGAATTCACTAACTACTAGTTCCGCTACGAAAAATGGTTGTCATTATTTGTACACTTATTTTGAAAGACCCATACCTACTTTATGACAACTATTATGACTTTTACATTTACATTATTTTACACATAACTTTTTCCGTTCATATCTTTTTCTCCTTCTTGTTTTCTTCCTCGTTGATTATTCCAGCTGGACGTCTAGAATTATATTATCTTCTTCGTTGCACTTTGAACATATATGGTCCGGGTATTTATGACCAATTAGCTTGCAATATCTGCTTAATAATTCTGCTGAAATAAATCCTTCTTTTAGTGCTCGTGTCGTAGGTCATTTTTCTGGCTTTAGTAGTGATAAAATCCATCTTTGGACTTCATCTATATCTGCTTTCCTTAGCTCCCTTGAATTGGAATAAATCATTAGCTGGTCTCTTGCATAGTAGCTCCATATAGCGTTTCCGTTTAAATAATTATTTGCTAGCTCTTGTATAATCGTTGATATACCAATTATCCTTTTGTTGGCATAAAAATTTGGTATCTCCATTTTGCATATCTCTTCTTGTTGTCCGATATCCTCGGGTATAATCATATATTTAGTTAATCCTATCTTGATAACCTGTATTGGAGGTTTTATTTCCTCATATAATATCTCCGCTGGTGCTGTATGAAATTTTATATAAAATAAATTTCCTTTCGTAACTCTTTTGTATGTGACAAATGCTTTGTGTAGTTCTGGTATTCCACTAACTTCTTCTCCGTCGTATGTGTATACGGTATTTAACAGTCTGTAGTTGTAACATGTTCTTACTAAATTAGCGTTAGTTTTCGGTTGTGCAATTAACTTGTTATATCCTTGTAACTTTTGTGTCAAATAATCCTGGTTTGGTTCTTTTGTAGTTGATCTGGGGTTGCGGTTTAAATAGGTTTGGATTTTGTGGATATTTTTCAATATAGGTTCGTGTGATGTAGTTATATGTCT